>NC_138070.1:34404583-35004583 GCF_964194185.1 Rhinolophus hipposideros
ATCCTATGTCTTATAATTGGAGCATTTATTCCACTGACATTTAAAGTTATTATTAATATATATATATATATTTATTATAATCTTATTATTCATATTTATGTTCTTTTTTCCCCTTTTTTCTTAAAGAAGTCCCTTTAACATTTCTTGTAATACTGGTTTGGTGGTGTTGAACTCTGATAGTTTTTTGTTGCTTGGGAAGTTCTTTATCTCACCTTCAATTTTAAATGATAACCTTGCTGTGTAGAGTAGTCTTGGTTGTAGGTCTTTACTTTTCATCACTTTGAATATTTTGTGCCACTTTTTTCTTGCCTGCAAATTTCTGTTGAGAAATCAACACAAACCAAGAATGGCTGCCACCAGTAGCAGGCCCAGGGAAGCTCCACAAAAAGCCCAGGACACTCCAAGGCCAGCTGCTGCTTGGTGGCTTCTGTAAGACTCAACTGCTGATAGAGCCTCTTGTGGTACTCAAGTTGGATAAGGTGGGGTCTCAGGGAGTCACCAAAGTGAACCAGTTGTGTTCACTAAGTTAATGTAGATTCTGGTTTCATGCCAGTGCTGAGCCTGGAGCTATTCAGCAAAAATGTCAGAGCATATCACGGCAAGTTGCTGTCCACTTGGGGCCCAAACCCTTAGAGTTGTCCAAGAAAGAGTGCAATGTGGGCAGGGCTGGCTGCTGACTGAAAAAGAGCCTGCCACATTGTGTGAATCAGGTGTGTCCCCGTCCCAGCATGTCACTAGGGTGGAGCGAGCAGAGCTCACCAGGCCAACGCAGATTCAGAATTGGCCATGTTGGGGAGGGTTCAACACAGGAAAGATGAGGCCCACCTGCCAGCTGCATGGGAAGAGGACTCTACGTAGTGGAAATAGCAAATGTCCCTCCAGTCCTCACTCTATAGTCACACAACTGAGTCTTTCCCTGTACGTGTCTGACTTCTCCCAAGTCATCATACCTCCACCAGAGCCTAGGGTGAGTGCCAGAGAGCAAATGAGTCTGTGTGGGGGCCCTTTAAGAGGATGTCTGGGTTTCTTGCAGCCTTCTATTGGTCCCAGATGGTCAGAATTCCCCATTTTTCATAGCCATATGTTGTGGGGGCTACTCTTCCCAGTACTAGTAGTCCAGGCTAGAGAGCCCAGTGTGGTGCTGATATCCCTCACTCCTCTGGTGGCGGGGAACCTTTGCAGTCGAGATATCCCTCCCAATAGTCAATCACCACACATAGGGGTGGGGTTGGACTATTTTGTGCTCACACCTCCTACTTCTCTCTATGTGGCTTCTTTTTTATTTCCCCTGTTAAGGGACTTCTGTTCAGCTAGACTTCAGATGGTTCTCCAGGTTGATTTTTCTATAAATTAGATGTAATTTTAATGTGGTCATGGGAGGAGGCAAGCACAGTGTTTATCTACTCTGCCATCTTGGATCCTCTGTACATCTTCTTTATCCAATCATCTGTCAAAGGACACTTAGATTATTTCCATGTGTTGGCTATTATATATAATGTGGCCGTGAACATAAGGTTATATGTCTTTACAAATAAGTGTTTTCAAAATTTTCAGGGAGATACCCAGCATACTACATCATATGTTAACTCTATTCTTAATTTTTTTAGGAACCTCCTTATTGTTTTCCATAGTAGCTGCACCAATTTGCATTCCTACCAGCAGTGTATGAGGGTTCCCTTTTCTCCACATCTTCTTGAACACTTTTTATTTCTTGTTTTATTGATAATAGGTGTGAGGTGGTATCTCGTTGTAGTTTTAATTTTCATTTCCCTTATAACTAGTGATATTGATTTTTTTTTGTACATCTATTGGCTATCTGTATGTCTTCTTTAGAAAAGTCTATTCATTTTTAAACAAATTGCTTGTTTTGTTCTTGTTGGGTTGTATAAGTTATTTACATATTTTGAATATTAGCCCCTTATTAGAGGTATTGTTTGTAAATACTTCTACTCAGTTGGTTGCCTTTTTGTTGATAGTTTCTTTTTCTGTGCAGAAGCTTTTGTTTTACGTAGTCTGATTCTTTTTTTATTTATTTTTTTATTTTACTTCCTTTGTCTTTGGGGTCAAGTGCACAAAGATCCCTCTGAGATTAAGGTCTGTAAGTTTAGTGCCTATGTTTTTTTCTATGTATTTTATTGTTTCAGTGCTTATATTTAAGTCTTTAATCCATTTTGAGTTAATTTTTGTGTATGGAGTCAGATAGCAGTCTAGTTTCATTCTTTTACATGTGGCTTTCCAGTTTTCACAGCACCATTTGTTAAAGAGAATTTCCTTTCTCCATTGAGTATTTTTGTCTCCTTTGTCAAATGTTAGTTATCTGTATACATACAGGTTTATCTCTGGGCTCTCAATTCTGTTCCATTGGTCTGTTTTTCTTTTTCTTTTTTCTTTTCAGATAATACAATACTGTTTTAGTTACTGTATATCTATAGTATAGTTTGGAGTCAGGGAATGTAATACGTTCAGCTTCATTTTTTCCTCTCATTTTACTTTGGCTATTCAGCTTCTTTTGTGGTTCCATACAAATTTGAGGATTTTTGTATTATTTCTGTGAGAAATTATTTCTGGAATCTCTCCAATTTTTCTCCATTATCCCTTCCAATGCTTTCTCTCTTGCTTCCACTACTCAGACTTTTAAGAGCTAGGGTGACACTGCCTGGAACCATGGAAAACTGTACAAGAACAAGAAGAGCTGTTTCTCATCCAAAATCAGTTTTTTCAGGCTTCCCATGAAATGCTACAACCGGGGGTTGCGTCTGGAATACAAATGGAGACTCTTTGGGACGGCCATGGTACATGCAGGTGCCATACATGTTTAATTTCCCAGGCACTTAGAGCTGGGGGAGAGAGGAAGCTTCACACAGTGCTGTGACATGGATTATCTTGCATCATTAAGTATTTTAGAAAAAGATCAGTGAGAAAAATGTTTTGGATAAATGAGTCTTCTATGAAATATTATTCCACAAATCAATTGAAAACTAAAATGGTCAAAAGAAGAGAGTCTCCTTATTCTTAATAAATATATCTATAAGAAATGAAATTCTAAGAAAGTTACAAGAAAAAAATGATCCCTGAAACCATATCAAAGTTTTTGTGAGAAAAAATATGTTACAGATTCCAGAATTATTAAACATATAATGGGTTTCAAAGAAATTTGCTAATCCTGTGAGAACTACCTTTGTTGTAGAACAAGGATCTGGTGTATGCAGAGTGGGGGAACTGTTTGACACACTTATGCTGGGGATACTAAGATGTCTCTTTTATTATCCAATTCATGACACTGCCTGGTACAGAAATCTAGTTTGAAAATACAAATTTTTTCAACATGGTCTGAGACTTTCTCTCTGTTTTTCTTTATCTTTCTCTCTCCCTCCTCTTATTTTCTATTGGTTTTATTCCTTTAGCTCCCCTCCTCTTGCATTCTCTAAATCCTCCTCCTCTCCCTTGTGCTTTCACTTTCTGACTTCCCATTTTTAGTTGTGTAACAGAGCCAGTTATGGTACTTGTATTTTTCTGTCATGTTCCAACTCTGTGTTTGAGGCTAAGGAGGAGAGCTGCTAGAGTTGGAAATACTTCAAGGCTAGGAAAAGGTTAGAAATAAAATTCAAGAGGTTGATTCTATCAGGAACTTCTGAGATTCCCCAGTATGGCAGATTCATTATTTTGTGAGATGATAACTGATTGTGCCTGAAGTAGCATGAGAGGGTGATTTAGATTATGTCCATTACCTGTCAGCAAACATATCTCAGACAGCACCATAAAATAAAACAATGTAGCTATGCCATTAAACAGTTTGCCATTTCACTTTGGTCAGAGAAAACTTAATGGCCAACATTAAATAATGTATTTTTTTTATTTATTTAACATCATACTGTTTATTTTAAGGTCACAATTTATTTTAACTGTTTATTTAGTTAGATAAATTTTGATGATTATATGTACCAATAAAACTACTGCAAAAACATGATACAGCATATTCCAATAACTCAGAAATTTTGTTTGTGCTCTTTTCTATAACCCTTTCCCCTCCTGATAAGAAATCAGTACTCTGAGCTCTGTCTTCATAGATTAATTTGGTTGTTCTTCAACTTCATATAAGTGGAATTATACAAAGTGTGCTCTTTTGTGTCTGGCTTATTTCACTCAGAATAATGTTTCTGAGATTCAACTATGTTGTTCCATTTATCAGTAGGTAATTTTTTATTGCTAAGTAATATTCCATTATATGAATTTCCCATGATTTGGTTATTTATTTATCAGTTGATGAATATTTTGGTTGTTCTTAGTTTTTATATGTTATTAATAAGGCTGCTGTATTAGGAATATAGTCAATAATATTGTAATAACTATGTATGATGCTAAATGGGTACTAGACTTATCGAGGTCATCACTTTGTAAGTTATGTAAATGTCTAATTAGTATGTTGTACACTGGAAACTAATATAATATTGTATGTCAACTGTAATTAAAAAATAAAAAAAATATTTTAAAAAAGACTGCTGTAAATATTCTTGCACAATTCATTTTGTTAACATGTTTTAAACTTTCTTTGGTAAATAGCTAGGAGTGGAATTGTTTGGTCAGATGTATACTTGATTTTATTTGAAAAAAAAAACTGTCACAGAATTTGCCAAAGTAAATGTTTTATTTTATACTCCTTCAGCTATGTATGAAAGTTCTAGTTACTGCACATCTTGAAAATGTTTAATATTGTCAGAACTTTTAAAAAATTTTATTGATTGAGTTGGAGATGGTATCTTATTGTGGTTTTTATTTACATTACACTGATACATAATGATGCTGATCATTATTTCATGTGTTTGTTGATATTCATATATCTTCTGTAAAATGCCTGTTTGATTTTTTTGCACATTTTCTATTGGGTTTTGTGTGTGTGTGTGTGTGTGTGTGTGTGTGTGTGTGTGTATTAACGGCTGAACTGTACACAAATAATGACTCTCCCTATTTTATATCTATATATCTCTATCTATATTTTCCCAATTTTCACTTGCCTATCCATTTTCAATAATATGTTAAATAAGCAGATAGATTTAATAAAAATAAATTTAATGTTTTTGGTGTTTCTTCTGATAAGAATTTAATATCCAAAATATTTAAGAAACTCCTTTAACTTAAAAAAGAAAACAAAGCAAATAACAGGCATAGGACTTGAATAGACATCTCTCCAAAGAAGATATAAAAATAGCCAATGGGTGTGCAAAAAAAATGTTCAACATAAATAATCATCATAAGAATGCAAATAAAAACTACAATAAAATATCACCTCATACAATTTTGAATGGCTATTATTAAAACAGAGAGCTAACATGTATAAAGAGATTGGAAACTTCGTATACTGATGGTGGGAATGTAGAATGGTGCAGCCACTATAGAAAACAGTATGGACGTGTCTCAAAAAAAAAAAACAAAAAAAAAAAAAAAACAGAAATAGCACATAATACTGATATTCCATTTTTGGGTATTTTATCATAAAAAATTGAAATCACAATATTACTTATAATAACATAGACGTGGGAATGATCTAAATGTATATAGACAGATAAATATAAACAGAAAATAAGGTATATACATACAATGGTGTATTATTCAGCATCAGAAACAAGGAAATCCTGTTATATGCAACATGTTGGCTAACAATGAGGTCATTATGCTCAGTGAAACAAGCGCCAGACACAGAAGGAAAAATGCTGCAGGATTGCACTTATATGAGGTATCTAAAATAGTCAAACACAGGGAAGCAGAGAGTGGAATAGTGGTATCCCAGCCTGCCTAGGAAGAATGAAGAGTTGTTACTCGACAGGCATAATGTTTCAGTTATGCAAGATAATTAAAGTCTCAAAATCTTCTGTAAAACATTGTGCTTATAGTTAAAAAGAGTGTATTATACACTTAAAGATGTGCGAAGAGAGTATATCTCATGTTAAGGGTTATTACCAGAATAAAAAAAATCAATTGCATATGTATTTGTGGGTCTATTTTCAGATGATCTTTTGTTGTATTATCTATCTTTATGCCAATGCTGCACCATCTTGAACTTTATAGTAAGTCTTGAAATCAAAGTATATAAGTCTTGTAAATTTGTTTTCACATTTTAAAATATTTGGCAATCCTAGATCACTTACATGTCTGTATACATTTTATTTATTTATTAATTATTTATCTATTATTTTTAATTTTATTTTTATTTTATTTTTTATTAGTTTCAGGTGCACAAAACAATGTAATAGACATTTATCATTTATATCCCTCACACTGTGTTAACCTCCCTCTCCCCATCCACTATCCCTCTGACATCGCACACAGCCATACATTTCCACTGTCTCTATTCCTAATGCTGTACTCTACTTATTGTAACTATATATATATATATATATATATATATATATATATATATATATATATATATATATATATATAGTTATATATATGTCATATTTTTGCATCTATGTTCATATGTATATACTATACATATAGTATTACTATGTACTATATACTATATTACTATATACAAGCACTACTATACTTGTAGTTGACATTCATTATTGTTCAGCTTCAGCTTCAGGTGTACAGTGCAGTGATCAGGCATCTACATCTTCCCTGAGGTGGTCTCCATAACGAGACAAGTATTCATCTCGTACCCTACAAAATCTTTACAACATTTTTGATTACATTCCCCAAATTGACTTTCGTATCCCTGTGGGAATCTTGTGGTTACTGACTATGCTTTCTAATCCCCTCACCTTCCCCCTTATACTCACCTCCCCACTTAGCAAACCACCCTCAGTTTTTCCTCTAAG
This sequence comes from Rhinolophus hipposideros, assembly GCF_964194185.1. Lineage (NCBI taxonomy): Eukaryota > Metazoa > Chordata > Mammalia > Chiroptera > Rhinolophidae > Rhinolophus > Rhinolophus hipposideros. The sequence goes on from NC_138070.1 coordinate 34,411,402, forward strand.
TCTCTGAGACTGTTTCTGATTAGTTCATTCATTTATTCTTTTCTTTAGATCCCACATATAAGTGAGATCATAGGTATTTGTCTTTCTCTGTCTGACATATTTCACTTAACATAATGTTCTCTAGGTCCATCCACGCTGTTGCAAATGGTAAGATTTATTTCTTCTTTATGGCTGCATAATACTCCATTGTACAAGTGTACCACCGTTTCTTAATCCAGTCATCTACCGATGGGCATTTCGGTTGTTTCCACGTCTTGGCTATTGTGTATATTGCTGCAAAAAACATAAGGTACATAAATTTTTTTTGAATTCGAGTTTTGGGTTTCTTCAGATAGATACCTAGGAGTGCAATTGCTGGATCATAAGGTAGTTCCCTTTTCAGATTTTTGAGATACCTCCATATTGTTTTCCATAGTGGCTGCACCAATCTGCAATCCCACCAAAAGTGCACGAGCATTCCCTTTTCTCCACATCCGCGCCAGCACTTGTTGTTTGTTGATTTATTGATGATAGCCATTTTGACTGGGGTGAGGTGGTATCTCATTGTGGTTTTTATTTGCATTTCTCAGATGGTTAGTGAGGTTGAGCATTTTTTCATATGTCTGTTTGCCATGTGTATGTCCTTTGTAGAAAAACGTCTCTTCATGTCCTCTGCCCATTTTTTAATTGGGTTGTTTGTTTTTTTGGAGTTGAGTTGAGTGAGTTTTTTATAAATTTGGGATAGTAACCCCTCATCAGATATATCATTGGCAAATATCTTTTCCCATTCAGTAGGATCCCTTTTTGTTTTATTGATGGTTTCCCTTGCTGTGAAAAAACTATTTAGTTTGATGCAATCCCACATGTTTATTTTTTCTCTTACTTCCCTTGCGTGAGGGGATATATCAGTAAAAATCTTACTCTCGGTAATGTCTGTAAAGTTTCTTCCTACATTTTCTTCTAGGTATTTTATGGTTTCAGATCTTACATTTAATTCTTTAAGCCATTTTGAATTTATTTTTGTATATGGTGTAAGGAGGTGGTCCAGCTTCATTTTTTTGCATGTGTCTGTCCAGGTTTCCCAGCACCATTTATTGAATAGACTGTCTTTCCCCCTGTAAATTTTTGCTTCCATTATCGTAGAATAAATGACCATATAGGCATGGATTTATTTCTGGACTCTCTATTCTGTTCCATTGATCTGTGTGTCTGTTTTTATGCCAGTACCATGCTGTTTTGATTACTGTAGCCTTGTAGTATAATTTGAAGTCAGGTATTGTTATACCTCCCACTTTGTTCTTATTTCTCAAGATTGCTGAGGCTATCTGGGGTCTTTTATGGTTCCACATAAATTTTAGGATTATATGTTCTATTTCTGTGAAAAACGTCATTGGTAGTTTGATAGGAATTGTGTTGAATCTGTATATAGCCTTAGGCAGTATGGACATTTTAACAATATTAACACTTCCTATTTATGAACATGGTATGCGTTTCCATCTATTTGTATCTTCTTTCATTTCTTTCTTCAGTGTCTTATAATTTTCTGAGTACAGATCTTTTACTTCTTTGGTTAGTTAAATTTATTCCCAGCTATGTTATAGTCTTTGAAGCAATTGTAAATGGTATTGTTTTCTTAATTTCCCCTTCTGATGTTTTATTATTGGTATATACAAATGCAACTGATTTCTGAATATTAATTTTCTATCTTGCTACTTTATTAAATTAATTTATCAGTTTAATAGTTTCTTGGTGGAGTTTTTAGAATTCTCTCTATATAGTATCATGTCGTGCATATTATGACAATTTTGCTTCCTCCTTACTGATTTGGATGCCTTTCATTTCTTTTTCTTCTCTGATTGCTGTGGCTAGAACTTCCAGCACTATGTTGAATAGAAGTGGAGAAAGTGGGCAAACTTGACTTGTTCCTGATGTTAAGGAGAAAGGTTTCAGCTTTTCCCCATTGAGCATGATGTTAACCGTGGGTTTATCATATATGGCCTTTATTATGCTGAGATATGATCCCTCTTTTCCTACTTTCTTAAGGGTTTTTATCATAAATGGCTGCTGGATTTTGTCAAATGCTTTTCCTGCATCTATTGATATGACCATATGATTTTTATTTTTCATTTTGTTAAGGTGGTGTACCACATTAATTGATTTGCGGATGTTGAACCACCCTTGCATACCAGGAGTGAATCCCACTTGATCATGGTGTATGAACTTTTTAATGTATTGCTGAATTCTGTTTACTAATATTTTGTTGAGGATTTTTGCATCTATGTTCATTAGAGATATCAGCCTGTAGTTTTCTTTTTTTGTGGTGTCTCTGTCTGATTTGGGGATCAGCGTTATAGTGGCCTCATAAAAAGTGTTTGGGAGCCTTCCTTCCTTCAGGATTTTTTGGAAGAACTTGAAGAGAAGACGTGATAATTCTTTTTTGAATGTTTTGTAAAATTCACCTGTAAAGCCATCTGGTCCAGGGCTTTTTTTTTGTTTTTTTTTTGGGGGGGGGGAGACTGCTGATTACCGATTCAATTTCCCTGGTGGTAATCAGTCTATTCAAGTTTTTCGTTTCTTCTTGAGTTAGCTTTGGAAGGTTTTATGCTTCTAGAAAATTGTTCATTTTTTCCAGATTGTCAAATTTGTTGACATATAGTTGCTCATAGTAATTTTTAAAATTTTTTTTTGTATTTCTGTGGTGTCTATTGTCACTTTTCTTTCATTTCTGATTTTATTAATTTGGGTCCTCTCTTTCTTTTTTATGATGAGTGTGGCTAAAGGTTGGTCAATTTTGTTTATCTTCTCTAAAAACCAACTCTTGGATCCTTTGATCTTTTGTATTAGGTTTCTGGTTTCTATTTCACTTATTTCCCCTCTGATCTTTATTATTTCCTTCCAGGCACTCCCTTTGGGCTTATGTTGCTGTACTTTTTCCAGATCCCTTAAGTGTAAAGATAAACCGTTGATTAGTGATTTTTCTTGTTTCTTTAGGTAGACCTGCAATATTATGAATTTCCCTCTTAGGACTGCTTTTGTGGCATCCCATAGATTTTGGGTCATCGTGTTTTTATTTTTGTTTGTCTTGAGATATCTTTTGATTTCTTCCTTGATCTCACTGTTGACCCATTCATTATTTAGTAACATGTTATTCAGCCTCCATGAATTGGTGTGTCTTCCAGTTTTTTCCCTGTAGTTCATTTCTAATTTCATAGCACTGTGGCCATAGAAGACAATTGGTATGATTTCAATTTTCTTAAATTTATCAAGTTTTGTTTTCTGGCCTAATAAGTGGTCTATCTTGGAAAATGTTCCATGTGCTTGAAAAGAAAGTGTATTCTGCAGGTTTGGGGTAAAATTCTCTGAAAATATCCTTTAATCCTAGTGGTCCAGTGTGTCATTTAAGGCCATTGTTTCCATATTGATTTTCTGTCAAGGAAGACCTGTCCCTTGTTGTCAGAAGTGTGTTGAAATCCCCTACTATGATAGTGTTACTGTCGATCTCTATCTGTATGTCAGTCAGTACCTGTTTTATATATTTAGGTGCTCCTATGTTAGGTGCATAGCTGTTTACTAGAGTTATGTCCTCTTGTCAGATTGATCACTTTATTATTAGATAGTGCCCATTTTTGTCTTTTAATATATTCTTCATTTTAAAGTCTATTTTGTCAGTTATAATGCTGGATATGCTTCTCTGGAATGCAGGGAAAGACCCCATCTCCTGGCTCTTGTGGTCTCTGTTCCGTCTTGGCATCCTCTGCGTCTCCACAGCCACGGACGCGACTGTGTCTCCACTCTGCTCCCTTCCCTCTTCCCCTGCTTGCCCCATTTGCCCACCTTCAAGTAATCGTCGTACAAGTCTCTTAGCTGTTCTATGTGATGAGTAGAGAGTCGTTTGATGGGTTATAGATGTTCCATTGATGTAAGATCCAGAGAACTCAAGAAGTCCGCCTTGCTGCTGTCATTCCTATGACGTCACTCCCATATCTGTATACATTTTAGAATCTGCTTCTCTTTTTCTTTTTTTCCCCAAAACACACTGATGTTCCCTCTGACTCTCAAACACAGTCAGGTATGAGTATGATCGAAAAATATGGTAAATATGTAATTAAAAATATTATTACAGTAAAAGACACATTGCCATTAATCTCCTTCAAAATACCCCCCCCTCACTTTAAACACACTAATCCCATCAATCTTGCCACTTTCTGAAGCAGTTTTGGCAATCTTCTTTCGTGAGTGTCTTTATTTCATCCTCCATCATGACAATGCTCCATGTCACATATTGCTCGCTTCTGGTATGGCAATTTCTGTCAAAGAAAAATATTATGATGTGTCCTCCTCCACTTTGTTCACCAGATTTGGCACTGTACAATTTCTGGCTATTCTCCAAGGTCAAAATGACCATGAAAGAAAATGTTTTGAATCAATTCAGGACTTTGAGGCAGCCATAACACAACTAAAGACACTCATGAAAGTGGACTTCCAGAACTGCTTCAGAAAGTGGCAAGAATGAAGAGATTAAGTGTATTCAAAGTGAGGGGGAATATTTTGAAGGGGATTAATGGCAATGTGTCTTCTACTATAATAATTTTTTTAATTAAACATTCATTTTTTTTATCATACCTCATATTGTCTTGACATCAGCCTTAGTTTAATGTAGGTAATAGTTTGCCTTGTCTAAAACTTCTGAATTTCAAAAGGGTAAGGAGGTAGGATCAATGGAACAAATGTATTAATTTTAATACTAATGACCCATACCTGGCTGCAACAATAATTCTATTTTTAAAAAATCACATTCCAGGGAATCTGGACACTTGTATGCATTAATCACAATTGCATATGATGGTCCTTTTCAGATCATGTGAACTCAAATAAATTCATGTTCATTATTTGAAAATTGCTGACATATGTATTTAAGTAACATCTGCTGCTTCTGTAAAAGTGTGTCTTTAGATCGATTCTCATTAGCAATGGGAGAAAACAAAGTCATTATTGTTTGTGAATACAGTTGAAACTTGACATTTATATTGAGCTATTACCTTCAAAGCACTTTACTCTCATTGCTTTGTTACTTCACATACTGTCATTGAGCTGGAACAAAACTTCACATTTCTCTTATCTGATGTGTACAAGATATTCCTAGAGGCAGACTGGTCCCACATTTCTTCTATTTCTCCTAGAACTCTTACACCTAACCCCAATCTAATCATTAGCCCTCTGTAACTCAAATCTCACTTCTTTGCTGGAAACTAACTTTCAGCCTCCACACCTCTGTGGCTTTCCACCCAACACACCACAGCAGGCTTCATGAATAGTCTCCTGTATCACAAAAGAAAAGAAAATATTTGCCCTGAAATAATAATCTACATTGAAACTTTGTTCGGTGAAATTATTGGATTTATAATGAGATTACTGAATGTCGTGTTTATTTGTTATTGTTGGAATGGACCAGTATGAGTGAACACGTTCTAAATGGACATAATTGATTTTTATGTTCCTGTCCATTAGATCACCACAGATTCAGTGATAAAAATTTATTAATACAAAGACTCTATTGTTTTGATTTAACTTAACAAGCAAACTCGTGGCACCTGGACCCACATTTGCCCACAAAACATACCTGACTAAATCCTAAGGCTGAGGGTGACTTGTATCTTTGCTTTATTCTATAATTGCTCCTGGTCTTATGGTTTCTTCATTCAAGCTCAAAGACATGTCCATGTAACAAATGATGTGGTGAAATTGAAAGATTTATGTCTCTTTCACAAAATGACTAAGGGTATATGACCTTAGGTAAGTCATTTTACCTCTCTAGGCCTCAGTTTCTCCTTAATAAAATAGAGTCTGCCTCAATACATGGCTCTTAACCAGAGGTTTGCATCAGAATCACTGTAGCATTTTGTAAAACACACAAGTGCACTGGCCACATTACCAGACATTCGGATGAGGTGAGTCTGGAGGGGGCCTGTGCTATTGTAAAAGTTCATAAGTTATTCTGATATTCTGATACTCACTAAGTTGAGTAAATTGTTCATGCATAGATTAGATATTCCCAACTTTAGTGTTCATGAAAATCACTTTAGGGCTTTTTAAAATATAAATACCTAGGCCTCACTTTTAGAGTTTCTGTTCAGTACATCTGGAAAAGACTCAGGAATCTATATTTATAGCAAGTTTCCAGGTGATCCTTAATGCTGCTTTCCTGAGGACTACACACTGAGAAATAATGCTCTAGATCAGTATTTTTCAGTTCCTTAGATGTATGTGAGGCACAGCCAGTGTAGAGATCTATTTTTTTTAGAGATATATTGATTTACCATCTCTCAGCTATTAATTCTCTGATATTTTGACATTGTTGTAGATCAATGATAAGCCAAGATAACAATCAATGAGAATCAGAGTCTCTCTAGTAGTTCTAGAAAAAAGTAGACTATTCAGCTTTAGGTTCTATTCTTTAAACTTCCAAGGGACAAAAAAAAAAAAAATCCCCATGGGGCCCAAAATATGCTTGAATTGGGGCTTGGAAACAAAATATTAACTATATAAGAAACAATTTCTATGCTTCCATTTGCTCCATTGCAATACATATGTATTGCTTTGAACCTCTGGGCATCTCATGAGGAGTACATAAATTTTAAAAAAGTATATATTATTGCATGTTACAGTTTTAAAGTACCATCTTAATAGTTTATTTTACAGGAACTTCCAAAAATTTCAATAGATAATATACTGTGGGATAAGAGGTTTCTTTGTGAAGTACACTAATTATATACCATTGTTTCTAGTTGGCAGTTCTTACACAAAAACCTTGTGCTATTCTGAGCTTGTGGTTTTTTTCTAGTAGACACTGGAACAGATAAAATCAGAGAAGTTTAGCTGAAAGGTAACCTAATGAATGAGTTTTCCAGGGCAACAAAAATGCAGCTCTTGAGAATTTTTCTCAATTTTTTAAGGAAAAATAAATACAATTTAGTCTCCCTGTTGCTGTATGAGCCAGGGTTTTATATATCTTATTCATTAAATAGAAATGTACCTGGAATAAAAATTAATGTTATGAAGACAAGAAGCAGCTTGGAATCAAAAGTTGGTAATCATGGAGAAAGTGATGTAGGAGATGTTGGAACTGCCGGGAATTTCTGGGTGAGAGCCGCGCCGGGATCATGTCTCATGAAGCCGAAGAATGGAAACACAGACCAGGGAGAGGCAAAAAGTTTTTTTTAAAAAAAATTGTTTATTGGGGTGACAATTGTTAGTAAAATTACATAGATTTCAGGTGTACAATTATGTATTACATCATGTATAAATCCCATTGTGTGTTCACCACCCAGAGTCAGTTCTCCTTCCATCACCATATATTTGATCCCCTTACCCTCATCACCCACCCCCCTCCCGCCTTAACCTCTGGTAACCACTAAACTATTGTCTGTGTCTATGAGTTTTTGTTTCTCATTTGTTTGTCGTGTTCTTTTGTTGTTTTTGGTTTATATACCACATATCAGTGAAATCAAAGGGTTCTCTGCTTTTTCTGTCTGACTTATTTTCCTTAGCATTATACTCTCAAGATCCATCCATGTTGTCACAAATGCTCCTATATCATCTTTCCTTAACGCGGAATAGTATTCCATTGTGTATATATACCACAACTTCTTTATCCATTCATCTATTGAAGGACATTTTGGTTGTTTCCATGTCTTGGCCACCGTAAACAAAGCTGCAATGAACATTGGAGCACACGTGTCTTTATGTTTAAATGTTTTCAGATTTTTTGGGTAGATACCCAGGAGAGGGATTGCTGGGTCATATGGTAATTCTATTTGTAATTTTTTGAGGAACCTCCACACTGCCTTTCATAGCAGCTGCACCAGTCTGCATTCCCATCAACAGTGTATGAGGGTTCCTTTTTCTCCACAGCCTGTCCAACACTTGTTACTATTTGTCTTGTTGATGATAGCCATTCTGACTGGGGTGAAGTGATATCTCATTGTGGGTTTTATTTGCATTTCTCTGATGATAAGTGATGTTGAGCATTTTTTCATATGTCTATTTGACATTTATAAGTCTTCTTTGGAGAAATGTCTCTTCAGGTCCTCTGCCCATTTTTCAATTGGGTTGTTTGTTTTGTTGTTGTTGAATTTCATGTGTTCCTTGTATATATTGGATATTAGTTCCTTATCGGAGGCACTGTTTGGAAATTCTTCTCCCATTCAGTTGGTTGCCTCTTTATATTGTCGATGGTTTCTTTTGCTGTGCAGAAACTTTTAAGTATCATATAGTCCCATTTGTTTATTTTAGCTTTTACTTCCATTGCTTTTGGAGTCAAATTCAGAAAATGCTCTTTGAACCCAAGATCCATAAGTTTAGTACCTATGTTTTCTTCTATGCAGTTTATTGTGCCAGGTCTTATGTTTTAGTCTTTGATCCATTTTGAATTAATTTTTGTACATGGTGACAGATAACAGTCCAGTTTCATTCTTTTCACGTGGCTATCCAAATCTCCCAGCACCATTTATTGAAGAGGCTGTCTTTTCTCTATAGTACGTTTTTGGCTCCTTTGTCAAAAATTATCTGTCTATATTTATGTGGTTTTATTTCTGTGTTGTCAATTCTATTCCATTGGTCTATGTGTCTGTTTTATGCCAATACCATGCTGTTTTGATTATTGTAGTCCTGTAGTACAAGCTAAAGTAAGGCAGTTTGATACCTCCATTATTGTTCATTTTTCTCAAGATTGCTTCAGCTATTCGGGGTCTTTTGTGGTTCCAAACAAATCTGATGATTTTTTGTTCCATTTCTTTAAAAAATGCCATTGGGATTTTGATGGGTTTGCATTAAATCTGTATATTGCTTTGGGTAATATGGCCATTTTAACTCTGTTGATTCTTCCAATCCATGAGCACGGAATGTCTTTCCATTTCTTTGTGTCTTCTTCAATTTCTTTAAATTTTTTTTTATTGTTTTCAGTATATAGGTCCTTCACATTCTTGGTTAAGTTTATTCCTAGGTATTTCATTCTTTTTGCTACAATTACAAAAAAAATTGTTTTTTGTATTTCTTTTTCTGAGATTTCATTGTTAGTATATAGGAATGCAATGGACTTTTGTACGTTGATTTTGTAGCTGGCAACTTTACTGTATTCGTTGATTGTTTCTAATAGCTTTTTGGTGGAGACTTTAGGGTTTTCTATATGTAGCATCATGTCATCTGTATAGAGTGTCAATTTGACTACTTCATTCCCAATTTGGATGACTTTTATTTCTTTCTCTTGCTTATTGCTCTGGCAAGGACCTCCAACACTATGTGGAAAAGCAGAGGTGATAGGGGACAGCCCTGTCGTGTTCCTGAACGTAGAACAAAGGGCTTCAGTTTTTCACCATTAATTATGAGATTAGCTGAGGGCTTGTCATAGACGGCGTTTATTATGTTGAGGTATTTTCCTTCTATACCAATTTTATTAAGTGTTTTAATCATAAATGGATGTTGTAGCTTGTCAAATGCTTTTTCTTTATCAATTGATAGAATCATATGATTTTGGTCCTTTATTTTGTTTATGTGATGTATCACATTGATGGATTTGCAGATGTTGAACCATCCTTGTGCCCCGGGTATGAACCCCACTTGTTTGTGATGAATAATCTTTTTAATGCATCGTTGTATTCAATTTGCTAGAATTTTGTTTAGGATATTTGCATCTGTATTCATCAGAGATATTGGTTTGTACTTTTCTTTTTTTGTGTTGTCCTTACCAGGTTTTGATATCAGGGTAATGTTGGCCTCACAAAATGAGTTAGGGACAGTAGTCTCTTCTTCAATTTTTTGGAAGAGTTTGAGCAGGATTGGTATTAGATCCTCTTTGAAGGTTTGGTAGAATTCACTAGTGAAGCCATTTGGTCCCGGACTTTTGCTTTTGGGAAGGTGTTGGATGACTGATTCAATTTCAGTGCTGGTGATCGGTCTGTTTAGATTTTCCAGTTCTTCATGGTTTGCCTTGGAAGGCTATATGTTTCTAATAAGTGACCATTTTTTCTAGGTTATTGAATTTGGTGGCATATAGTCCTTCATAGTGTTCTTGGATGATCCTTTGTATTTCTGTGGTGTCCGTGATAACTTCCCCTTTTTCGTTTCTGATTTTGTTAATTAGTGTGTTCTCTCTTTTTATCTTTTTATCTTAGTGAATCTAGCCAAGGGTTTGTCAATTTTGTTAATCTTTTCAAAGAACATTAATTTTTTCTATTTTATTTTTATTATTTCTAGTCACATTAATTTTTATTTAATTTAATTTTATTTAATTAATTTAATTTAATTAATTTAATTTAATTTAATTAATTTAATTTTATTTTATTATTTCTATTCACATTAATATTCTCTATTGTCTTTTTGTTCTCTATTTCATTTAGTTCTGTTCTTATTTTTGTTATTTCCTTTCTTCTGCTGACCTTGGCTTCATTTGTTCTTCTTTTTCTAATTCTTTAAGGTGTAACATGAGGTTATTTATTTGGGATTCTTCTTGTTTGTTGAGATAGGCCTGTAATGATATAAATTTCCCTCTTAAAACTGTTTTGCTGCATCCCCAAAATTTCGTAGGATGTATTTTCATTGTCATTTGTTTCTATGTATCTTGATCTCTCCTCTGATTTCTTCTTTGACCCAGTCGTTCTTTAAAAGTATGTTGTTTAGTCTCCATGTATTTGTGTTTTTTCCTGCTTTCTTTTTGCAGTTGATATCCAATTTCAAAGCCTTGTGATCAGAGAACATGCTTGGCATGATTTCAATCTTATTTAATTTGCTGAGGCTGATTTTATGTCCCAAAATATGGTCTATCCTTTCGAATGTTCCATGTACACTTGAAAAGAATGTATAGTCTGATGTTGTAGGATGAAGTGCTCTATATATGTCAATGATGTCCATTTCATCTAGTGTGTCATTTAGGGCTGCTATTTCGTTATTTGTTTTCTGTTCGGATGATCTATCCATAGCTGTCAATGATGTATTTAAGTCCCCTAGTATAATTGTGTTTTGGTCAATTTTTTCTTTTAGTTCTGTTAGTAGTTCCTTGGTATATTTCGGTGCTTCCTGACTGGGAGCATAAATATTGATGACTGTTATGTCTTCTTGTTGTATAGTCCCCTTTACCATTATGAAATGTCCATCTTTGTCTCTTGTTACCTTTTTCACCCTGAAGTCTGTTTCATCTGATATCATTATGGCTACACTTGATTGTCTCTAGATACCATATGCTTGGAGTGTCAATTTCTACCCTTTCACTTTGAGTCTATGCTTTTTCTTGTAGCTGAGATATGTCTCTCGGAGACAGCATATGTTTGGGTTTAGTTTTTTGATCCAATCTGCTACTCTGTGCCTTTTTACTGGTGAGTTCAGTCCATTTACATTTAAGGTGATTGTTGATATGTGGGGATTTCCTGTCATTCTGTCTTTAGTTTCCTGGTAGTGCTGTGTCTCTATTGCTTCTTTGCCTTTTTGTTGTTGTCTATTATTTCTGTGTGGTGGTATTTTATGATGTTTCCCTCTGTTTCTTCTTTTATCACAGTATATATTTCAGTTCTGGATTTTTTTTTTTCTTTTCTGAGTAGTTACCCTTAAGTTTATGTAAAAGAAATTTTGATATTTAGAGTATTCTGTTTTCTTCAGCACGCTTACTTTCTCCATTCCCATATTTCGGTTCAGGCCATTACTCTCCCCCTTTTTATGTTGCCACAAATTGTCCCTGTTGATGGTGGTCGAATAGCCTCCTTTAGTATAAAAAGTTTTAAAAAGAGGATGATAGTTTATTAGAGGCAGGAGAGGAGGTTGTAGCTCCCCAGCGAGAGTGTTCCCCAATGGGAGATGCCCCATGAATGAGGCAAAAGCTCTTACTTTTATAACTTCCCTTGCCTGCTTGGGGAAGGGGAGCTTTTTGAAGAAGGTGACTTGCTTGAAGAAGAGAATTGGTGCCTTCTAATGAAATTCATCTACCAGGTTTGTTCTGATTGTCATCCTAAAGGAATTAGCAAAGTAACCCACTCTTTATCCATCAGATCTGCTCCATTTGTCAGGCCAAAATGAATCTTATGATTAACCTCAAGGCCTTGTTACATTATATCCTGGAGGGAGGGAGTGATTTCAAAAGCTGAATTTTAGGATTTGGCTGTCTTTGTTTATTGTACCAGTGTCCTCCCTGTCCACCTAGGGACATACTAACTGTCCTGTATCAAAAGCATGAAGTTTACCAGGTAGGAATGAATGAAGAGCCTAGCCTACCCTCTGGGCCCTGGAGGAATTGGTAGCTAAAGAGGTGCAGGGCCTATTCCAGACATATTCTCTGCCTCTACAGGGATCAACAGACACAATTCAGCACACCTCATCCATTATCTGGTTTCTGTTTAGTACAGTGTTTGCGGGACGCAGACAACAATAAGCAGGCTCCCGTGTTTTCACTTTCTTACTATATGCACATGTTAACTTTCAAAAAAATAAATGTTATTTCTAAAACCTAAAAAAAAAAAAAAAAAAAAAAAAAACAAAAACAATAAGCAGGCTCCCGTTGTCCTGTGGAAGGTGCTGCTCACTTCAAGGAGGAGCTAAACAGGATGGCTTTTGCTCCAGAATCCAAGCATACTTTATGTGGCCTGATATCCTCAGTCTAACCTCTTGAGGAACACCATGAAGTGAAAAGAGAAGAATGGAACAACTGCACAGGATACTACCTATTTCTGAAGTGTTAGAGAACATCTAAAATGGGTATATTGGGAAGCATGGGTGAATGTAAGAGATTTAAACTATAAAGCCAGATTTCTTCCCAATCCCCACCATACTCCAGAATATGGTGTTCAAAATATCACTAGTGCCAAAGAGAGCAATCCAATTTTATTATTTAGATAAACCAATCATAATTATAATGGTCAAATTATAAAGAAAAAAAAAGACTTCTGTTTTTTGCTTCAACATGTGAAGAGCTTGGAAGTTGCAACTCCCATCCTGACAAGTAAAAGGCTGAACAAACCAAAAAAACAACTTTTTAGTTCATTTTAAAATTGATATCACAAGCAAATGACTGCCTGAAAGCTAAAGAGAGAGTGAATACAGACATTCACAGCTTACCAAAAGCAGAAGCCTAGACACAGAAGACAGCTAGGACCAGTACCAGAAGGAACACTAAAATTGTAATTCATGAATTGCTGTAGGCTCAGTGTGCACTAGCTCTAGAGTTAAAAGCTTGGAGGAACCAGTTTTGGAAGAAACTCACACTTTTGTTAGTTTTATACCTAGGAGCCTTCCCTTATCCTGGCTGTGAAGCTTGGAGGAAAGTCTCCTTGTGCCTCCAGCAGAGAGAAGGGAAAAGCAAGCATTTTGAAATACACTCACAGTATTCTGCTCTTTGTTCTATTGTCTGTAATGAAAACCAAACACTCAAGACAAACTACTTTAACAAAGCCTTATCTGACCTGGGAAAAGGCAACTAGCTATCTCCAGCCCCCTATAGGCTTCCTGTTTCACCTAAGGCAGGAAAAAAAGCTGAGAAGCAATTGTGAAAGCCACAGTTCTGGGGCACAGGTCCGTTAAGACTGAAACCTAATCATACGAATACAGAACATTTTTGCTCCCCACACACCTTACTAGCTCATCAATGAGGCCCATGCTTAATAACAGAAAATTACAGAACAGCAGTGATGAAACTCTATTTAAGAAGAAATTTTTAGGAAAACCCCAAAACTGCAGGAGACAAAAATAAAGACAACAGAAATTTAAGTCTTAGACACCAACAGCTACAGTAAACAGTAAACGCAGCAAAACTTCTAACCAGATAAACAAAAATTCTCACACTACAGCCATATTTATCTCAGTGATTATTACCCAAAGCATCATTTTTAGCTTTTTAAAAATTACATGTAAATGCAGGAAGAAACATAGTCTAAAGAGACAAAGCAAGCATCAGAACCAGCCACAGATATGAAAGAGTTGTTGGAATTATCAGACAAGGAATTTAAAATAATTGTGATTAATGTGTTAAAGATGTTTATAGAAAAAGTGGGCCACAATCAATAACAAATGAGAAATGTAGGAGGTCTGAAAAAGAAGTTTGCGAACTCATCCTAGAAAAAGCGCTACAGACCTCATTGTTGAATATCACTATGGCCATCTTTGAAGTACTCCTCTTGGGAAGCTATGCACCAACAACATTGTCTAGTCCACCCTTCAAAGCAATTTTGGAACTCTTTTTCTGGAATGCCTATCACAGCTGTCGGCATGGGAGGTCTGACAATTACATTAGCAAACTTCTCACCATGCACTTACATAGATAGGCACACTGTACAAACAGCTTGGGAAGGTTTCATAACCTTGGTATAGCAAGTGTCTCACAGCTGTGTTCCTGTTGACATGTGGCAGTGTCTTGTTGAATGGCGTTCATTATTGTTTTTACGTGTTTTTGTGTACCGTTGCGAAAATGGTTGAGCTTGAATTAAAGCAATAAAAAACATTAAATTTCTTGTTAAACTTGGCAAGAGTGGAAGTGAAATCAGGTACATGTTAGTCCAAATTTATGGGTATAATGCCATTAAGAAAATGGCAGTGTACAAATGGATAAAAGTTCTTCTGATGGGAAAGAATGCATCACTGATGAAGAGAGGTCAGGGCAGCCAGTAACAAGCAAAACTGATGAAAACATTGCAAAAATTCATCAAATTGTACATCAAAATCATTAGCTGACTGTGAGAATCATAGTAGACCAAGTAAACATTGATAGAGAAACGGTTAGGAAAATCTTAACTGAAAATCTTGGCATGAGAAAGGTGTGTGCAAAATGGCCCCAAAGGAGCTCTTGCATCATAACAATGCACCAGCTCACACGGCACTGTCTGTGAGGGAGTTTTTAGCCAGTAAACAAGTAACTGTATTGAAACACCCTCCCTACTCACCTGATCTGGCCCCCAATTACTTCTTTCCTTACTCAAAAATAAAAGAAATATTGAAGGGGAAGGCATTTTGATTACATTTGGGACATCAAGGGTAATATGATGATAGCTCTGATGGCCATTCCAGAAAAAGAGTTCCAAAATTGCTTTGTAGGGTAGACTAGGCACTGGCATCCCAAGGGGAGTGCTTTGAAAGTGACCATAGTGATATTCAGCAATGAGATATGTAACACTTTTTCTAGGATAAGTCTGTGAACCTAATTGTCAGATCTCATGTGTAGAAAACCCCAAGGAATTGATTAAAAACAAAGACAAACTCCTGGAACTAACAAGTGATTATAGCAAGGCTGCAGGATGCAGGGTTAATATACAAAAGAATCAGACATAGCCATTAGAATTTGAAATTAAAAACACAAGACCATTTGCATTAGCACCCTCCACAATTAAGTACATATGAATAAGTCTAACAAAATATTTTCAATATCTATTTGAAGAAAACTACAAGTATTTGATGGAAGAAACCAAAGAAGAGTCAAACAAATGGAGATGTATTCCATGTTCATGGATAGAAAGACTCAATATTATTATGATGTTAGTTCTTCCCCATTTGATCTATAGGTTCAGTGCAATCCCAATCAGAACCCAGCCAGCTATTTTATAGTTATTGACAAACTGATTCTAAAGTTTATATGGAAAGTCAAAAGGCACAATGGCCAACACAACTTTGAAGAAGGACAAAATTGGAGGACTGCCACTACCTTAATTCAAGAATTACTACAAAACTGCAATCAATTATTGTTGGTGAAAGAATGGACACATAGATCAATGCGATAGAATAGATAGCCTAGAAACAGACGCTCACAAACACAGTCGACTGATGTTTCATAAAAGAGTAAAGGCAATTCAATGGAGAAAAGTAATCTTTCCAACGAATTGTGCTGGAACAAATGGATATCCACATGCAAAATAAATTTAGACACTGATCTTCAACAAAATTTAACTCAAAATTAAACAGAAACCTAAATGTAAAACACCAAATTATAAATTTTTGTGGATTTGGTAATGACTTTTAGATAGAACATCAAAAGCACTATCTATGAAAGAATAAATTGACAAGTTAGACTTTTTAAAATTAAAAACTTCTGTTCTGTGAAAGACACTGTTAAGAGAATGGAAAGCAAATCACAGACTGTGAATAAAATCTTTGAAAAAATACATATCTGATATAATAAAATACTTGAATTCAAAATAAATTTTAAAACTCTTCAAACTTAATAAGAAAACAAACAACCCAATTAAAAGTGCAAAAAAAAGTGAACCAACACTTCACCATAGAAGATATATGGATGGTAAACAACTTATGCAAAGATGCTCAACATCACTTGTCATTGGGTAATTACAAATTAAAACAACAGTGCGATAGCACTACAAACCTATTAGAATGTGTTGGTTATTTTTTTTTTTGAGTGACAACACCAAAACCTGGTGAGGATATGGAGGAATAACGGAGATGCATTCATTGCTAGTGAGAATACAAAATGGTATAATTACTCTGGAAGATAGTTTAGCAGTTACTTACAAAGGTAAACATAGTCTTTCCACATGATACAGCAATATCACACCCAGGTACTATGCCAAATGAATTGAAAACTTATGTCCACAAAAACCTGCACATGAATATTTATAGCAGGTTTATTCATAATTACCAGAATTGGGAAGCATCAGAATGTTCTTCAATAGGTGAATGGATAAACAAACTGCTGTATGTTTATGTAACGGAGTATTATTCAGCAAAAACAAAACGATCTATCACAGGAAACATGTGATAAGTGTAAAATTCTTAGTAAAAGAAACTAGTCTGAAAAGACTACTTATAACAAAACTTCCACTGTATGACATTCTGGAGAAATAAAAAATATGAGACAGGTTTTAAGTCAGCGTTTTCCAGTGGTTTGGGGCAATGGGGAGGTATATTACAGCAGAGTTTTAGGGCAGTGACACTATTTTATATGAAACTGTGAATGGTGGATCCATGATATTTTGCATTTGTCAAAAGCCATGAACATACAATGCAGACTGTGCTCCATAATGTAAAGTATGGACATTAGTTAATAATGTATTCATTAATTGTTCATCGAGTATAACAAACGTACCATACCAATGCAAGACATTAATAATAAGGAAGACTGTGATGGGAAACAAGGGAGAATATGGGAATTCTCTGTACTCTCTGCTCAACTTTTTGTAAACCTAAAACTGTTCTAAATAAAGAACGTCCATTAATTAAAGTTGATTCCAGAGACATAATCGTAATTATTTTTGCATTGAATGCCTCTTTTTTTGTTTTATTTTAACTTGTCTTTTGAGAAAGGTGTGAAAGAGCTGAAAGCATGCACATGGACCAACTACTGGGCCTTCAAAAGGTTGTGCACAGTTGAGATTAAGGAGTAGAGTGATCACTTGGGAGGAGAGCAAAGGAGGGACTTTGCTGGAATTGCTGTTTTTGCAAGCAGGAACTTGGAAATAAATATCACTATATTAGAATTTTTTTCCTCAGGTATTTTCCAGGATTAGACCCATTTATCATTATTTGTGCATCTGCCTTTTCCTTATGTTAAATTTGGCAATGGCTTCTGCTGGTGATTATTTAGGCAGTCAGCAGTAGTCATTTAGACTCTGCACTTATTCTCCATCTCTGCAACAAGGTTACATTCTTCTTGGTCCTGGTCTTTGAAGAGCCTTGGCTGCTTGGGGACACTTCTGAGTGGTAGAAGTTCTCTGTTATACTAGAAATGGCCTGGCAGCTGTGAAGGGAGGAAGATCAGGTAAGACCCCAGGGGAAGAATAAAAAATCTGTCTTGTGATTCACATGACCTGATCACATTACTCTTTCTTCCTCCCTCCCTCCCTCCCTCCCTCCCTCCCTCCCTCCCTCCCTCCCTCCCTCCCTCCCTCCTTCTCTCCCTCTCTCTCTCTCTGTCTCTTTCTCTTTTGTTCTCTCTGGGCTCTTAGTAAATACTTTTTAAAATATTCCTGACAGATCTCAGGGATCTAAGCTATATTAAGACCATTAAATGGAGTGTCGCATCCCCTAAAGACAGAACAGTACCAGAAGCAACAAATTAGTGAGAGTTCTTCCAATGATATAAGTATTACAGAAGATGAGTGGAGACCTATGAGATCCAGCGGAGTGGATCCACTCTCATGAGTGGAGACCTATGAGATTGTCCCTCCACTGTTGACATTGGGGAATAGAATCCCTCATCTCTGAGATGGAAGGAGGATCTCAAAGGCTGGAAACTAGGCAGGCCTGACTCCCCAAGGGAAGGACTGAAGTGCTGGGATGGGAGGCAGGTATATAAGAGCTACCTTGGCAACCTCTACCTACCATCCATATATTCTAATGTCCTTTGGGCCAAGCTGTTCTGAGCAAGAAAAAAACAAAACAAGACTCTCTGTCCTTTTCTTTTCTCTATGCAATTCCTTTTCTCAAATTCAAGCCAACAATCTCTGTTGCCCACCATTTCTCCTAAGCCAGAGAGTTTCTGAACTTGAGAATCAAACTACTCTGATCCTTCTTTGGAGCTGATGTTGACATTAGAATTTTAAGCTACTCCTAAGGGCTAGAATCCTCAAATCAACTTAAATAAATGAGAAGGAGATGTCTAATATAATTTTCTTGGAGAGTTGCCAGCATTCATCTCCCCACCTCAGTTTTAAAAACTACAATAATAAAACACTTGGGATTGGGTGGCAAAGGAAACTTCCAGACACATTTATGCAACAGTAAATGAGTCACACCTTTTGCATCCCATTATGTATTCTGTAGCAAAGCAATTTTAACAGAACTGGAAAATTAACCTGGATATTTGAGTGAAGAGAGAAAATGAATAAGATGGACTGGAGGAGGAGCCAAGGGCTGAATTAAATGCTGGGATGTGTATGTACGTGTGTATGTATATATGCATGTATGTATGTATGTATGTATGTATTTTTAAAAAGTCTTTTAATTGTTCAAAATGGCACAATACTACAATATTACTCTGGTAATAATGAGTCACTGGCGTTATTCAATGACAGATGATCAGGTGTACTATTCTCAGAAACAAGAGAAATCAAAGAGCACTTTGGACAAGGGATGAGGAAACAATAGGACCAGGCAAGTGGGCTCTAAGGAGACTAAACATATTTCCCACAGCAAAATATACTATAGGAGAAGCCAGAGGTCCCAGAGGGAGCCAGCTGGTGGTGGTCGGGGCCGGGTCTGCAGAGGCTGTGCGCGGGGTGCCTAGTCACAACTGCTTCTCCAGGGCAGAGATGGGGGATCTGAAAAGACAGACTTCTCTTTTAAAACCCTGTTCCCTTGAAAACCTTGCTCCTTGCCTAAATTTTGGGTGTGGGGAAGAAAGTTGGCCCATTAGCTACTCCAAGCAGGGTCCGAAGACCCCCGAATCTGGCCCTAGGAGGACTGTACAGACTGGAGACAATGCTGTAAATAAATAGACCTGCTCTGTCCTTAGTTTCTCTCCTGTGAAGCCACATAGTTGCCCTTCCAGACTATTTTTGAGGCCCGAATATTCCCCTTCATCCCCTCATCCCACCCCTTTCCTTACAACTTGGCCTGTAGGGGGGTGGCTGCAGGAAGGAGAAGCAGTTGAGGGTGTCAGATCCTCTAAGCCAGCGATGCCAGGGAGGGAGCCTGGGGGATGGACAGTGTTATAAACCCAGGACCAGGATGATCCTTCGCCTCAGCCTGGGCCTCCACCTCCTAAGCTGACCTCCTCAAGAACCTGACTGACTTTTAAGTTCCCAGAGACTCTCAAGCTCAATACTGTGGTGTGGAAAAATCACCCATGGGGAGTGAGGTCTGACAGCTCACCCTCCTTTGTTTGAGGCCTGAGGGCAGGCAAATGGGCAGAGAGCTGGGGCCACCAAGAGGAAATTTAGCTCGGCAGCAAGCACCAGGCCTGCAGGGAAGATTCCATGCCTGTCCTGCCTTGGCTGCCCCCAGCATTTCCTCCAGAAAGATCCCTGCCAAGGCTTAGTCAAGGAGTGAAAAGTTAAAATAATAACAATAATAGTAATAATAATAATAATACAATAATAATAATATATACATTCTGTACACAGCTAACAACAATAAAAAAGGAGCAAAAGTCCACATATAAGGCCAAAATTATAATAAAAATGTTAACTTCATTGACCTCAACTTTAAAAAAATGCAACAAATGCAGCAGCTGGTGATGTGGCCCTTAGACCGTCCCATGGGGATCCTGAATGCAGGCTAGATAACATAAACTATATTTTGGAAGCTTAGGGCTTAAAAGAATATATTTATCTTGTGAAACTATTGAACAAAAATATAATTACTACTACAGTTTGATTGGCATTGCGTCCATAGCTCAATTTGATCTTTAATTTCTCAACAATATTTTTAATTTTTAGTGTACAGTCTTTATACATATTTTGTTAATTTTTCCATAATCTTAATGACTCTGGATGCTGTTCTAAAATACATTTTAAAATATAAAAATAAATATTTTATGATTCATAAGTAATGATTTATTAAGTAATCAGTAATAAATTGTGATATATTAATGATAACTCTTTATTAATCATTAATTTATTATTAAAGTAACTTACAATTAATAACCAATTAAGTTTATTTCATGCCTCTTTGAAAAACCTGTTCTAAGTAAGGTGCACTGATTCAAAGGTAATGCTGGTGTCCAGTGGAATTCCTTCCCTTGATCAAGTCTTGCTCAAATACAGAAATTATGCTCAGCTTTACGTGTCTAGCAGGTATCCATGGATCACCTTTGGACTCACCTGAATCAGAGATTGTCAACTGGCATCATCCTAGGGTGCCGGCAATATAAGGTTTCCTCTCTCTTAAGACACTTTGCTCCAGGCCTTCCAAGGTTCCTTTCATCTCCAGCCTTCTCCCCACCTCATGTTATTCTCTTCCACCACCTCCAAGGCAGTAGCTTGGCCTTTCCTCTCAGGTTGTTTTTACTTTTCCTCCTGAGTAAGTGACTGGTAGTTGGAGTATCCTATCTTGTTGCCTTTATTTTCTACCTCCCAAGTTTTAAACTCTTCTTTGTTTACTCTCTATATCACTGACAATGCTCTCTTCTTTCTTCTCAAAGTCCTTGATGGCACTTTAGAAAACATCTTTCTGGTCCTTCAACTCCAGAGCCCAAAACATTACAATATGTAAACATGGTACTTCTAGTCTATCCTGACGATGATTGAGCTTCCTGGAAAAATGAGACAAATAACTTCTGCTGTAGAGAAAAGAGTTCATATTGTTAAAACAAAAACAAACAAACAAACAAACAAACAAACAAAAAGGATGAAGAATAAAAAGAGTTAATAAAAGTGAGCCTGAGTGAGACTGCCCAGGCCTGCATTCCCTCCCCAGGAACTGCCCGGACTCAGCCCCTAGAGATAAATTTTCTATCAAAATGATGTAGGTGATGTTGGATCTGCTAGCAGTTTCTGAGTGTGGGCTGGGATCGTGTCTCGTGAGGCCGAAGAATGGAAACAGACCAGGGAGAGGCAAAAAGTTTTAAAAAGAGGGTGATAGTTTATTAGAGGCAGGAGAAGAGGTCGCAGCTCCCGAGCAGGAGGAAGTCCCGAATGGGGGGTGCCCCATGACTGAGGCAAAAGCTCTTACTTTTATACCTTCCCTTGCCTGCTTGGGGAAGGGGAGTTGTTTGAAGAAGGTAATTGGTGACTTCTAATGAAATTCGTCTACCAGGTTTGTTCTGCTTGCCCATTCTAAAGGAATTAGCCAAGTAACCCACTCTTATCTATCAGATCTGCTCCATTTGTCAGGCCAAAACGAATTTTATGATTAACCTCAAAGCCTTGTTATATTATATCCTGGAGCGAAGGAGTGATTTCAAAACCTGAAGTTTTAGGATATGACTGTCTTTTCTTTATTCCACTAGGGACATGCCAACTATCCTGTATCAAAAACATCCTTAGAAAAAGGAGATAAAACCCCAACCAGAATTGTAACAGTTGTATAAGATGTCAGAGGGGTAGTAGCTTTGGGGAGGGGGTTATCACCTTGTGAGGGGCATAAATGCCTAACTATTATGTTGTTATGTACACGTGAAATTAATAATAATAATAAATAAATTAAAAAAGAGAAAAAAACATTCAACCAGAAATACGTCATTTTAGATGTCCGCGCAGACTGCTGGAGCCTGCCCTCAGCTTGAACTCCAGCCTCATTATAATACAATTAGAATAAAATGAACATTAAGACTTGCCCCTTCCTCCATGGGTTTTTCTGTATGCATTATGGGTAAGAGCATGTACAGAAAGAAACTAGTTATGTAACCTGCACATCAATCAAATGACCTCAGTCTATACGTCACATCTCCAGCTGTAAGAAAATTTACCTACCCTTTCCTATATAAAGAAAAGTTAATGTAAAGTTAGGGGCAGTTGTCTGCCCCCAGCAACCTCTCTGCCATCACCTTTCTTCTTGAATAAACTTTCTAAGTTCTATTCCTTTTGAGTCAGTGAATTCTTTCACATTTTGTGAACGACCAAGGATTAATTCCATGCCAGCAAAAAAACACATAAAACAAACCAAAACAAAACAAAAAAACATGCCATAGCACACAGAAAAGAAATGAACATTTCTTTTATTCTAAATGGCAGCAGAGAACAAAGCCTGGTGATGTCTTTGGAGACAGAAAACCTGAGTTTAATGAGTTTAAATTTGGACTCTACCACTTTCCAACATGTGTCTTTGGGCAAGTCACTTTGCCATCCTGAACCCTAGTGTCTTCTGTTATTAATAGGAAAATAACATCCTACTCACACAGCTAAGATTAATGTATATCTGTTGTATGCTGCTGATTGTAGAACTCATTTCTGGATTCTCTAAAAAGACAGGATACCCTTCTGTGATTCTTGCCATTGTAACATTATCACCTACTTAATTTTTTCAAAAGCATGCCTATAATGAAATTCAATAATAAGAACATTTAATATTTATCAGACATGTGTGATCTGCTGGGTTGTTTATATGTATTATCTTTAATCTTTGATAGTATGTATTAGATATGGGCATTGTCGAAATCTCTCTTCAGGAATAATTACTTTCCAGCTATGGACAGTGAGGTCAGCAGACAGCCTCTAGTTCTCAGCTCATTTATGGTCTTGCATACAGAAGGCAACCTAGCTCCAGGTCATATCCTTTCCTGGGATAGTCCAAAACCAGTAACTGAGAGATGCAGAGCTATAAGGTCCAACAGTTTTTGTACAACACAAGGTAACTTTGATCAACAGTGTTCTCTCCAGAGCTCTGAGCTGGGTGGTTCAAGACTGCTGAGTTGCATCACAGTTCAACCCTGCTTTCTCCTTAGTCCTTTAACATGCACTGATCCCCGATAAACCTCTTGTACTCCAAATTAGTCTCATATTCTGCAATTGAAGAACCTAAACAGTGACAGTTGATCTTTGAAGCATTCTAAGAAGGTAGGGAAGAAACTTTGGAATTGAATCACTCACCACCCCGTTGGCAATGAGGACCCATCACTGCTGCTAGGTCAGTCACAATCAGCCCAATACCTAATGGTGGTCCAGATGTTAAAATATCCATAGGTGGTGAAATTGGGGTGGTGTCCTCATGGAAAAGCACTTTGTTTCAGACAAATGAAGGAAAAGTAGTTTTTTGCACAAAGAGATCCTATGGCTATTTCTAAGTGCTGCCCTTGTTCCAGAGAGATTATGGACTACCAGAGCTAACAGACAATGGAGTACCTGACTGGTAGCCAGAGGGCCTGCAGAGGGACTGCAGACAAAAGGGCTCTTATCTCCTGTAAAGTGGCTCCTCAAGCCAAGGTAAACTTCATAGTGTAGGTAAATTTCAAAGATGACCAAACAGCAATCCAAGTGAGGTCTGTTACGCTGAGGCCAGGGCTCTGATTGGGAAAACCTGGGACCCTATGTCTAGGTTGGGGAAATCTGGGAGAAGTCAGCAGAATCAATCATCACGACTACTATTGTTATAATTATTAATCATTATGCACCCACTCTGTGCTGCAATAAACATGAAAAAGTCTAGTGGCCGATTATAGAATGTTTTTAGTAAAAATAGATAAAGACAGATATAGCAAGAAGGGTGCAAGCAAATCGACATACACATACATCCACACACTCAACAAAATGGCATAAGTCAGTAGACATAAGGGTGTTTACATGAAACAACCTTTTATTTGGGTTCAGGACTTTTTGTTTCTTTTTTTCCCCTCCTTTTCTTCCCCTTCCTTTCTTCCTTCTTTCCTTTCCTTCCTTCCTTCCTTCCTTCCTTCCTTCCTTCCTTCCTTCCTTCCTTCCTTCCTTCCTTCCTTCCTTCCTTCTTTATTTTATTTTTTCTTTTTATTTTGGTTCTTTTCTCTTTGTGAGTGTGTATGCAGGAAAAACTCTTGCGTGTTCAATGATAGACTTTGGGGAAGAGATTATCTGAAGAAGTCTGGAGAAGGCTAATCTGGGGAAATGCTAGACTGGATGAAGATTCCAACTAGTCTGGCAATTCAGAAGTACTTTATGACAGACATTGCTGAAGGTGTGTGGGGATTAGTGATGAATAGACACAGATTTTCCAGCTATTATAGTGAATTTTTCTCCCCTTTCTTTACCATTCCTCCAGTCACCTCTTCTTTGTTATTCTTTTACCTTTCTTATTCTGAGAATTGTGAATGTAATTAGCATGATAAAGTTTTCTGTTCTCTGCTGCCCCCATGAGGGATTGAGCTCAAGAGAATATAGCAGAATCAATGGCATCCAAATAACCCAGGGGCAGAGGCCAGAATGTTCTATAATGGAGGAAAAAATATATCTTCTTCACCTCTTTAGCACTCAAATGAAAGTCAGGTTAATGCAGTGACCTCCCCCTATGACTCTGACTCTGATCCATGGGTGATAGGCAGTTCAAAAATTGTTCTCACCATATGCAGTACTACTATCAGAACCTTCACTCTATGAACCTGTCTACATCTTCTTGTCCAAAAAAAGCCCAGTCTAGAATAAGAATAAGAAAGGTCTTAGTATTTGAATTCAAAACTATTCAAATGTAGACACATCCCCTTGGACAACTTGGTGGACAGTCTGCTACACTTTGGTGGAAAGTCTTCTCTTCTTTTTTTTACTTAGGGATTTCTCAACAAATTCAAAATAAATGAAGGAAAAACTGACAGATCTTAGAAGAGAATTCGAAAAATCTATAATCATAGTGGGAGATTTTAGCAAACTCTCTGTTAATAATTGATAAAACAATCAGACAAAAACAAATAAGAATATAGGCCGTTTGAACATTACTAACCAATTTCACATAATTGATATTTGCAGAACAATGTATGCCACAACTGAGGAAAAATATTATTTTAAATGGCACATTGGCAAATCATGTATATTGACTTTATGCTGGGACATAAAATAAGTATTAATAAACTTCCAAAATTAAAATATTATAGAATATGTTCTTTGACTATAACTGAATTTAATTAGATATCAATAACAATAGAATATCCAAAAAATCCTTATATGTGTGAAAATTGTATAGTCTATTTTAATATAAACCATGGATCAAATAATCACAAAGAAAATTAGAAAATATTTTGAATGAAATGATACTTGAATCTACAGCGTATCAAAATTTTTGAGATGTTTCTGAACACGTGTAGAAGATTTATGTCTTTAAAAGTTTATATTAGAAAAAGAGAAAGGTTTAAAATTGATAAACTACATTTTCACCATAAGATAGAAAAATAAAAGCAAGTTAAATCCAAAGTAGCAAAGAAATAATAACAATCAGAAATGAATGAAATACAGAACAATAAAAGGGAAAAAACTTCTAATGTCAAAAGTTAATTCTTTGAAAATAAAAAAGTCAATACTCAAATTAATATGGAATTTGAAGCAGCCCTGAATAGATAAAATGGTAGAAAAAAGGTAAACAAATTTGGAGGACTCATACTTTCCAATTGCAAAACTTACTAGAAAGCTGTAGTCATCAAAACAATGTGGCAATGGCAAAAGGATTGATATATATATATATATATATATATATATATATATATATATGCTAAAGTAATATAATTGAGAGTCCAGAAATCTAAACATTTATGGCTAATAGATTTTTGACAATGGTACCAAGATAATTTAATGAGGAAAGAATAGTCTCTTCAATAAATGGTTCTAGGACAACTGGAGAACCACACGCAAAAGTAGCAATTAGAACTCTACCTCACTCAATATACAAAAATTAACTCAAAATTGATTAAAAAAAAAGAACATATAAAAGCTAGAATTCTAAAACTACTAGAAGAAAACACAGGGGTAAATATTCATGACCTCAGACTTAACATTGGATTAATAGATTTGACACCAAATGTGAAAGAATGAAGTACTTATACATACTGCAACATGGGTGGATCTTGTTATGGACTGAATGTTTATGTCCTCCCGAAATTCATTGTTGAAACCCAAACCCTCAGTGAGCCTCTATTTGGAGAAGGGGCTGCTAAGGAAGTACTTTTAATGTTAAATTAAGTCATTTAACCTTATAAGAGTTATAAGGTTACCTTATAAGATAACCTTATAAGAGCCTTGATATAATTAATGTCCTTATAAAAAGAAACCCCTGAGAGCTCACCTCCATCTGCCTCTCTTTTGCTCCATGAGTACACAGTGAAGAAAGTTTATGGGAGGACGTACTGAAAAGGTGTCTGTCTGCAAGCCAGGAAGGGAATTTTCACCAGAAACCAACTATACTGGCACACTGATTTTGGACTTCTTATTTCCAGAACTGTGAGAAAATAAATTTCTGTTGTTTAAGCCATGTTTGGTAATTTGTTATGACAGCCAGAGTAATACAAACCTTGAAAACAATGTAGTAAGAGAAAGAAGCCAGACACAAAAATCACATATTGAATTACCTCTTTTATATGAAATATCCAGAATAGTAAAACTCTTAGAGAGAGAAAAAAGATTAGTGGTTGCATGGAGATGGGGAGAGGGACAAATGAAGTGTAATTACAAAATGATTATGGGATGTTCAAACCAGAGTAGAGCGGTTGTACAACACTGTGAATGCACTAAATGCCACTGAATTCTATACTTTAAAATGATTAATTTATGTTATGTTTATTTCACCTCTTTAAAAATGTTAATTTTTGAAAAAATAATACATTTGATAAACCCTTGGTAAGATTAATTAAGAAAACAGAATACAGATTATTAACATAAAAGTGAGGATATCACTATATAACCTTACAGATATAGCATAATAATATAATAGCATAATAATAATATGACAACAAAGAAGAAGAACAACAGCAATGGTTTTTCAATAACTTTGCTAACTTATTTTACATGGACAAATTTATTGAAAAACACTAATTTTCAAAACTGTTTCAAGAAGGAAAAATCCAAATATTTACCTGATTTAAGAAATTGAATTTTTAATAAAAAGTCTTCATAAAAACTAAATTTCAAAGTCATGATTTTATTGGCAAACTACCAAAGATTTAAGAAAGAAATAATATCAGTATTGTACAAACCCTGTCCAAAAAATAGATGACAGCATGCTTTGTAACTCATTTTATGAGGCCAGCATAATTCTAATACAAAAAGTTCACAAATGTTTTACAAGAAAAGAAAAATGCAAATATCTCTCACGAACATAGAAGCAAAACTCGTAAAAATTAGTGAGTAGATACCAAAAACACATGGAAATAGTAATATATCATGATGAAGTGGGGTTATCCCAGAAATGCCATTACTCTAATCCAAGCAGTCATCTTTCTTCTGTAGACTGATAATTAGTATCTATGATTCTACATTTGCTGCCTTACAATTTATTCTTCTAAGTTAACTGAAGCAATTCTTTAAAAATTTACATCAGGTTATATTTTACCCCTGCCTAACACCCTTCAATGCATTATTTTACAGTGAGAATAACATCCAACGCCTGGATGTGACCCATAGGCCCTACGTGATTTGACCTTCCATTATCTCTGTCCTTATTCTCATCTCTGTCTTCTCCCTCACCAGACTCCCACCACACCAGTCCTGCTGTTCCTCAAGCACCAAGCACATGCCTCAGGAACTTTGCGGATGCTATTCTCACTACTAGGAACTTTCTTCCTCTGCTCATTACAGATTTGATTTATTCACAAATTCTAGGTTTCAACTCAAATATCACCTCCTCTGTTAAGACCATCCCTTGCACAATAACTGTCTGCTTTCTTGTTTTTTTTCCTTTATGGCATTTGTCTGAAGGTGAAATATTGTGTTGTTTTTTCTTTAATTTTTTTGTTCACTTGTTCATAGACACTTCCCACCAGAATATAAATTCAGTAAAGCTAGGGACTGAATTATTTGGGACCTACTTTCATCCCTGCAACCCAGTTTACAATGACAACTAACACACAAATATTTTAGAATAACTGAATAAATGAATGAATGAATGATCATAAATTCCCATTAGTAAAATCGAAGTTGAGTTGTGCTTTGAAGTATCAGTAGACTTTGAATAAGTAGAGGAGAGACAGAAAAATAATCAGCCAAAGAAACAGCATCAATAAAGACAGAGTTAGCAACATGAAAGTTGGTAAGGGGCATTGGTGTGAGAGTCTGGAGGCTTCCCACTAGGGCAGGTGGTTTGTGGAAGGAACATTTCGAGAAAAGGTAGTAAGAGTGTTTCAAGCAAGAGGTCAAAGTTCATTCTAAACATTGCTATTGTTAGAAAATTTTCATGTCTCATCACAAATGGGTGAGTAGGGCTATCCCAACTTAACCACACCTGCAGTTGGACAGGTGAAGGCTGCTTGAGAAATCACATTAATCTTCCCTCTGGTCCCATCAACATGGTGATGTTACTGAAGTGGGGATAATCAGAATCCTCTCTGAGATCTGATGTATGGTCACTGGCAGGGGAAGCAGTCTCTCTTTATGAGAGATTGACAACAAGCTATAAGAATTACATACACCTCTCTGCCTATCTGTGTGCACATTATTTTACAACTTGCTTTACACACAGGCATATACATATACACATATGAGTGTGTGTGTGTGCGTGATTAAATCTTACACAATTCTTTCCATGCAGTATGTGCAAACACATGACTTGAAAGTCATAGAGAGCTGTGGTCAAGAAACAAGCTCAGAGTGCCTGGATTTACAACTCATGTCTACCACTTATTAAGTTTGTGACACTGTCAAAGTAATTTAACCTACCTGATCCTCAGTTTCCTTAACTCAAAATGGAGGCAAGAGTAGCACCTACTTCACAAAATTATGTGAGCTTTAAATTAAATGATAACAAATACTTATCAGTAATAGACACCCCAAAAATTAACCTTATTGTTAAAGGTTTTTGTTTAGGGGTATAAAGTAATAGCTCACAAAGCTCTCTTTGCAACAATGCTTAGTGGATTGAAGAGAGCAACAAATAGAGACTGTTGTTTTTCCTCAAGGGATAAAGACCTGATCCCAGGGCTGGATTTGATGATGATTAAGCTGAATGCTTGATCTCACTGATATGCTTGTATCTCACTCCTAGATACAGTCTGTTTCCGCGCAGGCCCCACTCTGTGGTGAGAGCATTGTGTTCTGGACACTGAAGATCTGACTATCCAGGGTGGCAATGCTGAAGAAAAGCTGTCGTTGCAGCAGGGGCTGTCTAGAAACCAATGGGGCAGCAGGAACGAACAGAGATAAACATGAGGAGAAGGTACTAACAGATCTCAGGGCAATTTTCTCACATGGTGAGGAGGAGGAGGGAAAGCAGAAAAGAGTCAAACATTCAGACAAGTGACAAGGGAGAAAGGAGATGTGCACACCTCAGACTCTTGGATATGAAATCTTTTGATGGAAAAGGAAGACTTGAAGAACTCTCAGAGAGCAACACAAGGGCTGAATATATTGCATTGTAGAGTTTTCCAGACAAGAATACAGCAGTGATAATGGGAAGAAGAAAAATAGAGGTATGAGGTCTGACAATTAAGTCCCTGAACTTGTTGCAACTATGTTGCTAATTTTTTTTGCTGTCAGAGGGATTACTCATTATGAATTTGTACCAACTGGACAAACAGTTAACCCAGTTTACTATTTGGAACTTTTGAAAAGGCTGCCTGACAAACGATCTGAACTTTTCACCAATTCATGGCTCTTGCATCACGACAATGCACCAGCTCACACGGCACTGTCTGTGAGGGAGTTTTTAGCCAGTAAACAAATAACTGTATTGGAACACCCTCCCTACTCACCTGATCTGGCCCCCAAAATAAAGGAAATATTGAAAAAAAAATGTTTTGATACCATTCAGGACATCAAAGGTAATATGATGACAGCTCTGACGGCCATTCCAGGAAAAGAGTTCCAAAATTGCTTAGAAGGGTGGACTAGACACTGGCATTAGTGCATAGATTCCCAAGGGGAGTACTTCAAAGGTGACTGTAGTGATATTTAGTAATGAGGTGTGTAGCACTTTTTCTAGGATGAGTTCACAAATTTAATTGTTCGAGCTTATAAAAAAACAACAACATAGTAGAGCACCTGAAAGACCTAGTCCTAATGAGAACTCCCAGACATTCTGAGATGCACTAGGCTTAGGGACAAACTACCTCGGTTATCTCACAAGGAAGAGCTCATTTCCTCATGGGAGCCATTAACTCCTAGCTGGAAGCAAAAGCTGAGCTCTTATGCGCTGCAGAGCTGGATGTGCAGTCTGGGGCTGCAGCCAGACACATTTTATTTATTGTTTTTGAATGGGCCAGAGCAGGAACATTTATCAAGACTGAGCCCAAGAGTCTGTCTGACAATTATAGGGATCAACCAAAGTGCAATGAACGTATTCATCTGGTGTGGCTGTTGGGGTAAGAGGTTGGCAATTTAATGTCAGGTGGCTCTGCCAGGGGCTCATCACCAAAGGACACGGAAAGGACCCTGCCCCTCCCTCTGAATCAGAAGTCCGAGCCACAAGCCTGAGGAGCCTGCCCTCTCCTTCCAATAAGATTGTCAACAGGCAGATACTCCAGGAAATGTCTGTGGTGTGGTCACCACACCTCCACATTTCAAAACTTCTCTTGAATACTCAGTTTAGTATTTTAACGTTGTGTTTGAAAACAGAAGGCTTAAGTTCAAACCCAAATTACTTCATTCTTAGGGTCAAATAGCTTGGGTTCAAGTCTGGCTCTGCCCCTTTTTATTAGCTGTGTGCTTTGAAGTGTTGAAAACCAATCTCTGCACACTGAATAAAATGAAGCAGAAAGATGAGTTCATTGCAAGGCTTTCAACCTGTAAGTTGGGAAACTATAGGCTGTGGGAGCAATGAGTTCCAAGTTGCTCAGACTAGATGATTTATATGGGCTTAATGCAGAAGTTATTTGACTTTTTCAGTTGATTGGTTGTCTAGTGGTCTTCCTTTTTATTTGGATCAGGGTAGCTGAGTCAGGGGAACAGGGAATTTCAGAGATTGTGTGAATAGCCAGCGTTTCGGTATTGTCTGGTGTCCTCTGCTGATTTCTGAGAAGAGCTGTAAATTCCTGTAAGGTTAGGTTAAGCTTCCTTTATACACCTGTGTTGACTACTTCCATTTTGTCTCTGACATAAGTGGCTCCATTTTAGTTTGTTTCTATGGAAGCAATTACTCTTTTGGCTTCAGTTTTCTAATCTCTGAAATGGGAACAATTATAACACTTACCTCAGAGGACTGGTGGAAGGGTTAAAAGTGAAGCTTGATCTACTATCAATTTATATCTATCTATCTATCTATCTATCTATCTATCTATCTATCTATCTATCTATCTATCTATCATCTATCTATCTATCATCTATCTATCTATATTAAGGACATATGCTGGGGGTGCCAATAAAATGTCTACACATGACTTGTACTCATCTTTTGTTATAGGTATATATTGAGTATTACAATTTTAATACAGTTTTTTCCTTTCTTAAAATGTGTATACAGTTTTTGGCACCCTCTGTGTATTCATATATCTGTGAAGACAATAATAATAATAGATATGTAAAGTGCTTATACAGTGCTCTGCACATGAATACTCAATAAATTGTAAATATTATTATCCTTGTGTCCTAGACACTTGAGATAAGAAGGTTGAACACTAAACTGCTATTTCTTCACCTCTGTGAGCCTGTACTTTAATGCCTTTATGTAAGGTAGGGATGTTTGACTTTTTTTTTTATTTTAACTTCCAGTCTAAATATACTAGATCATATTTAGTGCACTGGCATCCAAAATGCAAGCAAGTAAGATGCTCCTCTGCCAAGTAGCAATGCCCCAGTGGCCTTGAGAATTAGATTCTGGGTTTCTCAAAATCTTCCACTTAAGAAAATCCTTCCTTTCATTGATCCCACATTGGGGCTTAAGTCACTATTTGGTCAAAAATGATCCAGGATCTTCAAAATATCAGACCAGCTTTCTAAAGGAATTTTGAGCTGAGGATACATGATCCTTTAATAACTGGAATTTTGCTTTCAAACAGCCAATTAAAAAAAGTCATAAAGCTCAAATAAATTTAGTAAATTAATTGGTGATACGTAATTTAATGCCTAATGTTGAAAAGATAGTTTCCTTTTAACCTTGCAAAAATTTTAAGGCAATTAAAGATCAATGGGAAAATTACATTTCTAAAATGAGACAGCAAGCTGAATACATTTGCATTTTATTAATTGGGAATGTTTCCTGAAGTTCATGGAATTTGCATATTAAGTGCAATAAAAACAAAGCACAAATGAGGCTATGTAGGAAAGGCAGAGGCTGGGGAGCTGTGGGAGAGGGATAGAATTATTGCAGGGCCTTTTGTGAGGTATTTGCCTCCCCCACTCTCCCCCACTTCTGACACACACTGCTGACACTCTGAGGCCCTCCTGGTAACAATTCAGATATTCCTGCAATCTGCCTTGCTATCATTTACTGACCTCTGGTCTCTTCTTACCATTCATGGAAGATGCCCACACTTCCTCATATTCTCCATCTCTACCCCTAACCCTGCCATCATTCTTACAGACCTTACTACCCACATATTTTTCTCATCTGAACCTCTTAGACCATAACCTCCCTATCTTGAGTGACCTTCTTCCTTTCTGTTGCAGACACCACCTGTGTGGTTTTGCACTGGAACTTGTCATCTTCAAGAACACACGAGGATTAATTCAAATAGCCCACTCTGACCTCAACCACTTATCTTACTAGCATGCTTGCTCAAGTACCCTGACTGAGCCCATTCTTCAACCTCATTAAGGCTTCTAATCTACTCCACTACTCTATCCATCCAGGGCCTTTTGTATGCCTCTCTTATTTTGTAACTCCATGGATC
Organism: Rhinolophus hipposideros; assembly: GCF_964194185.1. Lineage (NCBI taxonomy): Eukaryota > Metazoa > Chordata > Mammalia > Chiroptera > Rhinolophidae > Rhinolophus > Rhinolophus hipposideros. Next base: position 34,444,661 of record NC_138070.1, read on the forward strand.
ATTATTATAATTGTATCCTTAAATATCCATTAATTTTCTCACTTCTCTGTATTTTCCTAAACTTGAACCCAGAAGAACCCAATATCTGCTTTTTTCCTGTCTGACATGGGCATAACAAAGCTTTGCTAAAGAAAATAACCCCTGGGGCCTGATCCATACCATGGGTCATATTCATGACCATTTGCTTCAGTATGGGCAGAAAACTACCATGTTTCTCAAATAAACTCAGTCTACCACTCCCTTTGCTGACTGTTAATACATTTTATACTTTATTCAGATTTTCAGAATGCCCCCCACTTCTAGAGTTAGGTTATTGCCTCTCTTCATACCCTGTTTAGAAAAGAGAAAACATCAGACAGAATCTCCCTCAAAGTCTATTTCCCTCCCTCCCAAAAAACATCATTTTTTGTTTTGCATTTTATTTATCTTCTTCATTCTAACAAAACAGTGGAAAAAATTTTGTCTCTCTTATAAAAAATAACTAATATTTATTAAATATTTTCTATGCATCAGCCACTGCACACCTACTCTCAATTTTATCATCTCAACAAACTTATGAAGCGTTGTTATATTCCCATTATTTTCCACATGATGAAACTGAGACACAAGAGGCTAAATTTCCTCAAGATTATATAAATATTAAATAGTGGAGATAAGATTGGAAGCTAGAAAATCTGGCAACAGAGCCTGGAGTGTTATGTTATAAGTCCCTGCCAGGTGCTCTGGATTTCCTCGTGTTTTACTTTTCCAAGGGTTTTTCCTTCTTTAATGATTCCCACTTCTCACAATTTTTTTTCTTTTCTACTGGACCTCATTTGTGCTCAAATTTGATCAAGCAGCTACCTGCTAAAAACAAACTAACCAACAACAAAATCAAAATCCCTTGACCTCTATTCTATTGAACTATTCTATATAGTTGACCAGTGTCATACACTTCATCAACATTTTAAGGCCCCATTAAAATATTAGACAATAAATTTAAATATGTATGACAATAAAAGCAAAGAATACATAGCCATAAGTGATGTGATTTTAACAGATTTCCAGAAAACAGAAAATATTTGGAAGCATGTTCATGGATAGCAATATGGAGAAGTCATAGTGTAGACTAAGCCTATAGTGTACAACCAGCCTCACAGAGCCCAGGACGGTCAGTACTTGGAGTCAACAGGAATGGCAGATGAAGGGAACCAAGGAGAAATTAGTGGGGTTATACAAAATTGTGTATATCTGAACAGTTGTCCCCCACATTTTCCCCTTCCCCTTGTAGGCAGCATGTGTTTCAGTCCTAGGCAGAAGTGTCAGGAAATTATTTTCTGAAAAATTGTATCAAGCATCTAGATAAAATTAAAGCAGCTAATTGTCACCTCAGAACTTAAACTTCTAGATCTAACCTTGATGACTTTCTCTCAGTTCCTACCTCAGAGCTTTTGATCATATTGTTTCCTATGCTTGGGAACTCTTCCCTCTACTTCTTCCTAACTTGTCACCAAGAATCCTTCAAAATCAGCTTAAAGATCTTTCCTTAGTGAAGTGTTTTTCATCTTCTCTACTTAATTTATTTCTCTGACCACTGCTGTTTATTTCCTTTGCAACAATTATCACAATATGGAACCAATTATTAAATTTAGTTGTTTATTGTTTGTCTCTTCCACTAGACTGAAACCTTCATGAAAGCAGGTCTATGTCTGTTTTATTTGTCCACTCTCATCCTAGCACCTGAAATGGTGCCTGAGTATATAAAGATAAGATTAGAAACAAAGAGGTTGAGAAAGTGTTCTTTAAGGAAGAGAAAAGAGGGAGAGGAGATAGAGATAGAGACCTTTTTATGTATATTGGATCCCCATACACTATTAATCATGGTGTGCTCCGTGATCTTGATTATATATCCCTTTTTTCTTGGAAGAGTGTAGAGATTGGGGGCAGAGAGGTTTACTCCTTATGCATGGGGGTTATCAGTTGGAAAGTGTTAGAGACATAGTCAAAGAAGCTTGGTGTTTTTACAGGGGAATATGAAAAAACTGCAGAGGATGTAAGAATAGTGGGGGTCCTGGTGCTAAGATGGGGACCCCCGCTATTCAGGTGACCAAGAACAAGGGAAGATAAGATAAGATTTTTAAAATTAAACAAGGGGTCAAGGAAAAAGCCAAACCAGTAATACCATTAATTTGCTTAGCCAATATTTGTTTTTCAATAAAACATATTCTAAAAAAATCAAGAAGTAATTTATGCACAGTTACTAGGTCATAGCCTGAAGCTTCTTAAATCTTCTGATGGGAAAAAACAATGATCCCAAAGTCCAGGACAAGACTGAAATACCAGGTAGTAAAGGAGTGCTTACAACACTCTCAGAGGGCCTTAGCAGTGGGTCAGTCAGTTCTTTACTTTGTCTACCTTTCAGCACCATAATGTTGGTCACCCCATTTCAAGGACAGCTCAATTTCACAGACTATTTTATGTTCCTCTAATTTTTGTAGTCTATCTTATAGTTAGGTAGGTGCCAGGTGACTCACTTTGGTCAATGGACTGTAGTTGTAAGCCTCACATGGAGGTTGAAGCAGTTAAAAGCTGGCACACCACCTCCATTCCCTTTCTCTTTCTTTTATGGCTGCAGAGGCTACATGTTGAGGAGAGTGAGCCACCGTTGAAACAGCCTGGGTCCTTGAGTAATATCATGGAGAAGAAAAGAGGCTCTCTGGAGAAGAAGAAAGTTTCCCAAATCATGTCACAATTTGCATGAGTGAAAAGCATGGCATTTTTTTGCGTGTGTTAATCTACTGAGACTTCGTGGTTTCACTGTGGTGGCAATCGTCCTGACTCATGTACTGCCTTAAGAAATGCCCTAGACGGTCTCTTTCGCTGCTTCAACCACAAACTGATATGCACTGCTTTAGTTTCTTTCTGATTATGGTCAGAAAATCTGGAGCTCAACATAATGTACAGAAGCAAGACCTTCATTCATTCTATGTGGTGACAAGGGCAGAGGAGGCCTTGCCAGGCGAAGGTAAGAGACTATTCCTTGGGGTTTGAGCTGCCCACAGATAGCTCCACAGGTAAGATCGCATGTTCCCCAGAGTGGTGGAGGACCCAAGTCTGAGCCTCACAGAGGTTGGTTCACTCTGTTCCATTCATTCACAATGAGGGTGGTGGAGCACTTGGTACGACAGGAATATAGCCTTGCTATTCCCACTCTCCTATTTGGATGTCATGAGGCTGTAATCAATGGAGAGAGACAAGGAAAGTAACTGGATATGGTATATATGAAAATGAATAAGGCATAAATATCTCTGGAGTCCTTCACTTTCTCTCTTCCTCCCAGAAGCTCATAATTTCTCACTCAGATTATCACTTCTCTGCTTAAAATATTTCAGTGACTCCCAGTGCTTCCAGGATAAATTCTAAACTCCTTCTCATGCTGCAGATCACCACCTTAACCATGGTGCTCTGATCATCTGAATGCCTCTTCTCTTGAGGTTCTTCTGAAATACTCTCTATGCAGATGGAGCTGTTCCCAGCCAGGACGTAAGCTCCATCAGAGTTGTATGCCATACACTGAGCACGGTGCTTATAAAGTATTTGTTGAGTAAATGAATTACATTATCAAAGCTCCCAAAACATGGCATGCTGCTGCCATGTTCCTCCCTGCTCTATCTCACAGCAGTGCTAACCTGTGGATACACCTTGACTCCCGTGTAAGGTGGTCATCTGTCCTGCACACTCATGCCGTCTGTGCACTGCTCTATCAATAAAGCCTAGGAAGTTTCACATTTGTATTCTCAGTGCCTCAAAACTGCACCTGGCATTGACAGGTGGAAGATGCTCAGTAAGTAAAATTTTAGTAAATTAGATATGAACAGACAAACAACCCATGAACAAACTCTGCCCCTTTTGAAAAAGATATATTGATGGTCTTTCTGGGTGGTAGGCTCTCTCCTCTCTGCTCTCCACCCTTGCCCCTGTTCTCCAGCCCCTCATTTTAGGCAGGGGTCACTAAGGTAGATTCTGTCTCTAACTGTGGTGATTGCTCTTCCTTTTCTTTAATGCTCCTGCTTGCTTTACTTTCCCTGCAATGATCTTGACCTTCTTGTTCCCAAATGTCACCCCAGACTTCGAACCATCTACTTTGCCTAAATGTGTTGCACCAAGCTCATCTGACAACCAGGTGTTTACCCCTTTACTTTTGCCTGATTTTGGACTGGGAATTTCATCTGGACCGCAAAATGATATGCACACTTGATTTACTGCCTACCAGTTGGATGGGTAAGCCACTACCTAACTTAAAACCCTTAACTTTGAGATATACTCTACTCAGAAGCTAAGTTGCTTTTAATTCTCCATCAGATATAGACCAAATGCTACAGGATTTAGATGACAGGGTGAAAAGAATCAACACCACTGCCCCCACTTTGAGTGCCATACACACCTCTGGAGCATTAGCTCCAGAACCTAGATTTTCTCTTAGACAGCTGCCTCACTATTTCACACAGAGAGCTGAGGGCGAAGGTGTTGAGAGCTGCATAAATTTATACCCAATGCAGCAACATCTTAAAATAGCACATCTTAATCATGGGCAAAATGCCTTGTGCTCTTTTTTTTTTTTAAATTAAAGTTTATTAGGGTGACAATTGTTAGTAAAATTACATAGATTTCAGGTGTACAATTCTGTATTACATCATCTATAAATCCCATTGTGTGTTCACCACCCAGAGTCAGTTCTCCTTCCATCACCATATATTTGATCCCCCTTACCCTCATCTCCCACCCCCACCCCGCTTATCCTCTGGTAACCACTGTTGTCTGTGTCTATGAGTTTTTGTTTCTCATTTGTTTGTCTTGTTCTTTTGTTGTTTTTGGTTTATATACCACATATCAGTGAAATCATAGGGTTCTCTGCTTTTTTTTGTCTGACTTATTTTGCTTAGCATTATACTCTCAAGATTCATCCATGTTGTCACAAATGATCCTATTTCATCTTTTCTAACCATTGTGCTCTTCATGAATTCTGGGGCATCAAAATAAAGAAGGTAATGAGAAAATACATAGTTTATCATACCTGTTCACAGAAAACATAAATTGCTTCTTCACTTATAATGATTTTCACAAACTCCCAAATCCTAGAACAGTTTCAATTTTTCTGCCCAGAGATGAGGATTAGTCTGAGAACTGTCTATTCGGGACAGAAAAATGACAATCATTGACATTTACTGATAAAACCAGGTGTGATTGAAACTCATGGGCTCAGCCCCCTTTCTCATTAAGCCTGAGGTCAGAGCTGCTTATAAGAAACCAAGTAAAACACTAAATTCTCCCCTTTATTCTGCCCAATTCATCCTCACATCTTTTTATACTGATGGAACAAGGGAGGAAAGGAAGCATTAAAAGGAAGAGAAATTAAAAACTATGATGATTAACAAACTAGAATGAGGGCCTGTTAGAGCTGGATGAAACCCCGGAAGTTATTAAATTTATTCTTCCCTTTCCACACCAGTTTCTAACTTTTTATTGAAGTATACTATAAGTACAGAAAAGGACATATCCAATGTACAGTTTGATCAATTCTTATAAGCTGAACACACCCATGTAATCAGTACTCAGATCAAGACATCAAAATGGCCAGCACCATAGACACCCCCACTGAGTTCTTTTCTAGTCATACCCCTCTCAAGTGTGACTGGTATATCTAATGTATCTAATGCATTTTAGTTTTGTCCATTATGTACTTCACACAAATTGATTAATACAATATGGATTTGTTTATGTCTGTGTAAACAAATGTCTGGTTTCTTACGATCAAAATTATGTGTGAAATTTATTCATATGGTTGTGTGTAGTTGTGGATTGTTCCTGCTTATTGTAGTTTAGTCCCCTTTTGGTGAAACACCACATTTTTCTGTTCTACTGCTGAGAGATTCTCATTTCATCTTTAATGAAACTGGAGTCCAGAAGGTTGCATGGATGTCTAAATTTGCACAGTGAGAGTGGTACCTGGCACTGGACACTTGATTGAACTCCAACCCAATGCTCATTGCATTCCATCAGCCTACCTTCCCCCACCTCCAACTTTAAGTTTTCCTTACTTGCTCTGGTGTGTGTATACCTATCATATTCGCTTCATACAGAGTGGAACCAGACTTGCTACATGTGCAAAGAGACACTAATGAAAGCAAGTTTTGTCACTATATTCCTTCTCTGGCAAATAAACTATAAGTAACAAATCTAGGTGTGTTTAAAAGTGCATCACACTAAGAGTTGGGGTAGTTTTTTTATTTACTCTGGGTGCAATCTGTATTTTTGGATGTATTCAATTAGTAGAAATTTCTCCTGTTCAAATGTCACTAGAAAAAAATTTTCCAGGGAGGCAGATGAATTTATTTACTGGAAAGTCATCATTGAGACAAAGAACGTGTCATGCATCTCTGCTACTACCAGGACAGATCAGGTGATGAGGGCAGTGGTCAGGTCCACGCCAAGCAATTATGCACTCGCTGGAGGAACACAGGTGTGTGTGGGTGTCCTCTCTCTGCAGCTTTGCACTACCTTTCCCTTTTCTCCTTCTCTCCACCCCCATCCTCTGCCAATCACCCTGCCATCACCAAGGAGCAGTTGATACCTGATGAGAGATTTATATTCTAGTTGAACCAGCTGCCCTCTGGCCAGGTGCATTATTTCTCCCTGTCCCTGTGACAAGGGCATCTCATCATTCTCTCTCTCTCTCTCTCTCTCTCTCTCTCTCTCTCTCTCTCTCTCTCTCTCTCTCTCTCCCTCTTGGTGTCTGGCCACAGACCTGAGCAGGCTCATTAAAGTGTCCTGTGTCAAGGAGTGCATTGTTAGGAGGATTCATTGGCAGTTGTGTCTCATTGCTGTCTCCACTGGAGTAATAACTTGTCCTGAGCCCACTCAGTCATCATCTCAGGAGCAAGTCAGGGCTTTGACTGGCCCTGAAAGATGGAGAAAAGAAAGAGAAAGAGAGGGAGAAAAAACAAAACAGCACTGCCTTTCTTGTACCTTCTCTACCTTCTCTTTTCAAGCCCAGAGCAGGCTTCAGGAATGCCTCATTGACTCAGTTGAGGAAAGAGTCCTTTGAGTTAGCAAAAGAAATTGCTGTATACAGAACTCCTGAGTACTCTCATGCTGATTTTCCTGCAGCAGAAAGACACTTCCTCTGCTTGGGACCTTGTATGTTCATAGGGACACCCGTGGAGAGTGAGTACAATGAGATCTTTCCCACGCCCTCCAACACTTCAGAACCTCATCACTAAAATGGGGTAGTGCATTCATCTTACCTCCTTGATGAGTTTGCTGTAAAGTTAACGTGAAATAGTATTTCTTAAGTCTCTTAAAAATATTAATTTTGAGTATTAGAAACATTAAAGAAAGACAAGACTCCCTTAGTTCCTGAAGAAATTATCTTACCTATTTATTTGTTTTGACAGCATGAGAGTTAAATCAGTAGAATAGAGAAGATAACGGACTTTCATGAGATTGTGTTTTCTAAAAGTTAGAGCCTCCAATGAAAACTGAAAAAATCATGATGCTTCTACTGCTCTAAGTGGGGAAAAGTTGATTTTTCAGGAAAGTGCATTTTTCAGTCTGTTGCTTCCTGGGTGTGAACGAAGGAGCCTCTCGCTTCCAAGCCTCATTGCTCTTAACATCAGCCATTGCCCCAATTGTCAGATGACCCATCTTGTGTTACCTCATACATCTTTGGTCATGTAATACTCTAATTCTTCCCCTATGCTTCATCTGATAAAATTCCTCTCAAACATTTCAACTGTTTGCTCTGAATAGTTGTTCTGTCATTTAGAAAAATAAATATAAAACAAGCAATAACCTCCTACTACTCTCTTTCTCCTCACTGAGTGGTCCTTTCCCCTCTCTGCTTATCACCCACCTCTACCCTGAGAACATGGCTCCCTTACAGCCTGCCTTAGGAGGGACAGTCCATCCTTCCCCCACCCATACACTCAGCCGGAAAACTCTCTTAGGTCCCATGATCATTCTCAAAACTGTACTCTCCTTGAAAGAAAAAAAAAGTCTTTGCTTCCTACCCGTACCATACAATTGACCTTTGTCAATGTACAAATTTGTTTGCACTTGCCAAATCCACTTCAGCATGCTCAACTTCACTGTAGCATTTGAAGCATGTCACTGTGTCCTTCTTTTGAACTTTAATTCTCTTCCCCCTTGTCCCATATGACATTGCTCTCTCCATAGTTTCGTTTTAGCCAGTGACACAGCTTCTCAATGCCTTTTCCAGCCTGCCTCCTTCCATATGCACTGCTTTTTGTCTATTTTGTGTTCTTCATAAGTGTCCCCATCCAAAACCATGGGTGCAATCACCACCAATGCACCAATGTCTCCTCCAGAATCTGAATCTGCAGCCCCAAGGCCTCTTGGGAACTCCAGCAGCCTGCTTTACATTTCCAGATGGATGCTCCAACAGAAACTCAAATGCAACATATTTGAGCTGGACTTAGAATTTCTCTCAGTTTCCAACTCAAATTCTATGCCTACTCTTCATCGTATGCCTGAACTCTGACTCTGTGTTTCACTTCCAATCTTGTAGCTCCTCTTCTTTCTCTTTTTCCTCTCTTGTACCAAAATCTGTCACCTGGGTTTTTCTGGAGGCCTCTCTTCTCATTGCCACCATACCAACTCTTGTTAGCACAGCTTTGTAAATGCCTCTCAAATCTGCCCTAACCCCTCCGCCCCACCAGCACTGTCTGAGTTCATACCCTCGTAGTGTTCTGTATGGATGGTATGATGGCTTGTGCTATTGTTACCACTACTCCTACTGGGGTAAACTTTCTCAAACACTAATTGGCTCTTCTTCATCACTTGCTCAAAATCTCAAAACAAAGCAGATTCTCAATTGCCTTTAATTTAAAATCCTCAGTATGGAATAAAAAATCCTATTGACTTTTCCTGCACTATTTCCTGACAATTACCACAAGTGCCACATGCTCCAGTGAGTGCTCAAGTTCTACCTGCTGTGTCCAAGTAGGAGATTCTCTCTTGTACTTCTCTGTCACTGCTATGCTCTTACTTCTTTATAATATGTCGATTGCTCACTCTTCACCCTTTAATCACCTATAATCATTCAAGACTCAGCTGATTTTGTTTTCACCTAGAAACATTTCCCAACTTTCCCTAACTGGGTTCAGTTTCCCATAACAGCATTTACCACTGCCCTGTAACTTCTCACTTCCTTCTCTTTTTATCCTACAGATTCTGACAAGGGTTCAGTCTTACACCTCTATATGCCCAGTCTCTAATTCAGTGTTTACAATTAGATAAAGAACTGAAGTGTGTTTGTGGAAGAAACAGAAAAAGACACACCTGGGCCAGTTCTGGCCCTAATTTTGCCATGTTTGATACCTACAGTAGACCAGACACTGTTCTAAGTGCTGTGAAGGATATGACCATGATTAAGGCAGTATTTCTCCTTTTGAAGAAATTACATTTTAATAAGGTGTACAAGTAGGAAACAGGTAAATTATGGGTGGGATTGTTAGGTAGAAGTTAAGAAATGGCGGAGAAGGAGGAAGGGTTGGATGGGGTCCACAGTGCCTACAGAAAAAGCTCATAACTAGCTTTGATTAACTGCCTCCAGCCACAACATGACAACAGATGTTCTGGAGCAAAACAAAGATCTGAGTCAACAGACCTCCACCCATCTTAGGAGGCCACACCCTCCCATGGAAGAGCATGTACCACTTTTCCTACCAAATCAATATGTAGCTCCCTCACCCCACCCAGTCCTCAGGACAAGGGCTCTCATGCTCTCTCTGGCCCTTGAGCTCTCTGGGCCTCAAACTCTCTGGCCCTCGCTCTCTCCTCCTTTCTGTCACCCCCCTCCCTCTCCCATTCTCCCTGTCTCCCCACCTAGGCTAGGCCCTTTCTCTTCCCTGAAAATGTATCACTAACACCAGAGGCCTTTCTCTCTTCCCCTCTCCAGCACCTCAGCTAAGCCCGCTCTCTTCCCTGAGAATGTATCACTAATAAACCCTGCTTGCATGTTAATCGGCTTGCTGACCTTTGATTCTTTACTGCATCAGCAAGAAGAACAAGACCCCGGTAACATTTTGGTGCTGTGACTCGGGTGCACCCTTATCTCCAGCCATTTGGAATGCAGTGAGTATCAACTGGCATGCATTTCTTGCCTTTCCCACCTTTAGAGGAGATTCTCAGCCTTTTCAGGCTTCTTTATTTTAACTCTCAAATTTGTCTCTCCAGTTCCTTAAGGCCATGCTCTTTTTGAACACTATTGCCCCAAAAGGGGTAATGCTAATATCAGCAGACTGGTAGGTGGAGGAACACAGGTACAACTGCTTGCATGAGGGCTTGAGCACTTCCTCTTGGGTGGAATAATCAAAATCCTACCCTGGACTTTCCCCATTAGCTGTCTATAATTTTCCCCTCTTGACTGAGCCTTTTTTGACTCCCAGAGGAACACAGGAACTACCAGGATTCTTTCTCAACCCCTAGAAATCCAGAAAAGGGGTGGGGCAGTCTTGCCACTGCTCATCCCTTGGGCAACTTGCCTTGCTCCAGTGATTCATATGGTATTTTCTCTTTTCTAGATGGAGAATCAAGAGTCCACTCCTGTCGGTACCCCCTTGAGATGTATCCTTTCTAATTGGTTGCAATTTGATCCTCAAACTTAAAAAAAAGGCCAACTAATTTTTGTAACACAGCTTGGCCCCCCCATACCACAAAGGGGAAAGGGAGGTTTGGCCCCTTAAGGGGACCCTAAACTATAATACAATTCTACAACTCAGCCTCTTTTGTAAATGTCTTAGAAAATGATCAGAGATTCTTTATATAGAAGTATTTTTCTATTTGAGAGACCGTAGAGATTTATGTAAAAAGTGTGAATTTAGCCCTCCTAATGAGGTGCTTACTGATTCCCAAATGCTCACTGATTCCCCCCCACACCCGTGCCCGCCCCGAGCCCCAGAGAACCCAGAGAAGGCCTTTTCACTGCCTTCTTCACTATCTGGGGTCCCCATCACAACCACTGGCTCCTGCTTCTCCTGCCCCTAAAGCTGCTCCAACAATTAAGCTCTTGCCTCTAATAGAAACAGCAGGAGAATTTGGCACCCAACTAATACACGGACCCTTCTCCCTCATTGAGCTCAGGCAAATTAAAGCTCACCTTGGGAACTATTTGGACAATCTGGTCAAATATATAGATACATTACAACACCTTACTTTAGCATAGGAACTGACCTGGAAAGATGTGATGATAGTTCGGGGACAGATTTTGTCAGACATTGAACAGGAAAAGATAATTAAGGAGGACAGATAATTTGCTAGCAATTTACATCTGTCTGACAACAAATACCTTTTAGGAGAAACAGTGAGTGGTCCCACCCATGGACCCTGAATGGGATTACAATAGCAATTCCCCAAAGTGGGCAAGAAACCATTTCTTACTCTGTGTTAAGGCGGGACTCAAGGTAGGCCATCAAAAGGCCATTAATTATTCTAAGGTGTCTGCCATTAGCCAGGGAATGGATGAAAATCCTATTACCTTCTTGGAAAGGCTGAGGGAAGCTCTCATTAAACATACTAACTTAGATTTAGAGTCTTATGAGGGACAAATAATATTAAAGAACAAATTTCTAACTCAATCTGCTTCTGACATTAGGAGAAAGTTACAAAAGCTTCTTCAGGGACCTGGGGTTCCTTTGGATGAAATACTGACCACGGCCAATGTGATCTTTTACAACCACAACCAGGAAAGGCAGGCCAGGGCCCAGGAGAAGGAGGAATGGAAGGAGGCTAGCACACCCAAGTTGTAGCCACACTTGCGAGACATTCAGTCACATCCTGCAGGCCCTGCATGACTTGCTCCAAAAGACACTAAGTGCCACATGTACCCAGAGGAGTACCCTAATCATAAGCCCCCTCAAATGCCCTACTACAAATGCAGGAGTGCAGGCCATTCGTCAGCCCTCTGTCCCTTGGGCTGAAGGACGTCCAGGCTGAGTCTGTGACTGCCTTGCAGAAGGTAACTCAGGACTGAAGCTGCCTTCCCCAGTTGGCTCCACCTTAAGAGGTCATCATTCCTGGGCTGGAGCCTAGGGTATGCATGGATGTGGCAGGTAAGAAGACAATAAGCTTTTTGTTGGAGATTGGGGTCACCTACTCTGTCCCTATTGCCTTCTCCAGACCCCTTTCCTCTCAAACTTGCACTGTCCTGGGTGTGGCAGGAAAGCCCATCACTAAGAACTTCATTCCTCCTTTGGGCTCTCTCTGGGATAGATATTACTTCATTCCTTCCTTCCTTGTAGTCCCTGAATGCCCAACTCCCCTCCTTGGGAGGGGCCTTTTCCAATTGTTAGGATCAAAATAGTTTAGGTATAGGAGAAAATCCTGTCCTAAGACCACCCCTCCAAATAGTTGTGCAAACTGAAGACCATCTGAATACTCTCACCCCTACATGGGAGAGTCAAATTGTCCCAGTGGTCTGGGACCCTGGGATTCCTGGTCAGGCTAAAAACACTACCCCAGTCCTCATCAGTCTTAAGAATACCTCAGCTCCCCAGCCCCCCCCCCAAACCCCCAAGAACTGCCATATGAGGCTTGAGGCAAGGACTGAACTTTATCCTATAATTTCTGTTTCTTTCTCATGGGCTACTTGAACTCATTGATTCCCCTTGTAACACTCCTGTATTAATGGGCTGGGAAAAGGACAATTCCTATAGACTAGTAATCCCCCACTGCCTATCACAGAAAATGGCTGCATCATCAACTAAAACAGTGGAAATTCTTGTGGCACTCCAAGAATAACTGGACTCATTAGCTGGAGTCACCGTCCGAAATTAAAGGTCATTAGAGGTTCTTACAGCCTCAGCTGGGGGAACATGCTTATATCTTAAGAAATAGTGTTACTTCTATGTTAACAAATCAGGACAAATCCAAGAGAACATTCAGAGCATCCTTGAATCTACATCTAGAATCAAGACCTCAGCCTCTTTCTGGGATTCAAATTCATGTCTCGCGTCTTTACTTCTTGCCTTTGCAGCTCCCTTATTAATATAATAACTTACTAATTAAATTTATCTCTTCTAGTATAGAGACTATAAAGCTACAAATGATCGTCATGAACAACTATTAACCCCTGGGACCCCAGGATCCAGACACCTATCATGGGTCAATGGATAGACACTTTCCTCTGCCTACTCCAATCAATAGTTGGCAAACAGATGGAACACAAAGAAGCCTCAAAGTCCCTTTACAGCAGGAAGCAGCCAGAGTGGTCATCACCCCAAAGTCCCCAAAGGTTTGGGTTCCTAATGCTTGAGGGGGGAAATGTTAGGTAGAATTTCGAAAGTGTAAGAGGAAGAGGAGGAGTGGGAGGGTGTCCATAGTCCCTATAGAAAAAGCTCATAACTAGCTTTGATTAACTGCCTCCAGCCACATATCTGTTTTTACAACACCAGATTACAACAGGTGGTCTAGAGAAAGGGAAAGATCTGAGTCAAAAGACCTTCACCCATATTAGGAGGTCACTCCCTCCCATGGAAGAGCAAACACCACTTTTTGCACCAAATCAATAGGTAACTCCCTCACCCCACCCAGTCCTCAGGACAAGGGCTCTCATGCTGTCTCTGGCTTTCGATCTCTCTGGCCCGCAAGCTCTCCCAATTTCTCTCTCCCTGTTTTTCTCTCTATCTCCCTCTCCCCCCCCACCCCGTTCAGCTAGGCCCGTTCTCTTCCCTGAGAATGTATCACTAATAAACCTTGCTTGCATATTAATCAGTTTGCTGACTTTTGATTCTTCACTGTGTTGGCAAGAAGAACCAAGACTCCTGTAACAGGATGAAAAACGTCTTACCATATGTAGCACACATATCAGCCTGTGTTATGGCTTTTAATTGTTGTGTAACAACTTACCCTAAAACTTAGTGACTTAAAACAATCAATTTATTATAACATACTTCTGTGGCTTAGGAGTTTCTGCAAGGTTCAATTGTGTTATTCTTCTATTTTTGTGGTGTTGACTGAGGTCATTTAGTGGCTCTTACCTGGGAGATGGGCAAGTCTGGAGGGTCCAAGATGGTTTCACTTGAATCCGGCACTATGACAGAACTGCCTGGATATTACTATCTGAGAGGAAGCATATAATTATCTAAATCCAAATATCGTTATCTAAATCAGTTCCAGGGGCAGATGAGTTTCCTGGATATACTTCCTCAAATAGAGTTTTTCTCTATCTAAAGACCTAAATACTGGACAGACAAGTTATCTGTCCTCCTCACACCCATTAAACAGTGGTGGAGCAGACATGCATAGAATAACCACAATAGTTACTCCAGTTCAGAAAGAGAGAGAACGTAAGAATCACAGCAATTCTGAAATGCATTTAGGCACATGCTACTAATTCCTTAATTAGGGCCTAGTTCTGCTGTTTTCTGGGGATGACCTCTACGGTTCTGCCCTCTTAAATCTTGTTCCTGCCATCTGAACTACCCTTCACTTTATAACAAATGGGGTGTATTTACAGCTGGACAACTTTCTCAGTTTGCTTCTTGTCCTTAGAAAGTCATGGCCCCAAAAAACTCTTCATTTTAAATAGTGACAGTTTCTTTTAGTCTAAGATGATGATAGTGTTATCAATACAATCCTCTTAAAAACCTTCTGGGTTTCTGTGACCTTATTTCATATAAGTATATTGTTGTCCATTAGCAAAAGACAATCACAAATCTCTTCAAGACCATATATTCCTCTGGCTCCATACAGCGGAAGACCTTTACTAATTATTAGGGCTTGTTCTGTGCTCTGGGATTAGTCTGAATGAAGACTTGTCTCCACAGGTCTTTTCTAAACATGTGTCTTCCCTAGGCCTGTGTGTGTATGTTTGTGAGTATGTGTGTGTGTGTGTGTGTGTTTCTGATTTTTCCATATATATGACTAATTTTAAATGTCTTAATTTCCCTAAGAATCTCACCCTTGCCTCTTCTTGAGGCCTTAACTGTTCAATTGTATTACTCAATCTGTAATTTTTTGCTCCAGTTTGACAGTACCTCTGCTTCCTAATGTTAGCTTTGTCTAACGTTAGATCTGAACTGTGCCACCTTTAGTTGTTATGAGCTCCAAGTTAGGTGACATAGAAATGCATCCCTCTGAAGCCTCTAACAGGTTAGATAGTTGCAAATTATGTACCCTCTTCTCTCTTCATTTCACAGAAAGAAACTGGGCACCCAGCTGCTGATTCATATTAAGTGCCAGACAGTGGATGGAGCAAGGATGAATAGAAATTCCATGACATTTTCTGCTGTTTTAATGGCTTTTTCTTGATTGGGTATTCTCATAGTTCCTATAGATATTTGACTAATTTCCAAAACTCCTGTGAAGTTATTTCAGCCAGTCTCTATTTCATCATTTAATGGTTCTATGGGGGAACAAGGGTTGGAACTTCCTAGTCCATCATATTGCTAACTAACATCACTCTGTCTATGTTGTTATTCCTCAATAGCACTATCCTATGGATCATGCTTTGTCTTTTGCTTTTTTTTTTTTTATCTCAATATTACTCATGTTGCTGAGTATACACATAGTTAATCATCTGTGACTACTGTGTTGTATTTCTAAATGTGAATCCACCGCATTTTATTCATGCATTTCCATAGTTGAGTATACCTTGGTTTCTTTCAACTCTTAGTAGTAGACAATATTGCTATAATACCCTTATTTCATATGGATTTCAGAAATCATATTTGCAATAGCATTGTTATACACTAGAAATTATCGTGGAGAAAATTTTTATGTATTTGTCTTTCTTGAAAATCTGTAGGACCAAGCAAATGCTCTGAGATGTTTAGGTAACCTCTGATTAAATTTAACAGGTATGTTATTCCTGTCTGTTATTTTGACTTCTACATTAATATGATACCAGCTTAGTCTCAGAGAATATTTACTGTAGAAATTACAATGTTGTACCTTTATTTCTAGGCAAATACCTACCTAGCTTGTGTGTGTCATTTGTGTCCTGGTGATGCCTACTATGTGTCAGGCACTAGGTAGGTATGGAATGCTACAGATTCCACCCTGTGATGTTTAATTCTATGTGTCAACTTGACTGGTCCATGGGGCTCCCATATATTTAGTCAAACATTATTTCGGGTCTGTGAGGGTGCTTTTGGAAGAGGTTAACATTTAAATTTGGAGACTAAGTAAAGCAGATTGCCCTCCCTGGTGTGGGTGAGCCTCATCCAGGGAGTTGAAGCCTAAAGAGAAAAAAAGGCTGACCCTCCAACAAATAAGAGGAAACTTCTCCTGCCTTACTGCCTTGAGCTGGGACTTCAGTCTTTTCCTGCCTTTATGCTTAAACTGAAACATCAGTACCTCTTGGATGTTGAGACTGCCAGCGTTTGGACTGAAACTATACCATTGCTGTACTAGTTCTCAGGCCTTCAGACTTAGATTAGAACTACACCATTAGCTTTCCTGGGTCTCCAGCTTGCTAACTACAGATCTTGGGACTTCTCACCCTCTATAATCATGCAAGACAATTTCTTATGGACACTTTGGTCAATGTTGCTCAAGCAGTAGTTTCCCATAATCAGAAGTGTCTGGACACTGATAGTAATAACTTTGAGCACCTTTAGTAATTGCAGAAGTCAAACATGACTTGTATTTATATTTTGTTATCATTATACATTGAGTATTACAATTTTGATAGCTTTTTTCCTTAAAATGTGTATACATTTTTTAGCTTTCTCTCTCTCTCTCTCTCTCTCTCTCTCTCTCTCTCTCTCTCTCTCTCTCTCTCTCTCTTCTCTCTTTCTCTCTCTCTATATGTGTGTGTGTGTGTGTGTGTGTGCATTTATATTTATACATTTATATTTATATATTTATATATCCTATAGGTTCTATTTCTCTGGAGAACTCTGACTAATAAACACATTCTTAGCCCCAGCTCACATTGTACCCCTTCAACTGCCCTCCCACAAGCTCAGGCACAACTCTATCCTCATCAGAGAGTCCCACACAGTGGCTTCCTCACCCACCTATCTTAGCATGAAAAGCATGAAATGTGGAGTCAGAATATCTGGGTCTAAAACAGGCAATTTTCCTCATCTATTTAGAGTCTAGTAAAGGAAGATCACTGAAATAATGTAAAAATGTTCTACAATAGTACAGTGTTAGGCTGAGCTAACACATATAAGGTGCTCCCATCAATATTAAGTTAGTAGACATGAAACTTATACTAAGATGACAAGAAACTTAGCATTTTTTGTTTCTTTAAATCACTTTAATTTCTGCTCTCAGTGCCCTCCAACTTGGATGGTAAGAATTTCAACATGATTTGTTTTCATGATTCCTCCAAACTGGGCTAACTTCCCATGGTGTACGTTGTGCCAAAGCACTGGGAAGGACCTTCTGGCCACTGATCACCAGTTTTACCTGGTCTCTTTGAGATATCAGATGTCTACGTCTATGTGGGCCGCTCAGAACTGAGAGCTCTAGGGCATCTGTGCCAGTACCTGGGGTCTTCATCAGGTTGGAAAACTGGTTGCCAACTAGTGTCTTTTGTACTTCATTCATCTCCCTTGGACATCTAGTCAACTCCTGGGACACTGCAGGGAGCTCAGATGAGCATTCACTGCTACAGTGCTTCATGGCTCTCTCCTCAACCTTAATCTTCTCTCCCCCTACTCTTTGTTTTCTTAAAAAGACGCCAGTGCCTACTCCACCCGTCAAAGCAATTTTAGAACATTTTTTTCTAGAATGGCCATGAGAGTTGTCATTGTATTACCCTTGATGTCCTGAATGTCATCAAAATGTCTTTCTTTCAATATTTTCTTTATCTTCTGGTAAAAAAAGAAGTCATTGGGGGCCAGATCAGGTGAGTAGGGAGGGTGTCCCAATACAGTCATTTGTTTACTGACTAAAAACTCCCTCACAGAGAGTGCTGTGTGAGCTGGTGCATTGTTGTGATGCAAGAACCATGAATTGTTGGTAAAAAGTTCACGTCGTCTAACTTAATCACAGAGCCTTTTCAGCACTTCCAAATAGCAAACTTGGTTAACTGTTTGTTTAGTTGGTACAAATTTGTAATGAATAATCCCTCTGATATAAAAAAAAAATAGTAACATTATTGCAACAAGTTTGTGGACGTAATTGTCCTCCTATAAACTGCTCTCAGATTTAGCTATTCTCAAAGCCCACAGGGCCTGGCGTGTTCCCCTGGAATTTCCCACAGAGGGGCCTGCAAACTGGTCAAAACCCACTCTCCCTGGAAGAGTTCAGCTTTCCCTCAATCCCAGGGAATGACAGTGGCACATTCAGAGTTCCTTCAGCATACAGGACCAAACACAAGCCCTACAGAGAGACTTCTCAGTCACACCTGTACGAAAGCCCACATTCCAGGCCTGGTTTTCAGCCTCACAATCAGCCTCTTCCAGGGGATGGACAGCATATATTCCTTCAAGGGCCAACCCTGCCACCTGCCCTCAGGTTGTGGCCTTTCCCATAGTCCTATAGGACAATCATGAAAGAAAGCAGTACCAGGATCAATGCAACCTCACTGTCATCTTTTCTAAGTTTAAAAACAAAGGGAGCTCTTTCTATTTTTATTTCCCCCATATTATTCAAACTGTAAGTACACTAAGTTAAAGTGGGCTAAACAACCCCAGCTATATCTTTCCTAACATCATGCCCTGCCATGTTTTAAACAGAGACTGTGACAGCTGTCATGTTTGGGGCTATTCCAATGTGTTAGACATCACAACAGGTGATTTACCTCTCCGATTTATTTAGTCCTCATGGGTGCTCTGTGAGATCATCTGAGGTGCTATATGACTTGACTAGTGTTACAGTAAGTGTAAGAGAGAGTTTTGATTCCTAGGCCTGTCTGATTTTTAAGCTCTGGTTTTTAAATCATACAAGTATTTCAAGACCTCATAAGGACATGCTGGATGTCCTCATCGAAACATGAGAAAGCCCAGTCCTTTTTCAGTCAAGTGTTGTGACCAACTGAGACTTTTCTAAA
This sequence comes from Rhinolophus hipposideros, assembly GCF_964194185.1. Taxonomy (NCBI): domain Eukaryota; kingdom Metazoa; phylum Chordata; class Mammalia; order Chiroptera; family Rhinolophidae; genus Rhinolophus; species Rhinolophus hipposideros. The sequence continues at coordinate 34,463,667 of NC_138070.1, forward strand.
GAATTTCAGGAAAAAAAAAAGAGTGGGGAGGGGTGACTGATATTTCCAGACTCAAATCACCTTGCAGTTTACTCTATGACAAAGGGATAGCAATTTTTTAAAAAAGGTAATAGAACCTTTTTTGTAGTCTGTGTTGGTTCCCCACCCCCATTTTTCCATTCTGAGAGCCAGACATTTGAGAATCAGAACACTCAAAAGTAACTACGTTTAAGGGAAAATTTAAAAAGCCACCAGAGGAAAAAGAGCAGGCTCCAAAAAGACTTGAGAAGTCCTTAAGCTTTCACCTCAAGTTGATCCCTGGCAAAGAGACATGCTTTAACAACAACAACAACAACAACCAAAACAAAACAAAACAAAACAAAAACACCAAAAAGTAACATTTGAGAACCACTTACAAATGGTTAAAAAATATTATATAATTTTCTTACAGTAAATTTTTTAACAAAAAATTAAATACACACTCTGTACTTTTAGAATGGCAGAATAAGTACTTCCAAAGTCTGCTCCTCTATAAAAGCAATGAGAATATTGACAAAAAGTTGCAAAAGTCAGCTTTATTAGAACTCTGAAAAGTAGCTAAAGCTTGACACAATCTGAGAAGTGTTTATTCAATAAAAATATCTCGATATTTGTAAGAACAGTCAGCTTTGTGGCATTTAAATATATTCTTTTCATCTTCCTCTATTCAGCTCTGTGGTAGCCTTAATGATCATCATCCTTGCATCCACTAGCTTTTGGGTTTGGAGTTCCTGGAAAATCTACATCTCAATAATTGTCAATATTTGAATTACCTAGCAGTGCCTTAGAAAAGTTCGTTTATAGTTCTTATCATTATTTGACTTGAGAACTTTCTCAGTGAGAAAATTCTTATCCCCAGGGCATTTTGGGGAATTCTTATTCCCAGAACAATCAGTAGCAATTGTTTAACATCATAGCATCCTGAGGAAATAATACAAGTAGGGACAAATAAAAAGGTGCCCCCCTCGCCCCTAAAAAAACTTATAAGGAACTTATAAGGAAGTCCTTTATAAAGAACTTATAAGGAAGATGAGGGGAATGAGATGTTCATAGGAGGCTTTAAAATGTTCCAACATCCAGTAAAGATAGTGGAGTAGGTGAACACTGTGCTTGCCTCATCAAGTGTCCACATTAAAATTGCAACTAAATTATAGAAAACTCAACCTGAAGAACCATCCGAAGAGTAGCTGAATACAAGTCCTATAACTAAGGATATAAAGCAGCCAACTTAAATTAACGCTTGTAGGAGAGGCAAAGATGTGAAATGGGCTGGCCAGACAACCATCTGTGGCAATCGAGAATTGAAAAGATATCTCAACTGCAGAGGGCCCCCTAAAAAGTAAGAGGTCTCAGCCCCACACTGGGTTCCCCAGCCCAGAAAACTGGTATTGAGAAAATGAGCCCCCACAGCATCTGGCTATGAAAATTAGAGGGGATCCTGTCTACCCTAATGAGATGTATGACAGCTGGAAAACCACATATCCCCTTAAAAGGGCCTGCACACAGACTCTCTCACTCCCAGGCATTCACCTGATGTTCTAGTGGAGAGACTGTAGTTCAGGAGGTGACAGAGACATATGGGAAGAGACTGAGTTGTGTGTATTCAGAGTGAAGGCTAGAGGGATAGCTGCCATTGCCATTGTGTTGAACCCTCCTCCCATAGCTAGTGGGCAGATGCCATATTTCCTGTATTGAGCCCTTCCCCTACACAACCAAATCTGAATTTTCATTATCCTGGTGAACTCCACTCACTACACCCTGGTGACTTCCTGGGACCGTGCCCTACCTAACTCACACACTGGCACCAGAGGCTGCTTCGGTGGTCTGGAGGCAGCCAGTATAGGCCTGCAGTACAGTCTTTCTTGAACAACTTGTGGGGTCCACAGGCCCCAGGAAAGTGGCGAGCATAGTCAGTGTGCTCTGAGTCTTTTGCAGACTGGCCCCAGGCTCAGAGCTGGTGTTAAATCTGAATCTGCATTAACCTATTGAACATCACTTACCCCAATCTGGTGACTCACTGGGAAACTGCCCCATTCAGCTCCCACAACATGAGAGGCTGTAGCAGCAGCTGAACCTTGTGCACAGAGGGAAGATGGCCACAGACCTCAGAGTGCCTTTTGCTGAGCTGCACCAGGCGCAGTATTGGCAATGGCTGCCCTCGGATCCCAGTCTCTCCTCTCCCACGCACCTGCAGGTCCAGCACAGGCAGTTATCAACTGCGGATAACTTTGTAGCTCCTACCAGGTATACTTGGACAAGTCACAGGGCAGTAGCTGACCTTGACCTGCATCAGAGCAATTCCAAGAGGCCCAAGAAGCAGCACACCCAGTGGCCAGCTTCAAACCACAACAGAATACCATCCCATTAGCCCCACAAGTGTCATGCCCAAAAGGTGGTCGTAGCAAGCACCAGAGCATGCTGGGGTGTATCCTGTTCAGTGAGGTCAGCCCTGCATAGCAGCTCATACACTGTGGTCATGGCCAGTCCTCACAGCCAGTCAGCCTGAGGGCCAATCCCACGTACTGACATGTCAACAGCAATCAAGTCTCAACTACAATAGGAGAGCACACACAAGATACAACACTTGGGGTATTTGGCTCAGGTGACACTTGGACAAACAGGACACATACTATATAAGGCCACCTTGCCAAGACTAAGAGGTGTAGAAGATCTATCTGATACATAGAAACAAACACAAAGAGGCAGCCAAATGAAAACAAACAAACAAATAGAAACAAACCAACAAAAAAATCATGTCTCAAATAAAAACAGGAGATAATTTCAGAAAAAGAACTAAATGAAATGGAAGCAAGCAACCTACCAGGTACAGAGTTCAAAACACTGGTTATAAAGGTGTTTAAAAAGTTAGTGATAATTTCAACAAAGAGATAGCAAGCATAAAAAAAAGACATAGAATTCATGAAAAAGAACCAGTCAGAATTGAAAAATACAATAATTGAAGTGAAGAATACATTAGATTGAACCACTAGCAGATTCAATGAAGCAGAGGATTGAATCAGTGTTTTAGAAGAGAAGGTAGCAGAAAACAGCCAATGAAGAAGCACACACAAACATAAAAGAATTTTAAAAACTGATGATAGTTTAAGGGACCTCTGAGACAACATCAAGCATAACCACATTCACATAACAGAGTTACCAGAAGAAGAGAGACAACAAAGAATTAAGAATATATTTGAAGAAATAATGACTGAAAACTTTCTTAACCTTGCAAAGGAAATAGACACACAAGCCCAGAAAGCACAGAGAGTCCCAAACAAGATGAACCCAAACAGGCACACACCAAGACACATCAGAATTAAAATGCCTAAGGTTAAAGAAAGAGAGAATCTTAAAAGCTGCAAGAGAAAAGCAGTTACTTACATACAAGGGACCTGTTATAAGAGTGGCAGCTGATTACTCAACAGAAATTTTGCAGGTAAGGAGGGATTGGCATGAAATAGTCAAAGTGATGAAAAATAAGGATCTACAATCAACACTACTCTATTCAGCAAGGTTATCATTCAAAATTGAAGGAGACATATAGAGCTTCCCAGAGAAGAAAAAGCTAAAGGAGTTTGTTACCACCAAACAAGTATTACAAGAAATGTTAAAGGGACTTCTTTAAGAAGAAGAAGAAGGGGGAGAGGGGAAGGAACATAAATATGAATGATAAAATGGCAATTACTACATACCTATCAATAATGATTTTAATTATAAATTGATTAAATGCTCCAATCAAAAGACATAGGGTGGCTGAATTGATAAGAAAGTAAGACCCCTACATATGCTACAAGAGTCTACAAGAAACTCAATTCAGATCAAAAAACACACACAGAGTGAAAGTAAAGGGATGGAAAAAGATATTTTATGCAAATAGAATGGAAAAAAAGGCTGGTAGCAATACTTATATCAGACAAAACAGACTTTAAAACAAAGACTAAAATAAGAGACAAAGGAGGACATTTCATAATGATAAAGGGGTCAATTCAAAAAGAGGATACAACTCTTCTAAACATTTATGCACCCAACATAGGAGCACCTATATACATATAGCAAACATTAACCAACATAAAAGGAGAAATTGACAGTAATACAGTCATAGTAGGGCACTTTAACACCCCATTGACATCATGGGGTAGATATTTCAGACAGAAAATCAACAAGGCAATAGCAGCCTTAAATGACACATCATAGCAGATGGATTTAATTGATATTTTAGAGCATTTCACCACAAAGAAGCAGGATATACATTCTTTACAAGTGTACATGGAACATTTTCTAAGATAGACCACATGTCAAGACACAAAACAAGCCTCAATAATTTTAAGATGATTGAAATCATACCAAGCATCTTCTTCAACCACAGTGGTATGAAACTAAATAAATTACAATAAAAAAAACAAAAACATATGAAGGCTAAATGCCATGATAACAATGAGTGAATTAACAATAAGATCAAGGAAGAAATTAAAAGATACCTTTAGACAAATGAAAACAAAAACACAACCACCCAAAATCTATGGGACACAGTGAAAGCAGTCCTGAGGGAAATTCAATGCAATACAGGCCTACCTCAAGAAACAAAAAAAACTCTCAAATAAACAACTTAACACCACACCTAAAAGAACTAGAAAAAGAACAGCTAGCAAAGTCCAAAGTGAGTACAAGGAAATAAATAATAAAGATCAGAGAAGAAATATAAAATATAGAGTCTAAAAAATTACAAATGAACAATGAAACTAAGATCTGGTTCTTTGAAAAGACAAACAAAATTGATAAATCTTTAACCAGACTCACAAGAAAAAAAGAGAGAGGACCCAAATAAATAAAATCAGAAATGAAAGGGAGAAAGGACAACTAACACCACAGAAATACAAAGAATTATAAGAAAACATTACGAACAACTGTATACAGCAACAAATTGCACAATCTGGAAGAAATAGATAAATTCCTAAACACAGTCTTCAGGGACTAAATCAAGAAGAAACAGAAAATATGAACAGATCTGTTCCTATTAACAAAATCGAATCAGTAATCAAAAAAAACTTACCAGAAACAAAAGTCATGGACCAGATGGTTTCACAGGTGAATTTTTCTAAACTTTAGAAGAATTAACACATATTCTTCTCAAGCTATTCCAAAGAATTCAAGAAGAAGGAAGGCTCCCAAGCTCATTTTACAAGGCCACCATTACTTTGATTCCAAAACCAGACAAAGACACTACAGAAAAATAAAAATATAGACCGATATCCCTGATGAACATGGATGCAAAAATCCTCAACAAAATATTAGCAAACCAAATTCAGCAATACATTAAAAAGATCATACACCATGATCAAGTGCAACTTATTCCTGGGATTCAAGTTTGGTTCAATATCCACAAATTAATTAATTTGATAACCACATAAACAAAAGAAGGATAAAAATCATACGATTATATCAACTAATGCAGAAAAAGATTTGTCAAAAGCCAGCATACATTTACGATTAAAAAAAAAAAAACTCTCAGTAAAGGGAATAGAAGGAACATACTTCAACATAATAAAGGCCATATACAACATACCCACAGCTAACATCATAATCAACAGTGGAAAGCTAAAAGAGTTTTTCTTAAGATCAGGAACAAGAAAATGATATCCAATTTTACTTTTATTCAACATTGTATTGGAAGTCCTAGCCACAGCAATCAGACAAAAAAAGAAAAGACATTGAAAGTGGAAAAAAAGGAAGTAAAACTCTAATTATTTGCAGATTCCATGATACTACATATAGAGAACTCCAAAGATTTCACCAAAAAACTATAGGACTTGATAAATGAATTCAGTAAAGTAGCAGGATACAAAGTTAATATTCAGAAATTGGTTGCATTTTTATATATCAATAATCATCAGAAAAACAAATTAAGAAAACAATCTCATTTACAATTACATTGAAAAATGCTAGGAATAAATTTAGTCAAAGAGGTAAATACTTGTACTTGGAAAATTATTAATATAAGACATTAAAGAATGAAATTGAAGAAGACACAAATAAATGGAAGTATATACCGTGCTCATGGATAGGAAGAATTAACATCGTTAAAATGTGCATACTACGCAAAGCAAGATATACATTCAATGCAGTACCTATCAAAACACTAGTGGCACTTTTTTTCACAGTACTGGAACAAATAATCCTAAAATTTATATGGAACCACAAAACATCCCAAATACTCATAATGACAACAATCTTGAGAAAGAAGAATGAAGTTGGAAATATCACCTGATATCAAACTATACAACAAAGCTATAATAATAAAAACAGCATGGTACTGGCATAAAAATGGACACACAGATCAATGAAACAGAATAGAGAGCCCAGAAATAATCCCATACCTGTATGGTCATTTAATCTATGACAAAGGAGGCAAGAATATACAATGCGGTAAAGACAGCCTATTTACTAAATGGTGCTGGGAAAACTGGACAGATACATGCAGAAAAATTAAAACTAGACCACCTTCATATACCATATACAAAGATAAACTGAAAATGGATTAAAGACTTAAGTGGAAGACCTAAAATCATAAAACTCCTAGAAGAAAACATAAGACAGTAAACTATGTGATACTGCTCTCAGTAATGTTTTTACTTATTTATTTATTTTTTTCTGATTAGTTGCCTCAGGCAAGGTAAACAAAAGAAAAATAGACAAATGGGACTACATTGAACTAAAAAGTTTTTGCACAGCAAAGGAAACCATCAACAAAAAAGAAAGACAATCTATTGAATAGGCGAAGATATTTGCCAATGATACATCAGATAAAGGGTTAATATCAAACATTTATAAAGAACTCATGTAACTTAATGCCAAAAAACTAACAATCCAATTAAAAAATGGGCAGAAGAACTGAATAGACATTTTTCCAAAGAAGATATGCACCTGGCCAATAGACATATGAAAAGATGGTCAATATGACTAATCACCAGAGAAATGCAAATAAAAACTACAACGAGGTATCACCTCACACCTGTCACAATAGCCATCATCAATAAATCAACAAATAACAAGTGTTGGCCAGGATGTGGAGCAAAGGGAACCCTTGGTCACTGTTGGTTGGATTGCAAGTTGGTGCAGCTGCTATGGAAAACAGTATAGAGGTTCCTCAAAAAATTTAGAAAAGAACTACCTCATGACCCAGCAATTCTACTATTGGGTATCTATCTTAAAATATTCAAAACACTAATTGAAAAAGATATATGCTCCCCTATGTCCACTGCAGCACTATTTACAATAGGCAAGATATAGAAGCAATCTAAGTACCCATTAATAGATGATTGGATAAAGAAGATGTGATTTTATACATATATATATATATATATATATATATATATACACATATATATATATACACACAATGCAATATTATGTGACCATAAAAAAAAGTCAAGTTGATGGAATCATGCAAACTATATTTTTCTAAGATAAAGGAATAAAACTACTAATCAATAACAGAAAAACAATCTTTAAAAATCACAAATATTTGGAAATTAATAAAAAACGTACTTCTAAATAACAAATGGGTCAAATAAAAAACCACAAGTTTGTATTATAAAACAGTTTGAGATGAGCACAATATGTTAAAAGCACAATATGCTAAAACTTCTGAGACACAGAAAACAAAGTGATTTGATGAAAACGTGTGGTTGTAAACCATACACACACACGCACACATATTTTTAAGAAATATCTCTTCAAAGGGCAAGCTTTCAGTTAGGTTGACCTTTTCGATTATTTTTCAAACTTCTATTTCATTTTTTTGCACTCTGATCTTAATTACTTCCTTCCTCTGTTTACTATTTTTTGGTTGTTGTTCTTTTTTCTAGATCCTTTAAGTGTAAAGTTAGATTGTTTATTTAGCATTTTTCTTATTTCTTAAGGCAGACGTGTAGATATGAACTTCCCTATTAGAACTGCTTTTGTATCTCATAAATTTTGAAGAGTTGTGTTTTCGTTTTCATTTGTCTCGAAGTAGTTTTTCATTTCCTCTTTAATGCATTGGTTATTTAGTTTTCATTTCCATTTTAAAAACTGGTTTAGTTCATTGCAAACATTTATGAAAATTGAGATATTTTAACTCCTTCACTGAAATACTCTGAAACCTTAGCCTGGCCCTTCTTTGCATCAACAGCTGGGTGCAATTGTCTCTCTACTCAGCGTCAATTTTTCCTCAGGCCACAGTGCCACTGGGTCCCTGCAATGGGTATGTGTTTAATACCTTGAGCAATGGCCACTGGACAGAGCCTGACCCTTACACAGGGTTATCTCAGACCTCTTAGGGACTCAAACTTTCATGTTTTTCAGAGATAAGAACCTGCCATTCCAACATTCTACTATGAGAGACAAAGGGCTAAAAGAGAGACTGTTAGTCCATCATTATTGATTCAAACCCTGCACTGAAACTGCTTTTAATGACACAAGCCCTGTCCACTCCAGTCCCTGCTATCATCAGACAATTATCTCCAGCTGTTGGGCATACTGCACGACCTGTTTTACTAGTTCCATGAAGGGCATAGTGGTATCTTCTAGCTTCTGGTGCTATAGAAGTTGTTAAATACAAAACAAAAGATCATTAAGAGCTGGTTCTTTGAAAAGATAAACAAAATAAAGGAAAATAAAAGATAAACAAAATTGACAAACTTTTAGTGAAAACTAATCAAGAAAAGAGACCAAATAAATAAACATATAAATGAAAAAAGAAAAATTACAAGTGACACCAAGATACAAGATACAGATACACCAATTACAAGCTACAGACAGCAAACTGATGATTGCCAGAGGGGACGGGTAGGGGAAGGTTCAGGCAGAAAAGGGGAAGGGGATTAAGTAACACAGACTTCCAGTTATAAAATAAGTCACAGAGATATGATGTAAAGCATAGGGAATATATTCAATAATATCCTAAGTATGTAGAGTTCCCAGGTGACTCAGCAATTGCACTCCTAGTAAATATATATTTAAATAGAAATTTGTACATCAATGTTCCTACCTATATTGTTCCATAACCCAAAAGTGGAATCAACTCAAATGTACAATAAATGATGAATAGATATATAAATTGTGGTATATCCATACAATAGAATATTATTCAGTAAGAAAATTAATGAAGTACTGATACATGTTACAACCTAAATAAACATTAAAAACATGCTAAATCAAAGAAATAAGTTATAAAAGACTACATATTGTAGGATTCAATGAATATGAAATTTCCAGAATATTCAGCAAAATCCATGCAAGCAGAAAGCTGATGAGTGATTACCAGGGTCTAGGGGGCGGGGTAAATGTGAAGTGAGGTTATATGCGTAGCAAACATTCTTTTATGTTCTATTGGTTCTGCTTCTCTGGAACATTCATACTAATACAACTGTGAAGAAAAAGTACAGTTAAATTCAAAAGCCTTGTGTAATCCAGACTTAAGGACTCAGAGTGGTGATCAGTGATAGTTTTCTAGAGGAATCAATATCTCCCTGAGAACTGAAAGTAGGACCAGCCATACCAAGGAAAGTGGGGAAAGGAAAAGCCTTTTGGCCAGAGGAAACAGCACGTGCAAAATTCTAAGACTAACAGTCATGTCATTTGGGAAGGAAAATGTGGTATGTCATGAGGTTAGAGAGGCTGACAGGTTAGTTTAATGCTGGATTTTTAACAAGGTTGGGTTATTTCTAGGAATAACAGAAAGCCTACAAGGAGTTTTAAACTGCAGAGTTAAGGTACCTTTAATTGTGTTTTGAAAATAATACTGAGGAGGAAGCAATAGTTGATAGGAGAAAACGAATCTGGAAGCTGTTAAATCTAGGACAGATGATAGTGGTTTGGACTAGGAAGATGGCAGTGAAGATGGGGAGAAGTGGATAAGAAGTGACAAGTCTTGGTGATAGAATGGGTACAGGAACGAACAGGTAAAATGAAGTAAGTGCCAAGAATGATCCCAATTCTCTGACAGCACAGCCAGGTAGGTGGAGGGATAATCATGGAACACTCTGAAGGGACAGAGGTGTGAAATCAGGAGGCAGTTTGGGAATAGAACCAAAGAAAAATATTCCAAATGGAGAAGAGAAATTCTGGGAGGGATAATGGAAGAGCCCAGTGTATGGCAGCCCCAGCATTCTCTGGCCCCCAGAATCATGGATAGTTCACTGAGCATTATCAATTCGCTCAGGGTGACCTGTGGATGATCAATGCCCTCAGTATTTTAGGTCAGAGGACATTTTAGAAGTCTGAGAGTTGATTGGGAACTATGGTCTGGAGTAGCTTGCAGGATACTAACTCATTTAGTATAGGGTGACTTCTTAGCTCTTGTTCCCCAGAAAGCAGGGCCTGAAGTAGGGGATTTACATACTATTACTTTATGAGGGAGTACAATTGTAGGGACAGACCGGTGAAGCAGGAAAGGAGGCAGAGTCAAATACGTGCATTCGTCATTGAGCGGACGGGTGTCATTTACTGAAGTGTGATCATGGGAACTATCCTGATGTTGATGTAATAAATGTCCAAACCTATAAAGAAGTTTAATGAGTTTATCTGAGCCAAACTGATGACAATTGCCTTGAAGCAAAATCTCAATAGATTAAGAAAATGCTCCCAAGAATGGCAGTTTTGCAGCTTTTTTCATATATTAGAATCAAAGAAGGAGTTATAAGGAGGGTTACGTGAAACCCAATGGTGGTAGATTAAGGGAGTGGGAAAAAGTAAAGTGGAGAAATCTCTGAGATTGGATACAAGTAAAATGGAGAGACACATACTTTCTTTACATTTGTGGGTACTGGATAGTTAATAATTAACATTTACAACACATAGAGATAGTATTCAGTGAACAAGATAACAATGAGGGGTTCTGTAGTCTCTTGTTCTGGTGCGGAGTGGGGGTGGGGATGGTGGGGGCCAATGTTGTGCCCTGAGGGGTCCGGGAAAAGGGATTACCCTGACATCCCAAGGGTATATTATCTTAGATGTAAAAATACAATAGACAGTCTCACATAAGGTAAAGACTGACCTTTGTTGAGGAAGCTACAGGTCAAGGATGTGACTACCAGCCAGGACCCACTTTTAGTTATGAATTTTATATTCAGACCATCCTATGTGGTTAATCTTAATCTCTGAATTTGTAGGGCCTGCCATGCTGGCTTCCCCTGAGCTCGTCAGATTTACTATGTGTCCTCTTTTTCATCCACACTGATAAGCCATACAAACCATGTCTTAAGACCATTGTCAGTGGGGACACATATCAGTGTATGACCAGGATACACATTTCTCTTGCACTCCTAGATGGCCCACCTTATTGCAACCCAGAAACCTCAGGGCCAGGCCAGAAGCATGGGCAGGACAGCAAGGCTAGGCACTAGGGGAGATACTGCCGCACAAGGGAAAATGTACTAGAAGACACAAGATCTTACCACTGTTTTTCACATACTAAAAATGTCACCCCCCCACCCCGCCCCGCCAACCCATGTCTGGTCATGTCTGGTCATGTACTTCTGAAGCTGACTTGAATGCTTGTAAGTCAGCTCTCATAGCCAAGAGTAGGCCTGGAACAAATGGGCAAAGGGCCAGGAGACAAATAAAGAGGGTGGATCTAACGTGGCTCCTAAGCAAAGTCTAAGTTGGGTATCCATGTTGGGGCTGCAGAGACTGAGCTCCATTGGGCTGAACTTGTCCCCTGACCATGGCCCCAGCAAGGCCCAGATTTGGTGCTGAGCACAGAGGCTTTGTCCCTGCTGCCTCTGGCTACCATGGGAAAAGGATGTTTACTTTTCATGTGAAGCCAATCCCTCAGTCACTTTCAAGGCAGGGAGGGAAGGGATCAACATTCTGGAGACTCAAAGAGGACAAAAGAGCCCATCATTTAGATATGGTTTTGCAAGGAGCTCTCCCTGCCAGCAAGGAGCTCTCCCTTCTACCTTTTTCTGAAGTTTACATCATTTGAGTATTAAAGGAATCTTTCAGGCTTTAATAGTCAATAATATCCAGTGCATAGTAGGGGATTACGAATTTACCGTATCTTGCCATGTGTAATGCACACTTTTTTGCCCAATTTTTGAGGGAAAAATAAGGATGTGCATTATGCTCAGATACAGCAGAGCAGGAGAGGTCTAAGGCCCTGGCTACACTGCCCAGGTGCAAATCTGTTTCTGTCACCTACTGCCTGTGAGAACTTGGGGATGTTACTTCACCTCCAAAAGCCTCAGTTTTGTGTATCTGTAAAAATGGGCATAACAATGGCAGGAAGGATCACTGCGGGGATTAAATAAGACGAGTCCACAGATGCCTTTGCACAGTGAGCTGCCATCATGAGCTGCAGCAGTAGCAGGAAGTTCCCACACATTATTGCTCAGCTGCTCACCTCAGCAGAAATGATGTCAGGGCATGTGACCCCCAGGACAGCATGGAGGAGCTGGCAGGTCATGGGGGTGCAGGGATTGTCCTTCTAAGGCTGACGTTTCACAGCAGGAAGAGCTGCTGAGTCAGGGAATGTCTGGATAATTGCACATGACCTCATTGGGCTCACATGTGGGGGAGACCTGAGAACACTCAGGTGACATTGACTTAGTGTTATAAATAATAGTATTTAATTTAGCTCTCGTAATCACTCTGTAGTAACTGGGTAGGCAGGGATATCCCAGCACAGAAAACTGAGGCTCAGAGAGAAAATGGTTTGCAATTGTTTGTTGGGCTCGGGGGAGGGGATGACATTGTTAGTATGTGAAAAACAGTGGTAAGATCTTGTGTCTTCTAGTACATTTTCCCTTGCACGGCAGTATCTCTCCTAGTCAGACACCACCCCGTCCCTGCCAGGTTGTGGTGGTCGCAGCAGGAAGCCCCTGAGGTCTATGTTCACCTTACCTAGCTCCTGCTACCCTCCCCCCGTCCCCAGCCTAGGGAACCAGAGGTGTTGCTACCAGTCTCAGTGCCCATCCATGGGTCCTGGAGACCATGGGGGAACATCATACGTCCCTGTAGTAACTTCAGAGGACTTTCCCACTTGTCCATGGCCTGGCTGGGAGCAGGTGTCAACAAGCACAAGGCGGGGTCTCAGATCAGTGGGGTCTCAGATTGCTTTCATCCAGTGGAGGAATTTGGTGGGGAGGGAATCACCTCAGGTGCAGAGTACTGTGTGGAGTGAGACGGCCACCATGCAGCAACCCCACAGCACCTCCAGGAGACAACCACACTTAGTCACAGTGTTTGTGCAAGCTGAAGAGGAGAAGCAGATCACTGTGACAGAGAGGAGGTGAGCTCCCGTGACTGCTTTGTAGATGGGTGGATACGCAACAGACAGGATGAGTCAGGGTGGCCCTCCAACTAGGAGGGGAACAGGGAGGAGGAGAGGAGCTTCATCAAAACCAGGTGGATTAGCTGAGGCTGTCTCGGAGAGTTACGCTAAAAGGCCTCACAGAACCAGTGGATAATGATTTCCTCGTGCCTCATCCTAGAGCGCCAATAAATTAGAGGTCTCTAATATATGATGGTGAGAATCACATTAAAATGATAAATGGCCTCTCTCTCAGCAACATATAGGCAGATGGAAGAGAAGCCAGGCTAGCTCAGCAGAGGCAAAGCTCAGGGCCTGGCAAGCATGCAGGGACTGGAATTTAATGAGGGATCAACCTGAACCTGAAGCTTGTGGAAATGGGAGCATTCCCAAATGTCCCGGGGTGAGGCCTAGGCATGGGATAAGGCCGTGGGCCTCAGTGGGCCCTGTGAATAGAGAGAGAAGAAGGCCTGGAAGCAAGGAACTGAAAGAGGGCTCCAGCAAAAGAGGGGTTCTTTGGGGCCTCCCACAACTCCCTTCTCCTATCTCTTTTCCCCATGGTACTTTTACAGTACCATAATTTCATGGAGGCCTGGCAACTTTTGCTTTTCCAGGGTCTGGATTTCTGAGTTGTACTCCTTACAACTTTTTCTCTAGCTGCTCTCTCCCATAGTAGAGTACATTTCTTCTACATTCCATTCCAGCAGGGTACCTCTCTCTGCTTTCTGTCCCATAGTGGGAAAATGGATGCATTAATTCATAAGGCCAGTTAGCAGCATATGGTGGCTTCTGGGTTACCCAGCCCTGAGAGTAGCAGACACTTGGAAAGGGAAAATATGAAATCAATATTTGAAGAATAATGAGGAATGTTAGGCATTGTGCCAGGCTGGCACAGGAAATATTTTGAGTAAAAGTCTTTCCCAGCTCCTTCTATGTACAATACAGAGTTCTATCCACTCCACTAAACAAGGGACAGGCCCTACTTGTTACCCTATCTCCTGAGTGATCCTAGGAGTCTATTCCTCACTGTGTCTGGGATAAGCTACCTATGAGCAGCTTCTTTTGTCATTCTGATTTAAGGTTTCTGGGTGAGCACACATGCGCATATCTAGAAAGCGCTTATGTCAACATAGCTAAATGCTCCTAATATGTAAAGCCAATAAAGTTTTTATAATGTTTAACAGAAGGTTTTGAAAATGAAGAACAATGCATCTTTTATCATTCAGAGATATTCTTGCTTTTAAGCATTATGGCTGAATTTCTCCGTGGTATCTGTCACCTCTCACACCTCTGAATTGTACACTTGGGTCAGGGCACTTTTCAAGCCCTGATAGGCCACACTCCTAGCCTCAGTCTTCCCTCTGGGCTTTGTCCTGTCCCTGGGGAGCTTTATGAGAGCCCAAATCTATGTTCTTCAGGAGGACCAGACCCCCACAGGCCTTTCTCCGTGATCCAGAACCTTCAGGTGAATGACCAACTCTCTTGTAAAAGAACAAATTTCAACTGAGTAAACTTGGAGATCCAATTGGTTTTATGAAGAGTTTCATGAATTGGACAGCATCCCACCTAGCAACTTGAAGGGCTCTCAAGGGGTTGTACAAAATGTAAGGTTTTATAGGACGAAGGGTGGAGCAAGGGAGCTATTAACAAAAGAAATGTATATTTTTAGACCAGGGCATCTTCTTTTGGAGGGAAGTGAAAAGCAAAGGTTTTCATTACAGAGATTACCTCTTCTTTTCTGTGGGGGATGGACAGATTATGACAGATTACATAAGGACACTCATGACAGATTACTTCACTGGTTTGGCCAAAAAAAATTCCAGACTGGTTGAACAAGATTACATTTCTAGTAGTGACTGAGACAACAATTAGGTCAGGTGTTAAATCTAGTTTGGTATCATGGACTTTAGCATGAGTTATGGCATTTTGGGCCTGTGGTTTTCTCTTTGACATTGTGCTCTATCGTCTTCTTCTGGACTGGTCAGCTCTGGGGGCTAGTGAAGGGCTAGAGAGATGAATGAGGGGAGTTAGGACAGGGAAAAAGAAGACTTCTTTTTTTACCAAATACAGCAGATTTATTCATTTATTTACTAACCATTGATTATGTGGCTACCATGAGAAAAACACTATGGTGGTGTTGGGGATACAGTGGAGAACAAGAATTCTGCAGTTACAGAATTTAGCATGTAATTGAGAAAATAAATAGCATTTGTCTACATAAACATGTTTACTTTGGAGAAGCTCATGACGTATTTTTTCTTTGTACACTTTTCACATATGAATTTGATCAGTCATGGAAGTAATGCCGGTGAGCATCTGAAATATCTTGGCAGTTGTGTCAGAGGCTACCCATTCAGGCCCAACTAGATGCTTTAGAATAATTTAATGCACGATCACACTCTGCTCTTCTTGTAGATCCCTGGAAGCAAATACTATAGATAAGGTCATGGATTACAGGGCATAAGAGAATTATAGGCTCTGTAGTTTGTAAGGACATCTTAAATGATTTTCAAGGACATCCTCTATACTCAAGGGAGCACTGCAACCATTATCTTAGACAGAAAAGGCAGTTCTGGTTTGTCCCAGAAAACTCCACTGTCCCGAATGTGACTTGACCACTCCCTGTGCCACATGATCTGGTATGTCACTCCAGCAAGCCCAGGAATCTGTCAGAACCTGTAACTTAAGACCCAGGAATCAAAGGCAAAATGGTTTCTATTCATTTGTGTCACAGATCTATAGGTATAAAAACCCATTTACTTTAGGATTAAAGTGTTTTCTTTCAAATACCTCTTGAGTGGGTTAGCAGCAATGCAGAAAGTCTATCTATCCAGCAGACAACGAAGAAAAGCAACCCAGCTTTGTCTTGGGAAACAAGCACATTTTCCTGTCTCCTGTTCTGGTTGCTCACAGAAAGCTAAATGCCTTTCCAAGATACTGCATAGAGTATGGAAACAGGGTCTGAATCCAACAGAGAGATGGGAGGCTTTTATTGACAAATAACTACATTTTTAATGTTTTGCTTCCGTATTTTATAACTCCCTAGTAACTGATATTCTCTCCTATTTAATGTTCTGTGCTGTTTCTTTTTCCTCTGTTCTCCTCTATGTAACCAAGTTGGTGCATGTGTCCCTTAGAAGCTGGACATTAGGTGTTTACCATCTCAGGAAGCCTTTCCTCAGGTAGCTGGCTCTCCACCCCCAAACCTCTTTATCTTATTTTGCTAAACAAGATGAATGTCTGTCATTGCTGAAAATAATTGACTTGTTTTTTTAATACATATCAAGGCCCAGGTTAAGAAATGGACAATGTAATGCATTTATTATTCTCTCCTTCTTCTGTTTATTCTAGTGTGAAATTGTTTTCCAGGTAGTTATTAATTCTGCCAAGACTTTCTGCCCTTGCTGGGTAATTTGCCGCATTTGGGGAGAAGATGCTAACTGTATGAGCCTGCTATGAGAGGTGTCATTACAGTTTTGTCAGACATCAGCACTGCTATTGTCTTCTGTCACTCAACGGAGCCCTGTGCCTTTTATTCATTTTCTAAGTCTGGTTTTTCTGTAGGAATGATTGATGCCTGGTCTTCTCAGAAAGAAAATGAGTGAGGAGGCTGCCTACTAGGTAGAGAGGATCTCCCCAGAAGTGGCATTAGGAGACTTTCACCAGTCATGGGAAGTTGGGATTCAATATGTAGCCGTGCCACTTTCTGGCCTGCTCTGGAAAGTATGGATTGATGTCCATCTGCTCCTCAATGCCATGTGTTGATAGTAGGATTTATGATCATGGTGTTCTGAGTCCCTGGGCTCAACAAGCAGCATGCTGAGAATAAGATACTCCTTGGTGGATGAAGCAGGCTTCCCAAATACCTGTTCCTTCCTTTTGGGTGGAAGGTGGTAACAAACTGACCCCTCACAATGGTTCTTGGATGGACTGTGGGAGTGGAGACCCTTAGGGAAGCAAGAAAGATGACCTGAAAAAAGCTTCTTGACTGTGACTTGTCAAAGGAGTATATTGCACTGTAAGTCAGAGCCTCTCAACCTCAGCTTTATTAACATTTCCAGTTGAGTAATCTGTCATGGCTATTCTTTGCATTGTAGCAACATCCTAGACTTCTACCTTCAAGATTACTAGATGCCAGAAGCACCTGCACTTCTCCCCAAAGTTGTGACAATCAAAATTGCCTCCAGATACCTCCAAATGTCCCCTGAGAAGGATGCCCCAGTCCTTGAAAATCACTACTGTAAATAAATGAAGGTGAAGGATGAGCATCATCCCTTGAAAAGTAGTTCCACAAGCTGTTGAGGTGACTTTATTGTGTGAAAGAAAGAGTGTGGGATCTTGAAGTAAGAGACGTGGACCTGAATCTTGGCTCCATTATTAGCTCTGTGACCTTGCGGGGGAAAATCACTTAACTGAGTCACAGTTTTCCAGAGGGTGCAACGATTCTGAAAAAGCCAATGAGCTGTGGAAGGGTAGGAAACACAGGACAAAAGAACACTCACCTCACCGTCTTATAAGTCACCTCCAATGAGAGAATCCAGAGGATGCCTTGCTCCCTCCTCAGTGCTAAGGTAGATGTGGTACAGGTCTGTATTCTGAGTTTTGTAGTGAGAGGTCACGTCTGTGGCTGATGCTCACCAGCATCCTCACTCACTGTGCCTCTGACTTTCTTTCTCTGCAGCAGCAACCTCAGCCAGGAGCTGCCTGGCTCTGTCTGCTTTTCTTCCCCCAACATGGCACATTTCATCCCACGCATGATGTCAAGCCATCTGGGTCTGATCCCCCTTTGCTGTCACTGGAGCCATTTCTCTTTGTTTCCTTCTAGATTCTTCTTGTTCTTCTCTGCTCCTTTGTGAGCCTCTTCATAGCAGCATGAGGAGCATCTCCCATCATGGCTGAGATTTCATGAAGTGCTGTTTCACCAGCCTCCCAGCACAGATGTGCTTGGCTGTGGGCCCTCAACATGCCTTTGCCTTCATGTGTTACCCACATAATCCGTCAATACGTCTACACCATCAAACTTACTTCCTCTCAGAGGAAATGGAGAAGAATGTCAGAGGTGAAGCCACTCACCTACAGCCTCACAGTTAAGAAGTGTCAGAATCTAGATGTACACAGAGGTGCAATGGCGCCAGGGGTCTCCCTGAGAGCAGCTGGGTGAAGAGTCCTTTCCATGATGACCGTTTGTGCACCTCCATGCCCCGGGCCTTATGTGCAGACCACTGCCTCCTTCCAGGGCTCCCAAGGCTCAGGAAGATCTGGCCTCCGTGTCCTCTTAATTCCCTGTGATTTGGATACATGAGGTCTGACTCTACCTCTTCTCTCTTCCTAGGACCCCTGGGAAACTGCCCAATGTCCTTTGGGTTGATTGCCCTTCCCAGCACCTTCCTTTTATCTTAGGCACAAGTGTTTGTTCAAGTCCATGGGACAGTAGTTTTCTGAACTTCCTGGTTTGTTGGTGGCAAAAACCCCGTGGGGCTTTGAGGTGAGGCAGGATCCAGTTGGCCTGAGGCTGGGAGAAAGGTTTTCCCATCTCAAGTCAACAAAAGGAAGGTGATGCAGCCACTGGCCAACCCCAGCCCTACCTGTGGAATTTATGGGGGTTCCACTTCAAGCCTCACCCCTGAGCTGCCTTGTTTATGGCTTTCCTGCTCACTTTGTAGCTCCTGGTGGTTTGTGAAAAAGACTGAAAATTGAGAGCTAAGGTTTCTTCCACCAGATTAAATAAGCAGGGGAGGAGTATAAATTATAATAAGAGTTAACACTTTAGTGGCACTTTACTTGCCAGGTACTTTTCTACATTCCATAGAAGTATTATATCATTTAATTGTCAGGGCAGTCTTGTGAGGTAGATGTGATTTTTATGCCCATTTATTGACACCACAAAGAGGTAAAGTGATTTGCCCAAGGTCATACAACTAAAATCTGTCTTCAAGTCTCTATAAATCTCTTAATCACTATATTTAATTTCTTCTAGAAGTCTGAGACTGGTCCCTGGACAGTATGACATATTCTACTGGAAGTATGTGCACTCTAGTGTGAAAAAAATAACAAAAGCAAATTTACCATCTAGAAGACATTTCAATTTGATTTTATTTTAAATTTATTTTTGTCATCAGATTTGTCTTCCTAGTGAAATTGTGCCTACAACAACATGAGTTTGCATTTCTTTTTTTTTTTTAATTATTGTGATGACAATTGGTAGTAAAGTGACATAGATTTCAGCTATACAATTCTGTAATATATCATCCATAAATCGCATTGTGTGTTCACCACCCAGAGTCAGTTCTCTTTCCATTGCCATATATTTGATCCCCTTAACCCTCATCTACCCACTCTACATTTTTACCCTCTGGTAACTACTAAACTGTTGTTTGTGTCTATGAGGTTTTTTTCTTCATTTGTTTGCCTTTTTCTTTTGTTGTTTTCAGTTTTATATACCACATATCAGTGAAATCATATGGTTCTTGACTTTTTTCTGTCTGACTTATTTCGCTTAGCATTATAATCTCAAGATCCATCCATGTTATCACAAATGGTACTATTTCATCTTTTCTTATGGCAGTATAGTATTCCATTGTGTATATATACCACAACTTCTTTATCCATTCATCTATTGGAGGGCATTTTGGTTGTTTCCATGTCTTGGCCACTGTAAATAAAGCTTCAGAGAATATTGGAGCACGTGTGTCTTTCTGGATAAATGTTTTCAGATTTTTTAGGTAGATACCCAAGAGAGGGATTGCAGGGTCATATAGTAATTCTATTCGTAATATTTTGAGGAACCTCCACACTGCCTTCCACAGTGGGAATGTCCCAATCTGCATTCCCACCAACAGTGTATGAGGGTTCCTTTTTCTCCACAGCCTCTCCAACACTTGTTACTATTTGTCTTATTGATGATAGCCTTCTAACTGGTGTGAGGTTATATCTCATCAGGGTTTTTATTTGAATTTCTCTGATGATTAGTGATGTTGAGCATTTTTGCATATGTCTATTGGCCATTTGTATGTCCTCTTTGGAAAAATGTCGCTTCAGGTCCTCTGCCCAATTTTTATTTGGATTATTTGTGGGTTTTTTTTTTTTGTATGACTTCATTATATATTTTGGATATTAGCCCGTTATCCCAGGCATTGTTTGCAAAAATCTTCTCCCATTCAGTTGGTTGACTCTTTATTTTGTCAATGGTTTCTTTTGCTGTGCAGAAGCTTTTTAGTTTGATATAGTCCCATTCATTTATTTTAACTTTTACTTCCATTGCCTTTGGAGTCAAATTCATAAAATGCTCTTTGAACCCAAGGTCCATAAGTTTAGTACCTATGTTTTCTTCTCTGCAGTTTATTGTTTCGAGTCTTATTTTAGGACTTTGATCCGTTTTGTGTTAATTTTGGTACATGGTGACAGATAACACTCTAGTTTCATTCTTTTGCATGTGGCTATCCAATTCTCCCAGCACCATTTACTGAAGAGGCTGTCTTTTCTCCATTGTATGCTTTTTGCTTTTTTGTCAAAAATTATCTGCCCATATTTATATGGGTTTATTTCTGTGTTCTCAATTCTATTCCATCAGTCTGTGTGTCTGTTTTTCTGCCAATACCATACTGTTTTGATTATTGTTGCCCTGTAGTACAAGCTGAAGTTAGGGAGTGTGATACCTCCAGCACTGTGTTTTTTTTCTTAGGATTGCTTTGGCTATTTGGGGTCTTTTATGGTTCCATACAAATCTGATGATTTTTTGTTCTATTTCTTAAAAAATGCCATTGGGAATTTGATGGGGATTGCATTAAATCTGTATATTGCTTTAGGTAATATGGCCATTTTAACTATGATTTTAACTAAAATCATAGTTGATTTTAACTAATCAACTATGTTGATTCTTCCAATCCATGAGCATGGAATGTCTTTCCATTTCTTTGTGTCTTCTTCAATTTCTTTAAAAAATGTCTTATAGTTTTCAATACATAGGTCTTTCACATTCTGGTTAAGTTTATTCCTAGGTGTTTTATTGAATTTGCATTTCATGAACACTCAGTAGCAATGGGGTGTGTATGTGTGTCTGTGTGTGTGTGTTGGTTGTAGCTGGGTAAGATGGGGTTGATCAGAAGAGCTGGTCCAGAAATAAGCAGAAGCTTCACCTCTCTGTCTTCATTTCCACCTAGAGAAAGTGAGATTAGTGATATAGATGTCTCGAAGATTATGTGGGTAATACATGAGGCAGGGAGAATCTGAAGGGCATCATAAACCAGTGTAGTTGAGCCACAAAGTTAGTTCTCCCAGGGACTAATCAACTCTCACCCTTATCTCCAGAGAGAATGAGTGGAGTATCCTGGATGTAGTGAAGCCTGCGTCTTTATTTTTTATTATTGAATTCTGCATCACAGTATGTCTTCTTCTCATTGTTTACTCTAAGTCACCAGATGGTGTGCACTGTCATATGTATGTGTGTCTGCACGTGTTTGAAGGTGCATTGGGATCATGTCAGAACACCTTGGCACAGGGTAACTGGAATGCAGGCAGTGTTGGTCTCATCTTGGGCAATTCACTTTACCTCACTGGTCTCATTATGGCAGCAATACAATGGTGATAAAAATCATACATGCCTGACAGGTTGCTCCTGAAGACAAAATGACGGCAAGATGTGTAAATCCGGCCTTCCTAAGGTGGAGACAGTATTTTCTCTACAGACCCTTTCCTTCCTGTGTTTTATACATTTTAATTTTCCCTGGGAACTTCTTTCTGGCCTGCTGGCAATCATAATTCAGCTATTTCCTAAAATGACTGTTCTTAGAGCCTTTCAGAGAAATCTTTACCACCAGTTTCACAAACCACCACCCTCCCTGGCCATACCAAACACACCCTATGCTCAAGAGAGGAGAGTTCAGGATGGGCTAGTGTGTGCTGGGTCCAATGTCACTTCCAACCCCAAGGACTGAGACTCGTCTTCTAAATTCAACAAACAAACCTTCTCTCAAGGTCAGACCAGCCTTCAAATGGGTGGATGATTGTTCAGCCAGAGTGGAACTCCACAGAGGCTTGTTCTATTCCTTCCAGGTCTTGAGACTGGGATCAGGATATCGGTTCATTTCACATGTGACGAGGCAATCTCTATTCAGAATACACGATCAAGGCTGCTCGGTCATCATCATCGTCACTGTCATAGGCAATGTTAGCATTTGGAAGCTCCTTGTGCCAGGAATAAGGTTTGTTGAAATCTAGTGATAGAAAAAAACCACCAGATTTCATGAAGCTTTGAATATGTGCCAGAAATTCAGGCAGCACTCTATTCCTGATACCTGATTTAGCTCTCACAATACCTCAAGAGACAGGTATTATTATCACCATTTAGAGACGTGGAAGCTGAAATTCAGATAAATTAACAAACTTGCTCACAGTCACACAGCTAATAAATGGCAGGACAAACCGGAATCTCCACCTGTGGATCGTGATTTGTGTTTGTCCAGCTAGAAGATGTTCTCTCTTCTGACAGGTACATGGGACCACTTCTTGGACCTTACTGAAGAGACAAGTGACAAAGTGAATGAGGAAGCCATAATGAAAGGCTATCAGCCGTGCTGTGATCACAGTGAGGGCTTCCTCAGGAGGAAGCTGTGCCAGAGGTAGAGGACACTCTTTTTATTTATTCAAATGCTACACAGACTTTGGGCCTCACCCAATCTATCTTATTTCAGGAACATTAGGATGTTGGGGTTCCAAAGTTCTGTTAAATATGACTTTTTCAGACAGTCGAGCATGCTTATACAAAAATATTGTTAAATTATGTGCACATAATGGGTGCTGGGGAAACAGATATATATGATATCATTTGGATGATGTACAAATATTTATTGAGAGAATGCTATGTGATGATTTTGGGATAATATTGGCAAAAAGCAAAGTTGCTGCCCCATGGAACCTGCATTCTGGTTAAAGCTGGTGGCATTTGGAAGTATCTGTGAAGAAGATTTGCCTCTGTCCTCAACCCCGACCCCCGCTTCTGCACCTATTCCCCTTCTAAGCTCAGCATTTCCACTGGTGAAGAGCTAGTCTCCTTTTTACACCACACCACTCACTTTGCTTTTTGTGAATTATTCTCTCTTCTCATTTGCCATGTTCTGATTTCTCCTCAGATAAATGGGAGTGTGTTGGCAAAGAAAAATTAGAAATTCCGATACATTTTTTTCCCTTCACTATTCCCTTGAGATCCAACTAAGAAAGTTTGGAGAATGAGGCCTAGAGTTAGCACACCCACTCCCTCCCAAGTACTCAGATCTGCATCAAATGTTCCTCGATCCCTGTTTTCTCTTCCCCTCCTGTCCCTTCCCATTTTTCCTTCCCGTCCACAGCCCAGAGAAGGGATAACACCCCTTTCCCTGAGGTTCAGTCTTCTGTGGGCATAGCCTGGCATGAATTTTATTGAACTGCTAAGGGTTAACTAATAATAGGTCATGTACACAAACTGGATGTCATGTGCTTTACACAAAGGCATTCACATTCACTGTCTATGTGATCTCTTATATAACACTTGGAGTCCAGATTTGAGTAGAGACCACCATTGTGCAGTGACTAGTGGGCCAGTTATTTGGTTTTATACTAAGAATATAGAATTCCTAAGGTAATAAGTGGTATGGGTGATGCTACAACCCAGAGTTGATGTTTACTTTTCCACAAGATGTTATAAAATATATCTGATGTGTTTGATGAAAGTATAAGCTCTTCTTAAATGGAAGAAGTTTCTCTTGGTAAATGGAAGATATTTCACTCCGAATTTATTTCCCTAGTCAGTAGTAAAATTATTGTGAAATTCATGGGCATGAGGCCTTTCTGACATCTGTGGTTCCCAGGTACTATTTGCTGCCTTCAATAGTCTATCTGGCCACCAGCATCTTTTCTCAGAGCCACCCATCTCCACACCTCAGGGGTGGGTCCAGCACAGCTGTGTGATTTCCAGAGAGACTTAGGGGAGGCATATGTTACCTGCTGGTCTTCTCTCAACAAGAGAGAGATTACACTGGGATATGGGAGTTAGTCTGTGAGAGATCAGCAAAGGCGGTGACAGAGTGAGGTGGAAGAGGGAAGAAAGGGAATTGAGAAGTGAACATGATGGAGAAAAGGAGCAACGTGAAGAAGCAGACAGACAAGACGAGGCTGTCCTCCCTGGGAATAAAGTCAGAAGAACACACTCACACACACACAGCAGTAGGGGCACAACATAACTATGGAATGAAATGTGACAGTTTTAACAAATTATAGTAGCTTTCAATATGTATGCTGTGCTGTTATTATTAGCAGGAATGCCAGAGCATTCTTTTTTCATGACTAAATAATTTCACACATATTAATACATTGAAAATCAACTCAACAGGTCCCAAACATTCATGTTTTTTTCCACTGAATTCTTTTTTTCGGGGGGGGGGGGGGGTTAGCAGCGTATTTCTTTCTTTTTTTATTTATTTATTTTTAATTTATTAGGGTGACAATTGTTAGTGAAATTACATAGTTTTCAGGTGTACAATTCTGTATTACATCATCTATAAATCCCATTGTGTGTTCACCACCCAGAGTCAGTTCTCCTTCCATCACCATATATTTGATCCCCCTTACCCCCATCTCCCTCCCCACACCCTCTGACCCTCTGGTAACCCCTGAATTATTTAAAAATAAATAAATTTACAGAATTCATTTGCCATGACCATACTACTTCCACATCACCTGTCCTCTTTCTTTCTATGAGATTCCCCAAGAGATCTTGTTGTGTCCTGCACAACACAAGCCGTGGAAGGCGAGGGTTAAACTATCATAAAGAGACAGAGACTCAAATATAGTTAAACCACAGAGGACCAAGGGACTCACAGCCTCAAGGGACTGGAGCCCCGAATCGGGTCACCGTGGGTATTTATTGATTTTTTACAATAGAAATCACATGATTAAGGGCAGGGTCTGTGAAACTCTTACACCTCACAATAATCATTCATTCCAAATCCTGTAATCCCCCAAATGACCAAGGTGTGGTGCATACAATCCCTGGGGGAACAAGTCTCAAAGATAAGATTATTCCATGAGCCAAACAGGAGGGGCGAGATGCTATTGTTTTAATGGGTCCATTACACCTGAGGGTAAAGGACAACAGTTGAGGCATGTGTCAGCAGCTTCTCAGAAGTAGGGGCACAGCTACCTCTTAACTTTACATTAGCTCATGGGGGTCCTAGGGGGGTCCTGTCTGGCTTAGGTTGTTTCTCCCGTGAGAAAACTTACCCGTCTTTGACTGCAGACCCTGCTTACAAGGACCAAACATGGAGACTTAGAGTAGCATGAACTCAACCCCAATGAGGGACAATCCCACAGGGTCACCTTTCCCTAAGGAAAGATTGGAGGGGACAGACTGCTAGGTTGCTGTGTGACTACAAGATCTGATTTTAGTTTGTGGTTTTGTTTTCTTCTTTTTCTGTTACTTGAATTTATTTATTGGACCAGTTTCTTTTTACTTGCTCAATCCTGACACACTTTTCTCAAGATGGAGTGTCTGATGAAGAAGAAAGTGGAAACTCTGATGCAGAAGTTTCTTGGATTGGACAGGTCACCTTCTGCTGTCATTTATATTACTTAGCAGATACAGGTGAGATGGGATGAGGAGAAGCAAAAAAATGATTGGGATGCAATTGCTGATCAATTAGGATATAAATGCTGGCAACAAAACCCTATACAACAGCCCTTAGAAACAAGCTTGACCTGGTAGCTCTTCCTGCTTCCCAGACAAACTGAAAGCATCATTTGCTAGCCGAAAAACACTTTCATATTCCCATCCCAGAGCCTTATTGCTAGTAACTCCTGTCTGCTACTGGTATTCTTCTTTAGAGCACTTTTGCATCTTTTATATTATTTCTATATTATGATAGTTTTGTGAATCAAGGTATGCATTGCTTTTTTACATTTCGTAACTGATGCATACAGGAGTTCAATATATGTTGACAACTTAATAACTAGGATAACTGAAATCCAGAGATTGAGGGGAAAAAAAGACAACTTACCTAAAATCATGCTTCAGAAGTAGGACTAGAGAGAGTTTCATCTGTGCTTTCCAATGAGAGTTCATGAGTCTCAGGGAAATCTTTTGAGAGGACCGACACTTGGGCAGCTGTTTTTGAATCCTTTCACCCTACTTTCCTTTGCTCACCCTGCAGCTACCTCCCCAATTCCTTCTCATTAGCAGACAATAATGTGAAGGGCCTTCAACTACCTGGTTAACCATATAATTTAGTGAATATTTTTGCTACCAATTCCTGTGGACTTTTCTCAAATCCTGTCAATAAACTCTTGAGGCTCTCATACAACCTTTTACACAAAGCCATGTTCTGATCAACATCCCATTCTCTTCAGAAAAACAGCTGAGAATTGTGAAGTGTTTTACTCTACTTGCAAGCTAACAATGTAGCTTACCCCAGCTTCAAGGACAGCGGTAGGTGGCACAAGACTTCTGGGTCAGAGACAGAGAACAATGTATTAATCCCAGCAGCAATGGTAGCCAGAATATCATTTTTATGCCAATTCCATACGTTCCAATTTCCTTCAGGGTGATGTAAAAAGGGCTAGATGATATCAGCACATGCAGTAGATTTGGGTCACAGGACAGGAACCCTGAGCTTAGAAAACCTGATTGTTTTATAACTGGATTAAGCATGTTCATTCTTTGTTCCAGAAGTAGCTGTTATCTCCATTCTATTGACAGTAAGCATACATGCCCTTTGCTCTGGAGGATGTCACATATCTATCAGTCAAGGCCTTTGCTACATTATTAACCTTGAGAAAAAGTATGGAACAGATGTTGGGCAGTACTTCTCTCAGAATAAGTACAGAAATGCTGGAGATCCATGGAGAAATGTCTCCCAGCAGACTTCCAACCATTCACTCCAAGAAGACTTCTGATTTCTGTTTCAGATATACCCCCAATGTTCTGTGTAAAGATATATCCCAATGTTCTTGGGATAAAGCTGGATGGTGATCTTACCCAGTGCAATCCCCTCTTCCAGTGGTCATACCTCACCCAGTTTAAGTCTGTTTTGTAATACTCTTCAGTGTGTGTGAGTGTGTGTGTGTGTGTGTGTGTGTGTGTGTGTGTGTGTGTATTTCTGAGCTTTTGATTGTTTTGGTAGGATGCTTAGTCTGATAAAGGTTAATCTGCCATTACCTGAAGCTTTATATTAATGGTGTTTAACTTATCTATTTTCAATTTTGTTTCTTCAATGGTTAGTCCCTTTGTGTCCTATTGAAGACACTGGCCTATTTCAAGTTCATGAAGATATTTTCTTTATTTCCTCTGCAACCCATCTGATATTGATTTCTGTGTATGGTATGATGTAAGTCACACACACACACACACACACAGATATGTACTGTCTGAGTGCAATTCATTGAAAAGACGATTCTTTCTGCACTGCACGGCAGTACTATTTTTATCATAAATCAGGAGATCTTATATGCATGTGTTTTATTCTAAATTTTATGCTCTATTGCATTGGCTAGTTCACCCATTCTTGAGTCAATTGTATGCTGTCTGAATTAATATAGCCTTATAATAATATGGCTTGATAACTGGTAGTGTAAGTCTTTTAGTTTTGTTTGTGTCCTTTGTTTGTGTCATCTTTGCTATTCTTTTGCATTTCTATAAGAATTTTAGAATCAGTCCACTAATTTACACAAATAATGTGGGCATTTTTGTTGGGTCTGCATTGAACCTACAAATTAATTTTGGTTTAAAAACCTGGGTTTGCACACTGTCTGGGCCTCTCTTCCCTCACATAAGCCAGCTTACAGAAAAGGACTCATATATTAGTTTACAGTCCCATAAGGAAAAGAGAGGACTATATTTCAGTGTCTATGAACCCATTAGAATGAACAGACCAAGATCTATGGGACTTGCGCTGCTTTTGCTGGCTTCCACATATTCTCCCCAAACCTACCAATCTCCTTCATTCCCATGCTCTTTCCCCTCCTGCTTTCCACAACATGGAAGAGCAGATGTTGAATCACTCTTGTGTAGTATCAGAGTGGCTCAGCAGGCTTCTCAAAGCCATTCTGAAGGCTTATTTGGAAATACACAATAGTTATTGTCTATTCCTTTATAAAAAGTTTAAGATGAACAGAAAAATAAAACTAGCCCCAGAATTCAGGAGCCAAGTGAGTTGTTATCTTCTCCAGGAATGATGGCTAAAGGACACTTAACTTCCTCTCCTCTCCCTACAAATGATGTGGTTGAGCTCTGTAGCCTGCCTCATGGGTTTGCTATTTTTCTGTTTATCTGTCTTACTTTCTTTGCTGGGGTGGCTGGTCAGATGGTCATGGATCCAAGGAGCTCCTGGACCACCATGGAAGCCATGCAGATGGTAGTTGAAGGGGGTGAAGATGGAGGAAGAGAGAGATGGTCCCTTCTCCTACCTCACAGGCTTTTTCATTCTGGAATGAGTAGCAGAAAGCTCCCACTGCCCTCCCCTTCCCTCAAGAGTTTCTAAACAATTGTGATTTTTTAAAATGATGAGTCAAAAAATCATACTGGCATTTAGCTTTACAGCTGTCAAACAGTTTGTTCCCCTGCGCTCTTCCCAAGATTTCACAAAGGAGTGCCTCAGCAAACTGAGGCCCGATGGAGAGATATCGAAAAAGTTCCTTTGAGGGAAAGGCTCAGCAAACTAAGACCCGATGGAATCATATTGGTTCCTCCCCTTCAATGAATTCCTTGGAGATGTGCGTGTGTGTGAAGGCAAAGTACAAGTTGAAACACAATGGGAACTTTCGGAAAGACAACAAGCAGGCTACATAACACACATATCTTGAGATTAACCATCTTTTACCTCCTTAGAAGTTAGCCAATAAAAGCTATGTGTTGGCCCGATTCTGGTCTCAGTCCTTAAGGCTTGAGTCCCTTGGCCCGCTTGCACTCTACTCTTGACTACTGTCTGTTCTTAGCCTTGTGGTGCCCTTCTCGCTTCCCACAGCTCTTGTCTTACAGGACGCAGTACTGTCAATCCCTACACACTTCCTCGTCCAAGTGGACAGTCAACAGACAGTTCTTTCCTTCAGTAGATAGAAGATTAATTGTCTATACTGCATGGTGCTCAGATCTGCTTCCTGAGGCTCACGACCCTATCATCACCCCCAGATTTTTAGACACATCCCTGTGACCTGAGATAGTCTTACAGCTTCTGTCTTAAATTCTACTCTCACCCTTATGAGCACACAATTGGATGATTATAACTACTCTGGACACCAAATTCACATGCAGAATAATTTGTCTCCAGGAACATCGTACATTTTAAGTAATTAGCCATTTTCATAGCTAGTTTTCACCCTCTGGAACCTTTGTGTGTTTAAAGGAGACTGACAGATCAAAATCAATCTCAATGGAAGAGATGTTTCTTTCTCTTAGAGGCAGTTGGCATCTTTATGGGCACTCGATAGTCATTTTATTCTTCACTATAGAGTTTTTCCTCTAATAGTTTTTACTTACCCTGGCTGACATTGTGACCCCAACCTGGCTGGTCATCTGATCCCCTGTGGAGGGTGAGTGAGTGTGTGTGTGTGTGTGTGTGTGTGTGTGTGTGTGTGTGTGTGATGTGTATGACACATGCGCTGTGTGTATGTGTGATATATGGACAGGGAGCAGAACAGGAGGCAGGGTGAGGCTGTGCCAAGCCCAGGTCTTGTGCCACATCTGTGTGCACTGAATGATTGCTAGAAACACTTTCCCGAGCCCTTTGTCCTTTACCCTTTCTTCCTTTTGCCTTTGTTTCCTTAATAACTGCCTGTACCCTTTGGTCTCTCCTTGTCTCTTTTTTACATCGGCCCCTCTGTTCTGCCTCTTTGTTGAACTGTTTGAATGAAAATTAAGACCTTAGATGAAAAACATATCCATTTTTTTAAGCATCTTGACACCATGCTTTGTTAAGTAGCAATAAGACAGCTTATTAAAATTTCTAAGGAAAAAAAGATGTGTAAAGGAAGGCATGCCTGTGCTTGCAAACATACCATCTAACAAGCACCCATGCCCTCAAACTTGGTAATCTAGTCAGTTATTGCAAAGAACATCCGAATTCTACTGCAACATCAGTATGGTAAGACCCAGCTAATGAAGTTGCTTCCCCAGATGCTATGGCATGCTTGGCAAAAATAGCCTGTTTTGTGCAAGATAAAGAAGCGAAATAGTAGCCTAAATCATCAGTGGTCTGGCCCATCTCCAAATTCACTTCTTGTTATGTATATTCATTATCTGTGTACAGACCAGAGTTTGGGATCCAGGGTCCTGTACTCAGACTGCTCCTGTGACAGGGCCTGGCAGACCCACAGACCCAAGGCCTTGGCTGCTGTCATTCATTCCCTCCTACTGTGTTTCCCCAAAAATAAGACCTAGCCAGACAATTAGTTTTAATGCATCGTTTGGAGCAAAAATTAACATAAGACCCGGTCTTGTTTTACTATAATATATGACAGTGTCTGTAATATGACATGATATGGTATGATATGATGATATGATATGATATGATATGATAATACTGGGTCTTAAATTAATTTTTTTTCCAAAAGACGCATTAGAGATGATTGTCTGACTAGGTCTTATTTTTGGGGAAACAAGGTATGTGTTACAGCCTCAGAGCCTGTGAGCACCCTGAGGGCAAGCACTGTTTCTTGAGCTCTGCTACCATTTGCTCCACTTGTTGAGCATTTGTTAGGCACTACAGCAAGTGTCCAATGTGTGTTATTTCTCATGAGGATCATAGATAAGAAGCAGATGTTACTGGGTACTTTCTAACGTCAAGGACACTGAGAGACTAAGTGAGTTGGCCATGGTGTCTTAGCTAGCAAGTTGAACAGGCAGGGGGCAAATCCAGGTTTACATTATATCAATGGCCATGTCCCAGACCACAAAGCATTGCAGAGCATGAGACTGCAGAGTCCCTCATGGTTATCTTGTTAGGGAATACCATCTCTATGTGCTGTAAATGCTAATTATTAATAAACCTGTACCCACCAATGTAAAAATGGTATGTATCTCTCCATTTTACTTTTCATCCAATCCCAGAGATTTCCCCATGTTGCTTTCTTCTCCCCCTTTAATCTATCACCAACGGATTTCATGTAACCCTCCTTACATCTCCTTTGATTCTAATGAATAAAATAAGCTGCAAAACTGCCATTCTCTGGGGCATTTTCTCAATTTATTGATATTTTGCTTTCTGGCAATTGTCATCAGTTTGGTTCAAATAAACTCATAAAAATTCTCTACAGGTTTGGATGTTGCTTACATTGGCAGTATGGCAACAGGTGGACTCAACTATTCCCTCTGAGTGCCAAGTCAACATTACCCAGGGGCTGAGGAAATATTCATCCCCAGAGCATGGATGACCGGTGTGGGGAAGGCCGGTCCATGCTGGGCCTCTGCATTCTGAATGGGGTGTTCCATCCTGATTCCTTGGGCACACCCATGGAACTAAGTGGTCTAAGGTGCCAGAGCCCGCAGTATCCAGAGGGAAAACAATTTGTTTGTTTTGGGACCAAATGAGAAAGATTTCCATATCCTGGAGGACATTACTGCATCTTTTCTATTACCTTTAGCTCTAGTAATGATGTGTTTGTTTGTTTGTTTCCAAAGAAACCTGCCTTTGGGAAGAAATAGAATTGTAAATGAAGATATGACTGCTACTGGATTTCTACAAGAGAGTAGTAACAGTGTATCCCAGGGGCAAACAGCATATAACAATGTACCCCAGAGGCAAACAACACACCCAGCAGGAGAAACAAGGCAGGGAAAGACACTGTAGGTGCTGTGCTTTGCAGAGGAGTGATAGTGACATCTGTGTAGAGTGACTGAGGTAAGCCAGCATCATGAGTCCGCTATGGCCTCATTTCCAGGCCAGAACTGGACACAGCCTTTAAAAACATTTTCATTTGCCTATAATCTATGTCCTTAGTTGGAAGGAGTTTTTAAAGTGCCAGAACATCTACAATTCTCTAGTTCCCAAAGTAGATAGTTTTCAACCCATCCCCACAGCGACTACCCCCTTTCCCAACCCAAAAAGCAAAAAAATATATATATCTAAGGGTGAGAAGCTGGCTGCGCTTCCTATAGGACACGCAGCTCTTTACCAAGTTCAGAGAGAAGATCTCGTAATGGTTTCAAATAAAGATCAAATAAACCTGTGTGGCTAAGAGGCTGTGAGGAAGAGAATACCTGCTGAGGACAGGTATCTCTTTGTCTACAAAGTATCTTGGTAGTCATCTTGTTGTAGCAAGAGGATAGGTTTTGAACACACCCAAATGCTGCCAAATTTCTGCCCATGGTAATATTAGTTCAGGGGCCCCAAGTGTGTTGATTTCCTTCTCCTTTCAAGGCAGTAAACCAGGATCCATGGAGGTGGTGTTTAGAACTGGTGAGAACTGAGAAGTTTGGGCAAATAAAAGAGTCCATGCTTGCAAGGTGAACAAATCTCTGCTCTTTCCATTCTATGGGGTCTTTCATTCCAGAACAGGCTGAGATTCTCTTCATGGGAGATTTTGGGGTTCAAGGTGGTTGACAGAACACTGCCATTGGGAGGGTTCCTGCTCAGATGAGAGAGGAAGGGGTTGGGGATACAGATAATGAAATGATGGGGAGTAAACCAGGGAAGGATGAAAATAGAACTGAGAGGGAGGAAAATCATGTCTGAGGGAGAGACCACATGAGATAGGGAAAGCAAGAGATAGAGCACATAGAAAAGGAAGAAAAAGAGGGAATAAAATGGTGTTCAGGAAGTGGGGAAGGTGAGGGGCAGAAGAGATCATAAAGGGTATCTCAGTGAGAGAGAGGAACAGAACAGGAGGTCATACAAATAGTAATAATAATAATAATAATAATAATAATAATAATAATAATAATTCCAGGTGGTAGAGATGAAAAAGACAAATGTGAGTTTGCAAAAGGAAAAGGAGGAAGGTGACAGCAGAGGGAAGGGTCAGATTTGAAAGCCAGAAAGGAAAGGCAGACTTCATTTGCTGAACAGGGAGGAGGGCTGGCTGGGACAGAGGGAGTTGCCCTCTCCTATCCCCGATGTCTCCACATTCCTATCAGCCCAGAAACAACATGACTGAGTTAGATGGTCAAGGTGAAAGCAAGTGGGATTTTCCATCCTTGCTGCTCCTGGGCCAGCTCCAACCCTAGGTTTCCAGGATGATGAGAGTAGCACTTTTGGGATGTGTTTGCTCTCACCAGTGCTGTGCTCAGTGCCAGGACCCAGGAGTAATAAAGGAGGCCTAGAAGCGAGGCTGCAGGACCAGAAAGGAGAGGTGGGCTGTTCCAGTATGCACCAGAAGACAATGGGATCGTAGCATTAATCGCAGGAGCACCAGGAATAGGCTTGCAGGCAGGAAGGGGCACAGGACAGGTGGTGAGTCTCTTTTAGTCACCTGCATCACTGCTTGGATGTCAGTCTATCTTCTTGTAGCCTCCTCACTACCCAAGGAAGTCCACATGTGGAATGACATGGACTTTCCAGCTGAGGAACATCCAAAGGTACAGCCCCTGCCTCCCGAAAAAAACCCTGTTCCCAAGAGCCGGGGAGGACAGGAGCCCAGGGAGAAGATGTGTTGGGATGCCAGCTGCTGGCAAGGACAATTTATCCCCAACAAGTAAGAGCTGCTGTTAAAATCACAGAATCATGCATGGAAACTCAGGAGGTCAACTGCCTCCGAATTTGTAGTCAGAAGATCCACATTTAAGTCTAATTTCTGCTTTTCCAGTTCAATGACTTTGATCATGACACAGATCTCGCTGAGCCTCAGTGTTTTCACCTACAAACTGAGGATGATGCTGTTCTCCCTGCAGGCATGTCATGATTGTTTGAGCTGATGCATGTTCGGGTCAACTGAGACTCCTGGCACAGTGGGTGTTGTTATACAAAAGCTTTGGTCACACTGTCCGTAACGATCATGTGGTCATTTGATAAATATGAAGGCAATGTCAGCTCAGATAGTCAGGAGGAAGTGACTCTTTCATTAAGAAGCATTATTCTGGATTAACCTGTTTTATATGTAGTCCCCACAAGCACACCTCTACTCATGGTCTGAACCTCAGTGAACACTATTCATTGGAGTCTTCCTAAAGGAGACCCCAGTAGAAGAGAGGGGTGCACGGCCATAAAGCCATTCCTTCAGTAAGGCTCCTCCCATAGGAGCAGAAGAATGGTCCCTCCAGCTGGATGTCTCTCCTCTTCCCTTCCCTTGAGTGATTCAGAAAGTGTACTCAATAGAACTAACAGAAATCAGTGGATTAAAAGAAGTGGTGTCAGCCCCACAGCTTTATTGTTTTGTAGGTGACAATGGCACCTCCAGATCCCAAAGGACAATTCCCAAAATAACCCATGTCATTCTCAGAAAAATCACAGATATCTGCCCTCCCTCCTTAG
Source organism: Rhinolophus hipposideros (assembly GCF_964194185.1). Classification (NCBI taxonomy): domain Eukaryota; kingdom Metazoa; phylum Chordata; class Mammalia; order Chiroptera; family Rhinolophidae; genus Rhinolophus; species Rhinolophus hipposideros. The sequence goes on from NC_138070.1 coordinate 34,498,401, forward strand.
CTGATCCCTGTCACCTGCCTCCAATGTAGAACAGGCAAAGAGCTCCTCAGCCAGGAGCACAGGGAGCCTTTCCCAGAGCAGGTTCTCACTTTCTCAGCCACTATCCCATCTTCAGTAAGGCTTTTTTGAGCCATGGCTCTTCCCTCATTCTTGGAGAATGAAGACTTGCTTAGTTCATAGCTATTTCAGGACTGTTTTTGGTTTATGGGCCTGGAGTACCTGGCAGCCAAATAAAGATGACCGCTAAGCAAAACCTCTTATTTATTATCTTTAGCAACTAAATTCAGTAAAGGTTGGAGTGAGGCTGAGCCTTAAGGAATAACTTCATCCAGAACTTTAATGCCACCAAGATCTTCCACACCTTTTGGTTGTACTCCTGAAAATTGGGGTTGTGCTGTCAGACAAACATCTTCCATACAGCTGAACACAGGCTGCTGGGCATTTCTCAGGCTCAGAGAGAATAAGTGAATCTGGCTCTCCTGCATCTCAAAACATCTAGGAAATATCTAGAAAAAGTTTTCAGTAGACTTGGATGGAGCATTGGGCCTGCCCTGGACAGAAGCTCCACTCAAGCCACATGTTTGGGGAGTGAGGGAGAGGTTCCCCCAAAAGTACCTCAAACTAAGTGTGTCATAAGCTGAGTTCTGATTCCACCTTTCCCAGAAACCTGCCTTTTCCACTGCTCAAGTAGGATCAATGCTATCAATTCCATTCAATATCAGCAGCCAGAAGCCTAGGGCTCACCCTTGAATCCTTCTCCCTTATCCTATATCTGATCCGTCACCAGCTTCTTTATTTCTTAAACTTCTCTGAATGCTGTATATTTCTCAATATCTCCAGTACAATTACAAGTCCAATTTAGGACAATTTCCTGCTTGACTTGGAGAAGATGCCCTTGTGATATAATGGTCAGCATCTCTGTTTGCAGGAGAGTTACCATCTAAGATGTTTGCCATGCTACCCACTGTATTAGTTTTCTACAGCTGCTGTAACATGTTACCACAAACAGAATGGCTTCAAACAATACAAATTGTCCTACAGTTATATAGTCAGAAATATGACATGGGTCTCATTGGGTTACAGTCAAGATGTCAGTAAGGCTGCCTTCCTTTCTGGTGGCTCTGGGGTTGTTGGCAGAAATTTGTTCAGTGTTGTAGATCTGAGGTCCCTGTTCCCTTAGTGACTGTCTACTGCGGATCATTCCAACTCTTAGAGGCTACCTGAATACCTTGGCTTATGGCCTCTTCCTGCTTTTCCAAAGCCAGCAATGGCAGGTTGAGTCCCTTTCATCCAGGGTCATCAATCTAAATTGACTCTGAGGAGATGTCCACAACTATGTAAGATTAAATCTTTGTCAGTAGGGCTCATATCCTACTTCAGGTTGCTCTCTAGAAGAGCTTTCTCTAAGGTGAACAAAGTACAGAACAACTTCCTTCTAAGGACTTTGAGAACCCAGGATCATAGGAGGGTAGACCAGTTATCTTGTAAATGTACCTCCAGTTTCTTGATGTGACACGTGTTGACTAGCTGTTCACCAAACTGATGCTTCATCCTTTTTGACACAAAGCAAAACTGCACTCCCATTTTCCCTTGAAATACCCTATAGACATGCAGCTGAGTCTTGGCCAATAGAATATTGGCAACAGAAACCAAATTGGCTCACACACTTGTGGGGGTTTAGTGAATCCAAAGTCTGATGGGGGAGACTGGCAGGCTAGATACTCAGGAAAGAATTGATGTTGAACTTCAAGTTCAAAAGCCTCTGCTGCAGAATTCCCTCTTGGTTGGAGGAGGTCAGTGTTTATTCTAGTCAGGCCTTCAACTGATTGAATAAGGCTCACTCACGCTATGGGGGATTATCTTCTTTATTCAACATCCATTGATTTAAATGTTAATTTCATCTGAAAAGAATAACTTCACAGAAATATCCAGAATAATGCTTTACTAAAATCTGGGCACCGTGACCCAGCCTAGTTAACACATAAAATTAACCATCGTAAGTTCAAATCTTGTCAATTTGGCACCCATATTCATGTCTGTAAACCATGTTAATCTCCAAAAAGAGACAATAGTGAGGACATAATTCAGCCTAACATGATACAACTACTTTGAATACAAACAAAATTGCATTAGTCTTTTCCCCAGAAGAAGATGCAAAGTCTTTGGGTGATGTTTACTCTTCCTGATACTCCATAACATAAATATATGATGTAAAATTAACAATACTTAAATACCATGAAATAAGTCAATACATCTGTCACATGATAAAGGGATAAGAGAGGAAAGAAGACAAAGATCTTATACTCATACACAAAACTCTTCTGCCCCTTCTTCCATTGTTGTATCTCTCTGACCCACTCTTCTGCCGTCTTCTTCCACTTTCACGTGGTTATGTTGTGCTGTCACCTGGATAATCTAAAATAATTCCTCACTTTAAGGTTTTTAGTAGTAGTTGCACCTGCAATGTCCCATCTAAAACAAGATATTCACCGGTTCTGGGGATTAGGGCATGGCCTCATTGGGGGCCATTGTTCTGCCTACTATCTCTACCTTGCAGGAAATCTTCACTGGCACATCTTTGTTCCTAGGACACAAAAAGTTTGTCTTTTTGAGTGGCTTGAGCAACCCCAAGAGATTCACTGCAATTGTGCCTTCTGTGAGTTTCACTACCCGGGCCACCAGGAAAGGTCCAGGGCTGCTGTCTTCTTCTGGGTTTGGAACCAAATCTTGTGATCAGGGATGGTAAAGCCCTCATAACTGGGGGTATCTGACTTTATGATCAAGAAAAAACAGGGATTTTAAAACTAGGCTGCTCCTAGTATGCAGTAAAAACAGTGGATTTTCAGGGATACAAATCTATATCCTGTAAAGCACTGAGCAGGAGGTAAGGCAGGAGGAACTGAGGGGGCTGGAAGGGGCTGTGCATGAGACTGTGGGGGCGGGGCATGGTGAGCTTCATGGATGCTTAGAAACCATGTGTGGAACCCCAGCCCCCTCAAATGGTCTAATGATGCTAAGGTCTTTGCTGAGGAGGTGCTACCTGAGTCTTCAGCAATCCATTGCTGTCAGTGGCTTAGTGTGTGCCCTAAACAAAAATTGCCTGGTACAAATTCGTATTCTCTAGCTGAGGGCTTTGGGCAAATGAATTAACCTCTGTGTGTCTCACTTTCCTCACCTATAGAAGGACTGTTGTAAGCGATGTATTTAATGTGTGTGAATCATTGAAAAGAGTATGTGGAACAGAGTAAGCCCCATTTAAATCTGTGCTGTTATTATCCAATGAGACTGTGGAAGAAAGATCCACATTGGAGTGAATGGTGGTGGAAACAACAGAGGATTTAAAATTAGAAGGATCTGGATTTAGACACTAGCCTCAAAATTTACCACCATGAGAGCATGGCAAACTTACTTTTTTTCTGACTATTTGCACCCGTAAAACGTGGATAATTTTAGGAGGCTTAGACATAACATGCTAAAAGTATTCAGTATACCACATGGCACATACTGGACACTCCATAAATAGCAACTTTTGTTAAAAGCCATGAAGTCTGCCCCTGAGTTACTTCAGCACAGAAGGGAAGGACTTAATTAATACCGTGTTTCCGTACAAATAAGACCTAGCCAGACAATCAGCTGTAATGTGTCTTTTGGAACAAAAATTAATATAAGAACCAGTATTATATTATAATGTTAATTATATTATGTTATATTAATTATATTATATTAATGACCTGGTCTTATATTACGTTAAAATAAGACCAGGTCTTATATTAATTTTTGCCCCAAAAGACACATTAGAGCTAATTGTCTGGCTAGGTCTTATTTTCAGGGAAACACGGTACTAACTACAAAGCAGAAATACCAAGTATCCCAAGAACAAGAGAGCTTCAGCTCTAAGGCTGTCTCGGGAGTGAGGGTGTGAGCACATGCTCTGAGATGAGCTGATTGAGTTTCACCTCTTAGAGACAGTGAGTACATGGTCAGGCTTGGCAGGTGCACAGTGCCTGTGCTGTCATGTCCATCCAGGGCCCCCAGCAGCCATCAACATTCCTCTCAGCCTAATCCTGACTCATGACAAAGCCACTGACTCTCACCCCACTTCTATTCTGACTCTCACCCCACTTCTTTTCTCTAGACCCACTAATCATTTGGGGCTAGATCCAGAATAAAACTAAGTTTTCCTTTTTTAGTTGGATGTGAATCTGCATTCAAGAAGCATTCCAGCTGAAGACACAATGTGGGCAAAGCTGTGGTCCTGGGTGACAGGTTGGTCACGGGGAGACCCAGTGATGTGATTGCCCTGGAATGAGTAACATAAGAAGGTTGTAGCAGGAGGGTAGTTAGGGTGAAGGGGATCATAATAATACTTAAAATTATGTATAATGTTTACTTTGTATTTGTTACATAACTAGCACTAACCTAAGTGCTTCATATGTTATGCTTCTTGTAATTCTCACAACTTTATGAGTGTATTCTATGACAGGTCATTTCATAGATGGGAACCTTGCACAAATAAGAAATCTGCTCAGGGTTGATGGCTAGTAAATGTAGATCTGGGATCCAACCCTTGGTAGTATTGTTTCAGAACCTGCACCTCAGCCCCTGTCCCAGGCTGCATCTAGACTGGGGCAGGTCATGGAAGACCTTGAATAATGGAATTTATTCTGTAAGCAACAGGGAATCATAAGAGAGGCGATCTAGTCAGTACTGTGCTTCAGGCATCAGTGCGTGGGTGAGCCAGGTAAGTTTGGAGACAGGGAAACTTGTCAAGGAAGGAGGAAGATGAACAGTAAATGGAAGGGGTGAATGCATGGTGTGTGTGTGTGTGTGTGTGTGTGTGTGTGTGTGTGTGTGTAGGGGGAAGTGATATTCGATAACTGCGGGTGAGCTTCAAGCTATGAGTCCCATTAGTGAAAAACCAGGCCAAGGTTTAGAAAAGCATTGGGATGATCAATTTTGGCATAAGGGCTCAAATTGGGTGGCTAAATTGGCTACTCTCAGAGAGTCAGTATATGGAGGAATGCCTCGTCATGGAAGGAGAGGGAACAAAGTACAGCTATGGAAGTTATCTGCAGTGTCTTTTTTCATGTACAAATATGTTTTTATCAGCTGTATGAAAAAAATATATCACAAAGAAATTAGGTGAACACAGGGGAAGACTGACAGCAGTGTTCTAGGTAGCAGAGTGTCCATGAGCTTTAGGATGATCTACTTCCCAGCATCAATTATTCTGTGCTGATGGTCACTCTGGACAATTCCAGAATTTTGGGAATTTCCAGCATCAAGACCATGTCAGCGAGAGTGTCACAAGGCAGAGAAAGACTGGAGGTCACATGAACAGCCTTCATTTTGTGAGAAGAAAAATTTCAACATATTCTTCCCAAAGAGATTTTCTCTTTTGTAAAAGTGTACATAAAGTATAAAGCATTATTTTTTCCTGTAGTAACACATTCCTATCTGGCCTAACTCCCTTCTGCTATAATCTCGTAATGATGTGATACAGAGAAAAGAGAAGAATAGGCCAAGTCAAAGGATTTTTCAGTTATGTGATTTCCTACTTAAATTCAGTCAAAATATAGATTTTTCATTTGTAAAAGTAGGGCCAGAACTTACCTTTCAGTGTTGGAAGATAAAATCCTAGTTTCTGGCTGAGAAATAATTTAGAAAGAGATCACTGCACAAGTTTGATTGTTGTTGGTGCTGGCCCTGTTGCCTTTAGAAGACACTGTTCTTAATTAAAAGAATAGTCCTTCATTTTTTGAAGCTTACATAGGAAATGCTCCCTCAGTTTTCTCTCACAAGCTCAGTAATCTGAGCTTTCTGCTACAGATTCTTTTCCCCAAACTAAGAATCTTCACTTCAGAATTAGAGATTGATCTTGAACAGCATGATCTCCCAAGTGCCTGAATGCACTGAAAGTGGTTGCCAAGGGCAACCCCAATGAGGAAAGCCTGTTGGAGACCTAACTAAGCAAGGCACCACCACCATCTCTTCTGATTCCATCAGCACGGAAAGAGCATTGCTAGTCCTCCACTATGAAAGGTGGGACCGAGGGTCATTTTGTCATCATTCAGCCTTAGGTTTTTACCCTTGCAATATTTGCTTGTGTGGATGTCCAGATCAAAGTTCTGATATGTGGTGGTCTTCACCATTATTGTTAGCAGCAGTGGCTGCAGATATTCATTAATACTCTATTATCTGTCCGAGATGCCAGCGGTGATTCTCTAGCCTGGTAGTTAAAGTACACATCTTATATGTCACACTTGATCGATTGACTCAAAACAACCATGGCTATATTACTGGCAATAATATTTCTTAAAAGCTCCCCCTGGTGATCCTAACTTGCAGTCATAACTGAAAGTTATCCCACTAGACTCTTCAAGGAATACAAACAAAAAATAAGATACAAGTATTGCTCACAATAAATTTGCCACCCAACTGAGGAAAACCGAGCTTATGCACACAGGATAATTAGGCACCTGTGGCAGCAGATGCCAAATATCAAATGCTGACCCTTAAATAATAGACACAGTAAGGTTTCGTTGGCCGATGAGTTCATGCAGGAGATGAAGGAGGCTTCATGGAAGAAGAGAGATTGTGCTGGTGGTGGGAGCAGGGGTAGGACTTAGCTAAATAGCAGGGTCAATTTTGGTAACAATGTGCATGAATATGTGAAGGCAGAAACAAAAGGCTTTAGTGAGGAAATGACCCACATGACACCTGTGGAGTGGAGGGAAAAAGGCATTAAGTGACTAGATTGCTTGCTCTTTTCCAGATCTCAAGAGATGGGAGTATCTCAGTTCACTCACTTCTGCCCATGGCCTTTTCCAGGAAGACTGAGGGCATTTACCAATGTCCTACCCTCCCACTTTCAGAAGAGGGAGAGCAAAGAAAGGATAGGGAAAGGGTAGAGCTCTAAAGTTTCGGACCAGCACCTGGATCTGAACTGAGCGGACCAGAGTTACATAGTAGTTTTTTTCCTCTTGTTGTTGTGCCCTGTATAGTTTCTCTATCAGTTTCTCTTTTATTCTTCATTAGCAATTAAGGAAGGATATTTCTGAAAGTCTCAGTGTATTGCAGCTGTGCTAGTGGAAACCAAAGACAGGAGGGTTTGTTTATAACTGATAACATACACAATGATGAGCATATTCTTGGGGGCCAACAAGCTGGTGGATGCAGAAATCAACACAACAGAATTCCAGGATGAAGGGGATCTGAAGAGGGTGAGACACTGAGTGGTGCAACTTAGCCCAATGTCTTTGGTACTCTTCCATGTCACACCTTGTAGGAAATGAGGTTTTGCTTAAATTCTAGCAGTACTTCTCAAAATTCAGAATGTACCAGAATCACCTGGAGGGCTTGTTAATCCACAGACTAATGGGACCCATGTCAAGGTGTTTTATTTAGTGGGTCTGAGGTGAGACCTGAGAATTTGCATTTCTATCAATGTTCCTAGATGATGTTGGTACTGACGGTTTGGGGACCACTTGAGAATTGAAGAAAATATTGTTTCCATATTTCAGTGTATAGGGAGTCAGTCAGTGTAGCAGGGGGAGGCCTTCTAATGAGGGAAGAGAGAAAGGTGAGGTCGCAGAGGTGGGCTAACAGACTAACGGGGATTTGAATCCTGACTCTGCCACTTCCCTCACCCACCTGGCCTCCACCCCCAGCTCTATGCCATCCACCTGGTCCCTTATCTTCCTGGACCCTCATCTTCCTAGTTCTGTGAAACAGGAATAATGAAACCTGTCTGGCCAATTCATGGGCTTTTGTGAGTTATTGTGAGATAATATCATGGAAAGCTTTTGTAAGCAAACAGCTGCTGTTAAATCACTTCAAAACTTCACTGCTCTCTGCTCTCCACCCTGACCCTCTTCCCTTGCTGGAGATGGCAGATGGTGAACAGGACAAAGCTCCACTCTTGAGGAAGCACCAGTTGTGCCCAGAAGTTGCTAAGCTGCATCTTGAATCCCAGAGCATGCTCAGTCTTAAATCATTTCACAGCGTGGGCAGTTCCGTGCTCTTTAGATTCAGCAGGGGCTCCTATTCCAAATCTGGTCCCAGCAGTCCCTCTTGATGTTAGAGAGTGTCATATTAAGGTTGTGGCATCTGGAGAGTCCTTCGGCCAAGCTCCAGGACAGCTGGATTAACAGGGGGCTTATGAGAGACAAAGCTAGGCATTGCTCCCACAGCAGCAGAACCAATCCTGAACTGCAAAATGTTTCTCCCAGGGTAGCCAGCCCAAGAAAAATAATAAGCTTATTTGAAAACCCTGATTAAATTGATAGAAGACTTAGTTGAGGGCAGGAGCTAGTTAGTATTTATTGAATAGCTACTGTGGGCCAAAAACCAATCTAGGATATTTTACATACATTGATCTCACTTAATTCTCACAGCATTCTGTAAACTTGAAAGTTATACTCGTGTTAGAGAATACTGGGGTACAGTGAGTTTAAGTAACTTGCCCAGGATGGCACAGTGGGTAGTGGAGACAGAAGAATTTATGATGAAAGGGACAAACATGAACATTAGGGCCCCTCCAAGTCTGACTTTCTCCTTAACCTTCTCCTTCACCATACTTCCCTCACATGCTGAGGGGTTGGTGCTGCCAAGGGCATCATGGGAAGTTGGAATCCACTCCCTTTAGTTTTTATTTAGTAGTATATATTTATGTAGTTTGCAGCTATCTAAGTGTTCAGTTAAGAGGTACATGTCTAATACAAATGATAAATAAACCCTTGGATTTAAAGAGGAGTGGAACATATGAACACATTGGAGAAAAAGCATAAAGTTCTTTTTGACTTGACTAGAAATGTCGCTATCAACAAAGACAACAGAAAACAATACATTGCTAAACAAAGATATCCATGACAAAATGGTTGGTGTGCACCATCAACCCACATGTCACTGAAGACTACTCGGTGTGCAGGAGAGCTGGTGTTCATGTGCCACAGAAAAGTGAGAGAGACTTCCCCTAATCTGACAATAATGCTAACATGGTACACAATGTTAGTAGTACTGAGTTCTTTAAACTTTAAAAATCAATCAATCAATCAATCAACCATGCTAGAGGAAGGACTGGATTATCCTTCTGTCCTTGTTATAGAAAATTATGTCACGAAATCATCATGACATATTAAATAGTATTCAGCCAAACCCCCACAGAAATGTAGTAAAAAAGGAATTATAGAAGCATGTCAGACATTTGATTAATTTAAGCAGTATGTTATTTTTCTAGATTTTGTGTGATTTCTTGGTCAGTTTTTTTAAATTGGTAGTATGTTGTAATTTATCATTCTAGAAACGCTTACTATTATAAAACAGCTTTTGTATTTATAATATTGGTTTCTCTTTTTTTGTAAAAAATCCTTTCGCTTGTTACATAAGCTTCAGGTCTAAGACTCCTGGACCCACCCAGTGGGACACCTACTGTTTTCCCCTGGGTGAAGGTGGGAGGCAGTATTGTGCAGCCAGCCAGATTAGGCCTTTTTGGATGCCTTCTCATCTCCACTTTCTTTCATTTTCCTTTGTTGCTACCATGTTTCTCTGAAAATAAAACCGTGTCTTATATTAATTTTTGCTCCAAAAGTTGTAGTACGGCATATTTTCAGGGGGTGTCTTATTTTTTCATGTACAACAATCTGTATTTATTCAAATACAGTCATGTCATCTGGAACATCGTCATAACGTACTAAATGCATCCATTTGGCTGATGATCTTAACTGGGGCTTATTACTGGCGTAGGTCTTATTGTTGGGGAAATACGGTAGGATCCCTGGCAAGTTCTCATTGGCCCCTTGTAGCTTCCTCATGGAATTTTCTGTGGTCTCTTTTATAGCATTCAGGGCAGTCTAGCTGTATTAAAGTTACTTGTTTACATTTGTGTGTCTCCAAATAGACCATGAATTCCTTATAGGCAGGGATTGTGTCTTGCTCACTTTACTGTCCTCAAAACCTAGACTGGTTCTTGACACCTAATAGGCACCCAATCTATGTGGATCTCATCGATTTAAATTAATTTGGGGGTGGTGTCTAGAACTACATAATATTAAATATTTGTCAGTAGGGCTTATACCGTAGTTCAGATTGAACCCTAGAAGAGCTTTCTGCAGGGTGAACAAAGTACAGAGCAAATTTTTTCTAAGGACTTTGAGAACACAAGATCACAGGAGGATAGGCCAGTTGTTTTATATCTTGTGACTGTATATATATATATATATATATATATATATATATATATATATATATATATGAAGTAATACATAGATAACATCTCTTAAAATCCATATACATTTTTTTGGATATGTATATCCAAAGATATATATATGTATCCAAAAAAAGTATATGGATTTTAAGAGATGTTATCTATGTATTACTTTGCAAAGTTGAATTGAATTAGGGTAGCAATGGTAGTATGGGGTAGTATTAGGGTAGTATGATGTTTGCTCAAAAGATGGCATTAATCAGATGAATGCTAGCATCACCATGTGAGAGGCAGGGCAGTCAAATAAAATGGCGGAAGCACAGTTGCCTTCGGAGGAGCACAGGACCTTTTTGAAGTGGTAATTGAAATTTGAGAACATTGTGGAAGTACAACAACGGAGGTGTGAGTATGCAACAGATTCTCCAACACGCCTAACAATTGCATGCATTTGTGATAAGTTTGTGACACATGTTACTGTGTGTGAGGCGCACAAGGCAAGATCTGGGAGGTCTTGCACAGCAACAAATCCTGCTTCTTCGGCTATGGTGTTGGAACAGTTTAGATGCTCACCACAGAAGTCTACCAAACAATGCGCATGTGAGACAGGAGTTAGCAGAACAAGGATATGATGAATTCTTAAAACAGCAAAAGGGAAAGTTTTCATCCCAACATTATTACATGCATTGAATGAAGACGACCCTGATTGAAGGGTGCATTATAGTAAGTGGTTCCAAAACATGGCATGAGAAGATGAGGAGTTTGTGGGGAAAATGGTTTGGTCTGATGAAGCACAGTTTAAACTGAACAAAACAGTGTTCAGTTTAATTGTGCGTATTGGGCTCCAGAAAGTCCACATATTCATGTGGATAAAGAAATCAATTTACAGGGCCTGTTGTGGACTGTCATTAAAGGGACTAATTGGACCATTCTTTTTTGAAGGTACCATTACTGGTCAAGTGTACCTAGACATACTATGCACATCCGTTTTACTTGCAATTCGTACACTTTTTGGGAATGATTGATTTTACTTTCAACAAGATGGAGCTGTACTGCACTTCCACCAAGACATGAGAGTTTACCATGATGAGAATTTTCCAGGACAATGGATAGGACAAAGAGATACAGTTGAATTTCCCCCATCTTCTGCTGACTTAACATCCCTTGACTACTACCTTTGGGGAACCTTAAAGGATGTGTTGTACCACAGAAAACTGACTACACTGGAGGTACTTCAGGAAGAAATTGAAATGGCATGAACAGTGATACAAGTGGACACTTTGGTCAATGTTGCTCAAGTACTAGTTCACCATAATCAGAAGTGTCTTCACAATGATGGTAACCACTTTGAGCATCTCTTGCAATTGCAGAAGTCAAACGTGATTTGTATTCATCATTTTTTTATTGGTGTATGCTGAGTATTACAATTTTAACACAGTTTTTTCCTTTCTTAAAATGTGTACACCTTTTTGGCACTCTCTATACACAAGGTCAGACAATTAAGTTCATGAACTTATCCTAGAAAAAGTGCTACATTCCTCATTGCTGAATATCACTATGGTCACCTTTGAAGTACTCCCCTTGGTGACACCAGTGCCTAATCCACCCTTCAAAGCAATTTTGGAATTCTTTCTTGAATGGCTATCAGAGCTGTTGTATTACCTTTGATGTCCAAAGAAGTCACTGGGGCTAGATCAGGTGAGTAGGGAGGGTGTTCCAAAACAGTTATTTGTTTACTGGCTAAAAACTGTGTTAGAGACAGTGCCCTGTGAACTGGTGCATTGTCGTGATGCAAGAGCCATGAATTGTTGGCGAAAAGTTTAGGTCGTTTTCATCTAACTTTTTCAAGCAGCCTTTTCAGCACTTCCAAATAGTAAATTTGGTTAACTGTTTGTCCAGTTTGTACATATTCATAATGAATGATCCATCTGATATCAAAAAAGTTTAGCAACATTATTTTGAGTCTTGATTTGGACTAACAGAACATTTTGATCATGGAAAATTGGCTGACTTCCATTGTGCATTTTGATCCTTTGTTTCAGCATCGTATTGATACACCCATGTTTCATCACCAGTGATAGCACGGCCCAAAACATCGCCTTGGCTTTCCAAAAGATCTTGGCAAACTTCAATTCTCCTTTGCTTTTGTTCATCCGTGAGCTACTTCGGAACCATTTTTGCACACACGTTTCTCAGGCCAAGATTTTCAGTTAAGATTTTCCTGTTTCTCTATTGATGTTTACTTGGTCTGCTATGTATTTCAGTCAGCCCACAATTTTGATACACAATTCGACAAATGTTTGCAGTGTTTTCATTAGTTCTGCTTGTTACTGGCCGCCCTGACCTCTCTTCATCAGTGACGCATTCTCTCCCCTCAGAAAAATGTTTAATCCATTTGTACACTGCCATTTTCTTCACGGCATTATCCCCATAAACTTGGACTAACGTGTCCCTGATTTCATTTCCACTCTTGACAAGTTTAACAAGAAATTGAATGTTTGTTTGTTGCTCTAATTCAAGCTCAGTCATTCTTGTTATGGCACACAAAAACATGTAACAACAATAATGAATGCCACTCAGCAAGACACCACCACACATCTACATGAACACAGCTGTGAGACACTGATATACCAAGGTAATGAAACCTTACTGAGCTGTTTGTACAGTGCTGCCAACGTAAGTACACGGTGGCGAGTTCGCAAACTTAATTGTCAGGCTTCATTTATTAAAATTATAGTTGACATTCAAAATTATTTTATGTTACTTTCATATGTACAGTGCAGTGGTTAGGCATTTATGTAATTTATGAAGTGATTCCCTCCGATATGTCTAGTGCCCATCTGACACCATACATAGTTTTTACAACATTATTGACTATATTTTCCGTACTGTATTTCACATCCCCATAACTATATTTTGACTACAAATTTCTGCTTCCTAATCCCTTCACTTTTCTCACTCAGCCCACCAAATATCCTCTTCCGTCTGGCAACCATCAGTTTGTTTTATGTATCATGACTATTTCTATTTTGTTTGTTTGTTTATTCTCTTCTTTAGATTCCACATATAAGTGTGATCATATGGTATTTGTCTTTCTTAGTCTGACTAATTTCACTTAGCATTACATCCTCTGGGTCTATCCATGCTGTTGAAAATGGTAAGATTTCATCCTATTTTATGGTAGAGTAATACTCCATTGTATAATTGTACCACAATTTCTTTATCCAATCATCTATTTTTAGACATTTTTGTTTTTTCCATACCTTGGCTATTGTGAATAGTGCAGCAGAAAACATAGGGCTATATATATACTTTTGAATGTTTTTAATTTCTTTGGATAAATAACCAGGAGTGAAGTTGCTGGGTCATAAGGTAGTCATGTTTTTAATTTTTTGAGGAACCTCCATACTGCTTTCCACAGTGGCTGCACCAATTTGCAATCTCAGTAACAGTGCATGAGAATTCACTTTTCTCCACATCCTCACAATGCTTGTCATTTGTTGATTTACTGATTATAGCCATTCTGACAGGAATGAGGTGGTATCTCTTTGTGGTTTTAATTTACATTTCTCTGATGATTAGTGATGTTGAGCATCTTTTCATAAGTATATTGGCTGTCTGTATGTCCTCTTTGGAGATATGTCTGTTCAGGTCCACTGCCCATTTTTAAGTTGAAGTGTGTGTGTGTGTGTGTGTGTGTGTGTGTGTGTGTGTTGAGTTGTATGTTTTTAAAATTAATTTTGGATATTAATCCCTTATCAGATGTATCATTGGCAAAAATCTTCTCCCATTTAGTAGGGTGTCTTTTCATTTTGTTGATGGCTTCCTTCGCTGGGAAAAAAATTTTAGTTTGATATAGTCCTATTTTCTTATATTTTTTCTCTTACCCAAAGAGATATATCAACAAAAATATTACTAAAGGTAATGTCTGAAACTTTACTTCCTATATTTTCTTCTAGGAGTTTTATGGTGTCTAGATTTACATAAAGTCTTTAATTCATTTTGAGTTTATTTTAGCATATTGAGTAAGAAGGTGGTCCAATAGTTTAGTGGTTACCAGAGGGTAAGTGGGGAGGGAGTGGGTAGATGAGGGTAAAAGGGATTAAATATATGTGATGGAAAGAGAACTGACTCTGGGTGGTGAACACACAATGTGATATATAGATGATATAATACAGAATTGTACACCTGAAACTTGTAACTTTACTAACAATCGTCACCCCAATATACTTTAATTTTTTAAAAAAAGGCAGTCCAGTTTCATTTTTTTGCACGTATCTGTCCTGTTTTCCCAGCATCATTTATGAGACTGTATTTACCCCAGTTTAAATTCTTGCTTCCTTTGTCATAGATTAAACGACCACATGTGCATAGATTTATCTTTGGGCTCTCTATTCTCTTCCATTGATCTTTGTGCCTGTTTTTATGCTAATACCATGTTTTTTGATTACTATGTCTTTGTAGTATAATTTGATATCAGGCAGCACGATACCTCCAGCTTTGTTCTTCCTCAGGATTGTCATTGCTATTTGGGATTTTTTTATAATTTTCTATACATTTTTGGATTATTTATTCAAGTTTTGTGAAAAATGTCATTGGTATTTTCATAGGGATTACACTGAATCTACAGATTGCTTTGAGTAGTGTGGACATTTTAACTATATTACTTCTTTGTATCCATGAGCATTCTATATGTTTCCATTGATTCGTATCTTCGTTAATTTGTCTCTTCATATCTTATAATTTTCTGAGTATAGGTCTTTAACTTTCTTCATTAAATTTATTCCTAAGTAATTTTTTTGATGTGGTTATAAGTGGTTTTTTTTCTTAATTTCTCTTTCTGATAGTTCACTTTGGTGTTTAAAAATGCAACGGATATCTGAATATTAATGTTGTATCCTGCTACTTTACTAAATTCATTTATCAGTTCTAAGAGTATTTTTTCATAGACTATTTGGGGGTTCTGTCTATATATTATTGGTCATCTGCAAATAATGACAGTTTTACTTCTTTCCTTTCCATTTGGATTACTTTTATTTCTTTTTCTTGTCTGATTGCTGAGGCTAGGACTTCCAGTGCTATGTTGAATAAAAGTGGTGAAAAAGGGTAACCTTGTCTTGTTCCTGATCTGAAGGGGAATTATTTTAGCTTCTCTCCATTGAGTATGATATTAACTGTGGGTTTGTCATATATGGCTTTCATTGTGTTAAGATGTGTTCCCTTTATTCCCACTTCTGCTGAGAGTTTTTATCATTAATGGATGCTGGATTTTGTCAAGTGCTTTCTGCATCTAGTGATATGACCATATGATTTTTATTTTTCATTTTGTTTATGTGGTGTATCACATTAATTGATTTGTAGATATTGAACCAACATTGCATACCAAGAATGAATCCCACTTGATCGTGGTGTATAATGTTTTTAATGTATTGCTGAATTCGGTTTGCTAATATTTTGTTGAGGATTTTCCATCTATGTTCATTAGATATATTGCCTAATTTTCTTTTTTGTTTTTTTTTGTAATGTGTTTGTCTGATTTTGGAATCAGCGTAATAGTGGCCTCATAAAATGAGCTTGGGACACTTCCCTCCTCCAGGATTTTTTGGACAAGTTTGAGGAGAATAGGTGTAAATTCTTTTTTGAATGTTTGGTAAAATTCTTCTGTGCAGCTATCTGGTCCAGAACTTTCGTTTGTTGGGAGCTTGTTGATTACTGATTCAATTTCCTTGGTAGTAATTAGTCTGTTCAGATTTTGTGTTTTTTCTTGATTCAGCTTTGGAAAATTGTATGCTTCTAGGAATTTATCCCCTTCTTCCAGATTGTCCAATTTTTTGACATATAGGTGTTCCTAGCATTTTCTTATTTTTTTTTTTTTATTTCTGTGGTGTCTCTTGTCACTTCTCTTTCATTTCTCATTTTTATCTATTTTGGTCCTCTCTCTTTCTCTCCCTCTCTCTCTCTCTTTTTTTTTTAATGGGTGTGGTTAAAGGTTTTTCAATTTTGTTTATCTTTTCAAGAAAACCAGCTCTTGGTTTCATTGATTCTTTGTATTGTTTTTCTAGTCTCTATTTTGTTTATTTCTGCTCTGATCTTTATTATTCCCTTCTTTGTACTCACTTTGGGCTTTGTTTGCTGCTCTTTCTCCAGTTCCCTTTCATGTGAAGTTAGACTCTTTATTTGAGATTTTTCTTGCTTCTTTAGGTAGGTGTGCATTGCTGTGAATTTCCCTCCTAGGATTGCTTTCACTGTGTTTTGGATCATTGTGTTTTCATTTTATTTGCCTCAAGGTAGCTTTTGATTTCTTCCTTGATCTCAATGTTGACCCTTTCTGTATTTAGTAGTATGTTATTTAGCCTCCATATATTTGTGTGTTTTTCAGTATTTTTTTCTTGTAATTGATTTCTAGTTTCATACCATTGTTGTCAAAGAAGACATTTGATATGATTTCAATCTTCTTAAATTTATTGAGACTTATTTTGTGGTCTAACATGTGGTTTTTTTCTTGGAAAAGTTCCATGTGCACTTGAAAAAAATGTATATTCTTGTCTAGTGTGTCATTTAAGGCTGCTGTTTCTGTGCCAATTTTCTGTCTGGAAGATCTACCCATTTGTGTTAGTGGGATGTGATTGTGTTACTCTTGATCTCTGCCTTTATGTAGGTCAATATTTGCTTTATATATTTAGGCACTCCTATGTTGGGAGCATAAATATTTACTAGGGTGATGTCCTCTTGTATTGATCACTTTATTATTATTTATGTCCTTTTTTGTCTCTTTTTATAGTTTTCATTTTAAAGTTTATTTTGTCTGATATAAATATTGCTGCCTGAGCACTTTTCTCATTTCCATTTGCATGATATATCTTTTCTCCATCCCTTTACCTTTAGTCTGTATGTCTCTTTCAATCTGAGATGAATCTCTTATAGACAAAATATGCATGGATCTTGTTTTCTTATTCATTCAACTACTCTATGTCTTTTGATTGGAGGATTTAATCTCCATTTACATTTAAAGTGATTATCGATAGGTATATAGTTATTGCTATTTTATTGTTTATATTTTTTATCTTTTTTGTATATTTTCTCTATTCTTCTGCTTTAAAAATCCTTTTAATATTGCTTATAATACTGGCTTGGTAGTAATGAATTCCTTTGGCTTTTTCTTATCTTGAATACTCCTTATCTCTCCTTTATTTTAAATGATAGCTTTACTGGGTAGAGTCATCTTTGTTGTAGGCTCTTGTTTTTCATTACTTTGAATGTCTCCTGCTACTCCCTTCTGGCCTACAAAGTTTCTGTTGAGAAATCTACTGATAGTCTTATGGGAGCTCCCTTATTTTTCTCTTGCTGCTTTTCATGTTCTCTTTTTGTCTTTAACCTTTGCCATTTTGATTATGACATGTCTTGGCATAGGCCTGTTTGAGTTCATCTTGTTTGGTACTCTCTGTAGTTCCTGGGTTTGTACATCTATTTCCTTCACCAGGTTAGGGAGGTTTTCAGTCATTATTTCTTCAAATAGGTTCTCAATCCCTTGTTCCCTCTCCTCTTCTGGTACTCCTGTGATATGAATGTTGTTACACTTGATGCTGTCTGACAGATTCCTTAAATTATCTTTGTTTTTCTTGTTTTTCGTTTTCATTTTTTCTTTTTGTTGTTCCAACTATATGTTTCCTGCTACTTTGTCTTCTAAATGGCTGATTCAAATCTATGCTTCATCTACTCTGCTGGTGATTCCACCTAGTGTATTCTTTTTTTCCCCCCTTCTTCTGCCTCCCGACACTTCCGGTTCAAGCCATTGTTTCTCAGTCTAATTCTGTAGGACACAGCTCCCTGGCCCATTCTGGTATTATGGAATTTGCGCTCCCCCCAGCTGAGGCAATTGGTCACCAGTCATCGATCAGTCACTCACAGTAGCTCGTGGCAGCTCTTGCTGGCTGCTGGCCACTCATGCTGGCCGCTGGCTGCTCATGGCAACACACAGTAGCCCATGGCAGCACTCAGGAGCCCATGGCAGCTCATGGCAGCCCACAGCAGCTTATGCCAACCTCTGGCGCTCAGAGCAGTCCAGTTCCAGGGAAAGCTTTTCTTCACAATCTTAGCTATAGAGGGTGCAGATCTCTGGCCCATGTGGGAATTGAACTGGCGACGCCGGCGTTAGGAGTGTGGCACTCCAACCACCTGAGCCGCTGGACTGGCCCTCATCAAGTGTATTCTTCATTTCAGTTATTGTATTCTTTATGTCTGACTGGTTCTTTTTTATGGTTTTTATGTCTTTCTTTATGCTGACTGTCTCTTTGTTGATATTCCCATTAAGTTTCTTAAGTATTCTTATCACTAGTGTTTTAAACTCTATCTCTGGCAGGTTGGTTGTCTCTATTTTATTTACTTCTATTTCAGGAGATTTCTCCTCTTCTTTTATTTGGGACATGATTGTTTGTTTTCTCATTTTGGCTGCCTTTCTTTGTTTGTTTCTATGTATCAGGTAGATCCCCTATGTCTCTCAGTCTTTTCTGGGGGCCTTATATAGTATGTGTCCTATGTGGTCCAATAGCACAGTCACCCTGATCTCCTGTGCATGTGTTCCAGGATTGTACTTTTAATGTGTTTTGCATATTGTCCCATTGTATTTGAGCCTTGTTTACTTTTGGTTTCTCAGTGGGTGGGATTGATTCCCAGGCTGACTGCCTGAGGATTGGCTATGCCCACAGTGTGTGAGCTGGTGTGTGGGGGCTGACCACTCAGAAGAGGTTCACCCCTGTGGTCTCTCGTGCCTGTTGAAACCCCCATTTGAGTGTGCTGCTTGTGGGGTTAACCAGGTAGTTCCCTGGTATGGTGTAGAGCTGGCCTCTGGGTGTGTTTTTTCTGGTGTCTCTTGGGAGTTGCTTCCTTACAGACCAACTTCAGCCTTGCCTGTGACAGGCTTGCAGCGACCTGAGAAGAGCCACAAGCTATATTTGGTTGGCTGCTGTGTATGCAGGACCTGGATACACATGAGTGTGGACTTGCTGTGACCTGAGGCTGTCTACCACCAGTATTGGGCCTAAGGCAGCTTAGCAAAAGACCCAGGGGCCCCCTAGACCTGCTGCAACCTGCTGGCTGCCTGTAAGCCTCAGACATTGAAAGAGACTCCTTAAGTGTGCAGGCTGGGCTGGTTGACCTGGTATTGAGAGTGCTCTCTGTGTTTTACAGCACTAGCGGAGTGGAGAAGTGTCCCAGGGAGTCACGAGACATGGCTGGTGGTTTTTACAAAGTTTGTACAGGTTCAATTATTCTGCCAGTGCCCAGCCTCTGACCACTTCGTAAAGCACCCTAAGAATACTGCTTTCTTCAGGGCAGTGCCTGCCCTGTGAAACTTTCAAGAAATGCCCTTCGAATACTACATCTCACCCCTGCTCACCTTAGGCTCGCAAATCCCCTGGTGGTGCCTGAGAGAGGTTGTAGCACAGGTTTTGGGTCACTGGCCACCACCAAAATCTCCCCAGGCTGTTATAAAACACTTCTGTGACTTAGGGGTTGGGGTCTGTCACCCAGGCACTGAGAGTACTCCTGGAAATTCAGCTCTAGGTGGGTGGGGTCAGGTTCCAGGGAAGTACGGGGTATGGGTGGAGGTTTTACAAAGTTAATGCAATTTCAGTTCTTGCATCAGTTTTGGGCCCATGACCACTTTGCAAAAATGCTCTGAGGACACCACAGCCAGCCACTGCTCATCTCAGGCCTGTAGGTCCCTGTGAGCCACACAAGAGGGTCTGTGGCACAGGTTTCGGGTCACTGCCCAACACTAAGTTTCCCTGGGTTGCCACAGGCTTTCTGCAGTTTGTGGGATGGGTCTGCGTGCTCCATAGTCGTGAGTGTTCTGGGCAATGCAGTTTTAGGTGTGCAGGGTGGGAACCCAGGGCATCACTAAAGTAGTACACACACATGGATTTTAGCAGACCAATGGGATCTCAGATTTGGCCCTTTGAGGGAGGGTTCAACATGGAAAAAATGACAACCTCCTGTAGGCTATGCTTGAGTCAGGCTCCACACAAAGATAATGGTGCCTGTCCCTCTAGACCTTGTCCTGCAGCCACACAACTCAGTCTATCCCTGTATGTCTCTGTCTCTTCTTGAGTTGCTGCCCCTCCACCAGAGACCAGGTGAGTGTTCGCAAGCAAGCAACTCGGTGTGCAGGCTCTTTAAGAGTGTGCCTGTGTTTCTAGCCGTGTTCTGTCTCACTGGAACTGAGCCGTGTTCTGTCTCACTGGAACACCTTCCACACTGATTTTCACTGCCAGATGCGGGAACTCCCCTCTCCAGGATAAGACTCCTGGCTGGGGAGTCTGGCATGAGGTTGGGACCCCTCTCTCCTCCTGGGAGACTTCTGCCACTGTTGTGTCCCTCCTGGTTTTCAACCACTATCTGTGAGTTTGGGGTCAGCCCATTTCGTTTCTCCACCCCTCCTACCAGTCTTGACATGGCCTCTTCTTTATATCCTTAGTTATAATAATTCTGTTCAGCTAGTCTTCAGATGATTCCTAAGGTTGATGGTTCTATAATTTGTTTGTGATTTGGTGTGATCCTGGGAGGCAGCAGGCATAGTGTTGACCTAATCTGCCGTTGGACCGTTAGACCAGTGCCTTGTAAATGTACCTCAAATTCTTGATATGGCTAGGTTGACTATTTGTTCCCCAAACTGATGCTTCATCCAAAGCAAAACTGTACTCCCATTCTCCCTTGCAGTTACCTATGGACATATAGCTGAGTCTTGGACAATAGAATATTGGCAGCAGAAAAGAAATTGGCTCACACAATTGCAGAGGCTTGGTGAATCCAAAATCTGATGAGGGAAGCTGGCAGGTTAGAGACTCAGGAAAGAGTTGACATTGCAGCTCAAGTCCAAAAGCCTCTGCTGCAGAATTCCTTCTTGGTTGGAGGAGGTCAGTGTTTATTCTGGTCAGGCCTTCAACTGATTGAATAAGGCTCACTCACGCTATGGGGGATTATCTTCTTTATTCACAGTCCACTGGTTTAAATATTAATCTCACCTGAAAAGAACAACTTCACAGAAATATCCAGAATAAGGATTTACCAAATATCTGGACACTGTGGCCCAGCCTAGTTAACACATAAAATTAACCATCATAAGTCCACTGCTTGTCAATTTGGCCCCCATGTACATATCTTTAAACAATACTTAATCTCCAAATAGAGACAACAACAAGGTCATAATTTTGTTTAATGTGGTACAACTACCCTGTGTACAACCTCTTTACCCAGAAGAGGATGCAAACTCTTTGGGTGATGTTTACTCTTCTCCTTGATATCCCATAACATAAATACTGTGATGTAAAATTAAAAATACTTATAAGTCAGTACGTCTTATGTGACATGATAATGGGATAAGAGAGGAAATAAGACAAAGATATTATACATACACACATATTTAAAATGAATTAAGAAAGAAGTAGTCATGACAGTTACCATCCTTCTGTTTCTGGTCACCTGGTGGTAGCTGATATTTGTAACCGTCTTCTTCTACTATCCATTTTGTGTTCCTTTTGCCATCAGCAAGTACCTCAGTTGGGTTTTTACTTGATGGGGTGACCAAAACCTTCATTCCTGAATGGTCTGGGCCATTAGTATTCCTGCCTGGATTTGTTGTAGTTTTTTATTGATATGGTAATGCTAAGAGACTCTCTAAGGGATTGTCTCCATTGTACTCTTCCTTATTCCCATTGTGGAGTAGTAGTGCAATTCTCTTGGTAGTCAAGATCAGACACCCCAACCAATATCGTAACTTCCTTCTTTGCCTAATGATTCAGAGCCATGAAAAGCCCAAAGGGCATGGGTGACAGTCTTAACTTCTAGTTCAGTAGTTTCCTTGCTATGTCTCCTGGAGGGAGTATTTCTCCTTCTGGAACTAAGACATTTAGGCCAGCAGAACATAAGGTGTGGGAACAAGAAGGAACCATTTTGCTAGTGGGTCAATAGAGGTAATAGTGAGGAGTGTCATTCCTATTTTTACCTTCTAATTTCTGGTTTAAAAAAAAAAAAGTGTGCCCTTATAGACCTTCCCCCTTTTTTCTCCTTTTCTCTTCTGCTGGCTGAAAGGACCATGAGGTCTCAGAGGTATCACAAAAAGGAAGGACCCTGGGTCCAGAAATAACCAGGAAGTCATCCCACTACCTAGAAACACCCAAGTGGATAGATATTTTGGGAGTTACTGGCAGAAAAATAACCCCCTAGAGATATTTACTTTTGAATCCCCAGTGCCTGGTAATATGTTAACTTATATGGCAAAAGGGACTTTTCTAATGTAATTAAGTTAAAGATCTTGAGATGGGAAGAATGTTTTTAATTAACTAGATGAGCTCACTATAAATGCAAAGATCCTAACAAAGGAAAAATGAAGGCAGAAGGCAGAGTCAGAGGAGGAAATGTGAGGGCACTAACCAAAGTAGAGTGAAGCAATTACTAGCTTTGAATGTGGAGGAAGGAGCTAAGTATCAAAGAATGCAGGTGACCCCTGCATAAGCTGGAAAAGGCAGAGAAATCGATTTTCCCTAGGTCTTCCAGAAGATTCAATTGTGTGCACACCTAGATTTTAGCTCAGTGAGACCAATGTCACACTTTTGTTCTTTATAACTGTGATAATAAATTTGTATTTTAAGCTACTAAGTTTGTGACATTTTGTTATAACAGCAATAGAAAGCTAACACAGTGAATGATCAATAAACTTGTATTATGTTAAACCATTGAAATGTTGGAGTTGTTTGAATAAGCACTTAAACTAATCTAAAGAAAACACTTAGGAACTAAAAAATAAAGCCTTCATTTTTGGATTGTGAAATTGGAAAGCAATAGAGTCACTTTCTCTTCTTGAGACCAACTCCTCATTCAGACCAGCCTCTAGATTAGCCTTGCTTTGAATGGCTGGTCCCTATTCTCTGCTCCTGGAAGCACATGTGGTCCAGCAGGCTCTTGATGTGGCATTTCAGAAGCCATATCTCACTTAATACTCATCCTTGGAATAAGCAAGCTGGAGCTGCCAATGCTAAGTTTGTCTAATGATTTAATTGGTGCTTATTCTAGACAGTTCATTTAAAAGTCCTCAGCTTCTGCCAGATATATAATCCAGTTGACCTGACAAGAGAATGTGTACTGTGGCAGTGCAATGTGCTAATTAAAGGGGTCCTGCTCTCTGCTGCTCTGGATTAATGTGTTTATGTCACTTAGATGTCACTCCAGGAAATTTTCGTCCCAGACTTTGTAGATCAGTAAATACTTGTTGAGTAAATCATCTAGTAGATGATCCATAAATACTTGTTGATGATCAATAAATACAATGAATGACTGAGTGGGAACCTGATAATTCGGAGGAGCCAGATTTCACTTGGTTCAAGCCACACACCAGATTTGAAAAATCTTTTTCCTTGGAGAGCCAGGGGAGGTTGTATGAGCTCCTAATATGCCAGGGTGTTAGCTTAACATGGATGGGAAGTTTTGTAAAATGGAATTTAAAAGCTAGATATTCTATGCATCACAATGGATGTGTCAGATGAACTGGGAGCCCCAGTATGTGCCTTCTACAGGTGTCATACCAAGCCTTGAGAAGAAGAGACCCCAAAAGGCCAGGTGTTCTTAAGAGCTACTGTCCTCTGCAAGCAGTGTGTACATGGAGGGTAGTGGAATGGGCTTCAGAATCAGACTAACCTGAAGGCCAAATCTTACTCAGGCCATCACTGATGACACACATAATTGGGTAAGCTACATAGCTTTTCTAGACTCCAGTTTTCTCATAGATAAAATGAGGATAATAATGGTATTTACTTCATTGGATTGTTCTGAGGTTTAAATCACATTAAATTGCTTAGTATAATGTGTGGCACTCGGTAATGTCTCTATATCTCTTCATTCATATTACCTGGCCATTGTGTTCCCTTCATTGTGGTTCTAGCTTTACTTCCAGATGTCCCTGAGTGCAGAAACTCAGTCCTGGGGAAGACTCTAACAAGCACAGGGAGCAATCCTGTGGTGTGTATAGTTGAGGAGACTGAAATCAGAGAGTGGTAGTGCCTTTGCCGGAACACTTCAGGGTGCAGATGCCTGGGCTAGAGTTCCGCTCCCCCACCCAGGTAGTTCTGTCTCCTGGGCCACACTTTCCTTCCTCACTGGAAGCCTGTTGTTTTAGACATCTGGTCAGGGTGACAGCTCTTTCCACAGGGGAACAGTTTGGACAGTAAGGGGTCAGAGGAGCACTAATGTTGAAACTATCCTGTATTCTTTCCAGGGTAGAAGACAGAGTCCTAGACTGTGCTGGCCTAGAACCATGACACTGAGTGAAGAAGGGAGAACCACTTAGCTTTTCTGTTATACCCACAAATTATGATTTTGGAATTAACATAAATAAAGGAAATACAGGTGGAGGAGGAGGAGACACTTTTCCCTACAGACCTTCCTTCTGGGAATGCAGAAGCCAAACCCCGATGTAATGCTAACATGTTCATCCAGCTACCACATTCATCACTGTGAACCCCGAGGGGCAATGAGAGGAATCAAGTGCTCAGACTCCGGAGATGGGACCCTTGGCCATCTCCATGTGTCTTGAACAAGCCAATGCAGTGACATGTACAGCTATTTCTTTCCATGCATGCACTGTTTTTCATAGAAAACCTCTAATTTAATGCTTTCTGCTTTCCTTTCAGCCTTACCTCCAACCAGCAAATGACTCCACTGCAATGTAGTTCATTTTCCTCCCTCAGCATTCTGTGTTAGTACTTCATTAATTGAAAAGTCTCATTTTTTTATTTATTTATCATGTGCTAATTGTGTGTGTGTGTATTGTTTTGTTTTATTTTAAAGAAAATCTAAGAGTTGGGATCATTGGTGAATTTCCTTAATTTTTTAGACTATCCATATCTAGTTCCAAAAGTTGTGCAGACATTTGGATGTGTCGTCTTCATTCTGAACAGAAGGAAGGATTGCTCTTCTTTCTTACACTTGAAGTGAGTGGCACTTTGGCTACCTTCACAGGATTCTTTCCATTCATTCAGTCAATCATTCAACGAATTCTCACTGAGTGCCCGCTCCTTGCCAGACACTATGCAAATTGCTGAGTCTACAAAGATGCACAAGATCATCCCTTCCCTTGAGGAGTGCACAGTGCAACATGGAGAGAGAAATGCAAGCAATCTATGAATATACAAGGAGATAAGTGCTGCAGAGGCAGAAGGAATCAGGATCTGGGAGGTTAGGGGAGGGGATTCCTCTTGGGGAGGGGAGATTCCTTTTGGGGAGGGGAGAAGGGTTAGAAAAGCTTTGTGAAAGAAAACTTGAACTATGACGGTAGGAAGAAAACTGGCTAAAGGAAGAAGATAAGGAGGAAAAGAGCCTCTCAGCCAGGGAAGAAATGCCTCATTACTTTGGCAAACATTTCCTGAGTATCTACAATGTGCTGTGAGCTGTGCTACCACTGGGGTTGGTAATGTCAATAAAATTTGGAGAGTGGCCTCTACTGGGAAGATAGGACACAGTAATGCATGGGTAATACCATGATAGAGGAAACCCCAGAGACTGCATGCAATGGAGCAAGGCAGACTGGGAGAGTCCTGGAGGACCTCACTGAGGAGGGGAAATCTGAGCAGAGTCCTGGTAGGCAAGAAGGACATGTCCAGAAAGGAGACATGTCCTTCCCATATAAGGAATTTCCCATATAAGGATCAAGATATTGAAGATGTAGGATATTGAAGATAAACACAACTATGAAGAGCTCAGACAGAGAGGGAAGGTGTCAGACAGAGAGGTAAAACTGAGGCTAGAAATACAGGCAGGGTCTAGAATCATGGGTTTTGTCATGAAGGCGGTAAAGAGCTTTTGAAGGAGCTTAAGCAAGGATATGTTACGGCCTGGTTTTTCTTTTAATGATGACAACCAAAGGTTGTTGGATGCTGTCAGGCTCTCGGTCAAGACTTTTAGGATCCCGCTGTCTGCAGCATAGAGAATGAAAACACATGAGAGAGACAGTGAGAGGTGGATACAGGAGCAGCTGTGCAATTGAGGTGGATGAGCATGAATTGTTAGCCATCCACAGAACCCCACCAGTGGCTGTAGAGAACAAAGAGGGATGTGCCAGAGCCAAAGGTTAAACAATGGTGTGAGTCACTGGGATTGGGAACTGGAGAGAAAGAAAAAAATCATGGGGAAAAGAATGAGCTTTTGGACATGCTGCCTTTGAGGAGCTGTGGGCCTCCAGAGAGTGATGCCTGAACACAGCCCTTTTTCTACTCCACATGCCTCAGTCATTTAGTTCTACTATAGCCCCTCAGAGGTTAGCCAGGCCATCTGCTGATTATCCTAATACATACAGGGTGAAGCTGAGTGCTTGGGAGATAGGTAAAACTGTAAGGATTGCTCTGGAAAATGTTTCTGACTGCCTTTGCATTTACCGACCCCCCATTCTATAAAACAGTCTTTGAAAAGTTGAGCCCTTGCCATCCATGAGGTCTGTTTAGTTGTCACCTCTTCTGAGAAGCTTTCCCAGCTGACATGACCAATGTCTCTGGTTCTGGTTTTTCCGCATGAAAGGAGTTCCCAGGATGCTGGACTTACAGTATTGAAACAGGAACAGATATTGACAACCAGGGATCCTCCTATCTTTGACTAATGTAATTAGCATAAGTCTCCTCCAAAAATTTGAGGTCTGGTTCTCTTATCACTGGGTTCTCAGCATCAAACCCTGGCCTGGCACGTGGTTCATATTCAATGCACATTTACAGAACAGGTAAACTGCTCTCCTTCAAATATCTTGCTTTCTGTGCCCGTATGATTTTGTTCTTGTCACTCATTCTTCCTGAGTGCTTTATCCCATTGTTCAGTCTGAAAAAAACTCCTATTTGCTTTTTAACAACTTAGCTCAAATATCAACTCCCCTTGGCCCCTTGGAACTAGTTGGGTCCTGAAACTCAGGTGCCCTCCATAATGGTAATTGAATAAATGACTCTACACTTATTTCTGTAAATGTCAGCTTTATTGGCTTCAGCCCATCTTTTCTGCATTATTTTTGAATCCCTATTTTGTGATCCAATCTGTCACTGACTCATAACAGGCTATGTCATTCATAACGAAATAAGTGTGCACTCTCTGAATCCATTATGTTTATATCTGTCTAAAATACAGTGCACAGAACAGGGCTGATAAATATCATCTGTCATGTAGTTTGGGAAAACAAATGAGTTTGACCTGACCAAAACAGAGGGTTGGCAGCAAGACTTATCTTACAGATAAATTTGGGTCCTTCCTGCATCTAGATTTTTTTTCTTTCTGCCCCCATACCATCCCTGATCATCACTGTATGTATAATATATATATATATATATATATATATATATATATATGTATATATATAATTAAATGTACAATCTGTACACTCGTATGTCACCAATTCCATGACATCCTCTTAGTTCTCCGGAACCAAATCAAATCATCTCTTCATATTAAATTTCTTTAGGCAATTAGCTTACTTTACTCATTCATTCGATACATATTTATTGTGAATCTTATAATTTTGTAGGCACTGTACTGTACATTGAGTCATAAAGATGGATGAATAGGGCTTTACTTTGTATTATATTTATTTACATACTTGTCTTAATCCACATTCTGTCACTTGTGGCTTGGGCAAGTTATGTAGAATCTCTGAACCTTAGTTTACTTATCTATAAAAATAGAGATAATATTAGTTGTTCTACATAGTTCTGCAGGTTAAATGTTATTATGAAGCACCTAGCACCATGTTTGTTATCTGATATATATCTAACAATTATTAATTCTTCTCTGTCTAAATATTAGTTTGTAGAGAAGGAGGGGGGAATAAAGGAGGAAGAAGAGGAGGAGGAGGGCTGCCCTAATGCTCTTCTCACTTCCCTGTTGGGGAAGATTGATTTTCACATGTTTATTGTGCTGAGTTGAATTGGACTGAAGGTACTATCCCCAAGAGTTGGCTCTCTTGCCTGCCCAGAGCAGGAGTGACTGTATCTGGTCCCCAGGCACCAGCTCAGTGCTCCCTCCCCATCCCAACAGTCTTGTCTGTGGTCCTCTTGGAGAGCAGGATTTCTGCATTGGGAGCTTAGAACTTCACAGGGTGTGGGCTGGCTTGGATGAGAGGAGCACTTCTAAGCTAAAGGAATGGGTGGGAGTCCTGAGCTTCAGTGGGTCGTGAGGTTAGCATGTCCTCATGAGGGGGCCTGTGAGGACCCTCCAACCTGTGGGAATATTACCAAAACCCAGACCTGTTCTTTTATTTCCCCCCTCCTTATTCCCCCTATTTGTCCTCTGGTCATATCCTCCTTCCTTCTTTTGTTCTCTTTTTTCCTTCCCTCTTCTGTCATCTCTTGCTGGGCTTCCCAATTCATTTCTGTCCCTTCTCTGTTCCCCACTGTACTTTGCCCTCCTCTGTAGTCTTCCCCTTTCCTCCCTGGCTCAGGTTTCAGCTCTACCTCTTCATCCTTCTGTTGGATTCAAGTAAGTCCACAAATGTTTATTTCACACAAACAATGTTCCTTACACATTGCTAAGTACTCTTCAGAACAAACACAAAAACCAAGCTTGCCCTAGTTTTGGAAAGCTTACAGTCTTCCTGGAAACTTTTGCCCCTTCTTTCCCTTTGGACCAGTCAGTGCCAGCCTCTCTGCTCTCCCATAACCTCCTGCTTCCCTTCTGCTGCTTTCCTCTTTGTCTCTTTCTCTATCCCTTGGTGCTCTCTTGAAATGCCATTTAATTCTATTAAAAAATCTTCCTCATGTATTACAGAGCTGGTTCTCTGCTAATCTCATTGAATTTAATATAAATGCATTTAAGGCAAGTAAAAAGCTATTTAATTAAATAAATTATGAAATAAATACAGCAAAGTTGAATTTCATACAAATTATTCAAAACGAATACTAAAACTTTTGGCAACATGTAGCAAATATCTTTGTAATTTTTTTAAGCTTTGAAAATTAAGGGATTTTGGACTACTTTGTCTTTTTCTTGCACACACAGTTTTCTCTATCTCCACTTTGTCCAACATGAACACATGGTTTTGTTTAGATAGCCAATTGGTATGTGAAGACATTTCACTCACTCTAAATGTGTTTAATTTCTTTCACTATCAGTTCACAGTGATTCTTAAATGAGAGGGAGTGAGATTTTTTTTTTTTGCTGGTCTCTGGAGCCAGGCAGAGATTTCCTTGCCTGGAACCTAGAAAAGCTGTGGGTTGAGCTTCAACATTTGCTGGGAGTCTCAGTAGGGAAGGAGACTGAAGTGAAATCATGAGTGAAAAAATAAAACTGACCTGGCCTATTCTGGCTAAAGCTGAGCTGCAATGGGCTAGAGGTGAAAGCTTAACATGCTAGGGATGTAGCTGCTTGGAAAAAGGGAAGATGACAAGCCCTGAGATTTCACCTCTTCAAATGTCCTTCAAATACTGCCTGAAATACTTTCGTCCTTCCTCTGCCTCCATCAAATGCAGACTTTTTGGTTCACTAAGCTATTAGAAATTCCTTGACCATGCCACAATATTTTATTCCTCTATACTTTTACACCTGGTGTTTTCTACTTCCAAATTTCCCTTTGCTTTTGATCTGTCCATCACATCTTTTTCATTCTTGAAGACTCAATGTTGGAGTCACCTTCATGAAGTTGTCCCTTCCACTCTGCCTTCTTTGTGCCCTCATTCCACCCTGCACATACCTCAGTTAAAATTCCAATCACTCTAAATATTTTATAATTTTATTCTTCTATTCTTTTACTATACTACATGATATACACAAAAATTAATTCAAGATAGATTATTGACCTAAACATTAAAATTAAACTATAAAATCCTTAGAGAAAATACAGGAGAATATTTTTGAGACTTGGTAGTAGTTAATTTCTATTTTAAGAGAGGTTAAAGAAAAGCAGTATACATTAAAATAATAAATTTAACTTTAATAAATTTAAATTTTAGCTCATAAAGAGAAACTATAATAAATGTATAGACATCACAAAGAAGGAAAAAATAGTCACAAAATATATATCTGGCAAAGGATTGGTAGCCAGGATATTTAAATAACACTTGTAAGTCAGTAATAAAGAGCCAATCAATCCAGTAAAAGTGAACAAAATATTTGAACAGAAACTTCACAAACAGGTTAATATTGACGCTTGAAAGCATATAGAACAAGCATATAGAACAAGCATATAGAGCAAGACTAGGAGAAAAAGCTTGGCAAAACATATGTCTGATAAAGGACTGGTATCCAACATGTATAAAAAACACTTAAAATTTAATAACAAGAAAATGAACAACACAATTTTAAAAAATGAGTAAATGATCTGAACAAACCTTACCAACAAAGATATACAGATGACAAATAAACATATGAAAAGCTGCTCAACATTTTATGCTATTAGGAAATTGTAATTTAATACAACATTGAAAGACCTCTACACACCTAATAGACTAGTCCAAATCCAAAACTGTCAACACCAAATGCTGATGAGGATGTGAAGCAACAGGAAAGCTCATTCATTGTTGATAGCAATGTAAATGGGTACATCCACTTTGGAAGATAGTTTCAGTTTCTTACAGAACTAAACATACTAATTATATGATCCAGCAATTATGTTCTTTTGTTATTTATCTAAAGGAGATTAAAACTTCTGTCTACACAAATATCTGACACAAAGTTTATAGCAGCTTTATTTATAATTGCCAAAATTCCAAAGAACCAAAATGTTCTTCAGTAGTTGATTAGAGAAACCAACTGTCATAATCTAGTTGTAGAAAATCATTCAGCAATAAATAGAAATAAACTATCAAGCCATGAAAAGACATGGAGGAAATACAGATGCATATTGCTAAGTAATCTGAAAAGTCTTCTAAAATCTGGAAAAGTCAAAGAAATGGATTCTCCTTTAAAGCTTTCTCTGCTGGTCCATTTTAGACTTCAAACCTTCTAAACTGTAAGATAATATATTTCAGTTGTTGTGAACTACTAAATGTGTGGTAATTTGTCATAGTATCAATAAGAAACTAATACATAGCGGATGGAGAATGAAGTTAAAAAATGGAGTGATGAGAAAGAGATGGAGAAAGAAAAGATGAAAAGATTAGGATATTTGTGCTTGATGAAGTCATAGAATAAAAGTCCCAACAACCTGGAGTTCTTGTTTGTCCATGGCTAGTTCTAATGACCTATAATGTGGGAGCAAGTTTAACCTTACAAACTTTGAAGAAGACTTTGATATCCATTCACATGTCACCTGAAAAGACCTGGAATGAAGGTCCATCATACTCAGACTAACTGAGGTGGGATGAGGCCACCATCTTTGCAGCAATTACGCATAGAAACTTCCCTAAGAATGACCTGGACCAGACCTCAGATAGAAGCTTCCCCTGTCAGCATTAGGCACTTCATCTGGTTTCTGAACACTGGATGTGGACACTCATGGTACGAAAAGACAGGGTGGTCATTTGTTAAGGATGGTGTTCTTATCAACTTAAATAAATTATTGTAGAGAACTTGTATTAAATCCTGTGGATCAAGCACCATTCCAAGTACCAGACCAGAGAGAAGATGACCAATACAGTCGCCATCTTATAATCCAGCAGACACAGACAACAGAACAATGATACAGCTATATACAACTGGCAACAGATATACTATTAACCTCTGTGTGAAGTGATCAATGCATGTCATTTCATTTAATTTGGCAACATTTAAGGTAATTATTTCAATCTCTTTTATCCTAGAGAATGAAACAAAGGCTTAAAAATGCAGCATAACTTGCCCACATCACATAGAAAGTTACACAGTATGAAATAAACTAAGTATATAAATGAATATACTGCAAAGTAAATTTCTATTCATGTCTTATTTTCTATAGGTTGTAATGTTGAAAACGATAACTGAAATATTTAAGGTGTTAAACAAATGTTTTTCCAAAAATAATTGGCATAAGACAGAAACATAGCATCTTAGGTGATTAAGGGGAGAAAAGATTGCATGAGACTTAAAAGAACTGAGGATCAATCATGAAAGAAGGAACTAGTGGGCTCTATCTTGAAGGCTTAATTGTGTTGGAAAGAGATGGATTGGGGGCAATGGTGGAAAGAAATCCAGGTGGAGGAAAGGCCTTGTTTTATCTCCTAGATTCTCTTCCCTGAAACCAAATTCCTTTAGATAGGCTATATGGGTCTCATTTTTTATTTCAGATGAGTTTCTTATCCTTCCCTCCACTCCTTTTCCTTACTGGTGAATCTGATCCTGACCTGCCAACATTTAAACATTCTCTACACTGTAGAAAGAAAAAAAACCTTAAAGCAGATATGATGATGATGATGATGATGATGATGATGATGATGATGATGATGATGATGATGTAAACCTGACCATAACATGTCCCTTCTTACATTCCTTCAATAGTTTTCTACTCAACCGAAATGCCCATCGGTAGATGACTGGATTAAGAAGCTGTGGTACATTTATACAATGGAGTATTACGTAGCCATAAAGAAGAAAGAAATCTTACCATTTGTAACAACATGGATGGAGCTAGAGAGCATTATGTTAAGTGAAATAAGTCAGAAAGAGAAAGACAAATACCATGTGATCTCACTTATATGTGGAATCTAAAGAAAAGAATAAGTGAATGAACTAATCAGAAACAGTTTTGGGGACAAAAAGGAAAAACTGAGAGTTGTTAGATGGGGGAGGTGGGGATAAGGGGAAAGGTAAAGGGATTAGGAAGCAGCTGGTAACTACAAGATGGCCTCAGGGTTTTTGAAAATTAATTTGGGGAACATAATCAATAATGTTGTAAACATTTTGTTGGGTATCCGATGGACACGTGTCCCATTTGGGAGACCACTTCAGGGATACTGTAGATGCCTGATCATGGCATTGTACACCAGAAGCTAAACAATAATGAATGCCAACTATAATTTTATATATATAATGTGATGGCTTGGTGCGAGGTCGGAGGGATAGTGGATGGGGGGAGGGGGGTTCACAGTGTGAGGGACATAAATGATGAACGTCTAAGTATTATCTTGTCTTGTACACCTGAAACTAATAAACTAAAAAAATAAAAAAAATAAAAATAAAAGCATATTTGTAAAAAAAATATATATATATATAGTTTTCTACTATCTTTGATGAAATTCACCTTCTTCTCCCCACTCAATATCTTCGCAGTCACCCTTCTTCCACACTTTATCTCACAACCTCCCCTCATGTTTCATCTTACACCCTCCCCTCATGTCACTCTGAACTGTTTGTAGTTCCACACATATACCATACTTCTTCACTCCTCCATGCCATTAATACTGTCTTCCAATCTCTTTCATCTTCCACCGCCTGATAACTCCACCAGAGCTCAGCCTAGAGGTCCCCTCTTCACAGAGAGCTTCCTCGATTCTCCCAGTCCACTTTGCTCATCCAGGATTCTCTGATAACAACTCATATTTCCCTCCCATCAAGACACCTCCAATAGGTTATTGTAAATTTCCATGCCATTTTGTTGCCCAATTGATTCCACGAGGGTGAGAACAACAAAGAGAAGTCAAGGATCAGATGGCTTCACTGGTGAATTCTGCTAAACATATCAAGAATTATCACCAATACTTTTCAAATTCTTAAAAAACAAACAAAAGAAATAGAAAAGGAGGAAACACTTCCTAAATCATTCTATGAGGCCAGTGTTACCTTGATACCACAGCTAGACAGACATCACAAGAGACTACAGACCAGAATCCCTTACGAATGAGATGCAAAAATTCTCAACAAAATACCAGCACACGAATTCCAACAGCATGTTAAAAGGATTGTACATGATGACCAAGTGGGACTTATCCAAGGAATGCAATTCTGAGTCAACATACAGAAATCAATCTGTATAAAACATTACATTAATTGGATGAAGGGAAAATAAATCTCATGGTCTTCTCAATTGACACAGAAAAAGCATTTGACATGATTGAACATTTTTTCATGATAAAAAAAATGCAACAAAATAGGAATAGAAGAAAAATTTCTCAAAATATATGAAAATTGCACAGCTAACATCATATTCAGTAGTGAGAAACTGAAAGTTTCCCCCCTAAGATCAGGAATAAGACGAAGATGCTCACTTTCATCACTTGTATTCAATCCAGTATTAGAAGTTTTAGCCAGAGTAATTAGGCAAGAAAAAGAAATAAAAGACATCCATGTTTATTGACTGGATGACTTAACATTATTAAGATGACCATACACCCAAAGTAATCTTCAAATTCAATGAATTCACTATTAAACATTAATATTGTTTTTGTTTTTTTATTCTGGATATATATATATATATATATATATATATATATATATATATATATATGGAATTTATTCTTCTTATGGAATTTCAGGAGAGCCAAAACAATCTTGAATAGCCAAACAATCTTTTTTTTTTAAATTAAAGTTTATTGGGGTGACAATTCTTAGTAAAGTTACACAGATTTCAGGTGTACAATTCTGTATTACATCATCTATAAATCCCATTGTGTGTTCAGCACCCAGTCAGTTCTCCTTCCATCACCATATATTTGATCCCCTTTACCCTCATCTACCATCCCCCTCCCCCCTTAACTTCTGGTAACCACTAAACTATTGTCTGTGTCTATGAGTTAGCCAAAACAATCTTGAAAAAGGAAAAGAAAACTTAATGATTGACATTTCCTGATTTTACAACTCATCACACATTTATAGCAATTGAAAACAGTGTGGAACTTGCATAAGCACTAACACATATAGTCATGTATCACTTAACAATGAGAAAATTTCTGAGAAATGCATCATTAGGCAATTTCTTCGTTGTGTGAACATCATAAAGTGTACTTACACAAATCTAGATGTTATAACCTATTACAAACCTGGGCTATACAGTATAGCCCATTGCTCGTAGGCTACAAACTTGTACAGTATATTACTGTACTGAATGCTGCAGGCGATTGTAACACTATGATAAGTATACGTGTATCTACATATGTCTAAACATAAAAAAGGTAAAGTAAAAGTATGGTATAAAAGATAAAAAATGGTACACCTGTACAGGATACTTACCATGAATGGAGCTTGCAGGACTGGAAGTTACTCTGGCTGAGTCAGTGAGTGAGTAGTGAGTGAATGTGAAGGCTTAGGACATTACTGTAGAAATTTTAAATGCTATACACTTAGGCTACACTAAATTTATTTTAAAAAATTATTTCTCCCGTAATAAATTAACCTTAGCTTACTGTAACTTTTTTACTTTATAGATTTAAATTATTTTTTAAGTTTTGACTCTTTGTAATATCACTTAGCTTAAAACACAAACACGTTACAGAGCAGTACAGAAAATATTTTCTTTCTTGATATCCTTATTATATAAACTTATTCAATTTTTAAAATTGTAATTTACGGAAGTGACGTCAGAAACATGGCAACGTAAAGGGTCCCCCTTGACCTCTCCCCTTGAAGTTATAAGTTGAACAGCTATAATTCAATAATTCCTTTCACAACACACAAACACATTTGAGGGATCCATGTATCAAAACATCTAAAAGTGGGTGAATAAGGGTGAACAGGGGAGGAGGGAATCGAGAAGAGCAGAGACAGGTGAGAGGACATAGCCCAGAGCTCAGCGACACAGAATCAGCTAAGAGTTTACTGCAGATTCCGGGAGAGGGGAGGACTCAGGCTGCTGGTGCACTCTCAGTGGCCCCAGGCATTCCTGCCTGAGTGATCGGCATATAATACAGCTGAACGCAGAAACCAGGGCAGAGACCTTGGTGCAAAGACTGAATACTGAAGTGCAACAACTGTGGTCTAGCAGCCCTCACTGCCAGGCAGAAAACAAAACCATGGAGCATGGTTATCTCCCCCCACCCTCCCAGAGCTTGCCTTTCCATACTCCCCCCAGAGCTAACAGAGGACCCCAAAATTAATTGTAGCAGTGAGTGTCAGGTTGAAGAGCAAAATATCGACAGCCCTGAGAACTGGAGAGACAGCTCCTGAGTGGCAGATGAACACTGAAGTTAATCCCAGTTACAAGGGCAGAGACATACAGGTGAGGCATCTGAAGTCTGGAAGTAGCCATTACTCAGAGAAGAACAAAGACACAAACACACCAGTGGTCTCTTTCAGCCTACTTTACCTTTTGTGGCTGATCCCAGCAGGGGCACTCAGGACTGCAGTGTAGTTCTGCATCTGGCTGCAAGGACAGTACTGGGGTTTTAGGGATTCAGAACCCCATTGTCCACCACACTGTGCCATAGGAGTGGTGCCCTGAGACTAAGGCAACCTGATTACAGAGGAGACACCAACCTCCCCAGGTAATCTTTCACCAGGAGAAGCTGGAACAGAGTAAGAATAAGAGCACCACCTACTGGAAAACAAAAGAAAGATCTTTTCATATCAACGTACTGCAGAATTCATTCCCATACATGGGTAGGAAAAGAAATAATCTATTAGTTACCTTGAACAAACAAAGTAACAAGGCAGCTCAGAAAGAAAAAGAAAAATCTCCAGAAAATAAACTTAAAGATATGGAAATTTGTGACTTAAATGAGAGAAAAATCAAGATTGTAGTTCTGAAAACACTCAATGAGATGCAAGAAAACTCAGATGGGCAGTTTAATAAACTCAGAAATAAATTCAACAATAAAATGAAAACTTTACAAAGAGATTAAAAATTTAAAAAGGAACCAAATAGAAATTCCTGAGCTGAAGAAGTCAATAAAAGAGATGAAGAATGAAATATGAGCTTAGGAAATAGAGTGGATCAGAAGGAGGAAAGAATTAGTAATATCGAAGATAGAAATCTGTAAATGACACAGTTGAAAGAAGAGAGAGACTTCAGGGTTAAAAGAAATGAAAGAATTTTGCAAGAACTATCTGACTCCACGAGAAAGAGCAATATAAGAATAATGGGTATACCAGAAGAAGAAGTCAAGGAGAAGGGAACAGAGCCTATTCAAATAAGTAATTTGATGAAAAATTGATGAAAACTTGTCAAATCTTTGGAAAGAACTCGATGCTTGAATCCAAGAAGCCAACAAAACACCTAATTATATCAATCCTCAACAGCTTTCTCCAAGGTACATTATATTGACACTGTCAAAAATTAATGACAAAGAAGGAATATTCAAGGCAGTCAGGAAAAAGTAGATGGTAACCTAAAAGGGAAGCCTATTAGATTATTACCAGATTTTTCAACAGAAACTCTACAAGCTAGGATGGAATGGAATAAAATATTCAAACTATTGAAAAAGTGCAATTACCAGCCAAGAATAACATATCCAGCAAAGTTATTCTTTAGATATAAAGGAGTAATACAAATTTTTCCAGACATACAGAAGCTAAGGAAATTTTCCATCACAAGGCCGGCATGCATTACAGGAAATAATGAAGGAGGTTATTCTGCCTGAAACAAAAATACAAAACTATGAGTGAGATAACTGACAGACAGACAGAAGCAGGAAATTGCAACCCCTAATCAGAATAGGCCACTATACACTTAAATATAACAGAAAGGTTAAAGGAGATAAAAACATAAAAAATAAAAAAAGAAGAACAACATAATTTGCTACTGCAACTTGGAAATAAACTCACAGCATAAATAAAAATAATATGTGAAAACCAAAACATAAAAGGGGAGAGGGTAAAGTTCTGAATTTGCAAAGAAAAATGGAGATGAAATGCATGCTGAAGAAAAAGGACTACTGTATATATGAAAACTTCTTTTACATAAACTTAATGGTAACCAATCAAAATAATCTAGAACTGAGATACATAACATAAAAAAAGAAGAAAGAGAGAAAAATCATCATAGAATACAACAAAACTAAAATAACAAACAGAAACACAAAGGCAAAGAAACAATAGAGACACCAAGCGACCAGAAAACAAAAGACAAAATGGCTATAGGAAATTTTTATATATCAATAATCACTCGGATTATGATTATTGAACTGAAATCACCAATAAAAATGCACAGAGTAGCAGACTGGATGAAAAAACAGAACCCAACCATATGCTGCCTTCAAGAGGCACATGTAAGTTGTAAGGACAAATATAGGCTTAAAGTGGAAGGGTGGAAAATGATACTCCAAACAAATGGCATCCAGAGAAAAGCAGGTGTAGCCATCTTTACATCTGATGAAATACACTTCAAGATTAAAATGGTAACAAGAGACAAAGATGGATATTTCATAATGATAAAGGGGACAATACATCAAGAAGACATAATACTTATCAATATGTATGGTCTCAATCAGGGAGCACCAAAATATATAAAGCAACTACTAACAGAACTAAAGGGAGAAACTGATATAACACAATTATAGTAAGGGACCTATATACCCCTTATTGGCATTGGATAGATCATCCAAACAGAAAATCAATAAGTAAATATCAGCCTTAAATGATACATTAGACCAAATGGATATACCACGTTTCCCCGAAAATAAGACCTAACTGGAAAATAAGCCCTAACATGATTTTTTTCAGGATGCTCATAATATAAGCTCTACCCCAAAAATAAACTCCAGTTAAGATTGTCTGCCAGATGGACACATTTAGTACATCCGTTGCAACACACAACAGACGTATTGAATTATAAGTAATAATATTAATATATAATTAAATATAAATAAATAATATTACTAACATTAATACTTAAAATAAATGATAATATAAATTATAATTAACTGTTTGTAAATACCCAAGCGGGTGCCTTTGGACGAAAGGTAAATGCCTATGTAAACAGATGAACTCGAGACTTTTTGCTGAATGACCAGAGTACGGACATAACGCACGAAAAACGTGCGCACTTGATAGCGAACGGACATGATTGTGTCTAATATGAATTTTCATAATTCAATACGTTGTGTGTTGTAACAGGCATACTTAATGCACTCGTGTGAAAAAAAGAAATGCTTTCTTAATTTTGGTGCCTGTAATTCTTCGTCGCTTTTGTGTGGACCATCATTCTTAACTGTCATCAATTTTGTCGTAAGTCTTCAATTAACACTTGATTTAATGATAGATTTAACGGGAATAGTATTTTGACCCCCAGACAAGATGAGTGCAAAAAGAAAGAGCTATTCCATCAAGTACAAGAAAGGAATCATGGAGAACTCCTGGGGCAAAAACCTTACAGCTTTCTGCAAAGATAAGAAGTTGGATCTCTGTATGGTCCAAAAATAGTGAGCAGAGTACGATAACCTCAGTCAACAGGTACAACATCTGCTTTTCTCTGGATGCCATTTGTTTGGAGAGTCATTTTCCACCCTTTCACTTTAAGCCTATATTTGTCCTTACAACTCACATGTGCCACTTGAAGGCAGCATATGGTTGGGTTTTGTTTTTTCATCCAGTCTGCTACTCTGTGCCTTTTTATTGGTGATTTCAGTTCAATAATCATAATGCAAGGGGAAATGCAAAGAAGCACAAGTGTGGATCAGGTTGGCAACCATTATTTCCTGAGCTGGAAGACATCATCTGTGAATGGATTCCTGACAGGAGAGCAAAGACTTTGGTTGTGCACAGGGCTGATATTCAAGCATTTGCCCTTAAAATGGCACCACAGTTAGAAATATCCCCAGAAGAATTCAAAGCATCACAACAATGGCTTTTTATCAGAGATATGAACTATCTCTAAAAA
The DNA here is from genome assembly GCF_964194185.1 of Rhinolophus hipposideros. Lineage (NCBI taxonomy): Eukaryota > Metazoa > Chordata > Mammalia > Chiroptera > Rhinolophidae > Rhinolophus > Rhinolophus hipposideros. Next base: position 34,538,276 of record NC_138070.1, read on the forward strand.
GATCAACAACACTGTTCAAGCTGGAAGATACTGAAGTTATTTAAACGTGTACTTGTATTCAAGTCCATTGTTGATGGCATCGACTTTTCTAAGTTCCAACTCTCCAACATGATTGCTATGGATGAAACTGTAGTATTCAATGGCCAAGGATCTCAAATGACAGTTTATCAGAGGGGTGCCTTCTCTGTCTACATTCCCTCCACTGGTTACAAAAGTTCATGTGTTACCTGTATTTTGGCAATTTGTCTGGCTGGCAAGAAAGCCCCACCTCTAATCATCACTAAGGGCAAGAAAGATAATGTTGAATGTGTTTCAGACATTTATGTTCTTAAAACAGAAAAAGCCTAGTGCACACAAGCAGTTATAAGGAAGTGGGTTGATTTAATGCTGCCACCTGTTTTGCGAGGTGGCCAAAGAGGTTTGCTAGTCTGGGATTCAGCAAGCACTCACCATGTTAAAGACATGAAGAACTTCTTTGAAGAGAAGAATACATCAAATAACGATTCCTGCAGGAATAACTACCTATCTCCAGACTCTTGATATTGCAATAAACAAGCCATTCAAGAACAATTTGCACATGGAAATCAATGACTACATTGAAAATAGAATGGAGAGAAATCAGCGTGGAAACTTGGTGAAGCCTAGCCTGCAAGAAGTCACGACTTTGGTGAAGAATTCGTGGGATAAAATCACTGACAGCTGTGTTGCCCATGAACTATGGGCAGGCTACATGGAGAAGAAGTTCTCATTTAAGGAGAGCTCTATTGTTGTACATGAGAGATGGGGGCCAATGGTTCTACAGGAAATGGAGTTACAAGAAATTCAAGCCAGAATTTGGAGTTTGGAGAGTTATGATGATGTTCCAGAAGAAGATGACATGACTTTATCTGAATAAATGTAGACTTTTTTACATGAATAAATGTAGATTGTTGTACATAAAAGATAAGACACCCCCTGAAAATAAGCCCTAATGCATAATTTGGAGCAAAAATTAATATAAGCCACAGTCTTATTTTCAGGGAAATATGATCATCAACACAATCAGAGCCTTTCATTCCAGAATACCAGACTATACATTCTTTTCTAGTGCACATGGAACATTCTCACTAACAGACCATATGTTGGAACACAAAACCAGTCTCAACAAATTTAAGACTGAAATAATACCAACCATATTCTCTGACCACAATACTTTGAAATTGGAGATCACCTACAAGAAGAAAGTAGGAAAAACCACAAATATTTGGCAGTTAAACAACATGCTACTAAAGAACGACTGGATCAAAGGAGAAATAAAAGGAGAGATCAAAAGGCACATAAAAACAAATGAGAATATACATAGAACATATCAAAATCATTGGGATGATGTGAAAGCAGTAAGAAAAGGGAAATTTATATGATTACAGTCCTTTCTCAAGAAACAAGGAAAATTCCAAATAAACAACTAAACAACCTAGTTTAATGAACTAGAAAAAGAACAAATGAAACCCAAAGTCAGCAGAAAAAAAGAAAATGATAAAAATTAGGGCAGAATTAAATGAAATAAAGAACAAAATGTCGATAGAAAAAATTAATGCAACAAAGAGCTGGTTCTTTGAAAAGATTAATAAAATTGACAAACTCCTGGGTAGACTCACTAAGGAAAAAAGAGAAAAGACACAAACAAACAAAACCAAAGATGAAAGAGGAGAAGTCAAAATGGATACCACAGAAGTACAAAGGATCATACAAGAATACTATGAAAGGGGTGGCCAGTTGGCTCAGTTGGTTAGAGCACAGTGCTCATAACACAAAGGTTGCCAGTCCGATTCCCACATGGGCCAGTGAGATGCACCCTCCACAGCTAGACTGAAAATAATGATTTAACTTGGAGCTGAGCTGTGCCCCTCCACAACTAAATTGAAAACAAAGACTTGAATTGAAGCTGATGGGTCCTGGAAAAATACACTGTTCCCCAATATTTGGCAATAAAAGAAATTAAAAAGATGAATACTATGAAAGACTGTATGCCACCAAATTCAATAACCTAGAAGAAATGGAAAAGTTCTTAAAAATATATAACTTTCCTAGACTGAGTCACGAAGAACTAGAAAATCTAAATAGACTGATCAACATTAGGAAAATTGAAACAATCATCCAAAACCTCCCCAGAAGCAAAAGCCCAGGACCACATGGCTTCACTAGTGAATTCTACCAAACATTAAAAGATGATTTAGTACTTGTTCTTCTCAAACTTTTCAAAAAAATTGAAGAAGAAACAATACTTCTTAACTCATTTATGAGGCCAATATTACCCTGATACTAAACCTGGTAAAAATAACACAAAAAACGAATCTACAGACATATCTCTGATGAATACGGACACACAAATCCTAAACAAAACACTAGCAAATCCAATACAACAACACATTCAAAAAATTACACATTAGTCAAATGGGATTCATTCCAGTGGTGGGCAGAAAGCCAGTTCAACATATGCAAATCAATCAATGTGCTACACCATACAAACAAAATAATGGTAGAAATATTATGAGTATATGAATAGATGCAGCAAAAGCATTTGACAAGATAGAACATCAATTTGAAATTAATTAAATGGGTATAGAAGTAAAATACTCCGACATAATAAAGGCCATATATAACAAGCCTTTGGCTAATGTCATACTCAATGGTGAAAAACTGAAGCCTTTACTTCTATGATTAGAAAAAGACAGGGATGCCCACTTTCACCACTTTTATTCAACGTGGTATTAGAAGTCCTAGACACAGCAATCAAGCAAGAGAAAGAAATAAAAGGCATCCAAATTGGGAATGAAGAAGTTAAATTGTCACTTTTCACAGATGACATGATTCTTTATACACAAAATCCCAGACTCCACCAAAAAAAACTTTTAGAAACAATAAACAAATATAGTAAAGTTGCAGGATACAAAATCAATATATAAAAATCCATTGCGTTCCTATATACTAACAATGAGATTTCGGGGGAAAATTAAAAAAAAAAAAATACATTCTCTTTTCAATTGCAAAAAGAAGAATAAATACCTAGGAATAAACTTATTAAAAGTTATGAAGGACCTATGCACTAAAAATTATAAGATATTATTAAAATAAATTGAAGAACACACAGAGAAATAGAAAGATATTTGGTGTTCATTGATTGGAAGAATCAACATAGTCAAAATGGCCATATTACCTAAAACAATATACAGATTGAATGCAATCCCCCTCAAAATCCAAATGGCAGATCGATCTAAGATGGTGGCTGTGGAACCAGAAATCACCACTACTCCTAATCTCTTGCCTACAGAAGAAGAGAAAACAGAATCTAATTAAGAGTTTGCTAACCCAGAACACTGTATTAAACATCCTTTACAGAACAGATGGGCACTCTGGTTTTTCAAAATTGATAAAAGCAAAACTTGGCAAGCAAACCTTCAGCTGATCTCTAAGTTTAATACTGTTGAAGACGTTTGTGCTCTGTACAACCATATCCATTTGTTTAGTAATTTAATGTCTGGCTGTGACTACTCGCTTTTTAAGGATGGTATTGAATCTATGTGGGAAGATGAGAAAAACAAACGTGGAGGACGATGGCTAATTACATTGATAAACAGCAAAGACCTTGATTGCTTTTGACTAGAAACATTGTTGTGCCTTTTTGGAGAATCTTTTGATGACTGCAGTGACTATGTATGTGGAGCTGCTGTTAATGTTAGAGCTAAAGGTGATAAGACAGAAACATGGACTACTAAATGTGAAAACAGAGAAGCTGTTAGGGAGGATGTGCAAGGAAAGGTCAGGACTTCCTCCAAAGATAGTAATTGATTATCAGTCCCATGCAGACACAGCTACTAAGAGCGGCTCCACCACTAAAAATAGGTTTGTTGGTTAAGAAGACACCTTCTGAGTATTCTCATAGGAGACTGTGTCAAGCAATCAAGGTTTGATTCCTGAACCATAGCCTCTTCAAAAGCAAAGTGGTCTGCATTTAAATTTGATTTCCATCTAAATGTTGCTAAGATATAAGATATAAGAGAAGTCTCATTTGCCTTTGTCTTGTACCTCTGTGTTTTTTTCTTTTTTTCTTTTTTTTAACTTTGGCTAGAGTGTCCACTTTTCCAGTCAAAGAATTACAGCATACATCATCCCCAGAATTCATAAATGTGTTCCTGGTTCACTCTGTAATAGCTTAGTAGAATTACCATTACAAGCACATTTTACTCATCCACAATATTTAAAAAAGAACTTGCATTTTACACCTTACAGGAAAAGAATTCTGTTTATGTTCTATTGTATGTGGGGGATGATTTTGCTGGTTTGAAGGAGTATAATGCATACAGTTTTCCAGCAATTTTCTGTTTCATTTTACAACATTGTCTTTGCTGTACTCTTGCTGATGGCTGCTACATTTTAATTGATTTGTTTCCCTACTTGATAACATTAGTGATTCTGATTTCAGCTTTTTATTTGTTTTGCTTTTGTTTTTTATCTCATGTAACATTGGTGAAGGATCCAGGAGTATAACACAAAGGTGGAAAAAACATTAATTTTGTGCAAAAAAAAACAAAACAAAAGCACAATGGCATTTTTAAAAGAAATAGAACAGAAAATCATAAGATTTGTATGGAATCACAAAAGACCCTGAATAGCCAAAGCAACCCTGAGAAAAAAGAACAATGCCAGAGGTATCATACTCCCTGACTTCAATTTATACTACAAAGCAACAATAATCAAAACATTGGACATGGATGAATCCGGAGGGTATTGTGCTCAGTGAAATAAGTCAAACAGAAAAGGACAAAAACCATATGATTTCACTCGCATGTGGAATACAAAACAAAAAGTAATGAAATAATAAAACAAACAAAAAAAAATCATAGATACAGACAACTGAATGGTGGTAACCCCACGGGAAAGACAGTGGGAGGCAGGAAAAGTGAGTAAAAGAGATCAGTATATGATAACAGAAGGAAACTAGACTTTGGTTGTAGAGCATGCAACAGGGTACACAGGTGTCCAATTATAATCTTGTATTATATAATTATATAAAATTATGTAATGTTATTAACCACTGTTATCCTAATAAATTTAATTTAAAAAGAAATTTAAAAAATAAATTGGCAGAAAAACACACAGATGAACAGAATATAATTAAAAACCCAGAAATAATCTCACACATATATGGGCAGATAATTTTTGAAAAAGGAGCCAAAACACACAATGGAGAAAAGAGAGCCTCTGCAATAAATGGTGCTGGGAAAGCCACTGGAAAGCCATTGGAAAGCCACATGCAAAAGAATGAAACTAGACTGCTATCTGTCACCATATACCAAAATTAACTCAAAATTGTCTGCAAAAGTTTTTGCTAAACCCTTCACTGTGAAATATCTTCAGTGTTCTTTTTTTTCTCTTGCAGTTTTCTTTCTCTTTCTTTCTTTCTTTCTTTCTTTCTTTCTTTCTTTCTTTCTTTCTTTCTTTCTTTCTTTCTTTCTTTCTTTCTTTCTTTCATTTTTTTTTTTTTTTTGCCTCTTCTTCTTTAACTATGCATTCCTAATCCAGTTCCATCAATTCCTCATCAGTCAATTTCTCATAATCTATTTTAGGAGCTCCTCAATGTCATCCTCATATACACCCAGGTTAAAGTTGTTTGTCACTTCAACTACAGTGTTTTTTTATTTTTTACATCCTCTTTATTTTTGGCAAATCCTGTGACGTCATGGATGAACCTCTTGAGTGTCTTCTTCCAGATGCCATTAATATACTCACTCCTTGGTGACATCACCCCAAACCCAGACAAGGTTCTTGATGAATTCATGAACGTTGCAATCATTCCAGAATTATATCGGTGTCTTCTCAGTGTCCTTTTCAGCTGCAGCCATAGCCTGAGCAAAGGTCCTCTTCAGGTAAGTAGGCCTTTACAGCTGCTATGACTCCTTGATCCATTGTTCGGGTCAAATAAGTGATGTTTGAAGAAACAACCATTTTGATATTGGGTTGAAAATCATAAATAAAAGGAGGATGTCTATTAGAATTATCAACATTAAGTAAAATTTTGTAAGATATGTTAGTTTCCAAACAGTACTCCATATCACTGGTGTAGCACTTTAGGAGGAGATTTTGAAAGAAGATGTGGGTCATTCATGACTTCTTTCTGCTTTTACACCTCTAGTACCCTGGCAATGTGCTTTTTTATATGCTTGAAGGCCCTAGGGTTCTCATTGTGTCATATCACAAAGGGTTTCAATTTGCCCCTAAAAGAAACTATTAACCTGTCTTTAAAAGCCTTGAAACCTGTCATTGACTTGGCATTCCTTTGGATGAAAGTGCTTTCAGGCATCTGTTTTTAATATACGTAGGGAGGTTTTGTCCTTATTGAATATTTGCTCTGGCAAGCAATTTTCATTCACAATCAGCCTTATCTAGAGTTTCTAATAATTCTTCAGCTGCCTTCACATCAGAACTCACACTCACCTCTCATGTTCACATTATGTAATGAATAACAATTTTTGAATTGTTTAAACCACCTACAGCTAACAGTAAATTCAACATTGTAGTCAGATCCAACCTTTTCTTTTAACATTGCAAACAAACTATTTACTTTAGGCATGATTGTCATGGTACTGAGAGGGATACACTTCTGTGTCTGGTCTTCAATCAGGTCATTAGAAGTTGCTTCATGTCTGATATAGACCCTTGTAAAATTTCTGCTATTCTTGTTGTCTTCAATAAAGCATATTCTTTAATAGCTTCTGTCACTTTGTTCTTATTCTTTAAGATTGTAGCTGTGGTGAAATGAGACATACCTGACTGGCAAGCAATAATTATTACTGATTTTCCACTTTCATAGTCCTAATCACTTCTTTTATTTTTGTTTCCAGGTCTATCATTCATCTCAGCCTCTTACTGGTAACATTAGCAGTGATTTTTTTTTTTTTTTTTTATGGTTAGGGGCCATCATAAACAAAACAACATGAGATTAAGTCAAGCACAAAATGATGCAAATAAGAGATACGGTAAATGTGAGATGTATGAGGCTGTTGCCAATGTAATATGACATACTGTAATATGACATACTGTTTTAGAGCAATCTTTTTTTAATAAGTAGAAAGAGTATACTCTAAAATAAAATAAAAATATACTACAGTAAAAACATTATCAGAACACAGTCATTTATTAATATTTAAAATAGTTTGACTCCCTCATTTTCATAGTGTCACTCTTGTCTAGATTTCCTCCTTGCCTTTTGTCAAACTTTCTCAAAGAGAGTATAGTCAACTTTCTGAAGTACCTGAGATATTCTGAGTAAATTTCCAAAGTATTTGGCAAATGTAAATATGTTTATAATGTTGACAAGTGATGGAGGGTATAGTGGCCTAATGGCCACAGAGACAATGAACAAAGACTAATATTTCAAGGAGAGTAATGAAGTAGAAATATTTTTCTGTGAGTCCCCAAATTATGTAAATGATGTTTGATCTTTGGACAGTTTCTGGGTGTGGGCTGGAATCATGTCTTGTGAGACTGAAGAATGGATACACGGACCAGGGAGAGGCAAAAACGTTGCAAAGGAAGGCAAAAGTTGCTTGTTTGATTGGTTGATTTTGTTTTTAAATGGTATGCAGGTTTCCATAGCAAACGTAAGTGGGTGGGATGGCAGCAGATGGAGGATGAGGATAATATGCAGATAAGAATGTGTGAAGTAATACATGACAAGAAAATTTTGGAGCAGTGCTGGATTTGATGCTAACTTTGTTTATAGCTGAATTGTGACAGATCAAAAAATAGCTATTAGTATTTTCTTTGGAAAATATATTTTTCACATTTGGAACAAACCACAAAATGCTCTTGATTTCCATTTTTATTATTTTATTTTCAAACATTTCTTCTTTAAAAATAAAATGAAATAGATAACAGCCCAGCTTCTGGGTTCGGAGTGCCTGAGGACAAATCCTGATTCTTCTTTTTATTAGTTGATAGAAGTTGGTCTGTTTTCTTTTTTAAACTTCAGTGACCTTATTTGTATAATGACAATAATAAAGTTCAACTTCACGTTTTTTGTTTTTGTTTTTAAACAACAGAAATTTATTTCTCACATTTCGTAAGGCTGGGAAGTCCAAGATAAAGGTGTATGGTGGTTTTTGTTTTTTTCTGCAAGAAAAGCGTTTACAACCTTGCCTGAGGCACAGAAAGCACTTAATACATGGTGGCTCCTTCCCTTCTGCCCTGTCCTTCTCCCTCTCCTGCTTCTCTACTTCCTCCTTTGGGGAAATTCCTGTGCATAGAAGATACATTTAGGACATTCCCCAAACCAGACTTTACTGCTCATTGTGAGGTTCCTGGATCAGTAGCATCAATAATATCAATAAACTTGCTAGAAATTTAGAAAATTAGGCCTTGCCCAGAACTGCTAAAACAGACTTTTCACAAGATCCCCAGGTGTTTTAAACACATAGTGCAGTTCAGCAGTACTGCGCTGTGGGTTTCTGACTGGTTGCCTTGGCCTATTATTGTAGATTCACTAATCTTCTGCTTTGTACTGATTCATTCCACTCCCACACTCAGACAAATCAAAGAAAAATGGAAATGACAAAGATAAAAATTGCCTAAGGAAAAACTTTTTTTTAATTAAATTTATTGGGGTGACAATTGTGATGGAAAAACTTTTTTTTATTCAATAATGTTTCTTATGTTCCGAATGAAGACAAAATTTAGTGAATTTTCCAGATCTATTCTTATACATGTTTAATTTACTCCTTACTTCAAGCTTACAATATAAGTAAGGGAAGGCCATTGTCCGCAGAGTAACCTGAGGACCAAAGGTACTGGAGGCTCAATGTAACATACCCAGGCTGGATTGCAGTCCTCTCTGTGAATACAAAATCCCAGGACAGAAACACATTTCTCCTTCCCCAGAGAAATCATCTTAAAATCAATGTTTGTGCAACAGGAAACAGGAACAGGGATCCTATACAGAGCAAAGTCTTACTGAAGCACCAGTGTCTCTGTTAATCCCAGGGCTGATAACACAGTGGCTAGAACTTTAAACAATTGATCGGCAGGGTCAGTGTAGAGACCACAGGGACTCCAGAAATATGGGTGGTACGCAGTCATCGTTTAGTGCTCCTCTTTCCTCTTTCTTCTCAGTTTGACAAGCCAGCAAAGATCCCAACCAATTCAACTGCCAAAGTTTCCTGATGATGGGACTACGTTGGCTCAGGAGAAATTGCTCCTCCACTGATGGAAGTCACCCCTCAAGGTGGAAGACTGCAGGGAGATACATTTGACAATCCCACTTACGAAGGTCCTCCTCAAGGCGCTGACACTTTGATGTGCATGTGGAGATTCGTGACCTGACTCCAGGGAAGAGAATCAGAGAGAATGATTACAGGCCACTATCAAAGGGACACAAAAATAACGTAAGTGGCCCAAGGGCCAGCCAGTTCAATTATATAAAACTTGCTGAAGATCAACCTCTCCTTGGTGATGGCAGGGTGACTGATTGACAGGGGCTGGGCAGAGAGAAGAGGAGAAGGAAGGAGAGGTTCTCAAAGCAGTAGAAGGCACCCACACACATCCAGGTTCTACAGCAGGCCTAGCTGTGCTCACAGCGCCCCCTTCAGGAAGGATTTGCTAGCCAACTCCACCTGGAGGGTGGCTTTGGTCTCCAGAATTTGTGAGACTGGTCATTCTAATACGTCCAGCATCCTGACCTGTCCTGGTATGGGTGAAATTAAAAGATGGAGTCCTTTTCTCAAGACTGAATCTCAGGAAAAGAAATTACTTGCACTCCTGAATAATCTACTGGATAATCTAAGGAGCACTAAAGGACAGGTATTTTAGCCAAAAATCTTTCCTCATTAAAACAACAACAGCAGCAGCAGCAACAACAACAAAACAACTATATTCAAGGTCGGTAAAAGATGATTATTGTCTCAATCCTTGGCATCTATACATTTACAAACAGCCACTTTTGTTTCTCAGGAGGTACTTTGCCAGAGAACCACAACCAAGGCAACAAAATCAAGATTGAATGCACACAATTGCTTTCATTAGCATCTTGCTTTACATGTAAGAAGTTCAGTTTCCATATAGCAGGGTGGGGAGGTGGCCTGTGCTATTAAGTCTGGCATCTGGGGACATAGCACTGTCACTATGCAACCTTGGACAGGCATGCAACCTCTCTGGATGCCAGTTTCCTTCCTAATAAAATGACAGGGGTAAACCGAATGACTTTCTGAGGTTCTTCCAGTCTACTAGGACATGATTCTACTTTGCCAATCTAATATTCAATGGTTCCTATCCTTTAGTTTACATTTTAATCAATATAAAGATAGAGATGAATTGGGGACAAAAAAAGAAGGAGGCCTTAATTTCTCCCACTTGGGGATGTGTGAGACGCTCTGGCTCCAAGCTTAGTAAGTAAAGGGGATGTGACAACAGCTTGTAATCAGGCCTGTACTGGTCAGTGAGTGTTTATAATTCTCACCCCTTTTTCCCTCGAAGACAGTTCCTAATCTAGAACTTCCTTAATTCTTTAAGGCTTTGAAAGTTTGCTGAATCTGTGGAATGAAACATTTTGTAATTTTCTCTGGATAAATATGATGCAACTAAATATTTGCTTCTTACCTTCTTCATATCCACTCCCCAGAGTTCAAGGAGAGCTCAAAGGGAGCCTCACCCCTGAGTAGGACATGTTCTTTGAGGATAGTTTTTTTCAGTGGGGACAGATGTGGGCTGCATCATCTCTATCTTTTTCTTTAGTCCTTTTTATAACAAAGTAAAACAGCTTCCTAGACTAAAATTTTTCTGGATGTAATGGGTAGCAGATATGTATATAGCCTCCCACTTTAATTCAGGACTTTGAATAAGAAACCCTGGAATTGGGGCAATGCCATGTAAAATATTTGCTCTTCCAGCCAAGAGAACTTGTTAATGTTTGGCTTGGGACAACTATTGAAACTCTGCAATAGTTATCTCCAGAGTTTAAAAAATAAGAGTAAAAGTGTTTGCCTATTGTGATTATTTGATGAGATAAAATAAATCACGTGCTAAGATCAAACCTGGCAAAGAGAAGAGGCACAATAAATATTAGCTACTTAAAAAATTTTTTTTTGTTGTTTTTCAATTACAATTGGCATACAATGTTACATTAAGTTCAGGTGTACAACACAGTGCTTAGACATTTATATACCTTACAAAGTGATGACTCCAATAAATCTAGTAACCATCTCACATCATTCAAGGTTATTACATTATTATTGACTATTCCCTATGATGAGCTTTCCATCCTGAGACTGATTTTATAACTGGTAATTTGTACTTCTTAATCTTTTTACCTTTTCACCCATCTCTCCAACCTCCTTCCCATCTGGCAACCATCAATTGTTCTCTGTATCTATGAGTTAGTTTCTATTTCGTTTGTTTATTTTGCATTTTAGATTCCACATGTGAGTGAAACTATATGGTTGGTACTTGTCTTTCTCTGCCTCAGTTACTTCCCTTAGAATAATGCTATATAGGTCCATCCATGTAGTCAAAAATGGCAAGATTTCATTCTTTGTTATGGCTCAGTAATATTCCATTGTATATATGTATCTCCTCTTCTTTATCCATTTGTTTATTGATGGACATTAAGGTGCTTCAATATCTTGGCTATTGTAAATAATGCTGCAAAAAATATAGGGGTGCATATGTCTTTTGAAATTAGTGTTTTGGGTTTCTTCAGATAAATACCCATAAGTGGAATTGCTAGGTCCTTCTTTGTCTCTTGTTATAGCCTTTATTTTAAAGTCTATTTTGTCTCAGATTAATATTGCTGCCCCCAGCATTTCTTTTTCATTTCCATTTGCATGAAATATCTTTTTCCATTCCTTTATTTTAAGTCTGTGTGTGTTTTTCACTCTGAAGTGGGTCTCTTGTAGGTAACATATGTATGGGTCTTGTTCTTTTATCCATTCAGTTACGCTATGTCTTTTGATTGGAACATTTAATCCATTTACACTTAAAGTAATTGTTACTAGGTTAGTGGGTACTACCATTATATTATTCATGTATTTGATTTTTTTCTTTAAAAAAGTCCCTTAACATTTTTTGTAATACCAGTTTGATTATGAACTCCTTTAACTTTTCTTCTCTGGGAAGCTCTTTACCTCTCCTTTGATTCTGAATAATAACCTTGCTGGGTAATACGGGTTGTAGGTTCTTGATTTTTATCATTTTGAATATTTTGTGCCAATCCCTTCTGGCTTGCAAAGTTTCTGTTGAGAAATCAGCTGACAATCTTATGGGAACTCACTTGTAGGTAACTAACTGCTTTTCTCTTGCTGCTTTTAAAATTCTCTCTTTGTCTTTAACATTTGGCATTTTAATTATGATGTGTCTTGATGTGGGCCTCTTTGGGTTCATCTTGTTTGGGACTCTGTGCTTCCTGGCCTTGTATGTCTATTTCCTTTGCCAGGTTAGGGAAGTTTTCCATCATTATTTTTTCAAATAGGTTGTCAATCTCTTGTTCTCTCCTCTCCTCTGGTACTTCTGTGATGTGAATATTGTTATGCTTGATGTTGTCTCAGAGGTCCCTTAAGCTATCCTCAGTTTTTAAATTCTTTTTTCTTTTTGCTGTTCTGATTGGGCGTTTTTTTGCTACCTGGTCTTCCAAATCTCTGATTTAATCCTCTGCTTCATCTAATCTGCTGTTGATTCTTTGTAGTCTATTCTTTATTTCAGTTATTGTATTCTTTATTTCTGACCGGTTCTTTTTTATGGTTTCTATGACCCTTTTAATGTTTACTGTCTCTCTGTGGAATTCTTCACTGAGTTAACCTATTCTTCCCCTAAGTTCACTTAACATCCTTATAATCAGTGTTTTGAAATTTGTAATTGCTTGCCTCCATTTTGTTTAGTTCTTATTTTACTCTCTTCTTTCATTTGGGACATGTTTCTTTTTCTCTTCATTTTGGCTGGCTCCCTGTGTTTGTTTTTATGTAAGTAGACCTGCTAACATGTATCTGTCTTGGTAGAGTGGCCTTATGCAGTAGGTGTCCTGTGGAGTCCAGTGGAAGTTTCCCTGGTCAGGGTTCCAGGTCTGTCCTTTTGTGGGTTGTATATGTCCTCCTGTTGTAGTTGAGTCTTGATTTGTGTTTGCATCTCAGTGGGAGGGATTGACCCTCAGGCTGATTGGCTATAAGGAATGGCTGTATTACTGCAGAGGCAGTGTTCTGCAAAGGCTGACCCTCCAGAGGAGGATTTGCTTTAGTGGTACTCTGGTGCCTGCAGAGTCCACCCTTTGCATGTGTTATTTTTGGAGGTGGTTGGGTGATTCTCTGGTGTGGTCTGAAGCTGGCCACCAGGTATATTGATCCTGTGGTCTCTTGGGAGGGGTTATTCTGCAAGCCAAAGGCAGTCGCTGCCTGTATCCAGCCCATGGCCACCTGGTATGAGCTACAAAATAATCTGCACATGATTGTCATTTGTCCTGGTCTTGGTGGCACCTGGGACAGGCTAAGCTGTTTACTGAGGCCAGCTGTCATTAGTGCTGTGCTTTGGCCTTCTTAGCAAGAGGTACAGGGCATGCTGCTTGTTTGGGGTTTGTAAACCTTTGAGAGATTTTAGGAAAGTCTGAAGCACAAGCCAAACAAGACCATTTGTATGTAAAGCTGCTGGAAGCAGCTTGGGTGGGCCCACAATTTGAGTGTGGTGTGGTCTCTGGGAATCACACAGGCCAGGCAAGCAGTGTTAGCCAGGTTGATGGAGACTAAAAGTTGGTGCCCACCTGTGCCTGCAGGCAGGGTGGGGGAAGGGCTCAACAAAGGACAATGATACGTTCCTGCACTTCTGTTTTGGAGAAAACTGCCCCTCTTGCCCTCTCTCTGAAGCCAGACAATTCAGCTCATCCTGGAATTTTTGAGCTGCTATCCCAGCTCTGGATCTCAGAGCAAGTGAGTTTGTCAGCAAGTACATTTGTGTGCAGTCCCTGTAAGAGGATCATCTGGGACTCCAGCAGCCCTGTGTCTCACTCAGCCACTGTCCTTGCTGGTTTTCACAATCAGAAGTTATGGGGACTTCTTTTCCAGGCACTGAAACCCTGGGCTGGGGAGCCCACTCTGGTCCATGGCTCCCTACCTGATCCCAGTAGGGAGAAATGATGGACAACGAACCAGGACATCGGACACAATAAGACCCCGAGACTCGGACTCAGTTACGTCTGCCTAAAGGCAGAAGGGGAGCCTGATCACCTTCCACTGAGTTTCACTTCGGACTCCAATTAGGGCTGTTAATGGGGGAGGGCGTCTTTCCTTTCTGAATGAATGTGTGTGAGCTTGGTCCCGAACGGAATTCTGTATCGTACCACAGCCTGTTGGCTACAGAACCTGAGTGAGCCCCAACCTTTGTTTCCCTGGTAGCGTCGTGCGGCATAATGGTGATTCGCACTCTCGGAGTGTGACTTGGCCCCGGAGTTTATATGGGCACACCTTAGCCAAGACGTACCCTAAGATCCTGGGAGGGAAACAGCCAGGCGTCGCCTGATTGAAACCCTTCCCTTGTCCATGCCAAACCAAACATCATGGGAGTGAGTCACGGGAAGCCCAGGGTTCTAGACTGCATGTTAAAGAATTTCAGGAAAGGTTTCAGAGGCGACTACGGGATCAAAATGACCCCTGGACGTCTCCGCACTTTATGTGAGCTGGAGTGGCCAGGTTTTGACGTGGGATGGCCACCAGAAGGCACTCTTGACCTCCCCATGATTCGCCGAATCTACGTAGTTGTCACTGGGACCCCAGGACATCCAGATCAGTTCCCTTAAGTTGACTCATGGTTAGAAATAGACCCAACCCTTCCTCCTTGGGTACGGTTCTGCTCCAATATTAAGGGACAGTCCAGGATCTACGTTGCATGGAACCCATGAGGCTGTGCCCAGAAAGACATGGCAAAGGTCATTTACCAGGGGGACCCTGACGAAGAGCCCCCACCACCTCCCTATGCACCATGGCCAATGGCCAGCACAGCCCCGCCGCTTCCAGACATTTCACCTCTGTCTGACCCTCCAGGCCGACACCCGACTTCCCAAGCTCTCGCCAGTGAAGTTCTGGCCTCCCAGTGGTCCCAACACAACCAGCCTGGAGCCCCACTCGATTCCCACTAATCTTAGATTAGTGGGAATCGAGTTGGACTGAGGGGGACCGGGCTTGTTCAAACTCGGCCCCCACAAGCCCAAGGTTAACTTAGATGTAGGGGGCCAAACAATGACTTTTATGGTAGATACTGGAGCAGAACACCCGGTAGTCACCATACTGGTGGCACCATTCGGGGACCACAGAGTCACCATAATGGAAGCTACCAGGGATGAAGCTAAGAGCCGACCATTCTGCCAGGCTCGGACTTGTAAATTGGGAGGACACACCGTGTTCATGAGTTCCTCTACTTATCAGACTGCCCAATCCCGCTCCTGGGACGAGACCTCCTTACCAAGTTAGGGGTGCAGATCTCCTTCGAACTATCAGGTCAGGCCACCATGTAACAGCAGCCCCCATCAGAGGGATTTATTCTGTCTAGCACCACCCAAAGGGAAAAAGAATGGAGGCTTTACAAAACGGGCAGTGTAGAACAGAACCCAGAAGCATACAGGTCAGATTTCCCGGAGGTTTGGACTGAAGAGAACCCACCTGGCTAGCAAAACAGAAGGCCCCAGTTTTGGTGGAACTGAGACCCAGAGCTCAACCCCAATGGCTATGCCAATACCCCATCTCCAGGGAAGCTCGGGCAGGGATTCAAAAACACCTCGCCCATCTTAGAGCAGCAGGGGTACTCGTAGAGTGCCAGTCACCATGGAATACGCCCCTCCTGCTGGTAAGGAAGCCTGATGGAGAATACCGGCCAGTACAAGATTTGACAGCGGTAAACCAAGCCACAATCTCCCCACACTTCGTAGTCCCAAATCTGTATACTCTCCTCAGTCAGCTGCCCCCGGAGGCCGGATGGTTCACCTGCCTGGACCTGAAAGATGCATTCTTCTGCATTCGGTTGGTGCCCCAGAGCCAATCACTGTTCACCTTTGAATGGACTGACCCTGAGACCGGCCGGCAGCTCCAGCTGACATGGACTCGGCTCCCACAGGGCTTCAAAAACTCCCCAACCCTCTTTGGGGAAGCGCTAGCCTCAGATTTAGCCACCTTCCCTCGAGAAGAATACCGCTGCACTCTATTGCAATATGTGGATGATCTGCTCCTAGCCTGTGCCATCGAGACCAAGTGCCAAACCGCGGCGAGGGCACTCCTGTCCCACTTAGCAGAGATGGCATATAGAGTCTCCTGGAAGAAAGCCCGGCTCTGCAGAAAACAAGTACAATACATGGGCTTAGTCATCTTCAAAGGACAGCAGGGGGCCCTCAGCACCGAGCGGAAGAAGGTCATCACCTCTCTCCCTCGGTCCCCCAACCAGAGGGCGCTCTGTGAGTTCCGTGGGGCCACCAGCTGCTGCCGGATCTGGATTCCTATATTTTCAGCAATAGGCTGGCCCTTATATAAGGCTCTAGCTGGTCGAGAAAAGGCCCCCATGCTATAGACGGAAGATCAAGAAAACGCCTTCGGGGCCGGCCCGGTGGCTCAGGCGGTTAGAGCTCCATGCTCCTAACTCCGAAGGCTGCCGGTTCGATTCCCACATGGGCCAGTGGGCTCTCAACAACAAAAAAAAAAACAAAGAAAATGACTTCCAGCAGCTAAAGAGCTCACTTGGACAGGCCCCAGACCTCGGGTCACCTGATGCTGAGAGGCCATTCCACTTATTCATCCATGAAAAAGACAAAATAGCCTTAGGACTGCTGGCCCAAACAGTTGGACAGTGGCTCCGTCCAGTCACCTACCTCTCAAAGAAACTAGACCCGGTAGCAGCGGGTTGGCCACCATGCCTGCAGGCCCTAGCAGCCACTGTGATTCTCATCAAAGAGGCAGAAAAGCTCACCTTAGGCCAGAGACTCATAGTTACAGTACCCCACATGGTCACCACCTTAATGAACAGTCAAGGACCCCGATGGCTGTCGAATGCACGACTAACTCAATATCAGGGGCTACTCCTGGAAAACCCTTTGCTCTCGTTAGAAACTGTGCACACCCTGAACCCAGCCACTTTCCTGCCAACTGAGTAAGGGGATCTGGAAAATGGCTGTGTAGAAGTTATCAATGAGGTCTACGCCACCAGACCTGACCTCCGGGACAGCCCACATCCTAACCCGGGCCTTACTCTGTATACTGATGGCAAGTTCCTGAGGGACGGAAAACGTCACGGGTTCCTGAGGGACGGAAAACGTCACGGGTGGTATGTGGTAACTACCACAGATGAGGTGGCCCGTGACTGAGGCAAGAGCTCTTACTTTTATACCTTCCCTTGCCTGTCTGGGGAGGAGTAGCTGTTTGAAGAAGGGAACTGTTTGAAGAAGGGAACTGGCACCTTCTAATGAAATTTGTCTACCTGGTTTGTTCTGCTTTCCCATCCTGAAGGAATTAGCAAAGTAACCCACTCTTATCTATCATATTTGTTCCGTTTGTCAGGCCAAAAGGAATTTTATGATTAACCTCAAGACCTTGTTACATTATGTCCTGGAGTGAAGGAGTGATTTCAAAACCTGGAGTTTTAGGATATGGCTGTCTTTGTTTATTCCACCAGGGACCTCCCTGTCTACCTAGGGACATGCCAGCTAACCTGTATCACAAGGACTGCTTTGATTCTAAAATGAAGTCACATAGCCTATTTAGAACACAACCACTTAACCCCCACCCACTTATTCATGTAAGGTAACTGTGTTAATTCTTCAACCTCATCAAAATTTCCAGTCTATTAATCCCACAACTTTTCTTCTATCTCAAAATGGCCTGGGAATCCCACTACATGCCTCACATAAACTCATCCTGTTACAACTCTCAATAGCTAGGCCATATGTTCTCTATTTAATTAAAATCTCCCTTTTTTTTTTTTTTTTTTACCAGTTCCAGTCTCCCAGTATTAGTTGACCTCACTGCCTCAGAACTTTTGGGGAAATAAAATTCATCAGTTAGAAATACCCTCACTGTCCCAAAGGGGATAAATATATGTGTGTGTGTGTGTGTGTGTGTGTGTGTGTTGCTTTTTACTGCTAATGAAATAAAAGGAGCACAATTTCTCCTAATAAAAGTAACTAATAGATATAAAGATACCTCCTGAATGCCCAGTCAAGATAGCAGAGCCGGTAAACACTCACTTGCCTCCTGCCAGGACCACATCAAAATTACAACTAAACTACAGAACAACTATCATTGAGAATCACCTGAAGTCTAGCTAAACAAAAGTCCTATAACTGTTGCAGAATCCAAAACCAGAAAGAACCCAAGCAGCACTCAGAGAGTTAGGAGAGTAAGCTTTATTACGCAGGTGGGATCAGAGGGATCCTTCCCAAAAGACTGAGCTCCTAGCTAGGTTTTGAGCAGGTTTTTATGGGTTGGGGACTTCCTTGAGTTAGGGAAGCGGTAGGTGTCATCTGGTGATTGGCTCAAGGTGTAGCTTGGAGGGGATTATGCAGAAGTGGGCTGGGGCTTAGGCTGGAGACTTCTCTCTTCACTTGGGCCACCATTTTAGCTCAGTTCTACCTGGCAGGGAACCATTTTAAGGTCAGTTTTCCCATCATGCCCCTCCCTCCCGCCCCCTGTTGATAATCGTAAGTGGTAACAACTTAGAGATCATCATATTAGCTAAGAGGACAATAACCCCATAGGGCAAGGATCTGGGCTGTAGCCTGATGGGTGACGGAGATCTCTATGAAATGTAAGTATGAGAAGGTTGGGTAGCGAGCGAATTTTCCCCAGCAGCCTGAGGGACAGGAAGAGGAAGTTCCCGGGGAAGAGATAGTATGAGAAAAAGCCAAATCATGGTTGCTGCCTAAGACAGGTTAGGGAGAAGAGGCAAGCAGCCCAGAACAGAAAGTAGAACCCTAACAGTCCCTTTTCCAGTGGTGACCAGCTCGGTGGGGCAGATGCAATGAGACCAGCAAAGGCTAGAAATAGTAGAAGTCCAATGACAGGGAAGATGGAGGTCGGGCAGATGACAGCGAGGCTCATCCAGGCTGTTTCTTGAGGGTCAGATGGAGTGGACGGGCTGGATCAGGCTGGGAGACTCAAGTGTCGTCCTTCGGCTGGTTTCTTTTAACTTGAGTGTGGTGGATCCACAGAGTGATGCCTGAAACTTTAAGAGCGGAGGGAGTAACAAGTAAAACAGTGTGAGGGCCTGTCCACTGGGGTTGGAGGGGCTCACGCTTCCAATCTTTGACCCAGACTTGATCTCCCGGGGTAAAGGGGTGTACCGGGGCCCGAAGAGAAATGGGGGCCCTTTCCAGAATGTAAGCACGTAGATCTGTGAGGACCTTGTCTAGCACGGCTATCTGGTTTTGGAGGCTGGAGAACCCCAGCTGGCGAATGTCGCCAGGGAGCCTGGTTAGCAGGGGAAGGGGCCTCCCGAACATAATTTCTAAGGGAAAGCCAGGGGTGCAGAGCGCCTGAAGGATGGCTAGCAGTAGGAGGTCCACCCACCCTAGGGAGGTCTCCTGGTGGAGTTTAGCTAATGTCTCCTTGAGGGTATGGTTCATGCGTTCAACTTTCCCTGAACTTTGTGGTCAGCATGTTGTATGGAGTCTCCAGTTGATGCACATGGCTCTGGTTACCGTCTGGAAGAGTTCTGCTATGAAAGCTGGCCCACTGTCACTGTGGATAGAAAGTGGAACCCCGTAGTGGGGGATAATCTCCCTAACAAGGACCTTGGCTACTTCTCCGCTCTTCTCATTCTGAGTGGAAAGGGCTTCGACCCACCCAGAGTAAGTACAGACCAGGATCAGCAAGTACTTAGTAACGCGGCAGTTTGTCATGTCAGTGAAGTCGACTTCAAAGTCCTCAAACGATGTGGTACCGCTTCTCTGAATCCGGGGATGGGGCTGGGGCCGGACTTTAGATTGTTCTTCGGACAAGTGAGGCAGCGTTCTCTGATGGACTTGCAAAGAGCTGACAGCTGGCTAATGTAGACGTTTTGGGCTAGGAGGCCTTCAAGGGCAGTTTTTCCTAAGTGGGTTAACTTGTGATATTCAGCGGTTAACTGAGGACCCAGCAGGGCTGGGATGAAGAGTCTTCTGTCAGGCAGTTGCCACCACCCTGTGGCAATCTGGTGGCCCTTTCTGACTTTGCCCATCTGAGTTCTTCTTTTGTGTACCGTGGGAGGGACATGGTGGTAGTGTCAGTGACCAAGAGTAGTTCACTAGGGCTTTCCTGCTGGGAAGGTTTTTAGAAATCTACAGTCCAATTGTCACAGCCAAGCTCTACCTCCACTGGGGCAGCATATTGTGTCACTGTGGGATTTAGGACACACACCCTGGTCACAGTCTATTATATTCTATCTGTAAATAAGGATCACATTAGTCAAAGGCCTAGCCTAAGTGCCTTTTACAAAGAAATAAGCTAAAGGCTCGAGCGGGTAAGGACAGCGTTGTTTCCTAATCTTTGCTAGTTTGGTATCTAGGATTATAAGGGTGACACTGTAATTTTTATTTTCAAGATTTAACAGTCTAGTTTAGTTTGGTTTGGCAATGTAATCTAGCTTAAAACATTTTAAAACTTTTTTTTTTTTCCTTTTCTTTCTTACCTCCCCTACTACCAGCTTTAATGATTCTGTTTACTCACGGCTGTATGCATAGCTGCTTTGATGACCCTGTTTTCTCAAGGCCACATGCATACTTTGCTAATTTGCAGAACAACTGGACTTAATGGCCCTGTTTTCCTAAGGCTGAAAGCATACTTCTTAAACCTTCTAACCCACCCAGGAGTCTGACTTGAAAGAAGATGTTAAAATCCTGTGCTACCATAGCACTAACACAACAGAGACTGAGATAACTTTATCTCTGAAAACAAACAAACAAACAAACAAACAAACAAAAAACACACTCTGGAAAACACTTTATTTTCCTTCTCCAAACCCCAATGTCCAAGGAATTGCCTGGCCAACCCCTTTTTCCTTTGTTCTGCCTTTTTTTGCATTCCTATAAAAGCTTTTGGCTATGCTAAGAATGGGGTCATGGCCTTTGGACAGGAGTCTGCCATCCTCCTGGAATTTTGGCATTTTCTTTTCTGTTCTTTTCTTTCTTTCTTTCTTTCTTTCTTTCTTTCTTTCTTTCTTTCTTTCTTTCTTTCTTTCTTTCTTTCTTTCTTTCTTCCTTCCTTCCTTCCTTCCTTCCTTCCTGCCTGCCTGCCTGCCTGTCTTCCTTCCTTCCTTCCTTCCTTCCTTCCTTCCTTCCTTCCTTCCTTCCTTCCTTCCTTCCTTCCTTCCTTCCTTTCTTTCTTTCTTTCTTTTTCTTTCTTTTTTATTTTTAAAGATTTTATTGGGGAAGGGGAACAGGACTTTATTGGGAAACAGTGTGTATTTCCAGGACTTTGTCTAAGTCAAGTTTTTGTCCTTTCAATCTTAGTTAGGGCACAGCTCACCTCCAGGTCTAGTGGCTGTTGTTAGTTGTAGGGGGTGCAGCCCACCATCTCTTGCGGGAGTCGAATGGGCAACTTTGTGGTTGAGAGCCCGCGCTCCAACTAACTGAGCTATTCAGAAGCTCAGTGGCAGCTCAGCTCAAGGTGCTGTGTTCAATCTTAGTTACAAGGGTCAGAGCCCACTATCCCTTGTGGGAATCAAGAAACCAAACCGACAACCTTGTGGTTGAGAGCTCACTGGCCCATGTGGGAATTGAACTTGCAGCTTTCAGCGTTAGGAGCACAGGGCTCCAACTGCCTGAGCCACCGGGCCGGCCCTAAACCTGCTTTTCTTTCCACCAATCTGTCTTTCCATTAGCTGCTTACAAGCGACAAGCAGCCAGACCTGAGCTCAGTAACAGGACCTAGTGATTTTAACAAGAGCTACAATTCTTTGTGCAACAGTTGTGTGTAAGACATTGACATTTAACATAGGAGAAAGAATTGGAAACAAATTCTTATCCATAGTCAGTAATCATATATTTTCCTAATGTTAGTAATGTTTTGGTTTTTCCCCCTCCTTTCTTCTGCCTCCTCCACCCCCACTCCTGTTCAAGCTGTTGTTTCTCAGTCTAGTTGTGTAGGACACAGCTCCCTGGCCCATGCTGGTATTATGAGCCTTGCGCTCCCCAGGGCAGAGGCAGTCGGTCACCAATCGTCGGTTGGCAGCTCATAGCAGCTCTCACCGGCTGCCAGCCACTCATGGCAGCACAGAGTAGCCCACGGCACCTCACGCTGGCTGCCGGCCTCTCACACTGGCCACCATGCTCATGGTGGCACAGTAGCCCGCAGCAGCACACAGCAGCTCACACCAACCTCTGGCTGCTCACGACAGCCCAGCTCCAGGGAGAGCTGTTGTTCACAACCTTAGCTGTAGAGGGTGTAGCTCACTGGCTCATGTGGGAATCGAACTGGCGGCCTTCGGCATTAGGAGCACGGCGCTCCAACCACCTAAGCCACTGGGTCGGCCCCTAGTAAAGTTCGTTTAAACTGCTGTATGACTGTATTGTGACTGATCGTAATAAAAAGAAAATGATTAATTATAGTGATGACATTGAGAGCCATGATTTTCAGCATAAGATAAAGAAGAAGCAGATGTAAGATTTATGAAGTTAGGTAAAATTCCTGTAATTTTTAAATGCTCATTATCTATCTCTATCTACTGAAAGGCTTAGAAACAATGGGCAATTCAGTAGTAATATTAACCCATACCACTCAAATGGTTGTCATTAAATACATTTTATCACTAAAAGAAGCCAAGGCTCCTTGGAAAAAAAATGGCTGATTATAGATCTATAATTGGAAATGTACAATTTGAGCCTGGAACATTTTGTTCTACTAGAAAGCAAGAAGTGATCACAGAATAATAAAATCATGTCAAAAAATATGCAGGAGGCTATGTTAAGAGGCTCACACTAACCAAAGATGGGACAGTTTGAACTTCACTAAGTTTAATAACTATTATAAATAAAATTCATCATATATTTAAATCTGTGATTAAATAATGAAATATTTAAAATATTAGAAAAACTAATTGGTCACTAGTGGAGAATATTTGTGAACAAAACCATTTTAATGATAACTGGTGAGAATCAAGTATTTATTCCACTTTTTTTATGTAAATCGTAGTATATGGTAGTTATATACATAGTATATGATGATTATACACCGTATGTGATAGTTATATCAGAGTGTAACTTGATAGATAATGAAAAGTTTTGTAAACCTTCTAAAAATTTTATAGGTAATAGATTATGAAGAAATGATATTGTAGAATATTACTATTTTGCAACTCCTAATAAATTAATGGATCTACGAAATATCTGTTAAAATCACAGATGAGGGACAATCAGACATTATATGCTACCTGACTGAAATACTTAGCATTTTTTGTGAAGTAAGATTTTTTTTTTAATTAATTAATTTATTTATTAGTTTCAGGTGTACAAAACAAGGTAATACTTAGACGTTCATCATTTATATCCCTCATACTGTGAACCCCCCTCCCCCCATCCACTATCCCTCCGACCTCACACTGAACCATCACATTATATATATAAAACTATAGTTGGCATTCATTAATGTTTAGCTTCTGGTGTACAATGCCATGATCAGGTATCCACAGTATCCCTGAGGTGGTCTCCCAAATAGGACGCATGGCCATCGGGTACCCAACAAAATCTTTACAACATTATAGAATACCTTCCCCAAATTAATTTTCAAAAAAACCCTGAGGCCATCTTGTGGTTACCAGCTGCTTCCACATCCCTTCACCTTTCCCCTTATCCCCAACCCCCTCCCACACACCCATCTAACCACTCTCGGTTTTTTCTCTGCGTCCCCAAAACTGACTCTGATTAGTTCATTCACATAGTCTTTTCTTTAGATTCCATATATAAGTGAGATCATATGGTACTTGTCTTTCTCTTTCTGACTTATGTGAAGTAAGATTTTTGAAAAGTCACATTTAATTTCTATCAAGTCTCTGGGCAGATCTAGCAGTATATTGAAAATACAGAGAGGAAGAAATATATTTTAAAAACAGACCACAGTAATGACACACTCAACAAAATCTGTGCTTTGGGAAACTACAGAACACATTTCTTGGTTTTCCTACAAAAAGAAGAAATCAGAAACACACACAAGATAGAGAGAGAGAGAGAGAGAGAGAGAGAGAGAGAGAGAGAGAGAGAGAGAGAGAGAGAGAGAGAGAGAGAGAGAGAGAGAGAGAGAGAGAGAGAGAGATAGAAGGTGATAGAAAATATAAAACTGACTATTAGATACTTGATGATTTTAAAGAATTATTATTAACAATTTTAGATGTGGTAATGTATTCTAATTATGTTCATAAAATGAGTCCTTGTTGACATTTTTGGAATGACTGGGGAAAACTGAATAAGAATAATATGTAAATATCAGTGTCAAATTTCTTAAATGGAACTACTGCAGTATGGTTCTGTAGGAGAATGCCTTTGTTTTAGGAAATAGATGCTCAAGTATTTGGGGGTGAATTGTCCTGATGTATGTAACTTACTTTTAAATGGTTCAGAAAATAATTATATGTACATACATGTTTTAATTTTTAAATAATAATTGAAAGGAAATGTTCATATCTTTTAGAGGTGCATAATAAATGACAAATAAAATGATGTGATTGCTTCAAAATAATCTAAGACTAGTGGATATATAGTTGAAGCAAGATGAACTATGTACTGATAATTACTAGAGCTGGGATAATGGAACATTGGATTTTGTTATCTATTCTCTTTTACTTGTGTATATGTGTAGAAATTTCCATAATAAAACAATAAAGCAATAAAGACTATTAGTATTTGCTAACATCTCTCTTCACACACTCATGTGATTGTGGGTGGGTTTCATGAAGTGAGAGTGATACAGAAACCATTAGCAGGGTACACCAGGGGCCCCAGGTGCCTAGCACATCACCAAGGATGAGAGTTGGGTTCTGGGTTCTGGGAGAGGAAGGTTCCACATGTGGCCTTCCTTTAGATACATAGATTCTAATCCAACCTGTTCCAGAGCTTTTGTCTCCAGAGAGAATCCCATCAGAGCCCATTCCTCACTTCTACTCGTGTTGCATATCTGATGTTGTGTAGTGCTGGGGCAGGATGCTGGAAGAGTACTGATGACATTCTTTTGGAATAAGGCCCACTAATCTATGTAGAGGGAATTGTCAAGGGCAGAAATCCCTAATTCTCAGCTGTCTATAATGTAAACAGTATGCCTTGCTCTGTGAGATACATCCATTACAGGAATTTTTCTTTTTCTGAACTTTGTATTATGTAATATTTTAAAAATACATCAAAAAGGAGAGAACAGAATAATGAATCCTCCCGTACCTACTACCTATCTTTAACAATCATTAATATATTTGGTAAACCTGTGTAATTTATACTTCCACTGTTTTGTTTTTTTTCTGGAGTATCTGAAAACAAATCCCCCAGCATTGTATCATTTATTCTGTACATATATCATCATTTATTGCTAACTATCATAATAAGGATATTTCCCTATAAACTTTATTCCATTATACTACCTAAAATTTTTAATAATAACCTATATACAATATCTAATACCTGGTCCATATTCAAATTTCGCTGATTGTCTCATAAATGTCTTTCTGCAGTTGGTTTCTGCAGAATCAGGATCCAAAGCCCACACGTTGCATTCAATTGCTATGCCTCTTAAGTCTCCCTCTTTCTGTAAGACTACCCTGTCCCCTCCCTGTTTATTTCTATGCTACTGTTTTCTTGGAAAAACTTGGTCATATTTTTTGTGCAGAAAGTCACACATTCTTTCAAGTGCAGTTTTCTAACTTGTTTATCTAGTCCCTGTAGTTATTTTAAATGGATAATTAGAACTAGAGTGATTAGACTCAGGTTCCACTTTTAAGGGGAAGAACACCATCATGATGGTGCTGGAAACTGCCTATCTCATCCCACCATGAGGCATGAAATGTCTTTCAGTGACCCAAAGATTTATCGGTTAAAAAAGAAAGAAAGAACAAGATTTATCTGTGTGTTTACTTGGTGTCTGTCTGATCCCTTCATTATAAAATTCCGCATCAATTTTTTTCTCCTAATAGTTGTCACATCTATCAATGACCGTTGCCTCAGATCCTCTTTTATGTGAAGTTTCAAAATCCTATGTTTTAATTCTGCCTTTCCCTTTGTATTCATAAGCTGGTAATCTTAAAAAAGGAGAATTTTCATCTTTAATTCTGGTTACTATGAAATATAAATTTATATAGATAGGGCATAATAAAGTTGGTTTATTTTCATTTAGTTCTCAAACTTTATGTTAATGTTTACGTTAATATTGCATTGTTTATTTCATATCAATCTGTTCTATTGAACATTTAAAAAAATCATTGAGAATATATATATTATATATATTATATATCATTGAGAATATATATATATTACATATATATATATATATATATATATATATATATATATATATATATATATAATTTGATGTGTTTTAGTCTGTTCCAAACATTATTTGTTTCATGCACAAATTGTTACATCTTAGGCCAGGGGCAATTTCTTCAGTAAACAATTGTGTCTTTTTGTTTCAAACATTTTATTTAAAAATTGTTAAACATGTGCCTCTATCTTTTTGACATGAAATTGCAGTATTGTTTATGTTTCTTTCTTTTGGCACAATAATAGTTTCCAGACTTACTTTGTATAGTTCCTTCCCCAGAGCTGGAATCAGATATTTCTCAAAATGTTCCTGAATTCTTTTAATAAGAAAATGCATTCATAGACCACAATCTACGAATACAAATGATTTTATTTAATCTTTATAATGTCCTTGAAATATAATTACTATAATTATCTAATATTCTTTAGTAGATGAAAAATCTGATGCTCGGAGGTCAGCAAATTTCATCAAGGTCACAGCTAGATAATTAAGACCTGAGGAATATTCTACTTTATGTGAGGGAATATACCATAACTAGGCTAAATATTTTTGTCCCCTAAGAGTTTATAATCAGATTGAAGAAATCCATACATGAGAAACAATTTAAAGACATTTTGATGTGACCAAGAATCACAGGTGCTGGGTTTCATGGTGGTAAAAAGTTGGATTCTGGCATAAAGAGCAAGGTAGTAAAGCTTTATGGAGAGCTTGTCCCTCATCAGTGAGATGAAGCAGGCAACATAGAGTGAGGCTGTGACATTTCATTTGGGATGTTTCCAAAATCAGAGCCAGAGATGAGGACTTGGGCTCAGATGATTGATTCAGGAGGTCAAGATGATTGATTCCTTGACCCTAGGAAACAGGAGCAAGGGGTTAGAGAAATTAAAGCAGGAAAGAATTCCACACCTAGGTGTTTCACCAAGAGCAAAGAAAACACATGTCCACATAAATACATGAATATTCACAGCAGTTTTACTCATAAGAGCCAAACTTGGAAATAACTCAAATATCCATTGACAAATAAATGGGCTAAAAATAATATATCTGTAGAATGAAATACTACTTGGCAATAAAAGAATAATATACAAAAAAACCTGAATGAATCTCAAAGGGGTTATATTAGGCTAAATAGTACAAACTGTATGATTTATTTATGTGAAATTTAGAATTTGAAAAACTAAGCTATAATGAGAGAAAACAAATCAATAGTCACCTGAAGTGAGGATGGGAGGTGAAGAGAAATGGATCGCAAAGAGTGTAGGGAAACTTTGTAGAGTGATGATATACCTGGTGACACACAGACATGGACTCTCTATATATCTAACCACATCAAATTGTACACTTAAAATGGGTGCATTTAATTTAAGTTGTTGCTCAATAAAGTTAATTTTTAAAAGCCAATAAAGTGTGTGTCATGATGATGGCTGCCATAGACAATGGAGATCATCTCTGCAGGGACATCTGAAAAATACAGAGAATGCCTCCCAGCACTGTTAATCCGAAAGACTAGCAGCAGGAACATTTATCCGCAGGCTGCTGTCTCCCCGATGTTGAGGGTTGCCCCTGGAGGTGTCAAAATCCCTGCACTTCTGAACTGAACCTTCCCATTTCTGCTATTAACCATGGGAAACTGTCTCTAATTTGTCACTGAGCCTTTCCCATACACCTAACACAGCATGCAGTTGTAGTATGTATTAATTAGTAATAACACCATCAATACCAAAGACAGTAACAGGGACTGATGCTGCTGGTTATTCCTGTTCTTTGCAGGAGCTGCTCTTGCTGGAGATAGTACAGTGGGGAACTTTTGGCCCAGGTACATATTTTCAAACTCATGCATGAAGTTTTCATTTATATCTATATTCATGGGCAGCATGAGCAAATTGCCTGAATCTTCTGAAAGAGCACTATCAAATAGGAAGAGGTATTTAATGACATCTGATGAAAATTAGGGTTGTTTTTAATGTGGAATATCTGCATTATAAATATTTGAGAGGTGCATTCTGCTGAGACAAACAAACCTCATTTTGAATTGGCATGCAATTTAATTTTGTTAATATTCTTAGGGTAACAAGTTTATACATATTCATGGCCCATTGCCCTGAATTCATTACCAGCAGCTCACAGGGACCTCACCAGGCCTCAGGTAGCATAGCTTTAATTCATTCTGCTGAAGCCTGGGGTCACTATGATTTCTTAACTCAAGTTGTTTCATTATTATTTTTGAAAGCATGATCATACACATGTGTTGTTTTATTTACTTATTTATGTTTTTTTTTTTAATTAGTCAACACTGTTTATTTGGTGACATAACTCTCAGCTGGTTATCCCTGGCCAAATGTGGTAAGATATAATGATAAGGACATTTTCCTATTCTGTGATAATCTTCATGTATTATGTCTAAATACTTATAAACTCTACAATCAATGCAATTTTTGCTTTAAGCTGTCATGTGTGCTTTAAAGAAATTAAGAGGAAAAGTAATCTCTTTCTCTCTTATTTTTTTTTTTAATTTAATAGTTTCAGGTGTACAAGACAAGGTAATACTTAGACGTTCATCATTTATATCCCTCACACTGTGAACCCCCCTGCCCCCATCCACTATCCCTCAGACCTCACACCCAGCCATCACATTATATATATACAATTATAGTTGGCATTCATTAATGTTTAGCTTCTGGTGTACAATGCCATGATCAGGCATCCACATTATCTCTGAGGTGGTCTCACAAATAGGACGCATGTCCATCGGATACCCAACAAAATCTTTACATTATTGAATACGTACCCCAAATTAATTTTCAAAAAACCCTGAGGCCATCTTGTGGTTACCAGCTGCTTCCTAATCTCTTCACCTTTCCCCTTATCCCCAACCCTCCCCCCGCCCATCTAACAACTCTCGGTTTTTTCTTTGTGTCCCCAAAACTGTTTCTGATTAGTTCATTCACATATTCTTTTCTTTAGATTTCACGTATAAGTGAGATCATATGGTACTTGTCTTTCTCTTTCTGACTTATTTCACTTAACATAATGTTCTCTAGATCCATCCATGTTGTTGCAAATGATAAGATTTCTTTCTTCTTTATGGCTGCATAATACTGCATTGTATAAATGTACCACAGTTTCTTAATCCAGTAATCTACCGATGGGCATTTCGGTTGTTTCCATATCTTGGCTATTGTGTAAATTGCTGCAATAAACATAGGAGTGCGTACTGATTTTCGAATTGGAGTTTTGGATTTCTCCGGGTAGATGCCTAGGAGTGGAATTACAGGATCATAGGGTAGTTCCATTTTCAGATTCCTGAGATACCTCCATACTGTTTTCCATAGTGGCTGCACTAATCTGCAATCCCACCAAAAGTGCACTAGCGTTCCCTTTTCTCCACATCCGCGCCAGCATTTGTTGTTTGTTGATTTATTGATGATAGCCATTTTGACTGGAGCAAGGTGGTATCTCATTGTGGTTTTTATTTGCATTTCTCTGATGGTTAGTGAGGTTGAGCATTTCTTCATATGTCTTCTTGCCTTCTGTATGTCCTTTTTAGAAAAATGTCTCCTCAAGTCCTCTGTCCATTTTTTAATTGGGTTGTTTGTTTTTTTGGAGTTGAGTTGAGTAAGTTTTTTATAGATTTGTGATATTAATCCCTTATCAGATATATCACTGGCAAATATATTTTCCCATTCAGTAGGATCCCTTTTTGTTTTTTTGATAGTTTCCTTTGCTGTGAAAAAACTTTTTAGTTTGATGTAATCCCACATGTTTATTTTTTCTCTTACTTCCCTTGCGTGAGGGGATATATCACTGAAAATCTTACTCCGGGTAATGTCGATGAAGTTTCTTCCTATATTTTCTTCTAGATATTTTATGGTTTCAGATCTTACATTTAAGTCTTTAAGCCATTTTGAATTTGTTTTTGTATATGGTGTAAGGAGGTGGTCCAGCTTCATTTTCTTGCATGTGTCCGTCCAGGTTTCCCAACACCACTTATTGAACAGACTATCTTTACCCCATCGTACATTCTTGCTTCCATTGTCGTAGATTAGATGGGCATATAGGCATGGATTTACGTCTGGACTCTCTATTCTGTTCCATTGATCTATGTATCTATTTTTATGCCAGTACCATGTTGTTTTGATTACTGTAGCCTTGTAGTATAGTTTGAAATCAGGTATCGTTATACCTCCCACTTTGTTCTTATTTCTCAAGATTGCTGAGGCTATCCGGGGTCTTTTATGGTCCCATATAAATTTTAGGATTATATGTTCTATTTCTGTGAAAAACGTCGTTGGTAGTTTGATAGGAATTGCGTTGAATATGTATATTGCCTTAGGCAGTATGGACATTTTAATTATATTAATTCTTCCTATCCATGAACATGGAATGTGTTTCCATCTATTTATGTCTTCTTTCATTTCTTTCTTCAGTGTTGTATAATTTTCTGAGTACAGATCCTTTACATCTTTGGTTAGATTTATTCCCAGATATTTTATAGTCTTTGGAGCAATTGTAAATGGAATTGTTTTTTTAATTTCTCCTTCTGCTATTTTATCATTGGTATATACAAATGCAACTGATTTCCGAATATTAATTTTATATCCTGCTACTTTACTAAATTCATCTATCAGTTCTAATAGTTTCTTGGTGGAGTCTTTAGGGTTCTCTATATATAGTATCATATCATCTGCATATAATGATAATTTTACTTCCTCCTTACCAATTTGGATGCCTTTTATTTCTTTCTCTTGTCTGATTGCTGTGGCTAGAACTTCCAGCACTATGTTGAATAGAAGTGGAGAAAGTGGGCAACCTTGTCTTGTTCCTGATCTTAGGGGGAATGGTTTTAGCTTTTCCCCATTGAGTATGATGTTAGCTGTGGGTTTGTCATATATGGCCTTTATTATGTTAAGATATGATCCCTCTATTCCCACTTTCTTAAGGGTTTTTATCATAAAAGGTTGCTGTATTTTATCAAATGCTTTTTCTGCATCTATTGATATGATCATGTGATTTTTATTTTTCATTTTGTTAATGTGGTGTATCACATTAATTGATTTGCGGATGTTGAACCACCCCTGCATACCAGGGATGAATCCCACTTGATCATGGTGTATGATCTTTTTAATGTATTGCTGAATTCTGTTCGCTAATATATATATATATATATTTTTTGGTTGTTGAGAGCCCACTGGCCCATGTGGGAATCGAACCGGCAGCCTTCGGAGTTAGGAGCATGGAGCTCTAACCGCCTGTGCCACCGGGCTGGCCCTGTTCGCTAATATTTTGTTGAGAATTTTTGCATCTATGTTCATTAGAGATATCGACCTGTAGTTTTCTTTTTTTGTGGTGTCTTTGTCTGCTTTTGGGATCAGGGCGATAGTGGCTTCGTAAAAAGTGTTTGGGAGTCTTCCTTCCTTCTGGATTTTTTGGAAGAGCTTGAGGAGGATAGGTGATAATTCTTTTTTGAACGTTTTGAAAAATTCACCTGTAAAGCCATCTGGTCCAGGGCTTTTGTTTGTTGGGAGATTGTTGATTACTGATTCAATTTCCCTGGTGGTAATCAGACTATTCAGGCTTTCTGTTTCTTGTTGAGTTAGCCTTGAAAGGTTGTGCGCCTCTAGAAAATTGTCCATTTCTTCCAGATTGTCAAATTTGTTGGCATATAGTTGCTCATGTAATTTCTTAAATTTTTTTGTATTTCTGTGGTGTGTGTTGTCACTTCTCCTCTTTCATTTCTGATTTTATTAATTTGGGTCCTCTCTCTCCTTTTTTTAATGAGTCTGGCTAAAGGTTTGTCAATTTTGTTTATCTTCTCTAAGAACCAACTCTTGGATTCATTGATCTTTCGTATTGTTTTTCTGGTTTCTATTTCATTTATTTCTGCTCTGATCCTTATTATCTCCTTCCTCATGCTCCCTTTGGGCTTATTTTGCTGTTCTTTTTCCAGATCCCGTACGTGTGAAGATAAACTGTCAATTAGTGATGTTTCTTGTTTCTTTAGGTAGGCCTGCAGTGCTATGAACTTCCCTCTTCGGACTGCTTTCGCAGCATCCCATAGATTTTGGGTCATCGTGTTCTCATTCTCATTTGTCTCGAGATATCTTTTGATTTCTTCTTTGATCTGCTGCTTGACCCATTTATTATTTAGTAACATGTTATTCAGCCTCCATAAATTGGTGTGTCTTCCTGGTTTTTTTTTTCCTGTAGTTAATTTCTAATTTCATAGCACTGTGGTCAGAGAAGACAATTGGTATGATTTCAATTTTCTTAAATTTATCAAGGCTTGTTTTGTGTCCTAACATATGATCTATCTTGGAAAATGTTTCATGTGCACTTGAGAAGAACGTGTATTCTGCAGCATTGGGGTGAAATGCTCTGAAAATATCGATTAAATCCAAGTGGTCCAAAGTATCATTTAAGGCTGTTGTTTCCATATTGATTTTCTGTCTGGAGGACCTGTCCCTTGTTGTCAGAGGTGTGTTGAAGTCCCCTACTATGATAGTGTTGCTGTTGATCTCTGTCTTTATGTCAGTCAGTACCTGTTTTATATATTTAGGTGCTCCTATGTTGGGTGCATAGACGTTTACTAGGGTTATGTCCTCTTGTCGGATTGATCCCTTTATTATTATATAGTGCCCATCTTTGTCTTTTAATAATTTCTTCATTTTAAAGTCTATTTTGTCAGATATAAGTATTGCAACTCCAGCTTTTTTATCGCTTCCATTTGCATGAAATATGTTATTACAACCCTTCACTTTCAGCCTGTGTGTGTCTTTTGATCTGAAATGAGTCTCTTGTATACAGCATATACAAGGGTCTTGCTTCCTTATCCACTCAGCCACCCTATGTCTCTTGATTGGAACATTTAATCCGTTTACATTTAAAGTGATTATTGATAGGTACATAGTTATTGCCATTTTTAAATTTGTAGTAAATTGTTTTCATCTTTCTTTTATTTACAAAAGTCCTTTTAGTATTTCTTGCAATGCTGGCTTGGTTGTAATAAATTCTTTCAGTTTGTTCTTTTCTGGGAGCTCTTTATCTCTCCATCAACTTTAAATGATAGCCTTGCTGGATAAAGCAATCTAGGTTGTAGGCCTTTGTGTTCCATCACTTTGAGTATCTCCTGCCACTCCCTCCTGGCCTTCAATGTTTCTGTAGAAAAGTCATTTGATAGTCTTATGGGAGTTCCCTTGTATGTAACCTTCTGCCTTTCTCTTGCTGCTTTCAAGATTCTCTCTTTGTCTTTAAGCTTTGCCATTTTAACTCTAATGTGTCTTGGTGTGGGCCTGTTTGGGTTTATCCTGGTTGGAACTCTGCACTTCCTGGGCTTGTATGTTGGTTTCCTTCATCAGGTTAGGGAAGTTTTCGGACATTATTACCTCAAATATGTTCTCAATCCCTTGCTTCCTCTCTTTGCCTTCTGGTATTCCTATGATGCGCATGTTGTTGCGCTTGATGTTATCCCAGAAATCTCTTAACCCATCTTCATTGTTTTCTATTCTTTTTTCTTTCTGTTGTTCAGTTTGAGTGATCTCTGCTAACTTGTCTTCTAAGTTGCTAATTCGATCCTCTGCTTCATCTAACCTGCTGATCATTCCTTCAAGTGAGTTCTTAATTTCGGTAATTGTGTTCTTTAGTTCTAGCTTGTTGTTCGTTAAGATTTCTACATTCTTTTTTAGTTCTAACTGGTTGTTCTTTATGATTTCTATATCCTTCTTTATGTCTTCTCTAAGCTCCTTAAACATTCTTATCACCAGTGTTCTGAACTCTGTCTCTGACAGGTTGGTTACCTCTGCTTCATTTGGTTCCAGTTGTGGAGGTTTCTTCTGTTCTTTTATTTGGGACATGTTTCTTTGTCTCCCCATTCTGACTGACTCTCTGTGCTTGCTTTGATGTAGTAGGAAGATCCCCTAGAGCTCTTAGTTCTTGCTGGGTTATCTTATGTATTATGTGTCCTTTATATTTGACATGGACTACTTCGTTCTTCTCTGCATGTGCTCCACAGGTGGTTCGTGTGTTTAGTATATCGTCCTGTTCAAGAAGAACTTTAATTGCTTTTTGCTTGTGAGTAGGTGGGTTTAACTCCTAGGCCGTCTAGTTGTGAAACTTGGCTCTGCCCACCGCAGGGTGTTCTGCTGGGTGAGGGTTGGCCACTTAAATGAGGTTTGGCCTTTATGGGCTCTTGTGCCCAGAGTGAATTTGGGAGTGTAGATTTAAATGCGAGGGGCTGAGGGGTCTGGAAACAGTTTTCAGAGAGACCGTGCAGTTTCTGTCCTTTCCTGCACAAATGCACGCTGAGAGTAGCTCCACCAGCCCTGTTCCCAGTACTCCTGGGTCTTAGGGCCCTCCTTCCGTGGGTGTGTGGGAGGGGGCGGGCGGGAGATCTCTAAGCTGCTGAAAGCCGGGAGCTGCGTCTGCCACTTACTGCTGAACTCAGGGAGTGCTCTGCGGTTGCCCTTGCCCCTGCCCCAGGGCAGCCAGAAAGGGTGGGGGCTGGGGATGGAGGGGTCTTCTCTCTCCAGGCCAGCAATGTCACACTCCTCCTGCAGGCCCGAAAAGGTGGTGGCTGGGGGTGTGTTAGTCTCCTCTCTCCTCCTCCAGCAAAAATCCCCTCCTCCCAGCCTCTTCCAAAGGTCAGAGCTGGCTGCCAATCTTCCCAGTGCCTGAGCACAGACGCCCCTCTGTAATCTGACACTTCTCCTCAGTTCAGGGGTCAGTTTAAGTCTCTGGAAGGGCGGGGAAAGGAAAGCTCCCGGCTTTCAGCAGCTTAGAGATCTCCTGCCCGCCCCCTCCCACACACCCACGGAAGGAGGGCCCTAAGACTCAGGAGTACTGGGCACAGGGCTGGTGGAGCACTCTTCCACAAGTCTCCACTCCACTAACATCCCACCCAGCCCTGTCTCTATATTATCCACATATAGCCTCATGTACCATAAAGCAAAAAAAACTCTTAATTCTGAAATCATTAATATGCTAAAATTTTGCTACACAAAATTCTTGTTTTGGATTACTCAATATTTGGGTCCTTTTTGTGTTGTGTTGGTCAACCTGTTTGCAATTAAATAAATAAATTCTATATATTAATAAAAGACCCTTATGTACTATGTGTGGATCTAAGGGGTAGGAACTGGAAAAGCAATAAATTCTGTTTAGAAAAAATGTCCCAGCGATATTTGTCTACAACAAATATAACAAACACAAAAAGAAGAGTGTGAAAAAGCAGAGAGGAAAAGAGCAGAGGAGAAGCACTAGGAGAGGATGGGACCTTCCTGCCCCAAAGCTGACCGGCTCCATGAGGACACCAGGAGGGACCAGGCAGTGGCAGTGAGCTGATGTAAAGATAGCAAGAGTGATATGAGAGCCAAGCCTAAACTGTATCCATAAATAATGACTTTATTTTTCCCCATTGCTAATTAGAAACAATAATATACAAGGAAACAGAAGTTACTTAATGTGTAATTATTCAGTCAGCAGTTTTCAAATCATAAATATGAATTGCTCTGAGTTATCATATTCAAGTCATCTGAAATACAGCACCATATGCAAATGTGATTAACACATCCATGTCCCAAGCTGTTCTGAAATGTGAGGGTTTTTTAGTCCTTTTTATAAAATGACAGTTTCTTCCAGGTGTAGGTGATTAACATTGCTGAGTAATGGTGTCCTTCCCTGTTTCCTGACTATACTTAAAAGGTTGAGGCAGGTCGGCAGGTTCTTAATAAGACTTCAAGACTAGAGGCCAGTGCTAATCTGATAGATAACTGGTATTTTGTTTAAGGATCAGAGGAGAAATCATCTGGACAAGGGAACAGCTTGGAATCTGCAGAACATTCACAGGAGGCCAGCCACATCCCACATTATGCCTATTCTGAGGTGAGCTCACCCTCACCGTGGCATCTAGACCATCCATATGCCAGCGGTGCCCAGATCCGTACCTTCAACTCAGCCTCTCTTCTGATCTGTGGACTCTTACAGCTTCACTTAAGCAGCTCTCTGTCATACCAACGTAAATTATACAAATATAAACCTTGATCTATATCCTCCTCTCATCAATCTGTTTTTATTTCTTTAAAAAAAAATTAATATGAGTTTATTTGAACCAAACTGACAACATATGCCAGGGAACAAGATCTCAAATGCTCTCACTTCAATTTTTTAATCATTACATTTCAGAAAATAATACCAAGCCAGAAATGTAAGATCTCAAGCCGGAAATTGCTAAGCCATAAATGTAAGAGTCATTTGGACACCTCCTTCCCCTTAATTCTCACTTCCAATCCATAAGTAATTTCTGTCATTTCTACCTCCAAAATATATCTCTAATCTCTGCGTACTTCTACCTTCAGAGCCACTATCAGAATCACACTCATCTTTCACCTGGATATTACAACAGCCTCTTAAAATCTCATTCCTGATTACACTCTTGCCTCTTTCTAATTCATTCTCAGCATAAAATTCAGAGTGACCTTTAAAAATATATTATATGCTATTTACTTTTCTGCGTAAGATTTGCGAGTAGCTTCCTGGTTCACATAAAGCCCCAGAGCCTTGATCCAGTAGATTATTATTATATAGTTTGGCTGCCTCCTGCCTTGACCACCCTGTCATGTGTCCCCATCTTCTCTGCCAGCTGCCCTCCAGCTACAGTAACCTTCTCTTGATTTCTTCAAGAGACAGTGTTCTCCTGCCTCAGGGACTTGACACATGTCATTCCCTCTGACACATATTCGTATACCATTTATCTCTCTCTTCTCACTTTTCCTTTTCATTTTTCAGGTGGCAGGCCACTTCCTCAAGGAGGCCATTGCTAGCCATCCAAACCAAGTAGGACCCCACTTTGTTCTCTGTTACAGCAGCCACACCTTGTCCTTCATGTTGCTTCCCACACATTATAATAATATATTTTTCACTGTTTTTCATTTCTTAAGTGACTGAATAAGCATCGTCACTTTTATAGAGAAAACTACGTACCATGGTGTGATGAAAGGAAGTTCTGACCAAACTTTCAGAGACTTGGGTCACTCCAAGTGGAGCCACTGCCTCACTTTACACCTTTGGGAAAATCTTTATGCTTCTCTTGACCTTTGTGTCCTTGCTTGTATATGAGATAATTAAAACAAACCATTTGTATGGCTCTGAATTTCATAATAATAAGAAATATTTCAATTCCTGGCACATTTGTATGTATATAAGACATCAATTATGTACACAAGGATCCCTTGTGGTACCTCTTTGTTATCTTCATCAGTCTAGGAACTTCACAGATTAAAATTTTAATAATAAAATTTATCCAAATCTAATTTCAGTATCTGAAAGGACCATCTGAAATTGTCCCTGTGTCTTTGCGATCATTTGGCCTGAAGAGCAGCGAGTAGGGAAGAAGAGAGGGTAGTTTGCCAGATTGTGACTCTTTTGGCTCTGGAAACTGGAGGGCAGCAGATTTAGCAAATAGACAGTTTGAACGGATGGCCTGAGGAAAACCACACTTGTGATTCCCACATGGGTGAGTTGTACTTATTTCAGAGCAATTTGGGAGCCGGTCCACCATTCTGTTGGGGGTCCCGGACCACAGACTCCTAACTGAGCAGCTGCAGACTTGAAGGAAGCTGGCTCTTTATCCATGGCAGTTGTCTGCATCTGAGCAAGGTCTGTAGGCACAGACAATCAAAAGAGCAGAAACAGTCATTAAAAAAAAAAAAAAATGGGTGTCAGCTCTTAAACCCTTTTTGGTTTCCTAAATGAGCATATACATTGAAGTGGCAAAAACGGAAACTGCCGGTGGCATCTGCATCATTGCCTCATCCTCAGGAATTTAATTACCTGAGCCTGAGATATTGTCTGCTGACAGGTCAAGACGTGAGCTAAATCAGTCTTCACCACTTCAGGTACAAGTCAGTTATCATTTCGTAAAGTAATGAATCTGCCAGACTGGAGAATCTAATAAGGTCTTGATAGAAGCAACTTTTTCTTTTCTCCTAACCTTCTGATACCCTGAAGAATTTCATTCCCATTTATCCTTGGTCTCAGATACAGAGTTATAATCTGAGAGAAATACACAACATGAAGGCTATCTTTACTACATGACCAGGCAGGAGAAGGTCAAGAAGTGAGCGTGAAAGGATATAGACAAGCCAAAAAGTGAGGACAGAGAAAGATGAGGAGGGGGAAGTGGTGAAAGAGTAGGAGGAGGAGGAGAAGAAGAGAAGGAAGATGAGGATGGAGTGGAGGAGGAGAAAGAGACAGAAAGGGAAGAGGATGCAGAAGGAGGGATGAATAAGACAGAGAAGAAAGAAAGGAGAACGAGAAAGATAAAAAAAGAGATGGATAGGGTAGGCGTTATGTAGGAAGTGAAACAGATAGCAAGGGCATATGATTTGCATGCCCTCAAAAACATGCATTGCTGCAGATAAAATCAATTACAGCATACATGGGATTGAAAAATACACAGTCTGTATATGCATGCAACAATAATTTAATTAATTTATTAGCAATTTATAAATACACAGTGAAATCCAGATCTGGGGAAAATTGTGTCTCTTCATGTTGTTCCTCCCTCTTGGCTCCCATAGAGCAAAGAAAGTAATTTCCTTTTGATGAAAAGATTTTTCTCAGACCCTGGTGCTCATTTGTATTTTCAATTTGGACGAAGTTGCCATTTCTTTATAGCACTAAGTTATAAAATACGCTGCAAATAAGACCTTTCAATCATGCTGACTCTAAGCACATTGGATAGCCCCCCAATTACACAAATTCCAGCCTGTTTATTGTTGTGTAATACAGGTTCTTCCAGGTTTAGCGGTTGTGCTTTATTGCATTCCTCTAAAGGTCTATCAGCAATGTGTATTATACTTTTTTCTCATGTGTCTCGAGCATATTGTTACTCACTAAAGGATGCTCTAAAAGCATTGGTGACTGGGGATCTATTACTTAATGATACTTGTTTGATATGCCCTATAGTAGATGGCTTTATTAAGAAACAATGATATTCCATTGTTCAAGCATAATTTGTTGAAAATATTCCCCTTCCTCCATTGAATTGTTTTGCAACTATATTAAAAATAAGTTGTGCATATTTGTGTGTTTATATTTCTGGGTTATTTGTTCTGTTTTATTGATCTATGTGTCTATCCCTCTGCCGATATAACACTGTCTTGATTACTGTAGATATGAATAGATGTTGATATTAGCTGGAATGACTCATTCCACTTATTTTTATATTTCCAAAGTGTTTTAACTATTCTAATATCTTTGTATTTTCATATAAGTTTTAGAATAATCTTATCTATATCCACACAGAAAAATATCACTGAGATTTTGATAAGAATGGGGTTAAACCTATATATTAATTTGGGGACAATTAACATCTTTGCTATGCTAATTCTTCCAATTCAGGAATATATTATGTCTTCATTTGTTTAGATCTTTTTTGATTTCTTTCATCAGTGTTTTGTTGTTTTTAACATGTAATTCCTGTACATGGTTTGTTAGATTTACTCCTAAATATTTCATGTTGTTTGGTGATTGTAAATGGTATCGTGTTTTAAATTTTTGTTTCCACCAAAACAGAGTTTTAGTTCTTCCTTTCTGATCTGTGTGAATTTTATTTCCTTTCCTTGACTTATTGCAATGATCAGAAGTTACAGCACCATGTTGAATAAGACAGATGAGAGTAGACATCTTTGTCTTGTTCCTGATAATAAAAAAAAGCATAAGTCTTTCATCATTATGTATAATGTTAGCTGTAGGTATTTTTGAGGCATTTTATAGATTATTTTTATTAAGTTGATGAGGTTTCTCTCTCTTCCTAGCTTTCCGAGTCTTTTTTTCTCATTAATTGAATTAATGCTGAAGTTTGTTAAATGCTTGATATGATTATGTGATTTTTATTCCTTCTTACCTTGCTAAAGTATATTTCTACTATCTTTTATGTGATTTTAGTATCTGGATAATATTGGATTTGTAAAATGAATTAGGAAGTCTTCTTTCATTTGTGTTTTATGGAAGAGAATATGTAA
Organism: Rhinolophus hipposideros; assembly: GCF_964194185.1. NCBI lineage: Eukaryota > Metazoa > Chordata > Mammalia > Chiroptera > Rhinolophidae > Rhinolophus > Rhinolophus hipposideros. The sequence continues at coordinate 34,578,768 of NC_138070.1, forward strand.
GAGTTGTCTTAATTCTTCTTTAAACCTTTAGAACAATTCTTCAGTGAAATCATTTAAGCCTGAGGTTTTCATTTTTGGAAGTTTTAAGTCATGAATTTAATTACCTGAGCAATTATAGCACTGTTTCAAATTAACTACTTTATATTAGGTAAGTTTGTGCTTTGTAAGGAGTTGATGAATTTCATTTAATTTTTCAGTATATGTTTCCAGAGTTGTCCATTGTAATCCCTTATTATTCTTCAAAAGCAGACAACTCTTTTTCTGAAAATTCCATATTTACATCATTTTTCTGATTACTCTTGATCATAATTGTAATGATTACTTGAGATTATGTTTGGTACCAGTTATACTTCATTTTTGACTGATAAGTCTGCTGGGATGCAGACACCTTGGGTTGTGATCCATTCTGAGCTTCTTGACACCTTTTAATCCGGAAAATGAAAATAGCATCTGCACTATCAAACTCTGTCCTTTTGTAAAAGTTTCAAGAGCAGCTGGCATAGTTCTTTTCATGGTATTCACATATCATTTTTCTCAGCATAACAGGGGAATTCCTTGGATTAAGTTCAAGAGATTTCTTTGCATCAGCCACTGCATCACAGTTACTATATGGTTGCATAGTTTATAGCAATATTCCCACAGAGGATTACTTTAAAACATTTTTGTTGCTGAATTTGTCAAAATATTTAATAATACAAAATAATTTGTCACATGTCTCTCTTACATAGTGTCACAGCCCTGATGCTGCCCTTTCTCCACATTCTCAAGTGCCTGGACAAGGGAAACATGGTTGATGGTAATTGCATGGAGCTGGATATCTCCATAGTGACCCAGTTTAAATTTAAGACTCCTAGCACTGGATGTGTGTCTGCTGGTAGAGCAGGAAAAATTTGGAATTCACTAAAGTTCTGTAAAAATCAGCCCTATACTCTCCCATATGTATTAAAGGAACCATAGAAACAATAGTTCAAGGAACTTAAGGAGAAGAAGCAAAAGACCAAGTCATGGACACGGTAGACAGAAGAAAGGAAAGGACTGCAAAGTCCATGGAAGGTGGCTTGCAGTGATGCTGGCTTCCACGGCATAGCTAATGACCAGAAATCCTTCCTCCCACCCTGGCCACATACATGTGCCCTGGGGAACTTTGTGCATGGCAAGGAGTAGTGTTGTGTCCTGCATGACAAAGGTTGTGGGGAGTAAGGAGGGCGGTGCAGGGTTAAGAAATACAGTAGCCAAGAATAGTGTGCAAGTGGGACCAAGGGACTCCAGCCTCAAGGGCTGAGCCCTGAGTTGGCCAACGCATAGCTTTTATTAGTTAGGTGAGGAAGTAAAAGAGATAAAGCTTGTTAATCTCAAGGTCTGTGAATCCCATATATTATAATAAGAAACTGATTCAAACCAATCACCCTTGCCTGCAGGCAGCAGCACCAAAAGTCTCAGGATGTATGTATCTCCCCAAGGGACAAAAGACAAAACCTTTATGCATATGAATAGATGGAGAGCACATTATTGAATCACTTCCCCTGCAGGTTGTAGGAAGGAATGCAACAGAGGTAGAGGCTCTCCTTAGCCAGGAGAAGGTGGATGGCTGTGCCCAGGTTTATCAACCCCGTGTGTTTCCCAGATGGTCCCCACAAGGCTGTGTCTGGCTTGGGTTGCCACCCCCCATGGGGAATCTTACCCATCATTGACTAGCCAGCCATTTTTCTGAGGCCAAACAGGGACACATAAGGTGTAAGGACAAAGGTGAAGCAAAGTTCCTGAAAGGATCCGTCTCACACTCTCCTTTCTTTAGGGGCAGGTACGAGGAGACAGATGGGAAAGCAGTTGCATGGCAACAGAGTAGCAGATGCTGTAAATTAAGAACAACCGCTTTACTCCTCTCTTTCCAACTCCCAACTCTTAAAGAGGGTCTCTGAGTGTATAAAATGTCTTTAGGATCTTCCTACAGTTTTCCTTTTTGAATCCTTATAGCTGCCTCATCCCCCAGATATATCCACTCTACCCTCTTAGGAAAACAAGTAGACCTTGATCAGAACCAGTAATTAGAACTCTTTATTGATGTGTACAAAAATTTAGAATAAGGTAGCCCTCCAAGGAGCATAGATCTCTTTGGCTCACCGAGTTTCATCCACTCAGTTAGGATACCATTTTCCTCTAATCAGTCCACTGGTGAGAGGTACAAAAGAGGTGCAGAAGAGTTAAACAAACCAATTATTTTTATTTTTAATTCATGTAACGTTGGTATCATTTACATACAATAAAATTTATAGATTTTATATATACAGTTTAATTACTTTGACAAATGTATACAATCTTGTCAGGTTAAAAATCAAACTCAGTTTGCTCAGACATTTCTCTTGTGCACTCTTATGGAAAATCACCCCCAAATTTCTACCCTAAATAATCAATAATCTGATTTCTCGCACTACAAATTAGTTTTTCCTATTATAATTTCACACAAATGAAATCATATTGTATGAAATCTGTGGTATTTGATTTCTGTCACTCAATATGGTTGTGAGATTCATTCATGTTTTGTATGAATCAGATATTAATTCTTTTTTATTGGTGAATAGTATTCCTTTGTATAAATATACATTTTGTTTATCTATTCACCTTAATGGACATTTGAGTTATTATCAATAAAGCTTTGTGGTAGGCTGAAAAATGCGCCCCCTTCTGCCCAGAGCTGTTCATGTCTTAAACCCTGGAATCTGTGAATGCAAACGAGACACTGCAAATATGATTATGGATTTTGAAATTGAGAGATTTTTCAAGTGAAACTGCATAATCACTATGGTCCTTATAAGAGGGATGTAGGAGGAGTCAGAGATGGAGAAAAGGTTGTGTGATGACAGAAGCAGAGATTGTATTCGTGTGCTTTGAAGATGGAAGAAAGAACCGTAAGCCAAGAAATACAGTAGGCCACTAGAAGCTGAAACAGTCAAGAAAACAGATTCTCCCCTCAGAACCTCCAGAAGGCTCTAGCCGTGCTCACACCTTTTTAGCTCAGTGTTACTGATTTTAGATTTATTATCTCCAGAATGATAAGAGACTAAATTTGTATTGTTTTAAGCCACCAATTTTGTAGAATTTGTTATATTAGCCATAGGAAACTAATACAGCTTCTAAAACCATCTATGTTCAAATTTTTTAGTTGACATATGTTTTTATTTTGTTTGGATAAATACGTAGGAGTGGAATGGCTGGTTACTGTGACAAGCATATGTTTAGTTTTATAAGAATCAGCTAAACTGTTTTTCCAAATGGTTGCATCATTTTACACTCCACTAACAGTGTATGAGAAATCCGGAACTATAAATCCATACCAACACTTGATATTGTCAGTCTTTTAAGTTTAACCATTCTGTGAGTATGTGAAGTGTTATCTCACTATAGTTTTATTTTCACATTTTCTTGATGACTAACAATGTGAGTTTCCTTCAGGTTCATATTGTGTATTCCTATATTGTGTTTTGTGAAATGTCTATTCAAATATTTTGCTTATTTTTCATTAGTCAAAAGAGACATACAGTACATATTTAATGTATCACCATCATTACAGTCATTCCTCTACAAAACCCTTACCTTCCACCAGTACCTCCTGACCCTATTCCTCCTTTTCTGAAACTTAAGTTCAGTAACACTTTATTTCCTGAGAAGTTTATAAAAAGACATAATAACCTGATCATAGGCTTGATAGATAAATGAAAGAGAAATGATTTTGTGGGCTTATAACAAAATGATAAAAGGGTGACATTTACCCTTTGGAACAAGCCTACCCTGATCTCTAGTTTCTTCTCGCTTATTAATTACTCTGGAAATTCTGCTAGTGTTCCTTTCCTCTGAACTTTATTCCCAATGTAACTTGCTTTCAGCTAGTTGTCACAAGAGTTTCCTACAGCCTATCATTCTCTATGTATGTAAATTTTAGCTGGATAACCCTTAAATATATTTGCTTTTGAATAAGAGTATTGGAATCATACAAAGAAGGATTGTTGAATTAATGAGTTTCAGGCATAGTGACATGGTGAATGGTATATCTCGAATGGCTTTTTGTTGTAAGATATAATTGTGTGTGGTCATCTACTCCACATTTTCCAATAATCAGAGATAGCACTCAGGCAGACTATACCCAGTCCTGACTTTTTCTCATGGTGGTGAATCTTCATCACAGTTCAAACCTTGGTTCTATTCCCAAAGCATGATTTTTTTCTGGTCCACCTCCACTAAGTACATGTAAAATAAGAACAAGAAAATTTTAAATGATGTTGATGACTGTACAGTTTTAACTTCTTTTTTTTTTTTTGAAAATTGATATATGTTCAATTTTCTATTTGGAACAGAAAAAAAAATGTGTGAAGTTAAGTGCCAAGTCTAATTTTCTTGATTATCCTGTATTTTCCAGGATAATCATATAGTTGAGGCTTGCTCATAGCTAGAGAAACTTTCAGCACTGGACAGTGGCCATTAGTATGAAATATACAGGGCTTTGAGAGAGAAACAGTTTAAAAAGGTGAACAGCCTTCATTCCAATAGAAAGGGATTAACAAAATTAACCTTACTAGAGAAAAAGTAAATAAAAAAAGATTATCCCAGAAAGGGTTATTTCTAATTCTTGGAAATTATTTTTTTCCTAGTAATTGAGTCCTAATTTAAATCCATTATTTTCAGCCTTTTCACTGCTTTATAATGAGAGAATCCCTCTTATCTCAACATTACATTTTCCTGCTTAGGTTTCTCCATGGTCTGTACTTATTCTATCCCTTTTATTTTCCTCTAGCTCTGAAAATGTAGCCATAATCAGAGAACTGATTTCTGGCCGAGAGTCTCATCAAGCTGGAAAAGCCCACACATTCAGGTAAAGGAAATGGTCCAGAGAAGCCATTTTGCCTGTATCTGTCAGTTTTCTCCAATGATTACTGCTAGCAGCTGACTAACCCCTAATTTACTTTTCAGATTTATTTTACTTTGGGATCTTGTCTCTAAGTGTGTTTAACTTGATGTAAAATTGTTTTCATGACTCCTGTTAAAGATACTGTAGGCGTTATCCTTTCTTCACAAAGGGCCTTGGCTATCTCTACACATCAGTGTCTTGTCTCATGGCATTAGGCAGAGTTCTAGGAAAAAGCAACATAGGGAGTTTCGAAGGCATTCTGTATTTGTTTTTGTTGTTGTTGTTGTTTTTTTTTTTTTGTGTGTGTGTGTGTGTGTGTGTTTACATGTACATAAAATGCCACAACATTCACAGCAATTGGATCTAGGTCCTTGTATGAATTACTCATGATATTTAATTGGCATATTTAATATGTTTATGTCCCACCCACCTTATGGAACTAGAAACAAAACAAAAAATAATCAATTACAATATGGTTGATACAACAGAATAAGAAAAAATAAGGGGCAATTCTTACCAACAGCATCAACTGATGAGCATACCACTGCTGTGACTGAATATCAACTAGGTCTCTAAATTTCCCAGCTAGAACTGAGTTTAGCAAGGTTCCATAAGGATATCCACCTTTGGGAAGTTCATAGTCAAGTGGCTAAAGCAGTTTTGGGCATTTCAACATGGAACACATGCTCTTCTTATCCACTTACTAATTAAGTAATGAATAAAATGAGCTTGGTTAGAATAGAACCTATAAAAGCAGAATCATAACGACCCCAAAATATATTAGGCTAGAGAGCTACTGAAAACCATAAGGACCCCAAAATACATTAGGCTAGAGAGCTACTGAATAACAAAGCAAAACATTTGAGAGATCATTACACCTGACCATAGCTTCAAATTAAAATTAGCAATCAACAACTCATTGTGTTGCATATGTTTTTGTTTTGTTTGGATAAATACCTAGAAGTGGAATGGCCTAGCCAGAAGGTAAAGCAAATGAGAGAATTAGAGAAGGAAAGAGCCACTCCTCTAATGCAGTGTTGTCACGCAGGGGACCCTGCTCGCTGCGCCATTTGTCGTGCAGGGTCTCAGCTCCCACTCCCCGCCCAAGAACGCAGGACACGGTAAGGCCAAAAAGGAACACCCATGGAGCCATAGATAGGGGAGTCAAACCAATATATTCTCGCTGGCGGCTGGGCTGGAGACACAGGAAGCAGGATCTACATAATCTGCCTAACAGCAGTCCGCGCTTGCCAGCCACCATCTTCTTGCTAGCCCCCATTCCATTTTCTGCTAGCGTAGCCACAGCAGTTATATTAGTGGCCAATGGCTTACGGGTTACAGCTGACGGCCAACTAGCCACAGCTGCTGGCCATCTGATCACAGTTGATGGCCATTTACTACCCGAGCCAGCACCTTTCTATGTGAGGCCGAGAGCCTGGAAACTGTTTTTTGGGGGCTTTGTCCCCACAAGTGTGTATGGGAAAAAGGAGGCAACGAGAATGGTACTGTATGGGAGGGGGTTGAGGAATCAGAGAAATGTCTCTACCTGAAGACTTGGAAGGCATCCAACACTGGTCACAAGCTTCTGACATCATCAGGTTAAGAATGTGATAGTGCAGAAACCTAGTTTCCTTCCACCAAAGCCAAGTGGGAGTATCGCAAACTTTCCAATCAGGGCAAAGCCATGTCTTGGGGCCAGGAGTGAATTATCCTTCAGAGAAATGCGTATAGTAAGTTTCCTTTGAAGTAATACATGCATACTTTAGAAAATCTGATAATTACCAACATGATAATGAGGGAAATACATTCCACATAATCCCATCACCGAGAAGAACTATGCTTAATATTGGGTGCATACGCATAAAGTGTTTTTTTACATGTAACATATGCTTTGGCAATTGTGATTATTCTGCTCTATAGTTTAGTATCCTGCTATTGTGACATAATATTATATAGTTATTTTTTCCATGCCATTAAACATTTGTACAAATCATTACTTTAAATAGTTTGTGGCCTCACTGTAATTTATGTAACCATTTCCCTTTAGGCTGTTTCTATATAACCCAACTTAAATATTTAATGAAAAGCATCTCTAATAATTTCTGAATATAATAACTGTGGGTAAAATATGAATATTTTTATGGTTCTTGATGTATGTGACTAATTGTTTCTTGGAAAAGTTATAGACAGTTTTTGATACTCTTACCAATAGGTATGAGTGCACTTTCTCAAAGGATTATCTCTGGCATTAAGTATTAATGTACTTCTTTAGTTGAGGCTTGCTTCCTTTTGTTACATAGCTCTCATTTTAAGTGTTCAGTATGCTTCTTGCCTAGAGTCTAGTACCTAGACTGATATGAAACTCTGACCTAAATATTGATAATAATTTCTTTCACCGGAGTTTCTTGATGTGTAGTTGCCCACAGTGACATTTCTTGTGCTGCAAATATTAGTTGATCCTTTGGAAACTGGGGTGCACTGATCCTGTTACTGGCAACAATTCCTTGGGCCTTGAAAAATTTACCCGTGTGTTTAACATTTAATATCCCAAATTACCCCATGGTATTTGAACTCCCATGGAGTTCACAGAGCTTGATGACAGTTTCTTGGAACTAATAAGTTACATGTAGAAATCTAAGCATAGTATTTTCAATGTAAATCTTCAAGAATCCATTTCCTCCTTATATTTTCATCTCCAGATGCTTTTCATGGGCTGTTGGTTCTGCTGAGGTTTTCTGACAGTATACGGGTGTATGTTTGGTGCAGAACCAAGAGCGCATTGAGGAATGGGGCAGGAAGGAGAAATGATGAGAATGTCATAACAAAGGGACCAATCCTAGACAGTGACATCCTCATCTGGTTCCCTGTCTCTCCAGCATTCTACACATTGGGACCCAGTAGTATTTGGCCTTTTCTGCTCCACTGACACTCATGCATAGCCATCTTGACCCAGAGCTTCCATTCAACAATAAGCTCAGGAGGTGAGACATGACAAAGGCTACCTGCACAGAGATTGGGAAAGGAGACACGGGGTCCCTCCCAAAAGACAGTGAGACAGCAGTATTTGAAAAGATGGTTCAGCCCAACACAGCTAAGGCTGGATCATGGAAGTGAAATTTGGACAAGTATTTGAATTATCAAAAGGTATCACTCATGGGCAAGATCAGGACCAGTGTATGCAGTGAGACTAACTATACTGCATCTTGCCAGAAAGAATCGGGGGAGAGCATCTTACAACTACAGTATCTGATTGCTGGAAGATACTAGGATTGAAACATTTGCTCAAGGTTAAAACCAAACCAGAGAATTTATGAAGTCATCTATCCCTGGCCTCCACCACTTATGAACAGGAAAAACATGAGTCTTCCTAGTTTCCCTGAGCCCTCAGTGAAAAAGCTCACTAGCATTTCTATAGGCGAGAGAGGGGTTGCAGGGCTGGGAGTAAATTGTTATAGACCTTTCATTTCTTACCTCTGGAGGGAAATGATAAAAGGCGGCCGCGGACCCTTTAACCTAAAGGTAGCACCTGTCTGGCAGCTTCTTCTGTTTTCCAGCTTGGGTCCTATCAACAGCTGATTAACATCCTGAGGACCTCTCCCTTCATCAGTGGCTGCTTCTGGGGTTGAGATTCTTTCAAGACAGTTACAGATTGACTCTTGGTTGGTGTTTCCGCTAGTTCTCTCTCTCTCCCTCTCTCTCTCTCTCTCTTTCTCTCTCTCTCTCTCTCTCTCTCTCTCTCTCTCTCTCTCTCTCCCTCCTCCCCCAATCCTCCCTCCTAACATGCACAATAGTAAGTGCTGGTGTTATGGAAGCTTCTGCTCTCACCACCCAGACTTCCATGCTGTCCTAGGTCTTCTTGAAAGACTCCTGAATCCTTTCAGGATCTTTAATCAACATGAAGAATCTTTCAGTAAATAACTCCCATAGTACTTCCTTTAAATTAACCAATATTAACATCTGTTAAGTTTAGAAAATAACTCTTGAGGAATTTACATCATCTGGGAGGTCCTGGACTAGAGCAAAAACTTGGATAAGCTCAGTATAAGAAGGTTGTGATGCCCTGTAGTGTTCTGAAGTATCCACTGGGGCTAGGGAGCTTCTTGGTGAAATTAACACCTGAACTGTGTTACAAAAATGTTGTAGACAATGTATGAAATTTTGAGGGCCTGGTGTTGTTCTTATGGAAGCTTCTGAGTTCTAATCACCCTGAGTTCTCTTTGCAAGTCTAGTCCTAGAAATAGAAGCTGCTTCCTGCAATTCCTCTCTGTGCTATTTTATGTATGCATGTATGTTTGTATGTATGTATTTTCAAGATAGCCATTATTTGTTTAGCCAATTTCTCAATTTAAATTCTCTTTGACACAATAATTCATCTAGTTTTTGCTCACCTGACTGGACCCTGGATGATACAGAGCCAGCTCTGCCATCTACCAAGAGTTTAGAAAAGTCACTTTAATCCTCTAGCCACAATATCTTAATTAAAAAAAAATGAAGTTGATAATGCTTGACCTCAAAGGATTATTATGGGGATTAACAATTATATATAAGACCTAGCACAGAGCCTGACACAGAATAGGTGCTAGCTTCTGTCCCTTCCTATTCCAGCATCTTAAGATACCACCAATATACGAGTAAGGAAAGTGGCAGAATTGCATGTCCATGGTGGATTTGAGACTATAAACTACCAAAGGATGGGGCCATATGACAATTGCTCTGTTCTGGCTACGATGATAAAAACAATAGGACAATAATGACATTACCAAATATGTACAAATCACTTCGTATGAGTCAGACGTTACATATATTATGTATTTATCCTCATAAAATCTTTTTTCTCCTAAATTATTTTATATTAGCACTGTTTATCTGCATTTTACAAGTTAGAAAACCAAAGCACAAGGATATTAAACAGCTCATCCAAGATTATACAGCTAGTCAGTCGTAGATCTAAGATTTATACCCAGGCAGTTTACCTCCAAAGTTTATGCTCAAAATCACTGCATTATCCTGCCACTTGATAATCAGAATGCATTTTAATATTTGCAATTTACTCTGCTCTACATTCTCTCAGTTGATCCTTAGAACTATTCTGCAATACAAAGGGGACAGAAATGATAATTCCCATTCTACAGATGAGGGAACTGAGGATTAAAGATTTTCACATCTCCAGTAAGTGGCAGAAGTGGAATTTGAACTAATTTCTTTGTTCTGACCCCTAACACCAAACCTGAGCTCTTTCTTCTAAGCCAGTATCTTTCCAAGTGCCTCCTGAGTACACAGCATCTCCCCTCCCTCAGGCCTGGGTCTCTTTGTATCTCTTTGCCTGACTGAGATAACTGTGTTTTTTTTAATTTAAAACTGACCACCTGTAATGCATCAATTTGATATTAGCTGGAATGAGTAGTGGCCTGTCTGCTGACCAAGGAGACCTCCTGCCTAGGAGGAGGGCCTTGATGAATGGGATGATGAACAAAGCAGTTCCATGTCTGACTTTGGCAAATGGCTTTGCGCTGATTCCTTTCAAAATGTCCTTTACTGCCAGAGAAATTTCTCAGCACAAAAGTGGAGGCACTCACAGTACGATGCAAATGAGACAGAGATGGCACTGACATGGAAAGAATAGCAATATTATCCTAATGGCTCTGAAATAAAATATAATCACGGGAGGAAATTTACCCTGAAATCATGTTCATCAGCTTTGCAGGGAAGTCTTTTTCTTACCCAGTCTTGCCACTGGGTCCCTAGTGGACTTCTCCCCCTCAGGACTCAGGTGCAGTGGCCTTTCTTAATGCCTTCTTCCAGGACAGAGGCCCAAGCTCTTGCCATTACCCTGTAGTTAAAGACTGTCTTGTGAGATTCCATCTCCATAGTGAAAACTACCTTAACATCAACAGATGAGCCGACCGCATCAGGGACTTTGGGGCATGGCTGTCTTGACATCAGCTTTGAGCATTTCTTTTTTTGGGTTTGGCCCACAGTAATCTGCAAAATGCTCCTCATTCCTAAGAGTAGTTCCATGCTTTTCAGAGCTGATGCCACTTTAGATGAACCTCATGGCATGGAAACCAAAATTGAGAACTTTCAAATAAGGTATTTACTCTCCACATGTTTGGGGCCCAATAAACATGTCTAGTTTTATCTTGAACCACTGAGAACCTCAGCTGTATTGAAAGGCTTCTTGCCTCCAAAACATGGCACTGACTCCCACAGCCCCATGACTTTGTCTAGACTCCTTTTCCTCCTCTTTCAATCCAGGGACCGAGATCAAATGTCCCTTCCTTTCTGTACCTTCTTGGACTTCTCCTTACCCTGTAATTAACTATCTCTCTCTCACACTTGCTTCATGACCTTGGCTCTCACCACATGGCACAACTGGGAATAGTTTACTGATTTGTTTCCTCCACTTGAAATGAGGGCTCCTTTGACAGGGACTGGCTTTTTATTTCCATGTTCTCAGGTCCTCACACAGTGACTGGCAAAATGCACACTCTGAAGGTGGCTCTGCTCTGTGTATTCATCTTATTTCTAGCCATCCTGATGTACTCGCAGCCCTGGGCGTCAAGTCATGTCAGGTCCAGTACGTGGTGGAGAGATGATGCTCATGCCCAGTGATAGGCCATGGGCTGTTTCCAGGTCCACTGGTATGGGACACTTGACCAATTTCCAAAGGGTTCTGAGCTGAGTGCCCCTCCTTCCTGGCCTTCCCCATCCAACACACACACACACACACACACACACACACACACACACACACACACGAGTCCATCCCCTCCCATCTTTGATCAGTCTTTAGTTGAATTGTGTGATCTTCAGCTCTTTAGCAGTTAAAGGAATTGCCATCTCTGAATCTGCCCCTTTGCATTCTATTCACTGCAATGAAACTTTTATATGACTGCTTTCTACTGACAGTGCAGATATAGAGTGGAGTGGGAGATGTATGGAGCAACTGTTGAGGGATGGCATATGAAGGAAATCCTCTAACGACATTTTCCAACTGAATTTCATATTCTTATCTTCACCCTCTCCCTGTTGATAAAAGTCACTCCCTGTAACTGGGAGACTATAAAGATAATGGCAGTAATACCTCAACTATAGACATGTCCCTAAGACCAGGAGGTCCTCTGCTCTCTTCTCTGATATTCCCAAGTGCCTGTCTCCCCATCATCATGGACTCCAGGACAGGTACAGGTACCCCTGGCAGGCCAGCCTCTGCCAGGATATCCCTTCTGGCTAAGGCATTTTATAGGAATGAGTGGTGCTCCCTTCCCTTCCTTTCTCTCCGATGCTTCAGGTCTGCCAGGCTCTCACTAACAAAGAGGCATCGCCATTTTCATAAATTTACCACATTCAATGAAGCAATGAGTGACTCTCAAAGCTGACCCTGCAGTAGATAGAGGTAAGAACACACAAATCCTAGAAGTGAAGTGATGAGCAGGAAGCTTGGAGAAAGGTAGGCGGCAGTGACCTAGAGGAATTATGCTGAGAATGGAGCAGCCCAAAAGGAGTGAGAAATAAGCTCAGGTGCTGCCAGATCTCTTCTCATCCCTAAACTCTTCCTGTGAAATCATATGTTTGTGGAATTGTAAGGAGAGAAGCTGCCCAGGAAGGCTTCAGGATTTAGGTCAGATCCCTGACACCTTAACCAATATTTGTATGATGAGTGAATCAACAGTTCAGTAGGGCTAGCTCTTAGAATTTACTAGTCCAGGGTATAATTTTTGAGATTATTGAATACAGTGTCATTTTGAATTGGTGGATTGTGTATGCAAAGTGGATTCTCATCCCAAAAACATCACTTCATGATATGATCTTGTGGAAAGGATAAAAAAACAGCATTTAAGTCAATCCCATCCACCAGGGAAATAATTGCCTTTTTCAACAAATGGTTCTGAAAAACTGAAGGGTCACATGCAGAAGAATGAAGTTGGACCCTAATTCCTACCATATACAAAAATTAACTGAAAATAGATCACAGACATAAATGTGAGAGTTAAAATAATCAGACCCTTAGGAGAAAATATAGGGGTAAAATTTCATGATCTTAGGTTTGGCAAAGTATTCTTACATATGATATTACAATCATGAGCAACAACAAAAAATAGATAAATTGGACTCCATTAAGATGAACAACTTTTGTGGTTTCAAAAGGCACCATAAAGAAAGTGAAAAGACAACCCAGAGAATGGAAGAAAATATTTGCAAATCATATATGTGACTTTTATTCAGTATTTATGGAAAATTCTTGCAATTCAATAATAAAATAAAATAATCTAATTGAAAATGAGCAAAGTATTTGAAAAGACATTCCTCCAATGAACAAATGGCCAACAGACAATGTGAAAAGATGCTCAACATCTGTCGTCATGGAAATGTTAATCAAACCCACAATTTGATTATACTTCACACCCATAGGATGGCTAGAGTAAAAAAGTCAGACAATCACAAGTATTGGGGGAGAATATGGAAAAACTGTAACCTTCATACATTGCTGGTGGGAGTGTGAAATTGAGCGTCAGTTTTGGAAAACATTCTGGCAGTTCCTCAAATGACTAAACAGAGGGCTATTATATAACTTAGAAATTCCACTTCTAGGCATATACCCAAGAGAATGAAAATATATGTTGACACAGAACGTGCAAACATGCTTATGGCAGCAGCATGTTACATAATGTCTAAAGGGTTGAAATGACTCACATATTCATCAACTGAATTTTGGTATATCATTACAATGGAATATTATATGGACATAAAGAGGAATGAGGCACTGATACATACTATATAACATGGATAAATCTTGGAAACATTATGCTAAGTAAAGAAACCAGTCAAAAATACCACATATTATATGATTCCATTTGTATAAAACCTCTAGTACAGGAAAATCTATAGAGACAGAAAGTAGATGAGTGGTTGCTTAGTGCTGTGGTGATAAAAGGGCATAGAGGAGCAGAAAGGGATAAATGGAGCTAAAAAAGAAAGAATGGTAGCTAAAGGGGTAGCTAAAGGTATGGGGTTTCCTTTTGACGTGATGAAAATGTTCTAAAATGGACTGTGATGATGGTTGTATATATCAGTATAAAAAGCCAGACATTGAATTGTACACTTTAAATTGGTGAATTTTATTGTATGTGAATTATATCTCAATTAGATTGTTTAAAGATTTAAGGTCTTTAAAGTTAAAGCAAATTTTCAAAGTTGATTGTTATCTATTGGAAACAATGTTTCCTGCTACTATAATGCAGGCCCAAGCAAATGGTCTGTAACTATTCATAGATAGAAAAAAAAAAAAGAATTTTTGTTGACAGTTTGTAGAAGCCCCTTTTCCCCTTCTCATTGGAGAATTCTCACCCCTGCCATTGGTCTAGTTGGCTATCTTTAGTCTAAGAGCAGAGACTCCAGAGCCAGATGATCTGGATTGGAATCGTGCTCTGCCTCTGGCTAGCTAAGCAAACTATTCAAGTCACTTAACCTCTCTGTGCTCAATTTCTCGTTTATTTAATGAGCATTCAATAACCGTTAGCACTTATGATTATCATCTACTGAGAGGTGCCTGATTTAGATTCAGTGTTCCTGGATTGTCTTAGCTAGGTCTTAGAACTTTTCTGCATCTCAGCTTTATCACACGAAGACATCATGAGAATTGAGAATTAAAAGATGGCAATAGGTATACTATATACTGTAGGGTGTTTGTGTGTGTGTGTGTGTGTGTGTGTGTATCTTGTTTGTTTTTTGTTTTTAATCTTGTATTTGAAAGAATTATAGAGATTATAATGCCCGTTTTATTGACAAGAAAGCAGAAGCCCACAAAAGGAGCAAAGCCCATAAAATGAAGCCCACTTAAATTCCATTCCTAAGCACGCTAAATCCATTCTGCCTTGTGGTCTTCTGTAGCAGAAGATCCAGGCCCATCTCCTTCCAGCTCACACTCAGCACTCTTCTCCAGGGCATACAGGTAGGCAGGAAGAGGATTTTATTAAAAGAAAGGACCACCAGGATTTGTGGGGAATTAGGCTGCCCTCATAGTCCTGCTCCATGAATACGTCTTGGTCCTGTGTCCTCAGAGTCCCCAGCTTTTTCCCCTTGATCCCACAGCCCCAGACCCAGCCTCCCATACCTTTCCTTCTCTGCCACCAACTGCTGTTCCCTCTATTCCCCAACACCAATGGGAAGCAACCCTTCCCTGAATTTTCCCCTTCCTCATTCAGAAGTAAGCATGGCTTCTGTCTTGCTGGAGACCCTACTCGCTGCGCCATTTGTCATGTGAGGCGGCCTGCAGGGTCTCAGCTCCCGCTCCCCACATAAGAACGCAGGATGTGGCTAGGACAAAAAGGAACACCCACGGAGCCATGGGTAGGGGAGTCATTCCACTATAGTCTCACTGGAGGCTGAATTCACACGACATGCGACCCGCTGCCCGCTTTTCTGCCAAACGACTGACCAACCAACGCAGCCACAGCAGTTATATGGGTGGCTAATTGGCTAACTGGTTACAACTGATGGCCAACTAGCCACAGATGATGGCCATCTACTACCCGAGCCACCACTTTTCCACATGAGGCCGAGAGCCTGGAAACTGCTCTCTGGGACTCTGTGGGGACAGACACATTGGGAGGAAATGACTCCACACAGAAAGGTCCCTATCCCTCCTGTTCCTGTACTGTCTGCCACCAGTGAGGAGTGGGAATGTTATGTGGTTTAGAGGGGAGAGGTGGACTTTGAACTATAGTGTGGTTATATACTCTGTGTGATCATGGCGGATTCACTCCTCAAGACCTTGGTTTCCTCCTACATAAAGAGGGTGCTACAACTGTGGTGCAGGTCAGGGGAAGTTTAAAGTACCTGCTTCTTCACAAGCATTTGATAATACCATCTTCTCATATTGTCTTTTTCCTCCTCCGCTGCAATGATGTCCCCTTTAAAGGGTTGCTCTTCCCAGGCTGTAGGACAGAAACCTGATGTGGTGAGTTTTAGACAAGGATGGGGAGGTTAATCTGGGTTTTCTGTGCTTCACCTGGGAGGCCTTCACCTGGGAAGACTAAACAGATAGTGTCATAGACAAGAGAAACTGGCTCAGCCCCTCCTCCTTCTCCTCTGAGCTCTACAGTGCAGATGTTTGCTTCCTGAAACATCCAAACACGGTCAGAGGACAGAACTGTAACTACTCTCCTATGGCTCCTGGCCTGAGGACTTAAAGGCAGCTCACATATCCAAATCATTAGTCTCTCCACCCTCCCTATTTAATCAGTCAAGTCATATTCTTGCTCCAAGATCACCATCACTGAGGAACTTCCCATGAGGTTTCCAACCCCATCCTACATGTTGTTCACAGCCCCACCCCACCCCAGGAGCACATATTCCTCCCACTGGAATAGAAAAAAGGATGGTTTCCAAGAAGCAGGGTGGGAAAAGCCTTAGAAGTCAAAACTACCAGGGAAAGCCACATTGACCTTGGCAGAACCCCCCTCAACTCCCAGCAGCAAATACTGGATGAAAGATGGTTACTCACAGCTCAGGCTCCCTTTGAGAAGAGAACTTTGTGGGGTTCAGAACAAGTCATCCCAAGATGTGCCTCAGTGGTATGCAGATTACTTTGAGCTAAAGGCAACTTTAGCCATGGGCTCAAAAGAAACCTCTGCCCTTCACTTTAACTACCTAGAAGAATCTGAATTAGGGGCCTTGCCCATAAAAGATTATCAGAGATATCTTCTTTTGACCTATCTGTAAGACAGGGAAACTTCTGTTTACTAAACATCTGTTGTTGTTATACTATAAGGACACCTTTGAAGCCCCCAAGGCACCTTACCTCAACCCTAGCTCAAGATGTCTTATACACCCATGTTCCCTTTCTCTCTGAACCTCTTGTGCAGGTGGGGTCTCTGACTCTCTCACGTATGTGGGTTCCCATACACACGTAGCTATTAAATTTGGTGATTTTGTCATGCTAATCTGTCTCACATCTATTTGATTATTAGACAAGCCAGAAGAACCTTGAGAGTAAAGTTTGTTCCTCCCTACTCCTTCCACTAGTAGCTGTCAGCTTGTTAGAGATGATAAATTGAGCTTCTTTTTTAGGTCCTCCAATTAGCTTTTGAGGCACCCTCCACTCCTTCCACCTGCTTTCCTCACATGTGCGTCAGTGAACACTGGCTTCTGCTGTGTGATGTTTGAAGCTGGAAGACAAAGAAATTGCTCCCCCCACACTCATGCTCAGACTGCAAAACTCCCCAGAAATAGTACTTGTCAGGTGAAGACCATTTTCTCTCAGTACAGGATCTTCCCTTGCCTATTAAGCATATGACATTGACATGAACTTGTATGGGCTTTTTGGCTAAATTTGCCAAATCAATTCAATCCAAGTTTACTTTGAAAGGGTACTTTCAAAGAAGAAATAAGAAATGAGTTAAAAAGTACAACAAACAGCCCACAAAGAAAGCAACATCCTCTACATTTCTCAGCTTATACTCCATCTTAAAGCTCCTCAGCTTTTTCCATGCCTGGCCCAGTGACCTACCGTAGAGACAGCCCTGCTGTACTGCCCTCCACCCTCCCTGCTCAGTCTCCATACCTGTTCTTCTAGTCATTCCTCTGAGAGCCCCACAGCACCAGTGGGGGCTGAGGGGGATGGATTTGCAGCACAATATCCAAGAGACATTAGCTCAGGGATCATGAGTCAGCCCTATTTTAACCAAGGACAGACAGGATTCATGGCGTGGCATTATAAAAGGAGGGATTTAGATGAGATCAGTGACCCTCCATCTTAGCTCTGCTTCAGGGTTATCTGTGGAATTTTATATATTTATATCATTAGGGCTCATCCTGGAAAATTCTGATTCAAAAGGTATAAGATGTAATTCAGTTGCCTATTTTAAAAAATCTATAGTTAATTTTGCTGCATCCAAGTGTGAAAATCACTGAACTAGATCACTGGGAAATTTTATTGAAATTAAGATTGTGCATCAGTTGAGGGTGGGCCAGGATTTGGAGTTGCCTTATTGAGCCATTTTAAAAACATAGGGTATTGAGCTATATTTCTAGTTATTCATGGAAGAGAGCAATGGACTGGCTAATACCTCAAGGCTTTTTATAGTACAAAAATTCCCTTGTATTATGTCAATATTATTTGCATGAGGGCAGGACCCAGACATAAAAAAGGTGAATCATTTGCTTCGATATGTGCCCTTTCAGCTTAAAAACATGCAGTCGTGGAATCTCAAGGGAGCAGAAAATCTAACTCACACTTGGTAGTGTCCTTCCAATCACTGGTGTGATGCTGTCTACAGGATCTTCCTCAAATTGTTTTCTACTTGGCATTTTTAATTGCCTTAAATGAACTATTTGTTTACCAGTAACTTCGGGCTATCTTGTGAACCAAACATTGACTCGTCAGGAGAATTTAAAGCTCCCATCCTTGGCCATATGAATTAGAATCTTCCATTTGTAGTGTATTCTTCTAGTTGCCATCTTATTTGCTGTTATCCCTGTGAACACAATGCCTTCAGAAGAGAACCTAAAATTTGTCTATGTCTACTCAGTTTGGGAAAGGGTGCTCTGCACTTCCTCTCCCATAACTGGTCCAGCAGAAGTTGCCAAGCCAGACTTTGCAGTACTTATCCTAGTTGATAGAGCAGAAGTTACAGACACCCAGGAAACCATTATACAGAATCTCTCTGCTCCCAGAGACAGGGTTCTAAGGCGTGCAGAGTCAATTATAAAGAGCCTTCTTTGCTCTGGATCCATCGCGGAATCTGCTAAAAAGCCCATAGTTTCCATAGAAACACTATGGAAAAGTTTAATAAAGTTCCCATCAGCTGCTCTGATGCTAAGAAAGGGAAAATTAGCAGCAGGGAGATAATTAATAGGGTGAGAGGATCACTACCCTTATTGTGCTAGGACCAAGCCCGTCAGGATGACACCCATAGTTGAGAAGACTGACCCTCTCCATCCTGAGAAGAAGCCCCAGTCTTGAATCTATTTAGTAAGAATCATGTTTCAATCTGTGTCTGTCTTTTCAATATAAGTTCAACTTAGAAGCTGTCTTTAATCTATAAATTATTTCAATACTTTTGCCAGAGGTAACATTAAGAACTTACATAAACAAATAAAATGAATCACATAAACAGCAAAATAATTCTGCTTCTTCTGTTTTCTTTCTTTGCTTCTTGAATCCTTAGTGTAGGTGTGGAGGGTACATGCTCATGTATGCCTCCTCCTACCTCCTTTAAATTACTGTTTTCTAGATTTTCTCCCAGTAGGAAACTTTACAGGTGTCTCAATAATCTCCTCAAGTCTCCACTATGCTCTTACATAAGGTAATTTTTGTTTCTGTTTAACATGTTTTTCTTGTTACAGTTTAAACTTTTTTGCTCTAGCTCTATACCAAGTAAAATTAAAACTCAAACATGCAAACAAAACCACAAGAGTAGAACACCCTTATTCCCTGCTGGACACACAATCGTCTTCCATATGCTTATACTTCATTACTCATTCTCAATCCTCTCTCTCTCCCAGATTTTATATATCACTAGAAGAAAATTTCCCCTCAAATTCAAGTAGGTTTAAGAAATTCTCAAGGCTTTCCAAATTTGGAGTCTCTGGGGCTTGGTTGAGACCAGGAAGAGGGGGGAAATATTCTAGAATTGTATAGCTCTTTGCACTCTCTTAAACACTTTCACATTTTTTTCATCTGATCCTCATCACAAAGGGATTGAAAAAGACAGGCATTATTATTCACATGTTGCTGTCAAGAAATCTAGTTCTCAAAGAGGCTCAGTCATTTGCCCAAAGTCACATGCATGGTGATCAATAGATTTTGGGCCTTGAATCTACGTGTTTTGGTTCTAAAGCCAGTCTCTTTACTTCCATATAAAGGCCATCCCCTTTTTATGAATTTAAGTCGCTAAGTTTGTCATTAGCAGCCACCACTCTGCATTTGTGCTGTTTTCAGCTCTCAGTATCCTTCAAACTCACAGTGGGGATAAAGAGGGCATTCTCTTTCTTCTCTCCCCAAATCTGAAGATTTGGAGGAAGTCAAGGAAGAATGAAAAAAATTCTCTCTCTCCATCCCCCTCTCTGTCTCTACTTTCACCTCCCTTTAGTGCACTCTGTACAAAAAAACCCAGAAAAATCCTATTAAAACATAAGTCACTCCATTTATCTTCCTAAGAGCTACTCCTTCATATAAGTTCTAGGAAAAGCTCCTCCATGAGCCCAGTGAGCCTCTCTTACTGGAAGGAACTTAAAACAGGAAGATCAAGGGGAAGAACTATGGCCCCCACTGCCACAGCTGGTGTTGGGATTTAGCATACAAACACCATTTTCCACTTCTATTCTAGGTTCTCCTCAGCTCAGCACTTCTGCTGGTCTCAGTACCTTACCTGGTGGCATGCAATAGGCCTTCATCCATGAGTGGTTTGAACACCTGGTTTCCATGCACTTTGTATGCTGAGGTTAGTGCATTTTACCATTTACCATCAAAACTGGGGGAAAAGGAGTATTAAGAGGTATCCTAGTAGATTGCATGGGTGAAAAATGTGTTTCTTCCTCTCCTCATGTACAATACCAGCTTTGCCTGCTCCTGATGGTGAGCACTGGTTATTCTGCCAAGATGGCAGCTGTTCTTCCTGCTGGCTAGTCTTTTAAAACAAGGAGCCCGAAGTGCTAGGTGGAGTTTTAGCTTATAATTCAATAGGATTCTTGTTATGTTCCCTGGGAAAAGCTCTTCCCTTTTTGGATTAGGACCTCCAAATTCATAAATTCCGTAATTTCAGGAGCCAGAAGCAGAGACTCCCAAAGTGGGTCAGTGGGAACATGAGCATATCTGATCTTGGGTCCCTCCCTTGGTTCTCAGACTAATGTAGTATGCCTATTAGGAACACAGTACCATATAAAGGTCTTCGATTTCAAGTATACTCTGCATCCCTGAGAGTATTGCTCCATCCTCTTAAAAATATTGACTCTGAGTTGGCACTTCAGGGGTGCCTTGAACAGGCCATTTCCATTCTATCCACTTGGTAGCTTCTGCGCGGTATGCTATGTGACGTGTGCAATAAACCCCGTGGTCCTATCTTTATTAGAAAGTAAATATCTCGATATGATTCAAAGTACATATGATCCTGTGCATTGATCCCAACATTCCATAAGCATTTGGGAAATGTTGCTCTTTGAACTCCTGAGGGCAGGGAAGGTAAACCTCAAAGATGTATCTACTCTACCAGAATAAACTTCTGACTTGCCTTTGATGGAAGTGGTCCCTTTGCTACCAGTTGGTCAATTGGTCATACTCAGAGTTGGTTTCAGTTGTTAGCCAGATGGGCATTGGGCAGTGGCACTAGCTAGTGCAGCCTTGGGATGTGAGAACTCGTGATGTTGAAACCTGAATTGCCTCCATCCTTGCCATCATGAGTGCTCTGTTTCAGGTGGCCAACAAGGAGGCTGACTGATGTCAATATGCCTAGTCATTGTGTCAACCTTTTGTTTAGTGCCTCTTCTGTGCTGGATGCCCTCTGATGGGCATTAACATCTGATAAAGAGGTCTTCCCTCTTTGCATCTATTCACAGATGTCCACCCACCTTTATCTAAGATCTGCTTGTCCTCAGTCATACAGTCTTTCTCCTTCCAGATTTCTGACAAGCTGGCCAAGCCATTCACCATGACCCACATTTCATACATATTCTATTATGAGGTCACTATTCTTTCTATCCAAAGTGGATGGCCAAGTGAATTGTTTGAAACTGCTCATTGGAATGGATTTCCCTCACCAGCCTCTTTCATGGCCACCTCTGACTGTGGCTGTATTGGAGCTGCACCTGAGGCAATCCCCAAAGCGATTGAGAGTAGCACTCCCAGGAGTTGGGAGAGTAAATGCTTCATTTCTGAGGGGGTATGTGAGTGGTGCATCACAGTACCCACTAATCACCTTTCCATCAGTGCCTTTACCCTATATAAAACTGTCACCTTCTCTCCATCAATCCTTATCCCTTCACTCTATCAACTTTTCTCCATAGCAGTTACGATCTTCTAGTATATGAAAACATTTGCTTCTTTGTTTTGCTCATTTTTTTGTTTCTCTTCAAATAAATGTTACCTCCTTGAGGACAAGGATTGTTATAGGTTTTATAGGTTTAGTTCACAGCTATACCCCAGCACCTAATATAATAAGTATTCATAAAAGTTTGTTATATATTAATGTAAGAGTGAACAAGTACTGTCTCCTTGGAGAGATCAACCCTTCCATCTGGGTTGATCCCCCACCCCCAAGAAACTAAACTAGGTCCATCCTATGATTCTCTTTCACACTGCCTGCTCTTTTGCATTATGAGGTCTGATCAAGACATACAGTGAATGTTTAAATTAAAAAAATTGCAGTAAAAGACACATTGCCATTAATCCCCCTCAAAATACTCCCACTCACTTCAAACACAATTATCCAAACACACTTATTCAAACACATTGTTCTGGCCACTTTCTGAAGCACTCTGGAAGTCCTCTTTCGTGAGTGTCTTTAGTTGCACTGTTGCGGATGCCTCGAATCATTTTGACTTTGGGGAACAGCCAGAAGTCACATGGTGCCAGATCCAGTGAATAAGTGGATGAGGACACACTATAATGTTTTTATTTGACAGAAATTGCCATATACCAGAAGCAATGTGTGACATGGAGTGTTGTTATGATGGAGGTTGATATATGGCACACTTTAAAACACATTTTGGGGCTGGTCCGGTGGCTCAGGCGATTAGAGCTCCATGCTTTAACTCCAAAGGCTGCCAGTTCAATTCCCACATGGGCCAGTGGGCTGTCAACCACAAGGCTGTCAGTTCGATTCCTCGAGTCCAGCAAAGGATGGTGGGCAGCACCCCCTACAACTAAGATTGAACATGGCACCTTGAGCTGAGCTGTCACTGAGCTCCTGGATGGCTCAGTTTGTTGGAGGGCATCCTGCCAACCACAAGGTTGCCAGTTCGACTCCCTCAAGGGATGGTGGGCTGCACCCCCTGCAACTAACAACGGCAACTGGACCTGGAGCTGAGCTGGGCCCTCCACAACTAAGACTGAAAGGTCAACAACTTGAAACTGTGAATGGCACCCTCCACAACTAAGATTGAAAGGACAACAACTTGACTTGGAAAAAAGTCCTGGAAGTACACACTGTTCCCCAATAAAGGCCTGTTCCCCTTCCCCAATAAAATCTTTAAAAAAAAAAAACATCTTCTCTCAACCGTAGCTCACACCCGACTGACTGCATCGAGCAGGTTGAAACTTGTCACATACTGTTATTAAGGTTTGACATGCCACATCCCGTATTGAAGGTCCCTGCCTTTTTATTGGATGGTACTAATCAGCAGTCTTAACCATATATTTTAATCACAATGGAAAGCTTCGTGTCACATCTCCATTCTGGTATGGAAATTTCTGTCAAATAAAAATATTAGGGTGTGTCCTCATCCACCTTATTCACCAGATCTGACACCATGAGACTTCTTCCTCTACAGAAAGTCAAAATGACCATGAAAGGTAAATGTTTTGAATCAATTCAGGACATCAAGCCATGGCAGCTCAGCTAAAGACACTCATAAAAGAAAACTTCCAGATCTACTTTAGAAAGTGGCCAGAATGATGGGATAAGTGTTGGAAGTGAGGGGGACTATTTTGAATGGGATTAATGGCAATGTATCCTTTACTGTAATAATTTTTAATTTCTTTAAATTAAAGTTTATTGGGGTGACAATTGTTAGTAAAGTAACATAGATTTCAGGTGTACAATTCTGTATTACATCATCTATAAATCTCACTGTGTGTTCACCACCCATAGTCAGTTCTCCTTCCATCACCATATATTTGATCCCCCTTACCCTCATCTACAAGCCCTTTCCCCCCTTACCCTCTGGTAACCACTAAACTATTGTCTGTCTCTATGAGTTTTTGTTTCTCATTTGTTTGTCTTGTTCTTTTGTCGTTTTTGCTTTACATATCACATATCAGTGAAATCATATGGTTCTCTGCTTTTTCTGTCTGACTTATTTCGCTTAGCATTATAATCTCAAGATCCATCCATGTTGTCACAAATGGTCCTATTTCATCTTTTCTAACCAACAAATAGTATTCCATTGTGTATATATACCACAACTTCTTTATCCCTTCATCTATCGAAGGACATTTGGGTTGTTTCCATGTCTTGGCCACTGTAAATAAAGCTGCAGAAAACATTGGAGCACGTATGTCTTTCTGGACAAATGTTTTCAGATTTTTTAGGTAGATACCCAAGAGAGGGATTGCTGGGTCATATGGTAATTCTATTCGTAATTTTTTGAGGAACCTCCACACTGTCTGCCATAGCAGTTGCACCAGTCTGCATTCCCACCAACACTGTATGAGCGTTCCTTTTTCTCCACAGGATCTCCAACACTTGTTACTATTTGTCTTGTTGATGATAGCCATTCTAACTGGGGTAAGGTGATATCTCATTGTGGTTTTTATTTGCATTTCTCTGATGATTAGTGATGTTGAGTATTTTTTCATATATCTATTTGCCATTTGCATGTCCTCTTTGGAAAAATGTCTCTTCAGGTCCTCTGCCCATTTTTTTAATTGGGTTGTTTGTTTTTTGTTGTTGAGTTGCATGAGTTCCTTGTATATTTTGGATGTAGCCCCATCTCGGAGGCACTGTTTGCAAAACTCTTCTCCCCATTCAGTTGGTTGCCTCTTTATTTTCTCGATGGTTTCTTTTGCTGTGCAGAAGCTTTTAAGTTTCATAAATCCCATTCATTTATTTTAGCTTTTACTTCCCTTGCCTTTGGAGTCAAATTCATAAAACGCTCTTTGAACCCAAGGTCTGTAAGTTTAGTACCTATGTTTTCTTCTATGCAGTTTATTGTTTCAGGTCTTATGCTTAAGTTTTTGATCTATTTTGAATTTATTTTGCTACGTGGTGACAGATAACAGTCCAGTTTCATTCTAGTGCACGAGGCTGTCCAATTCTCCCAGCACCATTTACTGAAGAGGCTGTCTTTTCTCCGTTGTATGTTTTTTGCTTCTTTGTCAAAAATTGTCTGTCCGTATTTATGTGATTTTATTTCTGGGTTCTCAATTCTATTCCATTGGTCCATGTGTCTGTTTTTCTACCAATACCATGCTGTTTTGATTATTGTAGCCCTGTAGTACAAGCTAAATTAAGGCAATGTGCTATCTCCAGCATCGTTCTTTTTTCTTAAGATTGCTTTGGCTATTCTGGGTCTTTTGTGGTTCCAAACACATCTGATGATTTTTTTGTTCTATTTCTTTAAAAACGCCATTGGGATTTTGATGGGGATTACATTAAATCTGTATATTGCTTTGGGTAATACGGACATTTTAACTATGTTGATTCTTCAAATCCATGAGCACGAAATGTCTTTCCATTTCTTTGTGTCTTCTTCAATATCTTTTAAAAATGTAACATAGTTTTCAACATATAGGACTTTCACATGCTTGGTTAAGTTTATTCCTATGTATTTTATTCTTTTCACTGCAATTGCAAAAGGAATTTTTTTTTTCTGAGAATTCATTGTTATTATATAGGAATGCAATGGACTTTTGCACGTTGATTATGCAGTCAGCAACGTTACTGTATTCGTTTATTGTTTCTAATAGCTTTTTGGTGGAGTCTTTAGGGTTTTCTATATATAGCATCATGTCATCTGCAAAGAGTGACAATTTAACTTCTTCATTCCCAATTTGGATGCCTTTTTTTCTTTTTCTTGTCTGATTGCTGTGGCTAGAACTTCCAGCACAATGTTGAATAGAAGTGGAGAAAGTGGGCGACCTTGTCTTGTTCCTGATCTTAGGGAGAATGGTTTTAGCTTTTCCCCATTGAGTATGATGTTAGCTGTGGGTTTATCATATATGGTCTTTATTATATTGAGCTATGATCTCTCTATTCCCACTTTCTTAAGTGTTTTTATCATAAATGTCTGCTGGATTTTACCAAATGCTTTTTCTGTATCTATTGATATGATTATGTGATTTTTATTTTTCATTTTGTTAATGTGGTGTATCACATTAATTGATTTGCGGATGTTGAACCACTCTTGCATACCAGGGATGAATCCCACTTGATCATGGTGTATGATCTTTTTAATGTATTGCTGAATTCTGTTTGCTAATATTTTGTTGAGAATTTTTGCATCTATGTTCATTAAAGATATCGGCCTGTAGTTTTCTTTTTTTGTGGTGTCTTTGTCTGCTTTTGGAATCAGGGTGATAGTGGCTTCGTAAAAAGTGTTTGGGAGTCTTCCTTCCTTCTGGATTTTTTGGAAGAGCTTGAGGAGAATAGGTGATAATTCTTTTTTGAACGTTTTGAAAAATTCACCTGTAAAGCCATCTGGTCCAGGGCTTTTGTTTGTTCGGAGATTATTGATTACTGATTCAATTTCCCTGGTGGTAATCAGTCTATTCAGGTTTTCTGTTTCTTCTTGAGTTAGCCTTGGATGGTTGTACGCCTCTAGAATATTGTCCATTCCTCCCAGACTGTCAAATTTGTTGGCATATAGTTGCTGTTACTAATTTCTTAAATTTTTTTATATTTCTGCGGTGTCTGTTGTCACTTCTCCTCTTTGATTTCTGATTTTTTTAATTTGGGTCCTTCCTCTCTTTTTTTAATGAGTCTGGCTAAAGGTTTGTCAAGTTAGTTTATCTTCTCTAAGAACCAACTCTTGGATTCATTGATCTTTTGTATTGTTTTTCTGGTTTCTATTTCATTCATTTCTGATCTGAGATTTATTATCTCCTTCCTTGTACTCCCTTTGGGCTTATTTTGCTGTTCTTTTTCCAGAACCCTTAAGTGTGAAGATAAACTGTTGATTACTGATTTTTCATATTTCTTTAGGTAGGCCTTCAATGCTATGAATTTCCCTCTTAGGACTGCTTTTGCTGCATCCCACAGATTTTGAGTCGTCATGTTTTCATTTTCGTTTGTCTCGAGATATATATTGATTTCTTCCTTGATCTCCTGGTTGACCCATTCATTATTTAGTAACATGTTACTCAGCCTCCATGAATTGGTGTGTCTTCCAGTTTTTTTACTGTAGTTCATTTCTAATTTCATAACACTGTGGTCAGAAAAGACAATTGGTATGATTTCAATTTTCTTAAATTTATCAAGACTTGTTTTGTGGCCTAACATATGGACTACCTTGGAAAATGTTCCATGTCCACTTGAGAAGAACGTGTATTCTGCAGCTTTGGGGTGGAATGCTTTGAAAATATCGATTACATCCAAGTGATCCAATGTGTCATTTAAGGCTGTTGTTTCCATATTGATTTTCTGTCTGGAGGACCTGTCCCTTGTTGTCAAAGGTGTGTTGAAGTCCCCTACTATGACAGTGTTACTGTTGATCTCTGTCTTTATGTCAGTCAGTACCTGTTTTATATATTGAGGTGCTCCTATGTTGGGTGCATAGATGTTTACTAGGGTTATGTCCTCTTGTCAAATCGATCGCTTTATTATTATAGAGTGCCCATCTTTATCTTTTAATATGTTCTTCTTTTAAAAGTCTATTTTGTCAGATATAAGTATTGCAACTGCAAGTTTTTCTCATTTCCATTTGCATCAAATATGTTACTCCAACAGTTCACTTTCAGCCTGTGTGTGTCTTTTGATCTGAGGTGACTCTCTGGTATACAGCATATACAAGGGTCTTGCTTTCTTATCCACTCTGCCACCCGGTGTCTCTTGATTGGAGCATTTAATCCATTTACATTTAAAGTGATTATTGATATATACATAATTATTGCCATTTTTAAATTTGTAGTTAGGTTGTTTTCATCTTTCTTTTATTTACAGAAGTCCTTTTAGTATTTCTTGCAATGCTGGCTTGGTGGTAATAAATTATTTTAGCTTATTCTTTTCTGGGAAGCTCTTTATCTCTCCATCAACTTTAAATGATAGCCTTGCTGGATAAAGCAATCTAGGTTGTAGGCCTTTGTTTTCCATCACTTTGAGTATCTCCTGCCACTCCCTCCTGGCCTTCAATGTTTCTGTAGAAAAGTCCTTTGATAGTCTTATGGGAGTTCCCTTGTATGTAACCCTCTGTCTTTCTGTTGCTGCTTTTAGGATTCTCTCTTTGTCTTTAACCTTTGCCATTTTAACTCTAATGTGTCTTGGTGTGGACCTGTTTGGGTTTATCCTGGTTGGAACTCTCTGCACTTCCTGGGCTTGTATGTTGGTTTCCTTCATCAGGTTAGGGAAGTTTTCAGACATTGTTACTTCAAATATGTTCTCAATCCCTTGCTTCTTCTCTTCACTTTCTGGTATTCCTATGATGCACATGTTATAGCACTTGTGTTATCCCAGAGGTCTCTTAAACCATCTTCATTGGTTTTTATTCTTTTTTCTTTCTGTTGTTCTGTTTCGGTGATCTCTGCTAACTTGTCTTCCAAGTCTCTGTTTTGATTCTCTGATTCATCTAACCTACTGTTAATTCCTTCAAGTGAGTTCTTTATTTCAGTAATTGCATTCTTTAGTTTTAACTGGTTGTTCATTTTGATTTCTACATCCTTCTTTATGTCATCTCTAAGTTCCTTAAACATTCTTATCATCAGTGTTCTGAACTCTCTCTCTGATAGGTTGGTTACCTCTGTTTCATTTGGTTCCACTTCTGGAGGTTTCTTCTGTTCTTTTATTTGGGACATATTTCTTTGTTTCCCCATTCTGCCTGACTCTTTGTGTTTGCTTTGATGTATTAGGTAGATCCCGTAGAGTACTTAGTTCTTGCTGGGTTACCTTATGTAGTATGTGTCCTTTATATTTGACTTGCACTACTTCCTTCTTCTTTTCTGCGTGTGCTCCAAAGGTGACTCTTGTGTATATTGTCCTGCTAAAGAAGACCTTTTATTGCTTTGCGCTTGTGAGTAGGTGGGGTTAACTCCTAGGCTGACTAGTTGTGAGACTTTCCTATGCCCACCACTGGGTGCTCTGCTGAGTGAGGGTTGACAGCTTAAATGAGGTTTAGCCTCTATGGGCTCTTGTGCCTATAGAGAATTCCCTCTGGGTGTGTGACTTGTAGGTCAAATCTGGTTGTACTCTGGTTTGGTCTGGAATTGGCCTCTGGGTGTGTTGAATCTTGTGCCTCTTAAGCTGGGCCCCGGTAGGGCAATTTCAGAACAAAGCAAATCATGAAGCACAACAACAACAACAACAAAGAAAAAAATCAAATACATTCACATGTAAAAACAACCAAAAACCCACACCTAACACAGGCAAATACATCACAGATATATAGACAAAGGAAAACAAAACAAACAAACGAAAAAAAGCAATGCCAGTCTAGGCTTAAGCCCAACAAGTAATCTCCAGGTTGTCCTCTGCTGTACCAAAGAGTCCTCTGTGTATTGTTCAGGCAGAGCCGGGCACCTGGTGCCGAGTGACGTTGGGACTGCAGATTTAGATGCGTGAGGCTGAGGGGTCTGGATGGTAGTTTCTACAAAGTCAGTGCAGTTTCTGCCCTTGCCTGAACATATGCACACTGGGAATAGCACCACCAGCCTTGCGTCCAGTTCTCCTGAGTCTTAGGGCACTTCCGTGTGTGTGTGTGTGTGTGTGTGTGTGTGTGTGTGTGTGTGTGGTGGGTGGGAGATTTCTGAGCTGCTGAAAGCCCAGAGCTGTGTCTGTCACCTACTGCTGATCCCTGGGAGTGCCTCCAGAGTTGTAATTGCCCTGTACTGCTGATTCCTGGGAGTGCCTCCAGAGTTGTAATTGCCCTGTACCAGGCAGGCCAGAAAGGGTGGGGCCTCGGATTGGAGGGGGTCTTCTCTCTCCAGCCCAGCCACTTTACACTCTTCCCGCAGGCCAGAAAAGGTGGTGGCTGGGAGTGGAGGAGTCTCTTCTCTCCTAACCCAGCAAAAATCACACTCTTCCCAGCCTCTTCCTTGAGTCAGAGCCACAGGCTCGTCTTCCCGAAGCCTGAGCACTAAGGCTCCTCTGTAATCTGACACTACTCCTCAATTCAGGGGCCAGTTTAAGTCTCTGGAAGGGTGGGGGTAGGATTGGATGAGCAGGGTGGGGGCAGGGGCCCAGGTATGCAGTTTGTGTCTTTTGTCCTACCTCGGGACCAACTGGAGGTCTCAGTGGAGGTTATTGCCTCAAATGCTGGATATGCTGCCCCCTCGGCGGGAGAGATCAGCTGTGGGACTCATGGAAAGAGCCCATCTCCTGGCTTTTGTGTTCTCTGTTCCATCCTGGGATTCCCTTTGTCTCTGCAGCTGCGGATGCCAGCCATGTTCCCACAGCCACAGATGAAACCGTGTCTCTACTCTGCTCCCTTCCCTCTTCCCTTGCTCGTCCCATTTGCCCACCTTTAAGCAATCCGTGCACGAGTCTCTTGGCTGTTCTGCATGATGAGCAGAGAGTCCTTTGATGGGTTATAGATGTCCCGTTTTTGATAAGATCCGGAAGAGAACTCAAAAAATGAACCCGCTGCAGCCATTCCAATGAAATCACTCCTGTTTCTATGTATTTTTTTACCTCTCCTCTAATTTCTTCTTTGACCTGGTCGTTCTTTAAAAGTATGTTGTTTAATCTCCATGTATTTGTGTTTTATCCTGCTTTTTTTTTTCCAGTTGACATCCAGTTTCAAAAATATCCAGTTTTCAAAATCAGAGAATATGCTTGTTATGATTTCAATCTTCTTAAATTTGCTGAAGTTAGTTTTTTGTCCCAATATAAGGTCTATCCTTGAGAATATCCCATGTACACTAGAAAAAAATTTATAGTCTGATGTTTTAGGATGAAGTGCTCTATAAATGTCATTTATGTCCATTTCATCTATTGTGTCATTTAGTGCTGCTGTTTCTTTATTTATTCTTTATTATTCTTTATTTATTTTCTGTTTGGAAGATCTATCCATAGCTGTCAATTATGTATTTATGTCCCCTAGTATAATTGTGTTTTGGTCCATTTCTCTCTTTAGTTCTGTCAGTAGTTGCTTGGTATATTTCAGTGCTTCCTGATTGGGGGCATAAATATTGACCACTGTTATGTCTTCTTGTTGTATAGCTCCCTTTACCATTATGAAATGTCCATTTTTGTCTCTTGTTACCTTTTTAACCCTGAAGTCTGTTTCATCTGATATAGGTATAACTATTCCTGATTTTCTCTGAATATCCATTTGCTTGGAGTGTCAATTTCCACCCTTTCACTTTTAGTCTATGCTTGTCCTTGTAGCTGAGATGTGTCTCTTGGAGACAGCATAAGGTTGGGTTATAAATATATATATATATATATATATATATATATATATATATATATATATATATATATGATTTATTTTTATCCAATTTGCAACTGTGTGCCTTTTTATTGGTGAATTCAGTCCATTTACATTTAGGGTTATTATTGATAAATTATTGATGTGTGAGGATTTCCTATCATTCTATCTTTAGTTTTCGGTTAAGACTGTTTCTCAATTGTTTCTTTGCATTTTTTGTTGTCTATTATTTCTGTGTGGTGGTAGTCTATGATGTTTCCCTCTGTTTCTTCTTTTATTACAGTACCTATTTCAGTTCTGGATTTTTTTGAGTGGTTACCCTTAAGTTTATGTAAAAGAAAGTTTGATATTTAGAGCATTCCATTTTCTTCAGCATTCCTGCTTTCTCCATTCCTATATTCTGGTTCAGGCCTTTACTCTACCACTTTTTATGTTTTGGTTGCCACAAACTGTCCCTGTTGATGGTGGTCGAATAGCCTCCTTTAGCATTTCTTGTAGTGCAGGTCGTGTATTAAAATTTTTTCTCAGCTTCTGTATGTCTGGATAGGTCTTTATTCCTCCTTCATATCTAAAGGATATCTAGCTGGGTATATTATTGTTGGCTCATAATTTCTCTCTTTCAATAGTTTGAATATTTGGTTCCACTCCCTCCTGGCTTGTAGAATTTCTCCTGAAAAATCTGATGATAATCTAATGGGCTTTCCTTTGTAGGTTACTGTCTTCTTATCCCTGGCTGCCTTGAGGATTCTTTCTTTGTCATTGATTTTAGACAGCTTCAATACAATGTGTTTTGGAAAAGACCTGTTGGGGTTTAGGTAATTAAGTGTTCTATTTGCTTCTTGGATTTGAGGATTCAGTTGTTTCCACAAATTTGGGAAGTTCTAATCGACAATTTGTTTGACTATACTCTCTGTTCCCTTATGTCTTTCTTCTCCTTCTGGTATGCTCATTATTCTTATATTGCTTTTTTTGATGGAGTCAAAAAGTTCTTGCAGAGTTCTTTCATTTCTTTTAAGTCTCAAGTCTCTTTATTCTTTCATCCATGTCATTTCCAAGTTTTTATCTTCGATGTCACTGATTCTTTTCTCCATCTGGTCAACTCTACTACCTAAGCTGGTTATTTCATTCTTCATTTCTTCTATTGAGTTCTTAATCTCCAGAAATTCTATTTGGTTCTTTTTAAAACTTCAATCTCATTGGTAAAATGTTCATGTTGTTATTTGATTGTGTTTCTGAGTTCATTAAACTACCTTTCTGTGTTTTCTTGCATCTAGTTGAGTTTTTTCAGAACTGCATTCTTGAATTCCTGTTATTTAAGTCGTATATTTCCATATCTTTAAATTCATTTTCTGGAGACTTTTCCCTTTCTTTCTGAGCTGTCATGTTGCTTTGGTTATTCATGTCAATTAGTGATTTATTATTTCTCTTCCTAGACATATACAGGAGTGGGTTCTGCAACAGTTTGATTGGAAGAGGTCTTTCTTTTGTTTTCCAGTATGTGTTTGTACAATGCTTTATTTTCTCTCTGACTGCAGCCTTTTTTTTTCTCTCACACTGTAGTGTTATGTTTTCTCTGTGCTATTCTAGCTTCTCACACAATGGGGGGATTCCCTGCAAGGCTGGCTTCTCCTCTGTTAACAGTTTGCCTGGGTCATATAGCACCACGTCCTAGTGGGGATGCAGAGAGCTTTTGAAGTTCCAAAGTCCTTCCTACACCAGATTCAGAGCCCCTATGTTTCAGCAGTTCTATTTTCTCCTGCAGGGAGCCGCCCAGATAGGTGGGGACAGGGGAGAGGTGAGTTGTTAGAATTGGCCCAGATCAATGGCAGCGACCACCACCATTGCTGCTCCTGCTTCCCTTTGCTGGAACTAGTTTGGCTGTGAATCTGTCTTCGGACCACAGTTCTCAGAACTGCAAATATTTTGTTCTGTTGATCTGACACTGCTACTGTTCAGCATTGAGCAGGTGGGTGCGGGGCTAGCTCTGGGAGGGTTGGGAGGGAGTGACTAGTCTCAGTGCCTAAGGCTTCCATTCTCTGCAGCAGTGAAGGCTTAAACTATTGTTTTCAGCCTTCTTCCCTCAGTCTTTTCTCCGAGGCCTCTGCCGTGAACGTTAGGTTCAGCCGTGTTATATACTGTCCCCTCAGCTCTGTGGGCCATAAACGGAGTTCTAGGAGTCCGAGTTCTTTAGTCTCCCACAGCTGCAGTAATTCTGGGATGCAGTGAGCTTGGAGCACTGAGCTAGGTCTGTGTCCTGTGCCTGTGTTCCTCTGTCTCTGCACTTCTCCCTTGCCTCCTCCCCCGCTGGTGCGATTCTCCCACCTTTAGGTGAATTCAGTAGTGGGCCTCTTCGTCTCGCCTGTCTGCTGTGCAGGGAGTCCTTTGTGGAGTTACAGTTTTTCAATTTGTTGTAAATTCCAGGGGTGATTTCCGAGGTCTCACCTCATGCTGCCATTTTGATGAAGTCTCCAATAATTTTTTTAATTTAAATATTCACTGTATTGTTTGATCACACATCATAAAATAGATGCCACAATTTAAAAATTATAAATGTGTGCTTTCATTTATTTCATATCTGTATTCCACACTGGGTGGTGAACCCCTTAGGGGCAGAAAATGTGTCTTATCTATTATATCTCTTTTATGTAGTCTGGTGTCTGGTTGATTATGGGTGTTCAATAAATATGAGAGATGAAACTAAGGGGGAAAGAAAAAGACAGGAAATATGTAGCTGATCTTATGTACTTTATCACATTTTAGATGGTAATCCTTTATTTTTCTGGAGAGTCAGCAGGTGATGATGGGTGTGTCTACATACACACACACACACACACAAACACACACACACACACACACACACACAGAGTTGACTATTCAAGGGCCTGAGGGAATTCTTCTCCCTCAAGAGCATAAAGTGTTGATTTGACTTGGACAAACTTTTTCTTACTGTTTCCTTACTTTTTGTTCACTCACTTCCTTACTGTTTCTTATGGTTTTCTTACTGGTTTCTTTATTGTTTTACCGGGAAAACATTACCTCTCAATGTTCCTTGCCTCTCCACAGTGTGATTCCAGAACAGGCTTAATGGCATGGATCTTCTGTTAGGGCTGTTTGGGCCCATCAGTTTGAATTTCCAGGCACAACTAGGAGAAAGTACAATCACCCTGTCTTGTTGTCAAGTCTAGCTTTATTTAAAATCCTCAGCCTTCACCAGGAGTCCAAAATGGCAGATCAGGTAAATGTTATGCCTAGTGTCTCCCAGGATCCCATCAAAATTATGACTAAATTATAGAACAATCAACCTCAAGAATCATCTGAAGACTGGCTGAACAAAAACCCCATAGCTAAGGATATAAAAAAGAGGCCTCATAGAGACTAGTAATAGGGGCAAAGATGTGAAATGAGCTAACTTACCCCAAACCCACAAATAGTAAGTAAACACCGGGAAGGACAACAGTGGTGAAAGTCTCTCTGAAGAGAGAGGGTTTCCCAGCCCCACATAGGGCTCCCCAGCACAAAGGTCCTGTGCCAGGAAGACCACATCTGGAAGTGAAAATCAATGACGACTCTGCCTATCCCAGAGAGACAGAATGCAGCTGGAAACACAGCTGCCCTCTTATAGAACCCATACATAGACTCACCCTTGCACACACTCACATGGTCTCTGGTGGAGGGACAGCAACTTGAGAGGCCCAGGGACATGAGGGGAAAAACTGAATTTTGTTGCCTCAGGTGAGGGTTAGAGGGACAAGAGCCATTGCTATCCTTGTGTGGAGCATGCCTCACATGTACCCTACAAAAGGACACCATCTTTTCTATGTTGAACCCTCCCCGAAAGGGCCTAATCTGAAACCATTTTGGTCTGGTAAAATACATGTGTGTTCACCATCTTGGTGACAACCTGGGACCCTGCCCCTCATAGCTAGTACTGCATCACCTAGGGCATTATCAGCTACTGAACAGTGAGCCCCTCTCCACAAGCTGTGGAAGCCTTTTATAGTAGCAGAAAGTCTATAGTGGCCTGCGGAACTTTTGGTGGTGGTCAGTGAGCCACAACCTGTGCACAGCCCCTTTTGTGTGTCTCTTGGGGACCTGATGGCCTTAGGCAAATGGTGGCTGGCCACAGTGCTCTCAGGGCATTTTTGCAAAATGGCTATAGGCTCAACAATGGTGTAAGAACCAAAACTGCATTAGGTTTGTAAAAATCATCCCCACACCCTGTAGCTCCCTGGAACCTCACCCAACTCACCTAGAGGTCCCAGTCTTGGTGCCTGGGTGGCTGGTCAGCCCCCACAATCCATGGAAGACTTTTGCAGCAGTGGAAAATCCCCATCTGCCCAGGGAACTTTTGATTAGTGGGCAGTGAGCCACTATTTGTACCACAGCCTCTGTTGGGCAGCTCTTGGGGATTTTTCAAGCCCAAAGCATGTTGTGGCTGGCTGTGGTCTTCACAGGGCGTTTTGTGAAGTGGTCACATGCCAGGCACTGGTGCAAAAACTGACTCTGCGTTAACATTATAAAAACCACCGGGCACACGTCATGATTCCCTGAGACCGTACCTCATTCAGCTAGTACTGCATTGCTGAATCCACTCTCAGCACTGGCTCAACCAGCGCAGTCCATGCACTTAAGGAGGCTCTCTCAATGGCTGAGCTTTACGGGCAGCTGGCAGGTGGTAATAGGCCTATGGGGTCCTGTGTCTTTTGCTAAGCTTCCCCAGGCACAATACTGGTGTCAGCCGGCCTTAGTTTACAACGAGGTCATCCTCACATGCTTCCCTGTCCAGTACAGGCAATATAAAGCTTTGTACTCCTACCAGGTAGCCACAGGCTGGTCACAGCAAGAATAAAATTGGCCTGCATGGGAGCCCCTCCCAAGAGGCAAAAACAGGCCAGCTTCAGACCACACCAGAGCCCTGATTTGCCCCCAAAGTGGCATACTCAAAGGGTGGTCTCAATAGGCACAAGAGCCCGCTAAGGTGAATCCCTCTCTGAGAGGTCAGCCCCCTCACAGCAGCTCATACAATGTGGGCATAGACAATCCTCACAGTCAATCAGCCTGGGAGTCAATACCACCCACTGACACACCAAAACCAATGAAGCCTCTACTACAACAAGAGAATACATACAACACACACACTACTGGAGCCACACAGGAGATCAAGAAGTTTGCATCATTGGATCACACAGCACACATACTGCAAAAGATTACCTGTCAAAGACTGAGAGTCATAGGAAATCTACCTAATACATATAAGAAAACACAGAGAGCCAGCCAGAATGAGGAAACAAAGAACCATGTCCAAATAAAAGAACAGGAGAAACCTCCAGAAATAGAACTAAATGATATGGAGGCAACCAACCCACTAGATACAGAATTTAAAACACTGGTTGTAAGAATGCTTAAGGAACTTATTGAACATTTTAGGAAAAAGATAGTAAGCATGAAGAAGGACATAGAAATCACAATAAATAATAATCAGAAATAAAGAATACAGTAACTGAAACAAAGAATACACTAGAAGGAATCAACAACAGTAAGAGAAGCAGAGGATTGAATCAGCTAACTAGAAGACAAGGCAACAGAAAATACCCAACCAGAAAAACAAAAAGGGAAAAAATAATTTAAAAAAAGAAGACAGTTTAAGGGACTTATGGGCAGCATCAAGCATAACAACATTTGCATCATAGGAGTACCACAACGAGAAGATAAGGAGCAAGAGATTGAGAACCTGTTTGAAGAAATAATGACTGAACACTTCCCTAAGCTGGTAAAGAAAATGGACATTCAAGCCCAGGACATGAAGAGAGTCCCAAACAAGATGAACCAAAACAGGCCCACACCAAAACACATCATAATTAAAATGGCAAAGGTTAAAGACAAAGAAAGAATTCTAAAAACAGCAAGAAAAAGACTAGTTACTTACAAGGAAGCTCCCATAAGACTGTCAGCTGATTTTTCAACAAAAACTTTGCAGGCCAGAACGGAAAGGCATGAAATATGGTGAAAACAAAGGGCCTACAACCAAGACTACTCTACCCAGAAAGGCTATCATTTAAAATTGAAGTAGAGATAAAGAGCTTTCCAGATAAGAAAAAACTAAAGAAATATTACTGTCAAGCCATTACTACAAGAAATATTAAAGAGACTTCTTTAAAAAGAAGGCAGAAAACAAACAAATAAAGGAGATCAAAAATATAAATAATAAAATGGCTATACCCATGTACCTATCAATAATCACTTTAAATGTAACTGCATTAAATGCTCCAATCAAAAGGCATAGGGTGCTGAATGGATAAGAAAACAAGATTTATGTATAAGCTATTTACAAAAAAAACCACTTCAGATTGAAAAACACACACAGACTGAAATAGATAGAAAAATATCTTTCATGAAAGTGGAAATGAAGAAAATCTGAGGTAGCAATACTTATAACAGACACAACAGACTTTAAAGCGAAGACTATAATGAGAAACAAAGGAGACTACAAAATGATAAAGGGATCAATCCAGCAAGAGGACATAGCTCTCGTAAATATCTATGCACCCAACATAGGAGCACCTAAATATAAAACAATATTGACCAACATAAAGGCAGAGGTCAACAGTAATACAATCATACTAGGAGATATTAACACCCCACTGACACCAATGGACAGATGTTCTAAACATAAACTCAACAAGAAAACAAGGCTTTAAATGACACAATGCACTAGATAGATTTAATTGATATTTTTAGACCATTTTACCCCAGAGCAGCAGAACATACATTTTTTTGTTGTTGTTGTTAAGGGCACATGAAACATTTTCCAAGATAGACCACATGTTAGGCCACAGAACAGAATTTTAGGATTTTTTCTTTGTCTTTAACCTTTGCCATTTTAATTATGATGTGTTTTGGTGTGGGCCTGTTTGGGTTCATCTTGTTTGGGACTCTCCTCATGTCCTGGGCTTGAATGTCTATTTTCTTTACCAGAGCAGCAGAACATACATTTTTTTTTTTTTTTTTTTTTTTGTTAAGGGCACACGAAACATTTTCCAAGATAGACCACATGTTAGGCCAAAGAACAAGTCTCAATAAATTTAAGAAGATTGAAATCATATCAAGTGTCTTCTCTGACAACAATGGGATGAAACTAGAAATCAAGCACAAGAAAACACCAGAAAAACACAGAACATGGAGGCTAAATAACATGCTACTAAGCAATGAATGGGTCAACAATGCAATCAAGGAAGAAATCAAAAGCTGCCTTGAGACAAACGAAAATGAAAACACAGTGACACAAAATCTATGGGACTCAGCAAAAGCAGGCCTAAGAAGGAAATTCATAGCAATACAGGCCTACCTAAAGAAAAAAGAAAAAATCTCAAATAAACAGTCTAACTTTACATCTAAGGAAACTGGAGAAAGAATAGCAAACAAAGACCAAAGGGAGTACAAGGAAGAAAATAATACAGTTAAGAGCAGAAATAAAAAATAAAATGGAGGATAAAAATCAATGCAAAAGATCACTAAAATCAAGACTGTTTTAAAAGATAAACATAATTGACAAATCTTTAACCATAATCATCAAGAAAAAGAGAGAGAACTCAAGTAAATAAAATCAGAAATGAAGGAGAAGTGACAACAGACATCACAAATACCAAATAAATAAATAAATAAATAAATAAATAAATAAATAAAATAATTAATAAAATACTATTAGCAATGATATGCCGGCAAATTCGTCAACCTGTAATAAATGGATAAATTCCTAGAAATATACAATCATCTGAGGCAGAATGAACAAGAATTAGAAAATCTGAATGGACAAATTACTACTAATGAAATTAAATCATCAACAAGCTCCCAAAAAAACAAACGTTCTGGACTAGATGGCTTCACAGGTGAATTTTACCAAACATTGGAAAAATAATTAACACCTATTCTTCTCATACTATCCCCAAAAATTCAAGAAGAGGGAAGTCTCCCAATCTTGAGGTAAGAGGTCACAATTACCCTCATTCAAAAACCAAACGAAGGAATATATATATGTATATATATGTATATAACATATATATATATGTATGTACATATATATACATATATGTATATATGTATATACATATATATGTGTATATATATATATATATATATATCAATAAACCTGATGCATATAGATGCAAAAAATCAACAAAATGCTAGCAAATTGAATTCAGCAATAGAACAAAAAGATCATACACCATGATCAAGTGTGGTTTATGCCTGATGTGCAAGATTGGTTTAATATCTACAAATCAATTAACATGAAAAACCACATACTCAAAATAAAAAATAAAAATTGTATGATCATATCAATAGATCCAGAAAAAGTGATTGTGAAAATCCAGCATCGATTTATGATAAAAACCTCTCAAAGTGGGAATAGAGGGAATGTTTTTCAAAATACTGAAATCTATGCATAAAAAACCCACAGCTAATATCATACTCAATGGGGAAAAGCTAAAAGCATTCTCTGTAAGATCAGAAACAAGACAAGCATGTCCACTTTCACCACTTTTATTCAACATGGTAGTGGAAATCCTAGCCACAGTAATCAGACAAGAAAAAGAAATAGAAGCCATCAAAATTGGAAAGGAAGAGGAAAATTGTCATTATTTGCAGATGACATGATACTATATATACAGAACCCCAAATATTTTATGAAAAAACTATTAGAACTGATAAATGAATTTAACAAAGTAGCAGGATACAAAATCGATATTCAGATATTGATTGTATTTTTACACAGCAGTAGCAAACTATCAGAAAGAGGAATTAAGAAAACAATCCTATTTACAAGTGCATAAAAAGTAAAATACCTAGAAATAAATTTAACCAAGGAATTAAAGGAACCATACTCAGAAAATTATAAGACATTGAAGAGAGAAATTAAAGAAGATACAAATACATGGAAACGTATACCATGCTCATGGATAAGATGAAGTAATATAGTTAAATAGTCTATACTACCCAAAGCAATATATAGATTCAGTGCAATTCCTATCAAAATGTCAATGGTATTTTTCACAGAACTGGAACAAAAATCCTAAAATTTATATGGACCCATTAAAGACCCTGAATAGCTATGGCAATCCTGAGACTGAGAGAGAAGAACTGAGCTGGAGGTATTATGCAGCCTGATATCAAATTATGCTACAAGGCCAGAATAATAAAAACAGCACGGTATTGGCATTAAAACAAACACATAGGTCAATGGAACAGAATAGAGAACCCAGAAATAAACCCATGTCTATATGGTCATTTAATCTATAACAAAGGAAACATGAATAGGCATTGAGTCTATTCAACAAATGGTGCTGGGAAAACTGGACACATACATGCAACAAAATGAAACTGGACCACCTTCTTATGCCATATACAAGAAAAAACTCAAAATGGATTAAAGACCTAAATGTAAGGCTTGAAACCATAAAACTCCTTTAAAAAATATAGGAAGTGAAGTTTTAGACATTATCCTTTGTGATATTTTTACTGATATATCTCCTTGGGCAAGGGAAACTAAAGAGGAAATAAACAAAGGGACTACATTAGATTAAAAACTTTTTGTACAGCACAGGAAACCATTAACAAAACAAAAAGATATCCTAATAAACAGTAGAAGATATTTGCCAATGATACATCTGATAAGGAGTTAATATCCAAAATTTATAAAACACTCATACAACTTAATATCAGAAAAAACAATCCAATTTAAAAATGAGCAGAAGATCTGAACAGACGTTTCTTTAAAGAGGACATACAGATGGCCAATAGACATATGAAAAGATGCTCAATGCTGCTACCCATCAGAGAAATGCAATAAAAACCACAGTGAGATACCACCTCACTCCTGTCAGAATGGCTATCATCAATAAATACACAAACAACAAGTATTAGTGAGGATGTGGAGTGAACTTTTTCACTGTTGGTGAGATTCCAAACTGATGCCACTACTATGGAAAACAGCATGGAGGTTCCTCAAAAAATTAAAAATAGAACTACCATCAATTCTACTTCTGGATATTTATACAAAGCAATCCAAAAAACTAAATCCAAAAAATATATGCACTGCTATCTTCATTGCAACACCATTCAGAATAGCTAAGATATAGAAACAACCAAAATGCCCATTAATAGAAAATTAGATAAAGAACTGTGGTAGATATATACAATTGAGTCTTACTCTGCCATAAAAAAAAAAAAAAAATGTTGTTGTTGTTTGCAACAACATGGACGGACCTAAAGGATATTATAATAAATGAAATACGTCATTTCATTTAAGAAAGACAAATACCATATGATCTCACTCATATGTGGAATCTAAAGAACAGAATAAATAAACAAAACAGAAATAAATGTATACACACAAAGAAAGAACTAATGGTTAATAGGTGGGAGGGAGTTGGGGGACTGGGTGAAAATGATGAAGGGATCAGTAAATACAAATTGGTAGTTACAAAATAGTCATGGTGATGTAAACTATGGTATGGGGAATGTAGTCAATAATATTGTAAAAACTATGTATGGTGTCCGATGGGTACTAGACTTTTCAGGGGGATCACTTATCAATTATATAAATACCTAACCACTAAAGCTGTACATCTGAACATAATTAAAAATAATATTAAATGTCAACTATAACACACACACACACACACACACACACACACAATCATAGAGGGTACCAAAAAAAAAAAGTATACACATTTTAAGAAAGGAAAAAACAGTATAAAATAGTAATAATATATATTGATAACAAAAGATAAATATAAGTCACATCTGACTTCTGCAAGTTCAAGAGGTGCTCAAAGTGGTTACCATCAGTGTAATTTTAATACAGTTTATTCCTTTTTTTAAAATGTGTAATATATATATATATATATATATATATATATATATATTTGGAATATAGTCAATGGTATTTTTAATAGCTATGCATGGTGTTAAATAGGTAGTAGACTTGTTGGGGTTATCACTTTGTGAGATGTGTTAATGTCTAATCATTGTGTTGTTTTGTACACCTGAAACTAATCATAATAAAAAAATAAAATAAATAAAGAGTATGTGTAAGATATTATTTTTAACACAGAGAGTTATATTTTTAACTACAGAACTGTAAGACAATAAATTTATGTTGTCTTAAGGTATTATGTTTGTGGTAATTTGTTATAGCAGATATAGAAACTAATACAACTACATAAGACAACTTTAGAAAACTTTCTTAAAAAGAAAGGAAAACTTTCTTTTAAGGGTGGACTAAACAATGATCAAAATTTGTAATAGAAATATGTGCTTCAGAAAACTTTCAAAAATTGTTCTGGAAAGGCCTCACAGTTGAAATGAAGAAAGCCTATTCCTTGTTTTATAAATGGGTGCCTATCTGAATGAGACTACTTCATTACAGAGTAAGTTCAAATATGAAATTTCAAATTCAGAAAAATCCAATATATAGCTAGACATTTGCAGGTAGTCTTAGAAAGTAGACATATTAGAAAAATAACTCATGATTCTCTCAATAAAACAACCAGAGGACCCGTGTTCTCTAAGATATGGAGCCGATAGATAAAGACACTTGTAAATATTATGAGCAGAAAGACATTGAAAGAAAAAAAAAAGTCTCACTTTGGCTAATAGACACAGAACTATCAAAAATGTGTTCAATTATGCTGCCCAAAGGACACATTTGCACCCTATAATTCCCCGTTCTTCATGTAAACAAAATTGTCATGATTATAGGTAGATATTAATACAGCTCTCCTGCTTATGTGGCTCTATTGTGTCCATCTTAATCTAATGACTACAGAACATCCAATCCTTCAGATTAAAGCTATGTGAAATGCAAAAAGAACTGTGAATTGACTTGCAAAGAGTTAAAAAAAAATACAAGAAGAGAAAAATGTTGTTGTGCCATATGGTTAAAAAAAGATAAAAGAGAAATTTGAGAGTGTAAGTTGTAAAAGGCTTAAGGAAAGAACGTTACGGAAATGGTAGAGTAGGAAGCTCCCAACCCCTTGTTCCCCCCTTCCCCCGCCACCAACATCAAAAAGCAACCAGAAATGATAGGAATTCTGGAAAGCAGTCAAAGATCAACAGCAACCAAACAAACACCCTATCAAGAAAAAAAAAAAATCACATTCAAAAGAATAGGAAAGCCTGTGATGTCTCTCTTGCACAGGTCCCTTGCTTTGGAGAGTGGTCTTGCTCTCAAGGAGCCAGCAGCCTAGATCCCAGTTCCCTCCCTCTAA
This sequence comes from Rhinolophus hipposideros, assembly GCF_964194185.1. Classification (NCBI taxonomy): domain Eukaryota; kingdom Metazoa; phylum Chordata; class Mammalia; order Chiroptera; family Rhinolophidae; genus Rhinolophus; species Rhinolophus hipposideros. Next base: position 34,622,172 of record NC_138070.1, read on the forward strand.
CTGGAGGGAGCAGAGCAGACCTTATTGGCAAAATTCTGACCTGTCTGGAGGCTGCCTGAAGGACTGGTCTCAGTCCCGTCTAAAGGCAGGAAAAGCAGTTCTCACTGCTCATGAAACTGCATGAGCACCTCAGACCTATAGCCACCTGGAGAAAGAGAACACAGGTGGAGACATAAAATAGTCCTGAGGAAAAGTTGAGGTGAGACTCTTTGGGAAGCTCAGACACTTAAACCAGCCGTGTGTGAGAGAACTAAGAAAGTCACATGCAGTCTTGGGCAAGATATACACAGGAAAGACCTGAGAAAACCTTAAGCTTTCACCTTGGACGGATCCCTAGGCTCAGAGCACAGGTACCTAATCAGTGAGACTGCCCCAGCAGAGTCCATCTGCAGAGACTGGGACAGGTGGTTGCTTTTATCAAATGCACAATTTTCAACAGAGGGGAAAATATATGGTGATGGAAAGAGAACTGACTCTGGTTGGTGAGCACACAATGTGATTTATAGATGATGTAATACAGAATTGTACACCTGAAACCTATGTAACTTTACTAACAGTTGTCACCCCAATAAAGTTTAATTTAAAAAAGGAAAATCACAAGGTGCCACAACGAGGTGTTACAATTTTGCCAATGAGGCAAAAGACTTGAACACTGGAAAGTACAACATATTGTTGAAAGAATTTAAAGGTGACATAAATCAATGGAAAGAAACACTGCCTTTATGAACTGGAAGATGTTGAAATGTCAGTACTAACCGAAGCGATCTATAGATTTCAGTACATTCCCAATCAAAATCCCAATACAATTTTTTTGTGGAAATAGAAAACCCCATTTTAAAATTCTTATGGACTGTCATGAGACCCAAACAGAGCAAAATTATCTGTAAAAAGAACCAAGTTGGAGGACTGACTTCCTGATTTCGAATTTAGATGCAATAACCAAAGCAGTGTTGTATTAGAATAATATAGACCAATTGACTAGAATAGGGAGCCCAGAAATACACCCTTTCTTATACAGTTAAATGGTTTTTCAACACTGGTGCCAAAACCATTCAATTGGGGTACAATAGGCTTTTCAATCAGTGATGATAGGAACACTGGATATCCACATGCCGAAGAATGAAATCGTATGCAAAAATTAACTCAAAATGGATCAAAGACCTAAAAGTATAAACTAAAACTATAAAATTCTTTGAGAACGTAGGAGAAAAATTTCATGACCTTGGATTCCACAGTGGTTTCTTGGATATGACACCAAAAGCGTGGGCAACAAAAGAAAAATAAATTGGACTTTACCAAAATTAAAAACTTTTGTGCATCAAAGGACATTATCAAGAGAGCAAGAAAACCTACAGAATGGGAGAAAATATTCACAAATTATATATCAAATAAGCGATTAATATCCAAATTATATAAAGAACTCCTAAAACTAAAACCAAACAAAACAGCAGCTAAAAAAAACAAAAAATCAAAAGCAAGCAAAGGACAAGTCTGGAGAAAACCAGCCACACGGCAGCAGTGTGCTGTGGGTATTCCACAGCCTGTTTTATGAGCTTACCTCCCTGTTTCAGGAAGGCTTATGTTTCTGATTCTGCAACCTTCCACTTTTTCCCTCCCTAGCTCCTCAGTTTGGTTACAGGATTGAATTCTATGTATAAGGGGGACCCATACTCAAAGGACTTTGGGGGTAAGTGCCTCAGCTTACATCCCATGCCTCCATACCCCAGCACACATGCAAACGTGCACACACATGCACTCACAGTGTATGTTCACATATGCACAGATATGTATGTGAGCACTTACAGTACACAGCTGCATGCATGCATGAGGACACGTACACAAACATACATGTGTGCACTTGCACACACACACACACACACACTCACTTCTTAGTCCTTTCAGAGGCTGCTGGGCCTTTTACCCCCGGGTGGCCCTTCGCTGACCCCCCGGGTCCTGGTCAGAACCCTGCCTGGACCACAGCCTCTCTTCCAGGCCCAGGGGGAACTCCTTGCAGTTGCATCCAAGTGTCTGCAGCCCTGTCAGAGGCCTCTTGTTCTGGCCTCTTGGAAGGAGGTGAGTGTTTGTCACCCCGCCGTTATTCCTGCCACCTGTTACTGACTTGATGAATATTTAGTCACCACCCAGAAGTTTCTGTGGTATGAGTCCACCCTCCTTACACCTGCTCCTCAGGTCTCCATACTCCAAAGGCTGTTCTCCACTTGACTCTTCTGAAGCCCTGGATGGGGGAGAACCTCTGCTCTCTTCTGTTTGGACTGTACCATGTAAGCGCCTCCCTGGACACCTCAGAGGACAGATTACTTTATAAATTCTTAAAAGCACATGTGGAAATATCAGAGTGATCATTTCATTAGCCAGTTAGTTAAGAGTGCTTAGGGAAAAATAACATGAAATAAGCCTTCATTGTAAGGGCATCTTTCATTTCTTGCAAGCAATTAGGTGTCACTGAATCATTTTACTTTGTTGTGTGACTAAAACTAATTTTTCTAATTAAAGACCATTAAAGACCATGAAGGTAAGCAAATTTGACTCATTCTGTAGAAATGAAGCTTTTAGCCCTGCTCTGTCTAACAATCTTCACTGTATTGGGTGAGCAATCCCTGAGCACTGACAAGTCTCAAGCTTGTGGACAGGGGTGTGAGGGTCCTTGCAGGAACGCTGCAGCCCAGAACCACCGAAGCACCACAGCTGTGAGTCCGACCTGAGTGTCCCCCTCTGCCTGGTGCAGCTCTGATTCACCAGAGACGACTGTTGGCAGAGAGAGAGCCCTGGCAGCTCAATGTCCTGCTGCTACTGGTTCAGGCCAGCCCAGAGGAGATGCAAGGCCGCTGTGATGGATCCCACAGATCCCGGGACAGGTGGGAAGCTGGAAACAAGGGCTGGGAAAGAGGCAGCTCCTGAGACTGAGATTCCTTCCTGAGGCCGTTTCCCTGAGATATTCCTTCTCAACCTGTGAAACTCATCTCTCAGGTTCCAGGGCAGAGACAGGATGGCAGTCTAGTGCTGAGAGAGACAGTAGGGGTGAGGCGAGAGAAAGGGAGAAGGAAGGAAGGAAGGGAATTAGGAACCAGCATTTAATAACATCCACTGTGTGAGGAGAGGTAGTTGGAGAGAATCAGATGAGGTGAACTGAGAAAGAAGATGATAATTATGGTGTTTCCCCGAAAATAAGACTGGGTCTAATACGTATTAACTTTTGCTCCAAAAGACTCATTAGGGCTTATGTTCAGGGTATGTCATCCTGAAAAATCATGCTAGGGCTCATTTTCCAGTTAGGTCTTATTTTAGGGGAAACATGGTAGCAGAAACAAGAGTTTCATGGCTTTACCCTGTGGCCACATCAAGTCTACAAGTTTACCAAGCATAAAAGATGGAAATAAAATTATCTGTAGCTAAGTTTTCACAGAAATAGTTGGTTTCACTCTTGTATTCCCTCTTCTCTCAGAGAAACATAGGCAGAGAAAAGACAGCCTGGGAATAGTGTGGGGGTGCATTTGGAGAGGATGCAGGTAAGGCTTTGAGTACCAGGCCAGGGCTTTCGCAGTGTAGCCCTCTGAGCAGTGGGAAGCCATTGGCAGTGGGGGGCACAGCATGTGCCCCACTTAACACATGCAGACAACCAGTCCACGATCAGTGCCGATTCTACAGGTGGTCTGGCAGCCTACCTAGGTCCCTTCTGCAGGGAGCGGGCTGTAAGCTGACAAGGACCTTGTAGCCTGCAAGGTCATTCCCATGGGAAGCCTTGCCTCAGCAATCTTCCCAGGAAGAACAAGATAACATTAATGCAGCCACATACATATAAACTGACCAATACACAAAACAAAATATTTTAATAATACCTGCTTGTTCTACTAATATTTGTTTGTATAGACAACTATTCTAAGACTGTATAAAAATTGTGTCTGAAATAAAGACTGTGCCACTGCTCCGCCATCCGTGGAGGGTGGACCTCCCCATCCCAGCTTTCCTGTCTCTGTGTCTTTTCTCAGTCTCCTCGCCCTTCCCCCTCAGGCTGAGCCCTCCTGGCCCCGCAGGCCTAGGCACCTTCAAAGTCCCCTCACCAGCCAGGACTACACCCAGGAACCCTGGGGCTTTAAACAGGCGCGCTCGCGTGCGCACACACACACGCTATTTTGTTTTGTTTGGCTTTTGTTAAATGGCTCTAGGCAAATCCCACTACTTAGGAAATGAACCCACTTATTTTCATCTCAATGGCCCAGGTAAAAATCCAGTCCATGTGGCAACCATGTGAGTTGCTGCTGTGCTTTCAGGTTCCCCTGACCATAGAAGTGACTACAGTTTGGGTGGAACAGCCCCTTCCTCACTGGCTACTGGGAGGCTTCCAGGGCTGAAATTTCAGTAACAGGGGGCTGGTGCTGCAGGAGATAGGAAGGCCTGTTCTTGGTGCTGTGAAAAGAACCAAGCAGCATCCTCCCTGCCAGGCATGCCTCACACACCAGCCCATGGATTTGGGCTGCAATTCCCTGCTCCAGACCAAGACCTGTACTTCTGTGCCGGGAGCACTGCGATTTAAAACATGGATGCTGGAACACACAGATTCTAATGCACCAAGAATAGGGACTAGTGAGTATCTTGACTCTGTACTCCTTCTGGGTGTATGTCTACCAGTGTGCCACATGTTAATGAACCTGTCATCGAACCTCTTCAGAAGACCACTGTCAGTTGATTCTGCCTGTCACTCCCTTTCTATTCTCTCCTCACCAAAGCATGACTCGATTAGACACTAAAGTCTAAATGCACATTTTGACACAAACTTCATTGCAGACTCTCCTCCTAAAAGGAATGTCCAGTGAGTGTTCACGTTGAAATCTGATCCTGCGGGCCCTACTAGCAACCACTGCCCTCACTGGAAGTGGGAGGACCTGATAGGAGCTCAGAGCATCGCATACATGCTGAGGCTCTAAACACAGCTCCTGGGAGCCGGGTGGCGCTACTCTACCTGGGAAGAAGGAAGCAGGTCCCTCTCCACAGTCCCCTTTTGTGATGAAATAACTGTCCTAATTTCAAAGGAAGCACTAGTCACCCTGGAGATCTTCTTGAGAAAGAGATCTTCTGGTGAGAAAGCACAGCAGTTCATCTTACACGGGAAAACCGTCTACTGCTTCTGAAGAGAAAGGAGAAGGAAGGGTGGGAAGAAGAAAGAAAAGGGAAGAGAAATAAGCCAGAAATATCTCTGGCTTGCATAAGAGCCTCATTGAAAAGTGTCAAGGGAGCCAAATGTGAGCATTTATATCACATGATAAAGACTTCTTTGGCAAGAAAGAGAAGGCGTTAGCTGCCACCCCAGGCTGTAACCAGGATTACTGTCCTTTAGCCAGGAGACCTGAGTCCTTTAACTGATACTCCAGACTCAGGATGGAGAGAAATGTGTGCTACAGGTCAGAAGCAGAGAACACAAATCCTTATATACTTTTCTTAGGGCTGCCCGTTCTAAAATTACACCCATAATTTATTTAGAGTTATGATTGAGGGATGACATGGAGAGGTAAAGGAAGTTAAAAGAAGAATTTATTACTTACATTTCCTGAGAGAAAAGGGCACAACATGCCATGAAGCGCACATGAGGAGCGCACGTTTTGGTCAGGAGGCAGAAGCGTAAGGGAGGGAAAAGCCTCAGCCAGAGCCTTTACTGGATTTCTACAAGAAAATCAAGTCAGGACAGAGTGAACAATTCCAGTAGGTGGAGAATAGCCCTGAGAAATTTAATGTGAGATCTTCAAGACCCCAATGTCTTTCAAAAACACACATTCATGGTTTTTTATCTAAAAATTGGTATTTGAGGGTTGAGACTTTTGTTTTATTTTTAATTTAATTAATTAATTAATTAATGTATTTATTTATTAACTTACTTATGCTTAGTTTCAGGTGTATACAATAAAATAATAATTAGACATTTACACACCTCACAAAGTGATCGCCCCAACAAGTCAACTACTTATTTAACACCGTACGTATCTATTACAGCACCATTGACTGTATTCCCTATGCTGTACTTCACAATCCTGTGACTATATACATATGTATTAATTACAGTTGACAGTCAATATTATTCAATATTATTTTATATTAGTTTCAGGTGTATGGTTAAGTATTAATATAATTTATGAAGTGATCCCTTCAATAAGTCTAGTACCCATCTGACACCATGCAGTTTTTACAACATTCTTGACTATATTCCCCACACTGTATTTCACATCCCTGCGACTATTTTGTGACTACAAATTTGTGCTTCCTAATTACTTCACCTTTCTAATGCAGCTCCCAATGCCCTCCCATCTAGCAACCATTTAGTTTGTTCTCTGTATCTATAAGTATATTTCTGTTTTGTTTGTTTATTCTGTTCTTTAGATTTCACATATTAAGTGAGATAATATGATATCTGTCATTCTCAGTCTGACTTATTTCACTTAACATAATAATCTCTAGGTTCATCCATGTTATTGCAAATGGTAAGATTTCATTTTTGTTATGGCCAAGTAATACTCCATTGTACAAATGTACGACCAATTTTTTATCCAATCATCTATTGATGGGCATTTTGGTTGCTACCCCCAATTTTTTCTCATAGCCATTTGCATGAAATATACTTTTCCATCCCTTTACTTTCAGTCTATGTGTGTCTTTCAATCTGAGGTGGGTCTCTCATAGACAACATATGCATGGGTTTTGTTTTCTTATCCATTCAGGTACCCTATGTCTTTTGATTGGAGCATTTAACCATTCATATTTAAAGTGATTTTTGATAGGTACATAGTTATTTCCAGTTTATTATTCAAAATTTCTATCTTATTTTGTTTGTTTGTTTGTTTTCCTCCTTCTTCTTCTTAAAGTAGTTCCTCTAAGATTTCTTATGATACTGGTTTGGTGGTACTGAATTCCTTTAGCTTTATCTTATCTGGGAAACCCTTTATCTCTCCTTCAATTCTAAATAATAGCCTTGCTGATAGACTAGTGTTGGTTGTAGTTCCTTGTTTTTCATCACTTTGAATATTTCCTGCCACTCCTTTCTGGCCTGCACAGTTTCTGTTGAGCTATCAGCTGGTAGTCTTATGGGAGCTCCCTTGTAATTCACCAGCTGTCTTTCTCTTGATGCTTTTAGGATTCTTTCTTTCTTTAACCTTTGCCATTTTAATTATAATATGTCTTCATGTAGGCCTGTTAGGGTTCATTTTGTTTTCAAATTTCTGTACTTCCTGGGCTTGCATGTCTATTTCCTGTTTCAGGTTAGGGAAGTTTTAGTCAATATTTCTTCAAGTACGTTCTTGATCCCTTGCTCCCTCTCCTCCTTCTGGTACTTGTAAATTGTGAAAGTTGTTGTGCTTGATATTGTCCCACAGGTCCCTTAAACTATCTTCTTCTTTTTTAAATTATTTTACCTTTTTGTTGTTTGTATTGGGTGTTTTCTGCCACCTTGTCTTCTAAATCACTGACTCAGTCCTCTTCTTCATCTAATTTGCTGTTATTCCTTCTAGTGTATTCTTCATTTCAGTTATTGTATTCTTTATTTCTGACTGATTCTTTTTTATTGGTTCTATGTCCTTCTTTATGCTTACTATCTCTTTGTTGAAGTTCTCACGAAGTTCCTTGAGCATCCTCAAAACCAGTGTTTTAAACTCTGTTTTTAGTAGGTTGGTTGCCTCCATTTCATTTAGTTCTTTTTTTTTTTTTGGAGTTTTCCCCTGTTCTTTTATTTGGTACATGTTTCTTTGTTTATTCATTCTAGCTGCCTCTCTGTGTTTGCTTCCATGTATTAGGTAGATCTCCATGTCTGTCAGTCTTTGCTGAGTGACCTTATGTAGAATGTGTCCAGTGTCATCCAGTTAGGCAGTCTCCCTGATCATCTGTGCATGTGTTGTGGGAGTGTTTTTGTTTATTTGTTTGTGTGTGTGTGTGTGTGTGTGTGTGTGTGGTGTATTCTTCCCTTGGAATTGAGTCTTGATTGCTTTTTGAATGTCAGTGGGTGGGACTGACTCCTAGGCTGACTGGCTGTGCAGATTAGCTATGCCCACAGTGCATGTGCTTCTGTGTTGGAGCTAACTCCTGAGAGGGTTATTCACCCTAGTGGGCCTGTTGTACATGTGCCACCTTTTGGACGTGCTGCTTGTGGAGCTAACCACGTAGTGCTCTGGTGTGGGCTGAAATTGACATCTATGTATGTTGTTTCTGGTGTCTCTTGGGAGAGGCTTCTATGCAGTCCAATTTCAGCCTTGCTCGTGACCGTCCTGTGAGTACCTAGTAGGAGCTACAGAGCTATATGTCATTGGTTACTGCCTGTGTTTGACCTGGAAGCATGTGAGGGTGGCTTCATTGTCAACTGAGGTTGGCTGCCACCAGTATTGGGACAGGGACAGCTTAGCAAGAGGCCCAGGGTCCCCTTAGCCCTGTTGCCACCTACAGACTGCCTGTAAGGTCCAACCACTGAAACATCCTCCTTAGATGTGTGGTCCAGGTGGGTTGACCCAGTGTTGAGAGTATACTCGGTGATGCAGCACTAGCTGGTTTGGGGTGGAACTACAGGAATTCGTGGGATGTGGGTTCTCATTTTTAAAATTTACTACAGATATGGTTCTTATGCCAGTGCCAGGCCAGTGACCACTTTGCAAAATGTCCTGAGAATACCTTGGTCAGCCAGTGCTCGCCTCAGGATGACAGATTCATGAAAGCAGCCTGACAGAGGCTGCTGCTCAAGCAGGCAAGCTGACTGCCTACCACAGGAAGTTCCCCAGGCTGCTGCAGATGTTAGAGTCTTCTGCAGTTTGTGGGGTGGGGCCAACTGCCTGTGATCTGACAATACTCAGGGCTATGCAGCACTACCTGGGCATGGCAGGGGCTCAGGGTGTCACCAAGGTGGTGCACACTCACAGATTTTACAAGGCCAATGTGGTCTCAGATTTGGTTCTTTGAGGGAGGATTCAACATAGAAAAGATGGCACCCTCCTGTAGGCTTCACTTGAGGCGGGCTCCACATAGGAACAGTGGCTGTCCCTCCATTCCTCACCCCAAGGCCAAACAGGTTAGTTTTTCCCCATATATCTCTGGGGTTTCTCAAGTCAGCACCCCTCCACCAGAGCCCTGGTGAGTGTTTGCAAGTGAGTGAATCTATGTGTGGGCCCTTTAAGAGTCCCTCTCGGTTTCAAGCCACCTTCTGTCTCACGAGGACAGATAGACAGTGTTCCTGCTGCTTTTTGCTGACAGATGTTGTCAGGATTACTCTTCTCAGCCCAGGACCTCAGGGCTAGGGAGTTTGGGAGTGGGGTGGAGCTGGGATCCTTCCCTCTTCAGGGGAGACCCCCACAGTTGAGGTATCCCTCCTGGTGTCCAGCCATTACCTTTGTGTTTGGGGTCAGCCCATTTTGCATGCCCACCCATCTTACCAGTCTGTATGTGGCCTTTTTATTCTTAGTTATAGGGGTTCTGTTTAGCTAGTCTTCAGCTGATTCTCAAGATTGATTGTTTTATAATTTAGTTGAAATTTTGATGTTAAACTGAGGCGGCAGGAATAGTATTTACCTAATCCACCATCTTGTACACCTCCCTGTGTCCCATAAATTTTAATATGTTTTGTTTTTATTAAGTTCAATATATATTTTATTTTCCTTGAGTCACCTTCTTTTAACATGTGTTATTTTGAAGCATACTTAGTTTCTAAATATTTGGAGTTTTATTCTGTTATCTTTCTAACTTCTCATTTCACTTCACTGTGGTAGAAGAACATAGTCCATATAATTTTAATGATTTTGAATTCGTTAAGGTTTCTTTTTATGGCCCAAGATTTATAGTTTATTTTGGTACATGTTTTTTGAGAACTTAAAAAGACTGTGTATACTACTCTTGTTTGGAGAAGTAGTCTATAAACAGTGATTACATCCTGTGGGTTGATGATTTTGTTGAATTTTATATTCTTGTTGATTACCTGTCTACTTTTATTAATTACTAAAAGAGAACTATCGAAGCCTCCAATTATTATGGTAGATTTGTCCTGTAATCCTTTGAACTTGGTCATTTTGCTATACATATTTTGTGACTGTTATTTGGTTTATACACATTTAGGATTTTTGAGACTACTTAAATTGACCCTTTTATTATTATGTCATATCCATTTTTATGTCTAATAATATTCTCTGAAGTCTAATTTTATCTGATACTAATATAGCCACTCTTAGTTTCTTGTGATTAAAGGTTGTCTGATATATCTTTCTCCATCTTTTTGCTTTTAATCTGCCTACATTTTTATATTTTGAAGTGAATGTCTTATAGACTGCATATAGTTGGGGTATGCTTTTAATTCACTCTGTCAATTTCTGCGTTTTAATTGTTATCAACTATTTATATTTGATGTAATTATTGTTACATTAGGGCTTAAATCCAAAATTGTATATTCTGTTTTCTATATTATTTTCTATTTTCTGCCTTCCTGAGAGTTACTTAAACATTTTTATAATTTAATTTTGACTTATCTATGTTGTTTTTAATGCATCTATTTTATAGTGTTTTTAGTGGTCACTTTATGTGTAATGCTATATATACATGACCCATCTCTGATGTCATTATCCTAACCAGTTCAAGTTAAGTGTCAAAATCTTATCTCCATTTATATATTTCCCTCATTTATGATGTAATTATTTTAAATATTTCCTCTACATACATTTAGAACCACATTAGACAGTATTATAATTTTCCTTCTACTGCCAAACATAATTTAGAAAATTCAAGAAGGGAAGGAGAGTTAATTGTATTTACTCATATTTTGCATACCATTTTTTTATTACTTTATGATGTTCCAAGTTTCCTTCATTTATCATTTCCTTTCTGTTTAGAGAACTTATTTTAGCTAAACATTCTGTTTTTTTATATATATATATCTTAAAAAGTCTTGATTTCTCTTTCATTACTGAAGGATATTTTTGCTAGATATAGGAATCTAGGTTGACAATTATTATTTCTGACCTTCATGATTCTTTATGAGAAATCTGCTCTCATTCAAGTTGTTTTCCCCTTATAGATAATGCATCATTTTTCTTTGGCTGCTTTCAAGTTGTTGTTTTTCAGTTTTCAGAACTTAGACTGTGATATGTCTTGGTATGAATTTCTTTGGCTTTGTCTTATTAGAGGTAGCTGAGAATTTGTTTCTGTGTTTTGTCACATTTGGAAAGTTTTCAGCCACTGTTTCATTGAATACTTTATGTCTTCATCTTCTTTATTTTCTCCTTCTGAAATTCCAATGGCACTAATGCACTAATGTTAGATCTTTTATTAGAGACTTTCTTTTTTTTTTCAGTCTTTTTTTTTTTATTTTGTTCAGTTTAGGTGATTTCTATTGTTATATTCTCAAGCTCTAAGTTTTTAAAATTTTTAAATAATTTTGGGTTTGTTATTTAAATTATTATTTAAATAATAATTTTTCAGTTCTAAAATTCCCATTGGACTTGTCTTTATAACTTCTTTTTCTTTGTTGATACTTTATATTTATTTGTTCAGAAAATGTATTATTTTCACTTGTTTTAAGCATGATCATAATTGCATAATAAAATAATGCTATGCGGATTGTTCTTAAATCTTTGTCAGATTATTATAATGCCTCTATTATTTCTGTGCTTTTATCTTTTAATTGTCATTTTATATTTATTTTGAGACTATCCTATTTCTTAATATCAATAGAAAATTTTTAATTGAAAGCTAAGCATTTTGAATATTATGCTATGAAATTCTGGATCTTATTTATACTTTCTATTTCAAATAGCTTCTTTGAAGCCACTTCACCATGAGAAAAGAGTAGTAATGGCTTATTATTTTCAGGTAAGGATAAAAACCTATATTCCATAGTTGACCTCAATTGACAATTAAGGGAGTGTGAGATTTTGGTTACTGCAGGGCAATGGTGGTTGTTCTGGCTCTCCTTTAGGCCTCCACTGATAACTTCGTGTCTAGTAGGTGTAGGAATGTGTTACTGCTCATCATGTGATCTATACTAACACTATTGTGGAGATGGCCTCATTACTGCTGGTGGTTGTAGAAGTCATGACCCTCCATTAGGCCTCTTCTTACATCACCTCAGTGGAAAGAGTGAGAGACACCTCATGATGGTTATTGTCAAAAAGTTTGCTGTGTGCTTAGGTTTTTCCTTTCTTGGTTCTTTGGATAAAGAGAGCAAGTTTTGTGGGACTTTTTCTTCCTCTTTTGTCTTTATTCTTTTGCATTTTCAGTTTGCCATTTTCTTCAGCTCCAAGACTGGGAGGTAAAAATAAAACTGAAATTCACCAATACATCTTGTCTTGATATTGAGATTCCCTAGCCAATCGGGAGAATCTTCTATCCACCTCCGAGAGTCTTCTTATATTTGATTTATATATAATGTTCAGGATTTACAGTTGCACATCATGGAAAATATGTCTATTTTTCCCCCAAAATATGTCTTCCATCTTTGTGGAAGTGGAAGTCTTCTCCTGGGTATTTGTCTTAATCTTTATTTTTTGCTCAACAGCAAAAAATCTTTATTTTTTGCTCCTCCTGTACACTGCATCTCATGACTGGTCAGAGCTCTTTCTGTCTAGTCCTTTTTTTCTAAAAACCTATCCTATCTTCAATATAATCTCTATGGATGGTTAATATTTCAGCAACATTACCACAGGAATGCCAGTAAGAACTCATACTCTCATTCAGGGGTCAGGGAATACAGGTATATTTTTCAATTTTCTGCGTTTGTGGGTCCACACTGGTCTCAGCTGTATTTCATTTAACAATCCACCAAACACCCCAAGCCTTAGTTCTAACTTCTGTTCAATAAGGTTAATCAAATTTTGCAGGCTTTTTTTGTGCACTACATGAGATATTGTAAGGTAATTTACTATAACTTTTAGATCACAATATAAGTGTAAATAATGCAGATTCAAATGTAAATCATGTTATAAATGTAATGTCACTTATAGATCATGGTATAGACATTTCATATTATCACTGTTATAGAGGAAAAACAAAAAGAGGAATGCCTTAAAATGTGTCAACAAGTAAAGGATAGGCAGATAAATATTTTAAATGTGCCTCCAATAATTCTTATTCATGTAAGAGAGTGTTAACAATATGCTATGTTAGTAATATAAAGGGGAATAAGACAGGTGGGGTTCTTTACCTCATGTAGCTTACATTCTACTGAAGAACATACATAATAAATAAGTAAACAAATAAGTAAAATAGATTACTGAGTGTGTTAAGTGCTGTGATGGTGAAAATAAAAAAAGTTAATGAAATAGGCTGGAAGTTACAGAAGAAGAGATATTTCATATAGAAGATTCAAAAGGAGGTGATGCATGCCTGTGCTGAGACTAAAGAATGGCAATATCCAGCCACACAGAGAGGTTGAGGATATGACAATCCGTGGGAAGAGCAATGGCAGAGGTCCTGAGTAAGAAAGACTTTGCATTCTTGAGTCAAGCAACATTTTTGGGAAACTCAAATTATTCAGCTTGAACTTCTGAAAGAAAATTCTAGGTTGGAAATTCAATCATGGATCTGTTCATTGAGGACAAAAAGCTGAAAACTTTGAAATATAGCCCTAAAGTGATAATTTCTACTTCCTTATTTCCTCTAATCATGTCCTTTTCTCTGCACCAATCATATTTATTTCAGCTGGAAACAGTAATAATGGTAATCTATCTATTATGAGAGGTAGGAAAAGCTTCCATCAATTGAAATAAGCCAGAAAGTGGTATTTGACTGAAAAATAAATTCATTGTCCATGGAAAGTGAGACTAGATGGTGTGTTTCATCTTCTCAGAAGAAAAAGTGCTCAGGTGATTGCACACTATCCATGGCATACTAGTGCAGAGCTGGCTTCATAATCGATGATGAAGGCTTAGTGCAGTTTATGCTGGAGTGGTAGAACTGAGGACAAAAGAGCTGAGATTTTGAAGGCAGATCATCGGTTACAAGTTTTACTTGCTGATTTTTTTTTTTCTTTTCTGAAGATGACTTAGAAGATATTTCAGTTTAGTCTCCCATCCCCAAATATTTTCCATCTTAATTTACTTTAGCCTTGAAAATTAAATAACAAATTTTAAAGAGAATATTATGTCTATAAGATTTAGCTAGTCAGTTCTTTAGCTCTGAACCAAGGATGGCTAATATTGACACTTTTGGCCCCATGTTCCTCCACTGCAAACATGGTGGATTGCAACACTAAATGAAACCAGTCATCTTTTCTTCCTGATTGTTGAGTCAGATACCTTTTAAATACAACACTCTATGAAACCCATTACCAGGTGATCGATGTTGATAGACTAAGTGCAACTTATTTACTATAGTTGCTTTATCTTAAACCCTGCTTAAATTCTCTGAAACACCCTACTTAGATTTCTTCCATATTAAATATGGTAAAGTCAAAAAATGGAAGAAGAATGGATCTCTCAATGACACTTTGAGAAAGCCCATTTGACCAGGAACTCACATTAGAATGATGTGCAGAAATCAAATTGTGTTAAGAAGAAGGAAGAAAAAAAACTAAACTAATGACTTGAGATGGGAAAATACCCACTTAACCCACTAAAATGTTTTAAAAACTTGAGAGGAGGCAGGAAGGCAAAACCTTTTCGGGATAAGCTTCTTGTGAGTGTCAGGCTGAGACTGTTTCTGAGATTCTTGAGTGATGTTCTTTGACCCTGGGAAGAACCATGGGGAGACAATCTCAGAAGCTAAATAGGAAATTACTGTGAAATTCCAAGGCAGGGACTCTGTAGGCAGGATTTTTTTTTTTTTTTTTTTTTAATGGAGGTGAATGTGACATCAAGAAAAGCAATTCCAGCACTGACATCTCTGGGTACCACGTGGAAAAGTAACGTAGCTGATTTGTGACGCTGAAGGAATGGTTGCCTGAGAGACAGCAACAGGAATGGGGCTTGCCTGTGGTCTCATTTGAAAAATGGGTCTCTTTGCTCCCTTGTGGGTTGTCTGAGTCCAGTCTCAGAGAGAAATAAAAGCTGAAGGGTAAATGGGTCATACTTTAATGAATGCTACATGCTTCATTAACGTTAATTGAATAATCTATATCAGTGGACAAACAAGTGAATATAAATGAATGAATGAGCTATGTACTTGAATCTTTCAATAAAAGGATTATCTCACTATGGTAAGTGACAGATATTACTAGAGCACGTAGTAAGGCCAGCACTTCACCATCAAAAATTCCCTAAATAATTTAAAATCTGAAAACAACCTTAAAGCTGGTCTGACATTTTGTATAGGGATATAAGGTGGCTTTCTAAAAACTTCCCCAGTAGTTAATGGCAGAACTAAGACCAAATCCCAGGTCTTGTGGCTTCTACTCTAGTGCTGTTTCAACTTTTAAGGATCCCCTAGCACAGAGCCAACACCTATAGTCTCAGGGATGATTAAAAGACTGGAGTTTAATTATCACATGGACAAAGAAAAGAATCCATTGTGTTTAAGGCTGGCCTTGTCTCATCAAAAAAATCCCTTTTCCCTTCTTCTCTCTAACCCTAAGAAGTCCTTTCATTAAAGAGAACTCAGTGGGAGTCCTTTCTATTTTTTCCTGTAAGTCTCTGCCCAGCCCCTATCTTCATCTCTACTACTGTATTTTAGATTTATGATCCCTTGTTGCTTTTGGACAAGGAAAGTGAAAGCCATTGCCATCAAAGCCTCATCCTCCCAGCAACCACCGCTCCCACACCCAGGGGTAACATCATCCTAATCTATGGTCCAATGCATCCCACAGTTTACAGAGGTACTATTAGGTTGGTGCGAAAGCAATTGAGGTTTGAAAGGTTAAAAATAAACGTAAAAACCACAATTACTTTTGCACCTACCTAATATATTGCACAGTGAATGAGTCTCTCTACAGGAGACAGATTATTTTCTCCACTCAGGAGATTGGACAGTCATAACTTAATGCTTGCCTTAACTCCTTTCTCTTAGAGATATCCTGACTTGTATTTTATTCTATCATCACTAAATAAAGGAGCATTGAACCAGATGGTCAGGTCTGAAATTCAGCATTCAGTTTTTATGCAAGATTATATCCCAAATTTCCCACTGCCGTACAGGTTCTTAAGGGTGAAAGAGTCTCATTTGATAATGAACACAGGTCCCTGGATTGCTCACATTCTTTATTACCATGTTATGTCAGAGGGAGAAACCATTGGGAAATGCTTGGCCAAGTGTTTGGTTCTTTATTCCTTAAGGTTCATTAGTGGGAGTCCAGGCAGGTATCTGGCAATTGGAACACCAGGAAAGGGGAAGGGAATTTTTGTAATGATAAATCGTTATAAAGTAAATATCCTAATAATTTTCAAGGGATGAGTCTTTATTATCAAATAACACATTAGCTATCAGTTAACAACTAGAGGAAATAGTACAATAGTGGAAAAAAGAATGGAGATGAGGGTGGTAGAATAAAGCTGGGTGGGAATACTCTATATAGGACTGGGGAAAATATATTTATAGATGTAAAAGAAGAACACAAAAATAAATTTTCATTAACTTTTCTTCTCATACTTTATATTTCTGTTTAAAGCCAATTTTGAGCTCATGACTATCTCTTCAAATAACTGTGTTTGTTCCTCTCAAATCATTGTGTTTCTATTTATAAATGCAGACATTTGTCCTAGACAGAAGGATCTCTTCCCCATGCTTTAAAACTTTAGTAAAATAATTTAGATTCCCCAGAGAATCCCATTCTATGATCTAGTATCTTCTCTGTAAACATTTTGAAAAATTTTAACCTGAATACTTTAATGCAGACTTAGTTCATTTCCTCTGAATATGGATGCCAGCACAGCGCTGGAAATAAAGCGTACCTTTTCTGTGCTGATGATTTACGTATTAGAACAGAAGGCTATGCTTCAAGATTGGACTTTACTATTTATATCTATCAACTATAAATAAAAATAATACCAATTTTGTATTGTTGTTGGAGCCACAAATAAGATAATGCTTGTGAAAGCATTTTGTCGTCTGGAAATCATAGATTTAATAGGGAGTAATTTTATTAATACTGTCATTTTCACATTTTCTAAGAGTTCTCTAAGACTGTTGGGTGTCTCAAGAATGAAGAATGTATTATCCTAGCTGACATATTTTGGGGCAGCATCCCTGCCACCCTGTCATTTGTTTCCCCCCTCTGACTGAGGGAGCAGTGAAAGGCATTGTGACTGTAGACTGAAAGCAAGATTTGTCCAAGGAAGGCGAAATGGGAAAGGTGCTGCAGCTATTTTTAAGCCTAGCAGATCCAGAGAAAAGTTAAACTCTCAGAAATTATTCACTTGGTGTTGCTTACACAGCAACCAATGTGGTGCAATAAGATACAGAGGAGATTTGCTGGACTCCATATCAAGGAACATTGGAAAAAATAACAAAGACATAGGAGAGCAGAACATTCTTGTGTGATATAGAAAAATATAGCCAATTTTCTCTTAATACCATGTGACTTTTGGGAGCACAAGTTCCCACCATCAGGACAATGGTTTGACAGTGAAATGACTGGACTATGCAATAGTCAGTCTTTAGTACCCAGTCCATTAGCCTTTTGGCTAGAAATGCTCGCAGGATGCCTTTCTGTCAGCCTCTCCATATTCAATCTTCACCCTTCTTTGTTTTGCTCTGTACCCTGAAGGCTGACCTGTGTGAAACGCATCAATGAGATCTTTTGCTCTCTGTCTTCCAACTGGATTCCACAAATGGGGATCACTGGCTGAAGAGGACAGCAGAATGAGGCCAGAACACTGATTCCCCAGGCTGCTCCCAGAAATGTTTCTTTCCAGGGACTGACTGTTTCTGTCTATTAAAGGGTGCACCTCCTATCGGAAAGCCCTCTCTACATCTCTCTTTCCCCTAATAGGTTACCTCTTCTTGGTTTTTCAGGCCAAGATACAGAAATGAGGTACTAAAGCCCAGCTGTGAATAATGTCCAGGGTTCTACACTACTCTGGGTGATAGAGTCTACACTGCCAACAGCATTATACAGAGCCCCTTCATTAAACTCTCCTCAAACTCCTAGCTTGTTTGTGACAGGTCTTTCCTGCCTGAACTCTAATTAATCCCTAAAGATGACCTCTTTGGGAGGTTGCTTAGTAGAAGGCATTGTGACTCTGTGGACTGAAAGCAGGGTTTTCCCAGGGCAGGGAGAAGTCACATCATATATGGTCCCAGACTTTCCCCTTTCTCCTAAACACTCCTAATCTTTGATCTAAGTGAAATGACAAGTGAATAAAACTAAGGACAGCTTTGGGAGATACAGAAAGACCTCTTATAGCTGCTGGAAGTGTTCATAGAGATTGGGAAGTAGGGGTGGCAATGTCACCCCTTGCCTTGCTTGCAGTAGAGTTCTTATGGACTCTGTATGTCTAGTTCTTTCTTTTAAGCCTCCACTTATTTTCTATGTGAAATTAAAGCAAGTTATTTGACTTATTCAAGCCTCCATTTTATCAAGTGTAAAATATGTGTAACACTTGTACATATCTCATAAGCTTTGGAATTAAGTGAGTTAACACATGGTAAAGTGCTTATAACAATACTTCAAAGCACAAAATTTTGTATTTGTTTTGTCTTTTCTGCCCATCTTCTCCTGATCTGCCTTCATTTTATTATTATTCTCATAATTATTTTTCTACCAACCTGGTGACACCAGTCAACATTGGCCATTCCAGGGAGGCAGGAAATTAGTCATAGAATTCAATTAGTTTATTTCCCAAGTATCCTAAGTTCCAGTCCTGATTTACTCACCATCTTCTAGGAATCTTCAGAAGATTTTCACCTCTTCCAGGCTTCTGGTTTTGTTTCCTTAATGACCTCCACATCATGAAGCTGAACTAATTAGCATCATAATAAAATTAGTTGGAGGTTGAAACATAGGCATATTTGTCCTAAACTATCTCAGACATTTCATGAACAGCAAGTCTTTTTTATTGTAAACTGAATCCTTCCTGCTGCAGTTTATCCATTTTCTGATGACTTATCCTCAGTTGAGATGGAAGTATGTAACTTTTTTTCCTCTTGTTTATTTGTGGGTAGTGATAGTCATTAGAACAATTTGAGGTTGGTTCAGTGGCAAGCTAGAAAATATTAACAGTTTTCCTGATGGGCCTTGAAGATGCCAAATGTTTTCCATCCCAGTTTGCTCTCAGCCCAGGTATTGGCACTGCTCATATTTTTATGTCATTCAGATGTTTCTCTCAAAGAGACTTTCAAACCTATAACCACTTGTTATTCTCTATCCCCTTCCTTTACTTGGTTTTCACTTTATAGCATTTATCTATATGTTATACTCGTATATCTATATCTATATATTATTTAAAAAAATAATATAAATGGGGCCACTTTAAAATGGAGCTGGAGCAGCCATCCCAGAGGAACTGCCTCTCACACCTCATGCTTCCAACCTTTGGATTTTAGAAGAGGGCAAAATAACCTATTGATTGGGCGTACAGTGACATTGTGTCCTAAAAAACTGCTTGCAAGGATAACAAGAAAACAGTTATGATTACTTACTAATGACTACCAGAATGAAAACTAAAATCATTGTTTGGTATTAACATCACTGTGTTAACTTATCTGCACTAATATAAATGCTTTTCTTCCATTGATGTAAATGCTCCCCTTCCTTTTCTCTTAAATATTTCTTGCCTTTGTTTCTGAATTGAACACTATTTGGGTTTCTATCTGAATCAGTGCTTCCTGAATTCTGTTTTGATCTCAAATAAATGCTTGTTTCCTCTCACTTTGGAAGGCCTTTTATTTTTAGGTTCCTTATGCTTATTTGTTTAGTACCTATCTTCTCCACTGGAAGATAAGTCCTTGAGAGACAAAATTTTAATAATTTTGTGTAATACGATATCCCTGCCCCCTTAATGTGCTGGAAATCTTTAGTTTGTCCCTCCAGGTCTATATTCCTATTTGATGTATATACCAGAAGTTAACCCATATAGATGTAACAATGGCTCTTTTTTAGAGTACGTTTGACCTACCAATAGCTCTGGACGGAGGCTGGCAATTGGAAAGAGAAGAGTGTAATTACCTATGTGTATCTGTATTTTGATAACACTTCCTCCTCTTATTCTTCCCCAGGGAAAATTACAGCCTCCCCCCAACACACAGGAGACTGCACCAACTCTTATTGATTTCCATAAGTTATACCTACACCTTTGTAAAACAATCCTTTTACTAATATTGCCTCAACTTACCACTTCTTTTCTGCATGGACCTTGACCATCAAATTCTGTGTTTGTCATATAAGATATATATTTCAAATGCATTTCAATAGTTAAAAGCTAGGTATGGGGAAGAAAGACTTATTATTTCCATGAACCTAATGGGAAGAAGTTCTTAAAGAGTGAAAGATAGTCTTATATTATAGAAATGGTTGCCCTACCATAAAGATCAGTCACAAGTTTAGAAACAGTTTTAAACCCACAAAAATCTTTGTAGTGTAATTGGAATGGAAAATAAAATTATAGGTAAGGTTTATTAAGTTTTCTGAAATTTAGTCCTCTTTCTGGTGCTTTATGTGTTATGATTATGATTGGTTTTGTTCTTATTCCATAACTTATACACTCTGAAACACAGATGTGTCATCCAAGTTCTTAGAAGCTGAGATAATACCTTCTATTCACTACTAACTTAAGCTTTATATTATCTAATCATCCACAGCAAGAAAAGCCATTACCCACCCTGGGCTTCTCTGATGGCAACTTCTTGGTTGACTACTAACCACATTTGGTAGGCTAATGTGTTTGTTCTTTCATGAAAATGGATTGTTATTTATAAGGCACTAACTCTTGAGATGGTATATCAGCTGATAATCAGGTCAATTGTTATAAATATTCTGAATTGAAAAATCACAGATTGTTATCTGCTTCTGTTTGTCTGTTTCTAAATTTTACATAATACATCATGTGTGATTTTGTGCTTGGCTTTCTTTTTTCTCATGGTAATGTTCAACAGATTACTCCATGCTGATGTATTTATAATTCATTCATTCTCACTGATAGATAGTATTTCATTGTATGAATATGTCACAAATTATTTATCAGTTCTTCTGTTGAAGGATATTTATATTTTTCCAGTGTTGTCTTTTACCAAAAATGCTGCTGGGAACATTGTTGTGCATGTCTTTCATATAGATGGATAATTAGATAGACATACGAGGTCAGACAATTACATTCTTGAACTCATTCTAGAAAAAGTGGTACACAACTCTTTGCTGAATATCATTATGGTCACCTTTGAAGTACTCCCCTTGGGAAGCTATGCAGTATGCCTTGTCCACCCTTGAAAGCAATTTTGGAACTCTTTCTGGAATTGCCATCAGAGCTGTTGTTTTATTACCCTGATGTCCCAAATGTTATCAAAATGTCTTCTTTCAATATTTCCTTTACCTTTGGGTAAAGAAAGAAGCCATTGGAGGCTAGATCAGGTGAGTAGGGAGACTTTTCCAATACAGTTATTTGTTTACTGACTAAAAACTCCCTCACAGACAGTGCTGTGTGAGCTGGTGCATTGTCGTGATGCAAGAGCCATGAATTGTTGGCGAAAAGTTCAGGTTGTTTTCCTCTAACTTTTTCATGCAGCCTTTTCAGCACTTCCAAATAGTAAACTTGGTTAACGGTTTGTCCAGTTGGGACAAATTCATAACGAATCATCCCTCTGATAACAAAAAGAGTTAGCATCATCATTTTTACTCTTGCTTTGGACTGATGGAACATTTTTTGGTAGTGGAGAATTGGCTGACTTCCACTGTGCACTCCGATGCTTTGTTTTAGGGTCGTATTAATACACCCATGTCTCATCACCAGTGAGAACATGGTCCAAAACATCATCTGGTCTCTCCAAAATGTCTTGGCAAACTTCGACTCTCCTTTGCTTTTGTTCACCAGTGAACTCCTTTGCGATCATTTTTGTACACAGCTTTCTCGTGCAAGATTTTCAGTTAAGATTTTTTAATTGCTTCTCTATCAAAGTAAGTTTACTGGTTCTGCTAAGCTTTTCACAGTCAGCTGATGACGTTGACACAAAATTCAATTAATTTTTGCAATGTTTTCATCAGTTCTACTTGTTACTGACTGCCCTGACTTCTCTTCAAAAGTGATGTGTCTTTTCCCCGCACAAAAATGTTTAATCCATTTGTACACTGCCATTTTCTTCATAGCATTATCCCTATAAACTTGGATGAACATGACCCTGATTTCACTTCCACTTTTGCCAAGTTTAACAAGAAATTTAATGCTGATTCATGTTCGAATTCAAGCTCAGACATTCTCACGATGGCACACAAAAACACACAACAACAATAATGAACACCACTCAGCAATACACCACCACACGTCAACATGAACACAGCTGTGAGACACTGATATGCCAAGGTTATGAAACTTTACCGAGCTATTTGTACAGTGCTGCCAATGTAAGCGCACGGTGGCAAGTTCACAAACTTAATTGTCATACTTCACATATACTGGGGGTGCCAAAAAAATGTATACACATGATTTGTACTTATCTCTTGTTATCTTAAAATGTGTGTATGTTTTTTCGACACCATCTTTATATGCACTTTTTTGTGTGTTTTTAAGCCAATCAAATAGAGTTTTTACAAATTAGTTTTGGTAATGCCATCCAGAGATAGAAAAATATATCAGATTTACAACATTCATATATATACAAAGATAGAAAGATGCAAACAGAGATCTTATAGTTACTAATATTTGTGGAGAAGACGCTTAAAATTTTCATTTGGCCAATTTCCAAATATTTTCTCTCTCTATCCCTCTTTTTTTTTTCTTGTGAGAAACTTTTGCATTTCAAATAGCTCATAGTCCCAGAGAAGACGGGGGTATAGAAAATCTACATTACAAAGATACGGAGAAGTTATTCAAGTTTTTTCCAAGAGGCAGTTTTGGTGGCTAATTTGTAGGGCAATTCTGTTTCCAGCTTCACAATATCTACAAGTATTTTGACATGAATAGGGGAGATTTAGGGATTAGCAAAAGCGGCTGAAACACGTCCACCTATTACTGGAATGTTTCTTTCCATCTGGGTACATTTAGCTTAGAGGAGAAGGCCTACATTATTTTTCCTTAAGATCTGAATATTAATTTCCAATTTGTCCAATTTCTAATTATAAAGTCATTAAATCTTTTCAAATATCTTGTCAGGTTTCAGCCAGGAGAAACAATAAACATTTCTGGAAGTATTGAAGAGTTAAGTCATCCATCAAAGTTATGTATGGGAGGGGCCCAATATAGGGCATTTAAGTTAATGTTGAAGAATTTACATACAGACTTTGAGGACAATCTCTTTTCCAATGTTTCAGTTAAATAGAACCGAGCCTTTGATTTCTGGGCCAGTTTTGATAATAGGCCTCTAGGAGAGTATAATGGGGGAGGCCTAGGTATTGTTTTAGATATTTTTTGTCTTTAATTTTTCATTAGCTTTTTTGCAGTTAATATTTCAATGAAACTATTTTGAAATCTTAAAATCTTTTGGACGCCTCTTCATAGCCCTTATTTTTAGTGTACTTTTAAAATAATTTTATCTATTTCGGAACATCCCCAATTTTGGCCATTTAAGTAAATATTTACAGCTTTCAAGACCATAAGATAAACAGATATTCCAGAAAGTGGCACATTCAACTCTTTTAGGGTTCAAGGATCCTGTTTCTTTTAGGTAATCCTTTGGGTCTCTAGAAGCCAGATTAATACTGAAAAGGAATATCCTGTGGAGGTTGGGACCTCATTGCATGGAAATTTTTTTGAGATTGGTGGGTGACCTAGTGTCAATCTGAAGTTGCAAATGTTCTAACATTCTCTAAATGCTCAACTTGTGCCTACCAATTTTTGTGGCATTTTGTTTTCCAAGATGTTCATTAGAAATTAGTCTTTATTTACAGAAGAACAAGACAAACAAATATGTGCACCTGACCATGTAAACAATAACCAAGAGATGTTACTGCATCCTGTGAATTGTGGTCTGAAAAGTTAGAGGCTGCCAGCTAAAATTGAAATGCCCTGTAAGAGAAAGACAATGTGACTGGGAGCTAAAACATAACGAGAGCAGAGCTCACACAGAGAGGAACTTACCAACAGCCCTTGAAAATGGCGGTGAAAATTTCTTTCACCTTGAAGAAAGACGGTGAACCCAAAAAGGGGTTCATGGTACGACACCTATGTTTCTCATTGTCCCTGAATGCCCTCAGAAATTTGCTTTTATTCTGTTGCTGGCACCAAATCTGTTAAAAGCGAAATTCCATTGAGTAAATTTGGAGATCTAATTTGCTTTATTAAGTAATTCATAAATCAGGAAGCATCTTATATAGACACTGGAAGGGCACTCCAAAGGGGGTGTACAAAATGGAAGACTTTTATAGGAAGATGGGTTTGGTAGGGAAATTATTAACGAAAGAAAGGAGTCTTTTTAGGCCAAGACAGATTTCTTTTTTCGGGGGATCAGCTCGGGGGAAGGAACAAAAACTGTTTTATCATACAGATCATGTCTTCT
Organism: Rhinolophus hipposideros; assembly: GCF_964194185.1. Classification (NCBI taxonomy): domain Eukaryota; kingdom Metazoa; phylum Chordata; class Mammalia; order Chiroptera; family Rhinolophidae; genus Rhinolophus; species Rhinolophus hipposideros. Next base: position 34,646,706 of record NC_138070.1, read on the forward strand.
TTTTATGGGGGATAGAGAGGCCCACATAACAGATTACACCTTTGGTGTCACCCAGAAAATTCCATACTGGTTGACTAAGATTATGTTTCTAATAAATGAAAAAAACTGCAATTAGGTTAAGTATTAAGTCTAGGTTTGGTATTACAGGCTTTAGCACAAGGGATGCCAATGGAGCTTATGGTTTTCTCTTTAACAAAACAACATTATAAGCATTTAACATTGATCCACTCAATTTGTTCTTACTATATTCCTATAAAGTAGATTCTATCACTGTCATAATTTTACATACGAGTAAACTGCGAAATGAGATATTAAATGATTTGCCTCCCTACAACCTCAAATTGGTGAAGCAGTATAATTTTAATGTCTATCTCTAAACCATTTCATTGTTTATTAAGTTATGCATATTTCCATATATCTCAGGTTGTATTTTTGTTATTTGTTTTTTTATTTCCATAAAGTAAAATTTTCTCTCTCTGGTAAACATTTCTATGAGTTTTAACAAACACATGCAGTTTTCTAACCATTATTAAATCAAGACAGGAAAAAATTCCATCACCTCAAAAATTCCCTTATATTTCCCCTTTATAGACAAACTTACCCCTCATCCAGTCCTAGACAACAAATATCTACTGTCTGTTTTTATTAACTGGCATTTCCTAGGATAGCAAATCAACAGAAAACATTATGTCATCTTTTGAGTCTGGATTCTTTAATTTTACAACTATTTGTCTGTATGGCCTGCCAAGCCCTTCTAATAGGAGAGGAAGAAGTAGCCTCAGGCTAAAATGCCACACAAACTCACATGTTCTTGCCAAAGTTCAATGTTTTCTGTTGAAATATGCTTCTCAATAGTTGCATGACTCATCAATTTACAGAGTTCTGAAGTGGTCATTTCTGACAATTCTATCATTGCTTGCTCTTTATTTAATAAGAAACTTCATGTTTTACTGCAGTTTTACATTTATAATAAATTTGAGTGGAAAGTACAGAGTTCTCATGTACACCCTTTTCCCTCCACAATTCCCCACCCCCCCCGCCACTCCCTCCCCCCACACACAGTTTCTCTTCTTGTTCACAAGTTGTATTGATGTGGCATATTTGCTAAAATTTATTAGCCATTACTGACACATTATTAACTAAATAAAGTCCATAGTTTACTTTAGGGTTCACTCTTTATATTGGGTTTTAACAAATGTATAATGGCATAGATCTACCTTTCCAGTATCATACAGAACAGTTTCATGGCTCTGCACACCCTCTGAGCTCTGCCTGTTCATCCTTCCCTCCTCAACCCCTGGCAACCACTGATTTTTTTTTTTCTGTCTCCATAGTTTTGCCTCTTTCAGAATGTCATACAGTTGGAATCATACATTGTGTAGACTTTTCAGGTTGGCTTCTTTCACTTAGTAATATGCACTTAAATTTCAACTATGTCTTTCCATAGTTCACTAGTTCATTTCTTTGTATTGCTGAATAATATTTCACTGTCTGGATGTACCACAGTTTCTTAATCCATTCTATTGGACAACATCTTGGTTGCTGCAAGTTTTGACAATTATCATTAAAGCTGTTATAAATACTCACGTGCAAGTTTGTTATTCCCAAGAACAATGCATGAGAAGTTCTGCTGCTCCACATCCTCACCAACATTTGGTGTTGTCAATGTTCTGGATTTTGGCCATGCTAATAAATATGTGGTGGTATCTCACTGTCATTTTAATTTGCATTTCCTTGATGACACATGCTGTTTAATGACATTTTATATGCTTATTTGCTATTGTATATCTTGTTTGGTGAGGTGTCTGTTCACATAGTTTGTGTTTTTAAATCAGTTTTTTAAATTATTATTACTATTTTTATATTTGCTTTTTAGTGAGGATTTTCTGGGCTCCTCATTCCACAGGCCCACCAGTACTATCTTAAATCTTTTTATTTATTTTTATTTTTTATTTTTATTTTATTTATTTATTTATTTTTAATTTATTGGGGTGACAATTGTTAGTGAAATTACATACATTTCAGGTGTACAATTCTGTATTACATCATCTATAAATCCCATTGTGTGTTCACGACCCAGAGTCAGTTCTCCTTCCATCACCATATATCTGATCCCTCTTACCCTCATCTCCCACCTCCCACCCCCCTTGCCCTCTGGTAACCACTAAACTATTGTCTGTGTCTATTGTCTGAGTTTTTGTTTCTCATTTATTTGTCTTGTTCTTTTGTTGTTTTTGGTTTATATACCACATATCAATGAAAATCACAGGGTTCTCTGCTTTTTCTGTCTGACTTATTTCACTTAGCATTATACTCTCAAGATCCATCCATGTTGTCACAAATGCTCCTATATCATCTTTTCTTACCGCCAAATAGTATTCCATTGTGTATATATACCACAACTTCTTTATCCATTCATCTATCTAAGGACATTTTGGGTGTTTCTATGTCTTGGCCACCATAAACAAAGCTGCAATGAACATTGGAGCACACATGTATTTATGTACAAATGTTTTCAAATTTTTTGGGTAGATACCCAGGAGAGGGATTGCTGGGTCATATGGTAATTCTATTCGTAATTTTTTGAGGAACCTCCACACTGCCTTCCATAATGGCTACACCAGTCTGCATTACCACCAACAGTGTATGAGGGTTCCTTTTTCTCCACAGCCTCTCCAACACTTTGTCTTGTTGATGATAGCCATTCTGACTGGGGTGAGGTGATATCTCATTGTGGTTTTTATTTGCATTTCTCTGATGATTAGTGATGTTGAGCGTTTTTTCATATGTCTATTTGCCATTTGTATGTCCTTTTGGAGAAATGTCTCTTCAGGTCCTCTGCCCATTTTTTCAATTGGGTTGTTTGTTTTTTTGTTGTTGAGTTTCATGAGTTCCTTGTATATTTTGGATGTTAGCCCCTTATTGGAGGCACTGTTTGCAAAAATTTTCTCCCATTCAGTTGGTTGCCTCTTTATTTTGTCAATAGTTTCTTTTGCTGTGCAGAAACTTTTAAGTTTCATATAGTCCCATTCGTTTATTTTAGCTTTTACTTCCATTGCCTTTGGAGTCAAATTCATAAAATGCTCTTTGAACCCAAGGTCTATAAGTTTAGTACCTATGTTTTCTTCTATGCCTTTTATTGTGTCAGGTTTTATGTCAAGCAGCCATTTTCATGATGTCACTATCAAAAGCAATATTTTAACTCAAACAGTCTTGGACACTTACTAATTTCTCTCCTTAGAAATTCTTTCTGAATAACTGCACTTTTGGATCCTTTTCATAATTAAAGTCTATTTCACTCTTTATTTCTATCTTCCTTTTTCTTTGTGGTTATCACTTGAAATTGCTTTATTCACTTACTAGTTTATTTCCTGGTTTCCCCCGCTACATATGTACCTACGTTATATTTGCCTTTTACTGGACTGACAGATTGTTTTGTCTGTCATTACATCCATAGCACTCATCAAACCAGTTTCATGGAATGAAAATGAAGGGCACAGTAGGTCTGGGATTAATTTAAGGCAGGGACTTGGGACAGGAGCCCAGAACACAGTATATTACATGTTTGTCAAGTGTTCATTCAGGGAGAGGATATATTCCCTGGAGATGCTTAGAGCAGAGGCCACCCCCAGAGTTTCTCTCCTGACAGGCTCCTCCTCTGGAGCATGGGATGTCCTTGTTGCACTCAAGAAGCTGATTGCATTAGTCAATAAGACAATAGAGGCATTTAGCTCACCAGTTACTGGCATAAAATGGACAGGTGCCTCCCAGCTTTTCAGGGCTGTCACCAGCTATTTTTCAGGCACAGACCCAATCTCAACCTTCCTTCCTTTGTATTCTAAATTCCCTTTGCAATAAGTGGGTATGAAGAACCCTTGATGCCTTTCCCTCTCCATTGTGTATCTCATAGATTTGCTTATTTAATAGTTTATTAAATATCTTCTCAGTTTTGTGGATTCAGAGTTTAATAGCTTTGGTCTTTGTCTTCTAGGATTTTATCCCTTAAAAGAGAAGAGTACCAAATAAATGCACAATCACAATCCCCAGTAAGAAGTTATGGGAAGGAATTAGCTTTAGATTTTTGTTTTTTCCTCCCTAAGAGGTAACCTTGTGAGTGGGACTAATGGGAAGGTGCAAACTCAGGGAAGTTACCTTTCAGTTGTCTTCATACAGTGGCTTTTATCTATTGTGGGCTAACTAATTTAAAATTTCATATGAGGAATGTTGAGGCAGAAAAGAGGTTAATAAAAGTGAGCTCGAGGGGGACTGCCTAGGCCTGCATCCCTTCCCTCAGGGACTGCCCAGGCTCATCCCCTAGAGATAATTTTTTCTGTCAAAGGTGGAGAAAAGACCCTATCAAGAACTAGCTAGTTTTTAGTGCTTGCACAGACTGCTGGAGCCTGCCCATAGCTTGAACTCCAGCCTCATTATAATACAATTAAAATGAAATAAAAATTACAGTTTGTCTACCTGCCCTATGTGTTTTTCTGTATACATTCTGGGTAACAGCATGTGTAGAAAGAAACTATATAACCAACATATGCCAATCAAATAATCTCCATCTGTGCATCAAATGTCCTAAGTTTGGACGTCACATGTCCTGCTGTAAGAAAATTTACCTGCCTTTTCCTATATAAGAAAAAGCTAATCTAAAGATCAGCGCCGTTGTCTGCAGCAGTCTGCTCTGGATTCTGCCCCCAGCAACTCCTCTGCCAGTGCTTTTCTTAAAAAAACTTTCTAACTTCTATTCCTTTTGAGTCTTGTGAATTCTTTCAAATGCTGTGAATGACCAGGGGTATCCAAAGACAAGACAAGGTAGCTCTTTTCTCTAGAAAAACAGAAACAATACCTAAACATATTTATGAAAATGATATTTTCAATATAATATAAGGGCCTCTTTAATCATGTTCCTGAAGGGAGGGTGGAGAGTAGAAACTACCTAAATGGGAAAACTGACAATTCACTCCAACCCATCCTCACTACCAACCTCACAGTTGCAATCTTAGATCTGTTCATTCATTTGCTAAGTCACATAGGCTTTGAGTGGAAATTTTCAAGGGGACATATCCAACTCAAAGAGCTCAAATTAAAAGGTTGGGAACTTAGATTCCCAACCTTTTGTCATAAAAGGTCATAGAAGGTTCGGAACTTGGATTGTGTTAGTTGTGTCAGTGTTTGAAAACCGCCTAGAGAAACCTGCCGAAGAGGGACAGGCCTCAGCTTCTACCAGGGCATCATTTGGGATGCCACACTGTGAAATGAGCCACATGCCCCAAGGCATTCTTTATCCTGGCACCACCAGGTAACAGTCAGGAAGGCAAGGCCGTTGGAAAAGGCTTCGGGACAGGGTTTCCATAGACCGTCTCCTCCAAGACCTACCTCCTGACCTTCCCACATGCTGAGGTGTCCATGCCTTTCTAGGAAAGTGACAGCTTCTCAGGAAATTATCTGGGAGATCATATCTCTTCCCTCCGGGAATTTATTTTATTATTTAGAACTGGGCCGCCTGCTGCTCTGTAATTGAGAGAAAGAAGACCTTGTAATGTTTTCTTTATTGTATAAGGAATATACCATAAAGTTCCCCTTTACCATCACAAGTTTGGGCAATTCACCCCACCACCCCAGCACTTACTGTGTGCCCCTCACTGAATGCTTTTTTGACTTGTGCAGGACCCTCATACCTGGACTGTGCTACATTTCCACACAGGAAAAGAAAAGTGAGAGGAAATGGGATAAAGACGAAAAGAAATTAAAAGAAAATGAGGAACAAGGTAGAGATTCAACCTTGACATTGGGAAGTCCAAGTCTAAAGCTGGTATAGCCATAGACATCCCAAATAACCACAAATGGCTGAGAATAATTATGGTCTAATCAAGAGAACATAGAACAAGTCTCTTAATCTCTCTGAAATCAGTTTCCTCTTATTATAATATTTCTTTCCTATGGTTATTAGAGAATTACATAAATGAGAGGAGGGAATATATGTGACTGTGCCTTATATGGTGCCTGGTCAACCACTCAATTCCATCAATGGCAGTGGGTGGTCACTCTGGCTTACGGTGCTTGGCACACAGTGGGCACAGGCAAGCATTTGTGAATAAATGAATTGATTCATAAACCAGAGCTGGCAGGTAAAAGAGTGAGCAGAGGTAGCCTCACTAATCAGGGAAGACACCAGCAGGAAGCCCTGATAAGCACCTAAAAAGCCTTCTCTGGCAGCCCAAGGTCTATACCATCAATACCCATTATCTCAGTGTGCACAGTGATGTAAAGTGCGCTAATAGGACCCCTGTGTCCAGGCAGCATGAGGGGTCAGTCTGATGATGGTAATGAAGCCTTTGTGCTAGGGCTCAGAAATGAAATCTATAGCTTCTTTCAGACCCTCTTCTTTCGTTTTGCTCCAGGGAGAACCCTGCAGGCTTTCCTCCATTTACATCTCCCTTCTTCTCTCTAACATTTCATTAAGTGCACTATCACTTACCTCCCATTTTGATTCAGAGCTCTCAAAGAGTCTTTTGATGTTTTCCACCTGGCACCTAGAGTTACAGTTTCTGTGTCTGGGATATTTGGTGTGTCTGTGTCGTGCACAGCCTTTCCATGGAAGTGAGAACATGGCCAGTTTGATTCAGCTGAGTGATCTGAGAGAGGGTTTCAGAGTCATCCTCAGCCAACCTGTGACCTGGCAGAGATGGCCCAACTTCTGCTCAGGTTTATATGCTCCTTAAACGTATAGAACTTGACTCATATTTAAAGGTTACTAACCCTGGTAGCTGTCCCCACTGGTTCCCATAATCCAAAAAGAACTCGTTTGGGAGTCAAAAGGTTTTGCTCTGGCACTTACCTTGTCTTTGAGTAAATCATTTAACCATCACATTTAAATCTCAGTCTCCTCATGTCTAAAAGGGATTTATATGGTCACTGTTAGGCTCAGCTGAAATGACAAAAGTGAAAGCAATTTGAAACTTTGATAAAGACTATTTACATATTTGTAACATACTACTACTACTACTAATAGTAGTAGTATGTTATAATAATCACCAAATGCCGATTATTCTTATTAAAGTCCCTAAACGAAGGAGCCTCTCACAGAAACATCACCACCACTAGGCTGCTCTGTGTCTCCCTTGGTCTATCAAGGAGCATCAGAGAATATGCTCACTTCTGGGTAGTAATAGATGGAAATTTTTATGAAATATTTCCAGCAATGCCCTGAAATGAAGGTCCACAGACCTTCTCATGACTAAGCAAATTCTTGGAGCCACCAGCCAACTGCTAGAGGGAGGGTCTTCTTCCAAGATCACCTCTTTCCTTCCATGGTCCCTGAGCTGTTGAGAATTCCAGTGATCAATAGTCTTTCCTTTGCACTACCAGGAAATCTAGGGCAGGTTTGTCTATGCTGGGAAAACAGTTCACATCCAGACATATAATTACAAATACAATATAAGCAGCACCTTTTGGTCTGGCTCATGTTAACTCAATTCTTGGAGTTTTCACGAATCATTTTTCATGGTTTCTCTGCCAGGCAAGTTGGCCCACTTATGTGGGCCCATCCCTTGCACAACAGAAGGTGCCCTTTGCTATAAATACCTTTTCCCTGGTGGAAATTCTCAGCCTTTATGGGTCCATTCAAATGCTATCTCCTCAGTAGAGCCTCCCTGAAACATCTTCTCCTATGTTGTAGAATATTGCTTCCTCTGGACTCCACAGTATTTTGATTATAATTTTTTATGGAGTTTTTCTTCCTGGCAGTATATCATTGCTGCTCATGTACATGTATTATCTCCCTATAGGATTGTACACCATCCAAGTGTGGAGTTATGCTTTACACATGTTTTCCTCTTCCATAATATCTAGTAAAACATTATTTATTCCTAATGCCCACACAGTGTATGGCACATACAAGATGCTCAGTAACTGTTTGTTGAATAATTAATATGTGGGGGTGAGGAAACTGAGATGCACAGATTTTAAGAGAAAAGTAGTAAATATTATAGGACATACTCAAACTTAGGCTTTCTGACTCTAATCCAATGCTCCTTTTTTATCAGAAAATATTCCAGTTAAAATTATCATCATCATTTTGAAACCAGAACTATTTTCTTGAAACTCCCTTGATCATTATTAAACATGTTTTACTTTTTTCTGCTGCAGATGCTGCTCTGTCTTTCCCCCCGAAACATAGCTTCTCACCCTTGGAGAAATATACCAAAGTCCAGTATGGGGCTTCCTAACTAGGGCGCTGAGTGCCTTGCTTTCTGAGGATGGGTCATAGATGATCCAGTTACTGACCTCCTCCCAGCCTTCTAAGGGATTGGGCAAAGCTGGGGCAGCTGGAACCCTGAGGACAGTTACTCTGAAGTATCTAGACTCAATTTTAATGTTTTTACCTTCGTGCATAGCATGGTTATGTCATTGGAAATGGTTGGGAGGCATAGCAGCAAACTGTCAAAGAAATAAAAACAGAGGATAAATAAATGATACAAGATTGGCCAGGGTTTAATATTTCTTAAAGCTGGACAATGGTGTGTATGGGACTTAGATAAATTTTTACTTCTTCTTTATAGCACACTTGAAATTTTCAAAGATAATATTTTAAAGATAAAAGATGATAAAACTGCCACCAACATAACGTTATCCAAGTTTCCCCAAGTTACAATATACTTACATACATTTCAAAAAAGAACGTTTCATCATTGGGTGGTGGACCCCCTGAGATGCCTGGGGATGGGCTCATCACCCTTTCATGTCCAATTGGTCCTACATCAAATTTTGAAATTCTGTGTCTCGGGCCTACCCAGTTATTTACTTCAAGTTCTAGCTCATCTCCAGTGCATACAAATTGTGTAATACTGGGATGACTACCTAATCTCTCTGATCCTCAATTTTATTACCTCCAAAATGAGAAATGTCTACCTGCCTCTGTCTATGTCTGTACATACCACATACTGATGTGCAAAAGGAAGAAGTTTTTCTCTACTCTTTTATATTCTTTTGGATGGTCTAATAATTAAATTGACCTGAGGAAGATTACGAGAGAAAATAACCAAATTTAATTGCATATTTATGGGAACCCCACATACATGAGAGAGTCAGAGACTGCACATACATGACAGGTTCAGAGACAAAAAGGGAAAATGAGATGTATATGACATCCTGAGCTAAGGAATGAGGTTAAGTACCTGAGGCTTCAGAGGGAGGAGGGTCATTTGCAGATTAATAAGAAGAGCAGATGTTCAATAATTAGATCTTTGTCCTGATATATCAATATATCATTTAAAAAATCTCTGGTAATGACTCTTATTATGGTCAAGGCCCCCAATTTAGATTTTTCTAGGTAGAAAGGGAGTAGACGTTTTTCCTGACACTACAGAGTTTTGATTGCCTTTATAATAATCCACATGCCATAGTGGCACTCCTTGGGGAGACCTCTTCTGAACCCCTTCACCACATACCCAAAATATGTGTCACTACCCCTCTGCCCCTAAAGTACTTCTTTTTAGATAATTCCCAAAGCACTGGAAGGTGAGGTAACCAAGGTATCTGTGATCTGGAAATGGAGAGCTAAGGACAAGGATGTGTCCAACTTAGTGGTCTTTGGTATTAGAATCACAGATGACAGCTTAGGGTCCAGCAACCTTTTTCTTCCGATCGTTCAAAGTATCAGAAATTTATCTGTTTCAATCAAGAGCTAATTCTACATAAATTCAATTTTGTTTTTTACTTCTTAAAGTTTATCTTGGCCTAAGGGTGAGAAATCTAGGCTAATTCAATATCTTCCTTTAAATACATGCCAATTTTGGTTCTAAGAGTGTCTCACTATCTCTCTATGGCTCTGAGGAAAAATGAGCCAAAGAAACTTCATTTGAACTGCCACATCCTCAACTAACATGCAGGGACCCCAGGAGGCAGAAACTGTGGCATTCTGAGAGTTCATGATCTTGGAGATTAAATAGTTTAGTGGTTACCAGAGGGTAAAGGGAATGGGGGTGGTAGATAAGGGTAAAAGGGATCAAATATATGGTGATGGAAGGTGAACTGACTCTGGGTGGTGAACACACAATGTGATATGTAGATAATGTATTACAGAATTGTACAGCTAAAACCTATGTAACTTTGCTAACAATTGTCACCCCAATAAACTTTAATTAAAAAATAAATTAGATTTTAGCATTAAATGGTAAAAGAGATCACCATATTCTGTCAAATTTCTCTGCTAATTTTTAAAATTTTGTCACCTTCTCTGTATTTTTACTGCCTCTATAAATCTGAGGCCTTTATCATTTCTCACCTAGATTCTTGCAGTCGCTCTCAGAGAGGTCTCCATGCCTATGACCTCACCCCAATCACACCAACCTTCATGCAATTACCAACTTGACCTGTCTGAAATGAAAAGTGTCCTCTGATAAAAAGTCTTTGGTGACTGCACTGCCTGAAAAATTCAGTCCAACTTCTAAAGAGAGAACAATGAGTTTTATTAATTCAGCTCAGCCCATGCTTCTTGCCTCTTTTCAGGCTCATCTTCTAACACAGCTTTTATCTTTATTAACCTGTTCCCTGCTCTTCAGATAAATCAGCTTGAGTTTCCTGCATTTATCTTCCACCCAGGGAATTCCAACTCACTTTTTAAGACTAACATAATTGTTACTTCTGGCTCAAAGCTTTTCCTCGCACCCCTTCCATATACCTCCAGGCTACAAAAATCCCACACTCCATATTCCCACTGTGTTTTTCCCATCCCTCTACTGCAATTCTTATCACAAGACAAATACATACTACAGGGGAGTCACTTCCATCTGTGTGCTTCTGTCTCATGCAAGTTCCTTTGTGAATTCTTCTTGTTATTACATGAGGATAACATTGGTTTGTATACTCTGAACTGCAAGAGAACTTAGAGGTGAATTATATCAGGTCCTTCATTTCTCAGAGCAAAAAATTGTGACACATTTATTTATTCATATATTTATTCATTAATTGAATTCTAGCATGCTAAATATTTATTGAGAACTTATTATGTGGTTGTTTCTCAGTGCTGAGTATGCATGCAAGAGTAAGACAGGAAAAGTCCCCACCATTCTAGGCCTAACAAGCTTGGAATAGTGGTGAATAATGGCAGATAAATGAATAAGGAGTTAAATATAATAATTTCTGATAGTGATAATTGCTATGAACACATGACAAAACAATAGGATAGATAATGTCTGGGTGATTTTAGTTCTAGGTGGTCAGAAAAGGGCTAATATTATAGTATTTGAACTGAGATAAAACAATGAGAAGCTTCTAGCAACATGAAGTGAGAGAATAGCATTTCAGAAAGAGAGAAGTGCAATTACATAGGCCCTGAGGACAGGAGCGGCTTGGCATGTTCTAGGAACAGCTCAAAGGTAGTGTGATAAGAGCATAGTGAGTGAAGGGGACAGTAGGGGTGGGCTGGAAAGACCAAGGTCAGATTACAGAGGTCCTTGTTGACTATCATAAGAATTTTGATTCTCTGGTATCAAAGTGCAAAGCCTCAAAAAGTTTTCTGTGAGAAGAATTAAGGAATCTCTAAGAATTGGGAAAAAGAAAATTAGGAAAAGATCATTCCTTACCCAAGGTTACAAGTAGCCCTCAAAACCAGTTTAAAACATGTTCAATTTACCAAGCTTGTAATGACTTTAGTGAAAAATACCTTCAATTGCCAGACAGTCACAACAGTCTCATGGAGGTAACCATGCCTCCATGGAATATGGCAGCTCACTTCCATACCACCCTAAAACTTTTATACAGTCAGCACTTTCTCTGCTCAGAGAGAACATGCCTGGCAAGCATAGCCCTCCCTTCATATAGTAAGCAGTAAATTCAACTTTGTGTTTTTATTTCAGATTGTGGATGTTGGACTCATCATCTTTGACAGTTCTGGAAGTTTCTCTCAGATTGTTTTGAAGACCTAGAATTTGTAACCAAGTAGGTCTTCATATAAGGTCATCAGACTTAAGTCTTTATATAAGGTACTTAGGCCTTTGTATTTGTAGTAAGTAATGAACTTTGATTTAGAAGTAAACCATTAAGTAAATAGACGAAGATCTTTGAGTCAGTCAGGGTTTCTCAACTTTGAAATTACTGACGTTTTGGTTTGGCAATTCTGGGAGGTTGGCTTGTGTACCACAGAATATTTAAAACTATCCTGGGCCTCTACCTAATAGATTCCAGTAGCAACCCCAACCCAGATGTGAAAAATGAAAAGGTCTCAGGACATTGCCAAATGTCCCCTGGGGAGTAAAATTGTCCCTAATGTGAACTGCTGTTATAGGTTATGAGACCTTTTGCTTGGAGATATAATATTGGTAAATATTTTATAATTAACCTGATTCTTTCCCAGTGTTTTGTATGTCATAAAGTCTTGTTGTTACATGGTGTTTCAGTTTGGATTATACTTTTTTTTTTTGTTGAATGTTAAAAAGTGTTTCATGGGAAATGTATGGAAGTATAAGCCTAAGTCTTCAATCTAATACAAGTGGGTCCTGAGGGCCAGGGGCTAGGCATGAGACCTGGAACATATTCATCAATAAACAATATTTCTAACTTTGCTTTGGTTCCTCCATTATGAGGGCACTCCCTGTCTTGTTAATTTGTGAAAGAAAATGATTAAAAGTCCATATTAAGGGTCACCTATTTTCAAGTTATTGACTGTGTGGCCTGCTCCTATCCTCTGTTTGGTTGAAGAACCCAAGACATCATTCACAAACACACATTGTTAATTGAGCATAGTGGTGTCTCCTTGTTTGTCAGGTTTTATTGATATCAGGGTCAACAAACATTTTCTGTAAAAGGCCAGGTAGTAAATAATTCAGGCTTTATGAACCATGTCATCTCTGGGACAACTACTCAATTCTGCCTTTATAGCATGAAAACAGCTACAGACAATATATAAACAAATGATCTGGTTGTATTCCAATGAAACTTTATTTATCAACATAGGGGCAGACAGGATGTGGCCTGAGGGCAGTACTTTGCTGAGCTCTGGTCTATTAAATCTTAACTCCCTCCTGGAAAAGCTTTTGACTCATATAAAGTTACACCATAATTTTTACTTTTATATTTTGTTGGTAAATAGCAAATAAAACAAAAACAAAACATAGACTTAATGTAACAATGCCATTAAAGGGAAGTTTTGAAATGTTGAAATCAATAAGCTTAGATGTTTACAAAGATTTCCAAAGATGTATGCATAAAAGTACAAAATATTCAATTGTCAGCTTCTTAACTGGTATGCTGAGGTCTCAAAATTCTAACTCCAACATAGTCTGTCTCAAAGATGATATCACTTTGTTTAATCTGCCCTCATCACATCTCTTTATACAGAATATCAAATTTTATTAGATTATTTTTGTTCTAGACTGTTTGTTTATTTGTTCTAGACAGTTCAGTTAATTATTACTCCCTCAAATGGAGAGCATAGAAGACACAGGATTTAAATAAACCATATGTAGGAGAAAGTCCAAGATGGTGGATTAGGAAAACTGCTGCTTCCTATGATAACATCAAATTACAACTAAATTATAGAATAATCAATCATGAGAATCACCTGAAGGCTAGATGAACAGAACACCTGAAAGTAAGAATATGAAGAAGAGGCCACATTGAGACTGGTAGGAGGGGTAGAGACACAAAATAGGATGACCCCAAACACATAGGTAGTGGTTGAACACCAAGAGGGACACCTCTGTGGTAGATGTCCCACTGAAGAAGGAGGGATCCCAGCCCCACACTGGGCTGGGAAGAGGAGTCTTCACATCTGGCAGTGAAAATCAGCAAATACTCTGTCCATCTGTCCTGGTAAAATGGAAGGCAGCTGGAAAACTAGACATAAACTTAAAGGGACCACACACAGACTCACTCACTTACAAACGCTCATCTGAGCTCTGGGGGAGGGGCAGCAACTTGAGAGGTGCCAGAGACATGTGGGGAAAGACTGATCTGTGTGGCTTCTGGGATAGGGATGTAGAGACAGCTGGTATTGTTCCTGTGAGGAGCCAGCCTCACAGGTAGCCTATAGGAAGGCACAATCTTTTCTATGTTGAACCCTCTCACAAAGGGCCAAATCTGAGACTACATTGGTCTGGTAAAATCCGCTTGTGTGCACCATTTTGACTTTGGAACGTTGATGACGCCTTGGATTTTCAAAGGTAAAGGAAATATTGAAGGGGAAGACATTTTGATGACATTCAGGACGTCAAGGGTAATATGATGACAGCTCTGATGGCCATTCCAGAAATAGTTCCAAAATTGCTTTAAAGGGTGGACAAGGCACTGACATTAGTGCATAGCTTCCCAAGGGGAGTACTTCAAAGGTGACTATAGTGATATTCAGCAATGAGGTATGTAGCACTTTTTCTAGGATGAGTTTGCTAACCTAATTGTCAGAACTTGCATGTACCACATGTTCTTTATAAATCGTCTCCCAAAAAGATCTTTGTTTTTTCCATGTCGTGGCTACCATGATAATGCTACAATGGACATAGGGGTACATATAGCTTTATGAGTAAATGTTTCCATATTTTTTAGGTAGATGCCCTGAGAAGGGATTATTGGGTTGTATGCTAATTCAATTCTTAATTTTTAAAGGAAACTCCATATTGTTTTCCATAGTGGCTGCGCCAATTTACATGCACACAAATAGTGTATCAGGTTTGTTTGGTTTTGTTTTTTTCCTCCACAACCTCTCCAACCCTTGTTATTACTTGTCTTGTTGATAATAGCCATTCTAACAGGTATAAGGTGGTATCTCACTGTGGTTTTGATTTGCATTTCCCTCAAAGCTCATGAAGTTTAGCATTTTTTTCATGTATTTGTTGGCTGTTTGAATGTCTTTTTGGGAGAAGTGTCTGTTCAGGTCCTCTGCCCATTTTTTAATTGGATTGTGTGGGTTTTTGTTGTTGCTGTTGTTGTTGAGTTACATGGGTTCTTTATATATATTTTGGATATTATCCCCTTATCAGCAGTGTTGTTTGCAAATGTCTTCTCCCATTTGGGGGGTTGCCTTTTTGTTTTGTTGATGGTTTCTTTTACTGGGCAGAAGATTTTTAGTTTGCTATAGTCCCATTCATTTATTTTTGCTTTTACTTCCCTTGCCTTTGAGGTCAAATAGATAAAATACTCTCTAAACCCAAAGTCCATAAGTTTAGTAACCATGATTTCTTCTATGCAATTTATTATTTCAGGTCTCATATTTAGATCTTTAATCCATTTTGAGTTAATTTTGGTATATGGTGACAGATAGTAGTCTAGCTTCATTCTCTTGCACATGGCTTTCTAATACTCCCAGCACCATTTATTGATGAGGCTTTCTTTTCTCCATTGTATATTTCTGCCTCCTTTGTCAAAAACTATTATATCTGCCCATACACAAGGTCTGACAAGTAGGTTAGCGAACTCAGCCTAGAAAAAGTGCTACATACCTTGTTGTTGAACAGCACTATGGTCACCTTTGAAGTACTCCCCTTGGGAAACTATGCACTGATGACAGTTCCTAGTCTACCCTTCAAGCAATTTTGGAACTCTTTTTCTGGAATGGCCATCAGAGCTATCGTCATATTACCCTTGATGTACTGAATGTCATCAAAATGTCTTCCTTTCAATATTTCCTTTATCTTCGGTAAAGAAAGAAGTCATTGGGGGCCAGATCAGATGTGTAAGGAGGGTGTTTACTGGCTAAAAACTCCCACACAGACAGTGCTATGTGAGCTGATGCATTGTCGTGATGCAGGAGCCATGAATTGTTGGCAAAAAGTTCAGGTCATCTAAATTTTTCAAGCATCCTTTTCAACACTTCCAAATAGTAAATTTGGTTAAATGTTTGTCCAATTGGTACAAATTCATAATGAATAATCCCTCTGATATCAAAAAAGGTGAGCAACATCATTGCAAGAAGTTCGTGAACGTCATTGCCAGACCTCATATAGTCTTTCAGTGTATTCTTGTATGATCCTTTGTATATCTGTAGCATCTGTTGTAATTTCTCTTCTTTCATTTCTGATTTTGTTCATTAGTGTCTTTTCTCTCTTTTTTTTCTTTAGTGAGTCTAGCCAGCGTTTTGTCAATTTTATTGGTCTTTTCAAAAAACCAGCTCTTTGTTGCATTGATTATTCTTCTATTGCACTTTTCCCCCTACATCTCACTTAATTTGGTTCTAATTTTTATTATTTCCTTCCTTCTGCTGACTTTGGACTTTATTTGTTCTTTTTCTAGTTCATTAATATGCAATGTTAGGTTGTTTATTTGGTATTTTTCTTATTTCTTGAGATAGGCCTGTCATGATATAATTTTCCTTCTTATTACTGTTTTCACAGCATCCCAATAATTTTGATATGCTATATTTTTCATTCTCATTGTTTCTATGTATCTTTTGACCTCTCCTTTTATTTCTTTGACTCAGTCATTCTTTAGCAGCATGTTGTTTAATCTCCAAATATTTGTGGGGCTTTTGGCTTTCTTTTTGCGGTTGATCTCCAATTTGAAAGTATTGTGGTCAGAGAATACACTTGGTGTGATTTCAGTCTTAAATTTGTTACAACTAATGTTGTATCCCAACATGTGATCAATCTATTGTTGAGAATGTTCCATGTACCCAAGAAAAGAATGTATAGTCTGGTGTTCTGAGATGAAATGCTCTGTAAATGTTAATTATGTCCATTTGGTTTAATATGTAATTTAAGGCTGATATATTCTTGTGGGTTTTCTGTTTGGATGATTTATCCATAGCTTTCAATGCATTAATAGGTCTCCTACTATAATTGTGTTTTTTTGAGTTTCTTCCTGTAGTTCTGTTAGTGTGCTGTATATGTTTTTGAGCTCCCTGATCAGGAGCATATTCATTGATTAGTGTTATGTCTTCTTGATGTATTGTCTTCTTTATCATTATAAAATGTCTATCTTTGTCTTATTACCTTTTCTATCTTGAAGTGTATTTCATCAGATATAAGTATGAATACACTTGCTTTTTTTGGATGCCATTTGCATGAAGTATCATTTTCCACCCTTTCACTTTGAGTCTATATTTGTTTTTGCAACTGAGATGTATGTCTTCAAGGCAGCATATGGTTGGGTTTTGTTTTTTGATCCAGTCTGCAACTCTGTGCGTTTTTATTGGTGAGTTCAGTCTATTTACATTTATGGTGATTCTTGATATGTAAAGATTTCAGATAGCTATTTTATCTTTTGTTTTCTTGTAGCTCAGTGTCTCCACTCTTTGCCTTTGTGTTTTTGTCTATTATTTTGTTTGGTGGTATTGTATAATTTTTTTCCCTCTGTTTCCTCCATTTTTATATTGTGTGTCTCAGTTTTGGACTTTTTTTTGAGGACTTGTCATTAAATTTATATAAAGAAAAGTTTCACATATACAGTAGTCTCTTTTCTTCAGCATGTTTCTTACCTCCAATCCGCTTTACAAATTTAGATCTTTACCGCCTCCCTTCTAATATTTTGGTTGTCACAAATTATCCCTATTTTTTATGTGAGTTTATTTCCAAGTAGCAGTAGCAAATTGTGTTTTTCTTCTCTTTTTCTTTTTTATGTTTTTATCTCCTTTAAACTTTATGTTATATTTAAGTGTATAGTGGCCTAGTCTGATTAGAAATTGCCATTTTCTGCTTCTGTCTGTTGGTATAGTTTTATATCCTTTTGTCTTTTTGTTTCAGGTAGAATATCCTCTTTCATTATTTCCTGTAATGCATGCAGGCCTTGTGATGGAAAACTCCCTCAGCTTCTATGTATATGGGAATGTCTTTATTACTCCTTTATAGCTAAAGAATAACTTAGCTCAGTATATTATTCTTGGCTTGTAATTTCTCTGTTTCAATTGTTTGAACAGTTGATTTTACTCCCTGCTAGCTTGTAATATTTCTGCTAAAAAAAATCTAATGATAACATAATGGGCTTTCCTTTGCAAGCTACCATCTTCTTTTCCCTGGCTGCTGGGAAAATTCTTTCTTTGTCATTAATTTTTGACCATTTCAATATAATGTGTCTCAGAGAACACCTTTTAGGATTGAGATAATTAGGTGTTCTCTTTGTGTCTTGGATTCGAGAATTGAGTTTTTTCTATAGGTTTGGGAAGTTCTCACTCACTATATGTTTGAACAAATTGTCGTGCTCTTTTTCCTCTCTTCTTCTTCTGGTATATCCATTATTCTTTTTCTGTTGTTGTTGTTCTTGTTTTATTTACTTTTTGAAGTTTATTGGGGTGGCATTTGTTAGTAAAATTACGTAGATTTCAGGTGTACAATTCTGTATTACATCATGTATAAATCTCATTGTGTGTTCACCAACCAGAGTCAGTTCTCCTTCCATCAACATATATTTGATCCCCCTTACCCTCATCTACCAACCCCTCTCCTGTTATTCTCTGTAACCACTAAACTATTGTCTGTGTCTATGAGTTCATGTTTCTCATTTGTTTGTTTCGTTCTTTTGTTGTTTTTGATTTATATACCACATATCAGTGAAATCACATGGTTCTCTGCTTTTTATCTCTGACTTATTTTGCTTAGCATTATACTCTCAAGATCCATCCATGTTGTCACAAATGTTCCTATATCATCTTTTCTTACCGCCGAATAGAATTTCATTGTGTATATATACCACAACTTCTTTATCCATTCATCTATCAAAACGACATTTTGGCTGTTTCCATGTTTTGGCCACCATAAATAAAGCTGCAATGAACATTGGAGCACACATGTCTTTATGTATAAATGTTTTCAAATTTTTGGGGTAAATACCCAGGAGAGAGATTGATGCATCACATGGTAATTCTATTCGTATTTTTTGAGGAACCTCCACACTGCCTTCCATAAGGGCTGCACCAGTCTGCATTCCCACCAACAGTGTATGAGCGTTCCTTTTTTCCCACAGCCTATCCAACACTTGTTACTTATTGTCTTGTTGATGATAGCCATTCTGACTGGGGTGAGGTGATATCTCATTGTGGTTTTTATTTGCATTTCTCTGATGATTAGTAATGTTGAGCACTTTTTCATATGTCTATTTGCCATTTGTATGTCCCCTTTAGAGAAATGTCTCTTTAGGTCGTCTGACCATTTTTCAATTGTGTTGCTTGTGTTTTCGTTGTTGAGTCGCATGAGTTCCTTATATATTTTAGATATTAACCCCTTACCAGAAGCACTGTTTGCAAAAATTTTCTCCCATTCAGTTGGTTGCCTCTTTATTTTGTCGATGGTTTCTTTTGCTCTGCAGAAGCTTTTAAGTTTGATATAGTTCCATTCATTTATTTTAGCTTTTACTTCCCTTGCCTTTGGAGTCAAATTTATAAAATGCTCTTTGAACCCAAGGTCCATAAGTTTGGTACCTAAGTTTTCTTCTATGCAGTCTATTGTGTCAGGTCTTATGCTCAAGACTTTGATCCATTTTGAATTAATTTTGGTACATGGTGACAGATAGCAGTCCAGTTTCATTCTTTTGCACGTAGCTATCCAATTCTCCCAGCACCATTTATTGAAGAGGCTGTCTTTCATCCATTGTATGTTTTTAGCTTCTTTGTCAAAAATTATCTGTCCATATTTATGTGGTTTTATTTCTGGGTTCTCAGTTCTATTTAATTGGTCTATATGTCTGTTTTTCTGCAATACTATGCTGTTTTGATTATTCTAGCCCTGTAGTACAAGGTAAATTCAGGGAGTGTGATAACTCCAGTATTGTTCTTTTTTCTTAAGATTGCTTTGGCTACTAGGAGTCTTTTGTGGTTACAAACAAATCTGATGATTTTTTGTTCTAGTTTTTTTTTTTTTTTTTTTTTTTTTAATGCCATTGGGATTTTGATGGGAATGGTATTAAGTGTGCATATTGATTGGTAGTATGGCCATTTTAACTATGTTGATTCTTCCAATCCATGAGCACGGAATGTCTTTCCATTTCTTTGTGTCTTCTTCAATTTCTTTTAAAAATGTCTTATAGTTTACAGCATATAGGTCTTTCGCATCCTTGGTTAAGTTTATTCCTAGGTATTTTATTCTTTTTGCTGCAATTTCAAAAATAATTGTTTTTAGTATTTCTTTTTCTGAGATTTTATTGTTAGTGTATAGGAATGCAATGGATTTTTGTGCGTTAGTTTTGTAGCTGGCAACTTTATTGTATTCGTTGATTGTTTCTAATAGCTTTTTGGTGGAGTCTTAGGGTTTTCTACATATAGCATCATATCATCTGCAAAGAGTGACAATTGAACTTCTTCATTCCCAATTGGGATGCCTTTTATTTCTTTCTCTTGCCTGATTGCTCTGTCAGGGACTCCCAACACAATGTTGAAAAGCAGAGGTGATAGGGGACAGCCCTGTCGTCTTCCTGAACGTAGAGGAAATGGCTTCAGTTTTTCACCATTAATTATTAGATTAGCTGAGGGTTTGTCATATATGGCCTTTATTATGTTAAGGTATTTCCTTCTATATATATTTTATTAAGTGTTTTAATCATAAATGGATCTTGTATGTTGTCAAATGCTTTTTCTGCATCAATTGATATAATCATATGGTTTTTGTCCTTTATTTTGTTTATGTGATGTATCACATTGATGATTTGCGAATGTTGAACCATCCTTGTGCCCCGGGGATGAACCCCACTTGGTCGTGATGAATGATCTTTTTAATGCATTGTTGTATTCGATTTGCTAGAATTTTGTTAAGGATTTTTGCATCTGTATTCATCAGAGATACTGGTCTGTAGTTTTCTGTTTTTGTGTTGTCCTTACGTGGTTTTGGTGTCAGGGTAATGTTGACTTCATAAAATGAGTTAGGGAGTATTGTCTCGTCTTCAATTTTTTGCAAGAGTTTGAGCAGGATCGATATTAGATCCTCTTTGAAGGTTTGTTAGAATTCACTAATGTAGCCATCTGGTCCTGGACTTTTGCTTTTGGAAAGGTTTTGGATGACTGATTCAATTTCATTACTGGTGATCGGTCTGTTTAGATTTTCTAGTTCTTCATGGTTCAGCCTACGAAGGCTATGTTTCTAAGAACTTGTCAATTTCTTCTAGGTTATTGAATTTGGTGGCATATAGTCCTTCATAATATTGTTATATGATCCTTTGTATTTCTGTGGTGTCCATGATAACTTCACCTTTTTCATTTCTGATTTTGTTAGTGTCTTCTCTCTTTTTACCTTAGTGAGTTTAGCCAAGGGTTTGTCAATTTTGTTAATCTTTTCAAAGAACCAGTTCTTTGTCACATTAATTTTTTCTATTGTCCTTTTGTTCTCTATTTCATTTAGTTCTGCTCTGATTTTTGTTATTTTCTTTCTTCTGCTGACCTTGGGTTTCGTTTGTTCTTCTTTTTCTAGTTCTTTAAGGTGTAACGTGAGGTTATTTATTTGGGATTTTTTTGTTTCCTGAGATAGGCCTGTAATTCTATAAATTACCCTCTTAAATCTGCTTTCACTGCATCCCAAAAATTTTGGTAGGATGTATTTTTATTGTCAGTTGTTTGTATGTATCTTTTGATCTCTCCTCTAATTTCTTTTTTGTCCCAGTCGTTCTTTAAAAGTATGTTGTTTAATTTCCATGTATTTGTGTTTTTTCCTGCTTTCTTTTTGCAGTTGATATCCAATTTCAAAGCTTTGTGATCAGAGAATATGCTTGGTATGATTTCAACCATCTTAAATTGTTGAGGCTGATTTTATGTTCCAATATATGGTCTATCTTTGAGAATATTCCATGTACACTAGAAAAGAATGTATAGTCTGATGTTTTAGGATGAAGTGCTCTATATATGTCCATTATGTCCATTTCATCTAATGTGTCATTTAGTGCTGCTGTTTTGTTATTTATTTTCTGTTCAGATGATCTATCCATAGCTGTCAATGATATATTTAAGTTCCCTAGTATAGTTGTGTTTTGGTCAATTTCTCCCTTTAGTTCTGTTAGTAGTTACTTGGTATATTTTGATGCTCCCTAATTGGGGGCATAAATATTGATGACTGTTATGTCTTCTTGTTGTATAATCCCCTTTACCATTATGAAATGTCCATCTTTGTCCCTTGTTATCTTTTTCACCCTGAAGTCTGTTTCATCTGATATCAGTATGACTATACACCTGATTTTCTCTGGATACCATATGAGTGGAATGTCAATTTCCACCCTTTCACTTTGAATCTATGCTTGTCCTTGTAGCTGGGATTCGTCTCTTGGAGACAGCATATGGTTGGGTTTAGTTTTTTGATCCAACCTGCTACTCTGTGCCTTTTTATTGATGAGTTCAGTCCATTTACAGTCAGGGTGATTATTGTTATGTGACGATTTCCTATCATTCTATCTTTAGTTTTCTGGTAAGGTTGTGTCTTCATTGCCTTTTTGTTGTTGTCTATTATTTCTGTGTGGTGGTATTCTATGATGTTTCCCTCTGTTTCTTCTTTTATTACAGTATATATTTCAGTTCTCGATTTTTTTGTGTAGTTACCCTTATGTTTATGTGAAAGAAAGTTTGATATATAGAGTATTCCATTTTCTTCAGCATGCTTACTTTCTTCATTTCCATATTCCAGTTCAGGCCTTTACTCTCCCGCTTTTTATGTTTTGATAGCCACAAGTTGTCCCTGTTGATGGTGGTTGAATAGCCTCCTTTAGTGTTTCTTGTAGTGGAGGTCATGTGTTAGAAAA
Source organism: Rhinolophus hipposideros (assembly GCF_964194185.1). Lineage (NCBI taxonomy): Eukaryota > Metazoa > Chordata > Mammalia > Chiroptera > Rhinolophidae > Rhinolophus > Rhinolophus hipposideros. The sequence continues at coordinate 34,669,344 of NC_138070.1, forward strand.
TTCCCTCAGCTTCCGTATGTCTGGAAATGTCTTTATTCCTCCTACACATTTAAAGGATATCTTTGCTGGATATATTATTCTTGGCTCATAATTTCTCTTTCAGTATTTTGAATATTTGGTTCCACTCCCTCCTGGCCTGTAGAATTTCTGCTGACAAATCTGATGATAATCTAAAGGGCTTTCCTTTGTAGGTTACCATCTTCTTTTCCCTGCTGCCTTGAGGATTCTTTCTTTGTCGTTGTGTTTAGACAGCTTCCATACAATGTGCCTTGGAGAAGGCCAGTTGGGATTGAGGTAATTAAGTGTTCTATTTGCTTCTTGGATTTGAGAATCCAGTTGTTTCCACAAGTTTGGGACGTTCTCATCGACGATTTGTTTGAATATATTCTCTGTTCCTTTCTCTCTTTCTTCTCTTTCTGGTATGCCCATTATTCTTATATTGCTCTTTCTGATGGAGTCAGAAGTTTTTTGTAGAGTTCTTTCATTTCTTTTAAGTCTTAAGTCTCTTTCTTCTTCTATCCGTGTCATTTTTAGGTTTCTATCTTCAATGTCACTGATTCTTTATTCCATCTGGTCAACTCTACTACCTAAGCTGGCTATTTCATTCTTAATTTCTTCTATTGAGTTCTTAATCTCCAGAAATTCTCTTTGGTTCTTTTTAAAAATTTCAATCTCTTTCGTAAAATGTTCATGTTGTTCTTTGATTGTGTTTCTGAGTTCATTAAACTTCCTTTCTGTGTTTTCTTGCATCTCGTTGAGTTTTTTCAGAACTGCAATGTTGAATTCTCTGTCGTTTAGGTCACATATTTCCATGTCTTTAAGTTCCTTTTCTGGAGATTTTTCCCTTTCTTTCTGAGCTGTGTTGTTGCCTTGGTTATTCATGGCAATTACTGATTTATTATTTCTCTTCCTAGACATCTATAGGAGTGGGTTCTGCAATAGGTTGATAGGAGGAGGTCTTTCTTTTGTTTTCCAGTACTTGTTGGTAGAATGTTTTATGTTCTCTCCTACTGCAGCATTTTTTTCTCTCTCACAAGGTAGTGCTATGTTTTCTCTGCACTATTCCAGCTTCTCACACAATGGAATAATTCCCTGGGAGATGGATTTCTCCTCTATTAATAGTTCGCCTGGGTCACAGGGCGCAGTGTCCATGTGGGTATGCGGAGAGCTTTTGAAGTTCCAAAGCTCTTCCTGCACCATATTCAGAGCCAGTATGTTTCAGCAGTTCTGTTTACTACTGCACGGATCCGCCCAGACAGGTGGGGACAGGGATGGGATGAGTTGTGAGAGGTAGCCCAGAGCAATGGCGGCACCCACCACCACATCCGGTCCTGCTTCCACAGCTCCCTCCCTTTGCCAGAACTAGTTGGGCTGTGAATCTGTGTCTGAGGACCACAGTTCTCAGAACAGCAAACATTCTGTTCTTTTGCTCTGACACTGCTACTGTTCCCCTTCTAGTACTAGGCATGTGGGGGCGGGGTGTGCTCTGTGAGGGTAGGGAGGGGGCAGCTAGTCTCAGTGCCTAAGGCTTCCATTCTTTGCTTGGCAGTGGGGGCTTAAACCACCATTTTCAGCCTTCTTTCCTCAGTCTTTTCTCCGAGGTCTCTGCCATGAGCATTGGGTTGTGCCATTTTATATGCTGTCCCCTCTGCCCTTTGGGCCATAAATGGTGCCCTAGCAGTTCGACTTCTTCCCTCTCCCACAGCTGTGGTAGTTACAGGATGCAGAGAGCTTGGAGCACTGAGCTACATCTGCGTCCTCTGTCCATGCGTCTCCAGCCCCGCAATTCTCCTTTCCCTCCTTCCCCGCTCTCCTGATTCGCTCACCTTTAGGTGAATTTAGTAGTGGGTCCCTTCGTCTTGCCTGTCTGCTGTGCAGGGAGTCCTTCGTGGAGTTATAGTTGTTAGATTTGTTATAAATTCCAGGGGAGATTACAGAGGTTTACCTCACACTGCCATTTTGATGACATCTCTGTATATCCATTATTCTTATATTGTTGGTTTTTCTGATGGAGTCCGATAGTTCTTGTAAAGTTCTTTCATTTCTTTCAACTCTCAAGTCTCTCTCTTCTCCCATTTGCATCAAATCCAGATTTCTCTCTTTGATATAACTCATTTTTTCCTTCATCTGGTCATCTCTATTTCCTAAAATAGCTATTTAATTCTTCATCTCTTTTATTAAGTTTTAAACTCCAGAATTTCTATTAGCTTAATTCTTTTTTTTTCAATCTCTTTGGTAAAATATTCATTTTGTTGTTGATATTTGTAAGTTTATTAAACTGCTTATCTGAGTTTTCTTGTATCTCATTGAATTTTTTCAAAACTGCAATCTTGAATTCTCTGTCATTTAAGTCACATATTTCCATGTCTTTAAATCTGTTTCCCAGGGATTTTTCATTTTCTTTCTGAGATGCTTTGTTACCTTTTTTGTTCATGGTAATTGATGGATTATTTCTCCTCCTGGGCATCTACAGGATGAGTTCTGCAGCAGGTTGATATGAAGAGGCATTTCTTTTGTTTTCTGATAAGGGGCAGTGGAACATTTTAGTTTCCCTTAGACAGCTTCCATACAATGTGCCTTGGAGAAGGAAACATTTTAGTTTCCTTTAGACAGCTTCCATACAATGTGCCTTGGAGAAGGACAGTTGGGATTGAGGTAATTAAGTGTTCTATTTGCTTCTTGGATTTGAGAATCCAGTTGTTTCCACAAGCTGTTCCAGCTTCTCTGGGTGGAAGATTCCCTGCGGAGGTGGGTGTCTCCTCTGTGAGCAGGTCACCTCTGTCTCAGGGTACTATCCCTGTGGGAGAATATGGTGAGTAATGGGGTTCTGAACCTTTGAAATTCCACCGCTGCCTGTGCAGCCAGGTGTAGTGCTGCATTGCTGGAACAGTTTTAGGTGTCTATACTGGGATCAGCTGGAAAAGTGGGCATGGGGTGGGCTGGGAGTGGGCACTAATGTGTTTGAGGCTTTGTTCTGTGAGTAAGGACAACTGTCAACCACAGCTGCCTCACCTCTATATCTCCATCCTTGTCACTGGGATTAGCCACAATGTGTGTCTGCCACTCAGTAACTGTCTATCCAGTTCTCATGGCTGTAGATACTATGCTCTGTAACCACCATTGATTGGTACAGTTTTTTCCAGGGTTTGGTATTATCTCTGGGGGGGGGGTGCAAGTAAGCAAGCTATGGGACAAGTGTGGTGGCAACCAGGCTCCGTTGCTTTGTTGTCTGCCTGGCAGCGATGGCTGTCACACTTCTCTATTTGGTTTCTGTCCCATCACTGGGTTCAGACATATTATATGCTGATCACTTAGCCAGGAATGCTCAGGGCCACAGAGAATACACCTGCAGCCTGAATTCTCATTTTTCCTGGGACCCACAGTGAACTCTGGGCTGCATCTATGGCAGTGAGCTCCAGACTGTGTCCTCGCATTTGTCTCTGCTCTTCTTCATTCCCTCTTTTCCAATTTACCCACTTTCAGAAGTTTTAATCTGTGGATTTCTCAGATGTGTTTGTGTGTTGCAAAGGAATTCTTCATTGAATTATAGCTGTTCAACTTGTTGTAACTTCAAGGGGAGAGATCAAGGGGAACCCCTCATACATCCATGTTTCTGAGATCACTTTTATATATTGAATCCTTGCAGGGAGGCTTTAAATTGGTAACTGCTCCAGAATTCATGAGGAGACCTAATCCCAGACCCTGGCACATGTGCTCATCAAAATGATTTTAGACATAAACAATATTATTCTAAAATGTATATGAAAAAATAGAGTCATTGTCATAGCTAAAACAATTTTAAAGTAAAAAAAAAATCAAGAGAGAAGAGTCAGTGTACTCAATTTTAAGACATTACATAGCTATAGTAATCAAGACAGTATAGTATTGGTGAAGAGATAGAGACAAATAGAACAGATTAAATTACCCAGAATTAGACTCACATATATTAGTCTAACTGCCTTTTGACAAAAGTGAAAAATTAATTCAATGGAAGAAAGAACCTTTCAACAAATGGTGCTTGAACAATTGAACATCCAAAAACAAAACTAAAAAGACCCTCAACTTCTTGCCTATAGTAAAATTAACTCTGGATGTAGGGTAATTCTAGAGGCAGTTCAGCCACTAAATAATGACATCTTGGACTGCCCACATTCTTCTTTTCTGCATTGCCATTCTCAGAGGCTGCAGACATCTTCCTTCATGTTTGCAGTTTCCAGTGTCTCATCGAGTGGCCCAATCCTCTAATGAAGAAGGGCATTTCTACTTTGGCAATCTTTTATCAAAGAATAAACACCTCGGAACTTCCCAGTAAGCTTTTCGCTCAGGTCCTGTTGGTCAGCACACAGTGTTGTTCCAGTGATGTGTTTGTAAGGGAGGCTTGGAATGGAATTTCCAGCATTTTTCTGCCTCTATAGTAAGAGATACACTCTCCCTCAAAGGAAGGAAAGATGAGTGTTTTTAGGGGGGAGAAGGTCATTTTGGGAAAGCCACCAGCCCTCACATTGAGGGCCTCAATATCCCCAGCCAGAGCCAGTTTTCAGTCTCCTCCTTTGCACCGTTGGGCATTCTGTTTCCTATGTCTCCAATACCTTCCCTCTCAACACCCTTTTCATTTCTTGGCAAAATATTGCTCTTCGGTCTTAAAAGTTCTGCTGTCAACTTCTTCTATCCCTCAATTACAGCAAGTTACTACATGAGGTTGAACTTATTGGGATGAATTATGTTAGTTTACATATAGTTTACTATATTATGAACTTCTTGATTTATGTCTTTATTACTGTATTCTCTTCTCTCTAACCTTTCTCCTTCTGTCCCAGCACCTAGGACAGAATTTGCTAGTACTTGGCTTATAATCAATGCTTCTTACATTTTGATAAATAAATAATAAATGAATAAACGAGCAAGGAAACAGTTGCGTAGGTTTAAAATATAACATAACAACACTTCCTTTCTTTGGAGCATTTTGAAATACCTGATGAAGAGGCTTAGGAGGCTTGCCCTGTTTAATAAATAGCACTGTAACTCCTTATTGGTTTGTTTGCTTTCTCTCTGTTCAGAAGAAGAAAGTGATGCAGACTGGCTGCTGATTTCCAGTAACTGAGTTATGCTTCATGTAGTGCAATGTAAGGGGTCTTAATGTAGTGCCATGTGTTTGTTAAATTATCACTGCAGGTTCTCAAAATTTGCACTGACAGTATTTTCACTTACATGATTTTATTTGAGACAGAAAGATAGAATTTCACTAGGCTTCTATTTTACAGATTGTAATCTGATGCTTAGATTAAGAAACTGACCCCATATCACACACCTAACCAAGGAAAAGCCTCAGACAACAGGGGTCATGTTCTTCAGGGAAGTTCTTCCTGCTGATAGGTACCATTATTAAAGTTTAAAGGAAGTCTCCACATTGCTCCTCCCCAGAGATTGAAAAAGTATACAGACATGCACAAGATAAAGGAAAACACTCACCGGAAGGCTGCCCGCTTTATTCTCCCTGGTAGTCTCTGAATCAGAGAATTGGAAGGGGACTTTAATTATATCACCTAACAACTGTTTTTTGATTCTCACTACACTGATGACCTATGAAATCAGAGATACATATCAACCTTACAGAGTCCCATAAAAATCTATTATTATTTTTAAAAACCCTACTTTAAAACTCAAGATTTTCTTCCACACAATAGTACCAAATCAAACCTACTTTGATAACTATACAGTAGAGCTCCCAGCTTGTTAAATGATCGTTGGACCTTTTGTTTTTTTTTAATTGAGATTTTTAAATCGAGGGCTGTTTTTTAACTGAGTAAATAGCGTATTAGATTCCTAGGGCTGTTGTAACAAAAAATACCACACATGAGGTAGCTTTAAACAATAGAAAAGTATTCTTTCTAAGTTCCCATAGGCTAGAAGTCCCAAATCAATGTGTCCACATGTTTGGTTCCTTCTGGAATCTCCAAAGGGGAATCTGTTTCCTGCCTCTCTTACCTTTGGTGGTGGCCAGCAACCCTTGGCATTCCTTGGTTAAGAATCACCCAATATGCTCTATTCCTGCCCCCCCACAGCTTCTCCTTGCCGTGTGAAAGTTTTGTAGAACCACTGTTCACCAAAAAGTTCTCAAGGATTGAGGATTGAACAGGGCCTAGGGAGATGTCAGTATTTGCTACTGAGACCGGTTAGTTAGTATGTTGTTAGGTAAACAGGGAGGTCCCTGGTGGAATAAACAAAAGGCAAAGGCAGCCATATACTGAAACTTCACATTCTGAAATGTCTCCTTCACTCCAGGACAAAGATATGAGAATATGCCTTAAGGTTAATAAATTATCTCATAAATCCCTTTTGGCCAGACAAAGGAGTAGATCTGATAGATAGGAAGGGGTTCATTAATCCTTTTAGGGTGGGCAAACAGAACAAACCTGATAGAAGAATTTCATTAGAAGGTGGCAGCTCCTTTCCCCAAGCAGGCAAGGGAAGGTATAAAAGTAAAAAAAATTTACCTCACTCACTGGGCAACCCGGTTGGGATCCCCTCTCATTCTGAGAGCTGTGACTCTTTACTCTTTACTTTTAATAAACTATCCTCTTTTACAACTCCTCACCTCTCTTTGGTCCTTGCTTCCATTCATTGGTTTCACGAGACATGATCCTGGCATTCACTCACAAAAAAATCTCCTACATCACTGCCTTGTGAGGCACTGCACAAACATGCTCATTCAATTTAATCATTCAGTTTCACTGAGCACCAAGCCTCTTGGTCTGTGCTCAGAGAATTCCCATCTCCAGGAAGAAGGAATCTTTGTGCTTCGTTCAGTGGCAGGCATCCCAGTGTGTGTGCGTGTGTGTGTGTGTGTGTGTGTGTGTGTGTCACATTTCAACCTAGTTATGAATAACTAATGAATTGAATAAAAAAGTGAAAAATTTAAATGCTGAAGTTCTGATATCTTCAGAAAAATGTGTTCTGTAATCTTGTTATTAGAGAACCTATTGGGTTTTATATTTATCTATGTCCTGACATATTATTACTGAGGATCTAAATGCAGTGTTTTATGAGTTAATATCAGGACAGTGTTTTTAATTTTTCTTGTTTTTTTAATAACATTTGTATTCAGACAAAATTTTTCTCAATTTTTGAGAATATTTACAAAGACTGAATTCTTGGGGTCAAAATTTCACCCCTCGCCTGTCAGAACTATTTATTTCTATTAATTTTAGTGCTGATTTGCTTTGGAATTCAATGTTGTGTTGACATGTGAGAAGGAGGTCAGGAGAAAGTTTGGAAGGTGGGGGCTGAAATGGAAGCAGGCAATCTCATTATCACTTCTTTTTTGTTTTTTGTTTTCTTTTTATGTAAATTACAGTCATTTATTTCTCAGAGTTCTGGAGGCTGGGAAGTTCAATGTCAAGTTGCCAGCTGATTCTGTTTCTGGAGGGACATTCTTCCTGATGGGCAGATAAATACCTTCTGGTTGTGTCCTTTGCAATGCAGAGAGAGAGAAAGCAAGCTCCTTTTTGTCTCTTATAAGGGCACTGTGGGGACAGAGCCAGGAGTGCAGTTTCCAGGCTCTCGGCTTCACATGGAAAGCTGCTGGCTCAGGTAGTAAATGGCCATCAACTGTTTAGCCTTGGCGAGTAGGCCATCAGCTGTAACCAGTGAGCCATTGGAAACTAATATAACTGCTGTGGCTACGCTAGCAGCAAATGGGGGCTAGCAAGAAGATGGTGGCTGGCAAGCGCGGACTGCAGTCAGCACGGCGGAGTGCGGGTTGCAGATTGCAGAGAAGTGGATGGCAGGTTGCGGATAGTGTGGCTCCTGCTTCCTGTGTCTCCAAACCAGCCACCAGCAAGAACACAGCGGTATGACTCCCCTATCTATGGCTCCGTGGGTGTTCCTTTTTGACCTCACCATATCCTGAGTTCTTATATGGGGAGCGAGAGTTTAGACCCTGCATGCCACCTGGCATGACAGGCACTCATCGTAAAGACCCCAACCTCATAACCTAATTACCCCCTAAGCACCCTCACATCCAAACACCATAACTGGGGATTAGCGTTTCAACATAAAGTCTTAGGAGGGCACAAATATCTGTGATACATGTTAATTAGCTTGATTGTAGTGATTATTTCACAATGTGTATGTATGTATATTAAGTCATAGAGTTACATACCTTAAATACATACAAGAAAAAAACATTTAAATAAAAAGCAAATTATTTTTGAAAAGTTAAATAGAAATAAAATGAACTGAAAAAAAAGAAAGATAAAACATTTAAGCCTTCACACTTAGTGCTGTATATTGAATGTTGTGTCCACCTTGATCTTGCTATTTAGATCAGCTCCTGCACACTGTGTTGGTGGATCCATGGGCTGTAATGTGAATTTTCTGGGAAAAAGGATGAGTGGGAATGAGAAGTTAGACCATTACCAGCCTGGAATGTGTTTGAGAAAGGAGTAGTGAAAACTGAATTCCTGACTAAATATCACCACTCTCCGTAAAGACATCAATTCCCAAAGAAACTTCGTGCTTATGGTCCACAAAAGACAAATGCACCTCCGTGGGTACAGCATTACTTCAATAGATTTATGGGGCCCTTTAAGCATGGAGCTCTGGAATGATCTCTTCCCAGGAGTCAGTAAAATCCTAATCTACAGTCATGTGAAAATCCCAGAGATATGATTATGGAATCAGAATTGCCCAAACACACAGAAACCACATACATAACACAGAATCAAACAGAAACATACACACACACACTTCATTTTCTTCACATAACTCATCATTAAACTCAAATTATTTTGTAAATTTACTGCTTTTAAGGTCTCAGTCTTATTGTAGTATAGACTGGCTGGCTACTTACCAAGTCAGTGGTCTCTTTATTTTGGACAGAGACCTAGATGACATGACCCAGCCTCCTGCACAGTATAGGTGTGCTAACAGGACAGATGTGAATGGAAGTGATATGCACCATTGGCCTAAATCATATAAATTTCCCAATGAATGACCATCTATGCTCTTTTTCTCCTTCTGTCATCTTTATGCAATACTATACACAAGTAAGAATAAAAGTTAAAGTATGTAAATGAAGAATAAAACAGTCTTTATTCATAGACATCATGTTTATTAATATAGAAAATCACTGCATATCCATAAATACTGCTACAACTAGTTAATGAGTTTAGCAGTTTCAGGACACACAAATCTACCGTATTTTTAAATACTAAAAGTTGAAAACAATATTTTAAATGTTGTGTATAGTAACATAAAAAAACTTAAGATTGGCTATAATGTCATAGAAATGGTGGCATGAGGTGAGCCTCTTGAAATCTCCCCTAGAATTTACAACATATTGAACAACTATAATTCCACAAAGGACAGCTTACACAGCAGATAGGCAAGAATAAGAGATACGTGACAGAAATCATCTAAAGTTGGGCAAATTGGGTGAGCCGGGGAGGAGGGAAGTGGAAAGTGCAGAGACTCGGGCCTTGTGAGTGCAGGAACAGACAAGAACTCCAAGCTCTGAGCTTCCTGCATTCCAGAGCTACTGCAGCCACAGAAGAGTGAAGAATTTGGACTGCCAGCACTCCCCTTATGGCCCACAGTTCTGCCTGAGGGATCAACATACAATACAGCTGAACCCAACACTGACAACAGAGACCTCACAGCAAAGACTGAGAGAAAAACGGTGAAAAGGATGTTTTAAATCCTCACTGCCAAGCAGAGGATGGAAGGCTTAGGATCAGAGCCTGGCCAACCCCTCCCCCATCTGCCCATTGCTAGAAGCAGAACAGTAGGAGTGTCAGATCAAAAGAACACAATATTTGCAGTTCTGAACACTGTGGCCCATAGACAAGAACTCACAGCCCAACAAGTTCTGGTGAACCAGAGGGAGCTCTGGGTGCAGGATGGGCTGGGCTGGTGGTAGCCCCTATTGCTCACAGTGACCTCTAATAACTCTAATAACTCACCCCGCCCCCACCCCCACCTATCTGGGCAGATCCCTGCAGGAGTAAACAAGAGTCGCTGAAACACACAGGCCCTGAATGTGGTGCAGGAAGAGCTTCAGAACTTCAGAAGCTTTCCACATCCTCCAACAGAGACAGTACCCTGAGAATGAAGCAACCTGCTCACAGAGGAGAAGCCCACCTTCCAAGGGAATCCCCCCATTGTGTGATAAGCCAGAATAGTACAGAGAAAATTTAACACTTCGGCGTGAGAGAGAATTAAAAGCTGCAGTTGGAAAGAAAATAAAACATTGTACAAATACCTATTAGAAAGCAAAGGAAAGACCTCTTCCTATCAACCTGTTGCAGAAGCCACTCCTGTAGATGTCTAGAAAGAGAAATAATAATTCACAAATTCCCATGAATAACCAAGGTAACAAGGCAGCTCAGAAAGAAAATAAAAAGTCTCCAGAAAATGAACTCAAAGACATAGGAAATATGTGACTTGATGACAAAGATTTCAAAAAATCTTTGCAGTTCTGAAAAAGCTCAATGTGATGCAAGAAAACATAGAAAGGCAGTTTAATGAACTCAGAACATAATCAGAGAACAAAATGAACATTTTACCAAAGAGATTGAAACTTTAAAAAAGAACCAAATAGAAATTCTGGAGACTAAGAATTCAATAAAAGAAATGAAGAATGAAATAGCCAGCTAAGGTAATAGAGCTGATCAGATGGAGGAAAGAATCAGTGACATCGAAGATAGAAATATGGAAATGACAAAAATGGAAGAGAGAGACTTCAGGGTTAAAAGAAATGAAAGAACTTTAAAAGAACTTTCTGACTTCATCAGAAAGATCAATATAAGAATAATGGGTATACCATAAGGAGAAGAAAGGGAGAAGGGAACAGAGAATATATTCAAACAAATAGTTGATGAGAACTTCCCAAACTTGTGGAAACAACTGGATCCTCAAATCTAAGAAGCAAATAGAATACCTAATTACCTCAAGCCCAACATGCCTGTTCCAAGGCACATTGTATTGAAGCTGTCAAAATTTAACGACAAATAAAGAATCCTTAAGGCAACCAGGGAAAAGAAGACAGTAACCTACAAAGGAAAGCCCAGTAGATTATCATCAGATTTTTTAGCAGAACCTATACAAGCCATGAGGGAGAGGAATCAAACATTCCAACTATTGAAAGAGAGAAATTATGGGCCAAGAATAATATATCCAGCAAAGATATCCTTTAGATATGAAGGAGGAATAAAGACATTTCCAGACATACAGCAGCTGAGGCAATTTTCTAAAACACAACCTGCACTTCAAGAAATACTGAAGGAGGTTATTCAACCTTAAGCAAAAAAGCAAAAGAATACAAAACCATGAGTAGTATTATGAACAGACAGGCGGAAGCAGGAAATGGCAACCCCTACACCAAATAAGACACTATACACTTATACATAAAATACAGGATATAGAAGAAGAAAAAAACACTTAAAGAAAAAGAGGAAAAAGACAACTTGCTACTGCAGTGCAGGAATCAACTCACAGCATAAATAGGGAAAATTAGTGACAACAAAAACATAAAAGGGGGGAGAGTAAAGGTCTGAACAGACAAGGGAATGGAGAAAGTAAGCATGCTGAAAAAAATGGGATATTGTAAATATAAAACTTTCTTTTACATAAACTTAATGGTAAATGCTAAAAAAAAAAATCCAGAACTGAAATACATAAAATAATAAAAGAAAAAAACAGATGGAAACATCATAGAATACACCACACTGAAATAACAGACACCAACAAAAAGGCAAAGAAACAATGGAGACACAGTCCTAATAGAAAACCAAAGATAGAATGATAGGAAATTATCACATATAAATAATCACCCTAAATGTAAACGGACTGAACTCACTAATAAAAAGACACAAAGTAGCAGATTGGATCAAAAAACTAAACCCAACCATATGTTCCCTCCAAGAGATACATCTAAGCTACAAGGACAAATATAGACTCAAAGTGAAAGGGTGGAAATTGATACTCCAAGCAAATGGTATCCAGAGAACATCAGTGTAGCCATACTGATATCAGATGAAACAGACTTCAGGATAAAAAAGGTAATAGGAGACAAAGATGGATATTTCATAAAGATAAAGGGGACTATACAACTAGAAGACATAATAGTCACCAAACATTCAAAGAGGATCTAATACCTGTCCTACTCTAATTCTTCCAAAAAATTGAAGAAGAGACAATACTCCCTAACTCATTTTATGAGGCCAACATTAACCTAATACCCAAACTTGGTGAGGATAACACAAAAAAAGAAAATTATAGATCAATATCTCTGACGAATACAGATGCAAAAGTCCTAACCAAATTCTAGCAAATCCAATGCAACAACGCATTGAAAAGATTATACATCACAACCAAGTGGGGTTCATCCCAGGGACGCAAGGATGGTTTAACAAACACAAATCAATAAATGTGATACACCATATAAACAAAATTGTACGATTATATCAATAGATGCAGAAAAAGCATTTGACAAGCTACAACATTCATTTCTGATTAGAACACTTAATAAAATAGGCATAGAAGAAAAATACCTTAACACAATAAAGGCCATATATGACAAACCCTCAACTAATATCATAATTAATGGTGAAAAACTGAAGCCCTTTGCTCTACATTCAGGAACACAAGAGGGCTGTCCCCTATCACTTCTGCTTTTCAGCATAGTACTAGAAGTCCTAGCCAGAGCAATCAGCCAAGAAAAAGAAATAATAGTGTTCCAAATTGAGAATGAAGAAGTGAAATTGTCACTCTTTGCAGATGACATAATGCTATATATAGAAAACCCTAAAGACTCTACCGAAACCTACTAGAAACAATAGACCAATACAGTAAAGTTGCCGGCTACAAAATGAATGTGCAAAAGTCCATTGCATTCTTATATACTAACAATTAAATCTCAAAAAAAGAAATATTTCTTTTTGCTATTGCAACAAAAACAATAAAGTACCTAGAAATAAACAATCAAGGATGTGAAAGACTTATATACTGAAAACTACAGGACATTTTTTTAAAAGAAATTGAAAAAGACAAAAAGAAATGGAAAGACATTCTATGTTAATGGATTGGAAGAATCAACATCATTAAAATGGCCATGTTACCCAAAGCAATATACAGATTTAATGCAATCCTCCTCAAAATCCTAATGGCATTTTTAAAAGAAGTAGAGCAAAACATCTTCATATTTGTATGGAACCACAAAAGACACTAAATAACAAAAGTAATCCTAAGAAAAAATAACAATGCTGGAGGTATCACACTCCCTGACTTCAACTTGTATTACAGGACAACAATAATCAAAATAGTATGGTATTGGCAGAAAAATAGACACACAGAACAATGGAATGGAACTGAAAACCCAGAAATAAACCCTCACAAATACGGACAAATTTTTTCAATAAAGAAGTCAGAAACATACAATGGAGAAAGGACACCTATCCAACAAATGGTTCTGGGAGAATTGGAAAGCCACTTTCAAAAGAATGAAACTGGATTTCTATTTGTCACCATGTGCCAAAATTAATTCAAAATGGATCAAAGACTTAAGCATAAGACCTGACACAATGAACTGCATAGAAGAAACCACAGGTACCAAAATTATGGACTTTGGGTTCAAAGAGCATTTCACACATTTGACTTCAAAGTCAAGGGAAGTAAAAGCTAAAATAAATGAATGGAACTATATCAAACTTAAAAGCTTCTGCACAGCAAAAGAAATCATCGACAAAATGAAGAGGCAAACAACTGAATGGGAGAAGATTTTTGCAAACAGTGCCTCCGATAAGGGGCTAATATCCAAAATATACAAGGACCACATGCAACTCAACAACAAAAAAACAAACAACCCAATTGAAAAATGGGCAGAGAACCTGAAGAGACATTTCTCCAAAGAGGACTTACAAATGGCAAATAGACATATGAAAAAATGCTCAACATCACTAATCATCAGAGAAATGCAAATAAAAACCACAATGAGCTATCACCTCACCCCAGTCAGAATGGCTATCATCAACAAGACAAATAGTAATAAGTGTTGGAGAGGCTGTGGAGAAAAAGGAACCCTCATACACTGTTGGTGGGAATGCAGACTGGTGCAGCCGCTATGGAAGGCAGTGTGGAGGTTCTGAGAAAAATTACGAATAGAATTACCATATAACCCAGCAATCCCTCTCCTGGGTATCTACCCAAAAAATCTGAAAACATTTTTACATTAAGACACATGTGCTCCAATGTTTATTGTAGCTTTATTTATGCTGGACAAGACATGGAAACAACCAAAATGTCCTTCAATAGATGAATGGATAAAGAAGTTGTGGTATATATACACAATGGAATACTATTTGGAGGTAACAAAAGATGAAATAGGGCCATTTGTGACAACATAAATCGATCTTGAGATTATAATGCTAAGCGAAATAAGTCAAACAGAAAAAGCAGAGAACGATATGATTTCACTGATATGTGATATATAAAGCAAAAACAAGAAAAGAACAAGACAAACAAGTGAGACAAAACAAGACAAAAACTCATAGACACAGACAATAGTTTAGTGGGTACCAGAGGGTAAGAGGGGAAAGGGGTGGTAGATGAGGATAAAATGGATCAAATATATGATGATGGAAGGAGAACTGATTCTGGGTGGTGAACACACAATGGGATTTATAGATGATGTAATACAGAATTTTACACCTGAAATCTATGTAATTTTCCTAATAATTGTCACACCAGTAAACTTTAATTTAAAAAAATAAAAATAATAAAAAATAAAATATTACAATAATAATGACATAATACTTTTAATAAATAATTTTCAATGACTAAAAAAACCTGAAAACTTTTACCCATAAAGACATATGTGTTCCAATGTTTATGCAATGTAATATATAGAAAATGTATTATAGAATTGTACACCTAAAATCTATGTAACTTTGTTAACAGTTGTCACCTCAATAAACTTTAATTTAAAAAATACATAAGATACTTCGAAATAAATTTGATTCAAATATGAAAAATCATTATACTAAAATCTCTACAAAACTTTGCTTGGAGAAAATTAAGAAAAACAAAATGGAGAAATATATAGGGAGACCAGCTCAGAGATGATGTAGATGTCTGATCACTGCACCATACACCTGAAGCTGAAGCTGAACAATAATGAATGTCAACTACAATTTTATATATATTTATAAGAAGTGGAGTACAACATTAGAAATAGAGACAGTGAAAACGTGATGGCTGTATGCGATGTCAGAGGAGTAGTAAATGGGGGAGGGAGTTTATCACTGTGTGAGGGATATAAATGATAAATGTGTAACTATTACATTGTTTTGTACACCTGAAACTAATAATAATAATAATAATAATAATAATAATAATAAAAGCCCAACTTCCAAATGCCATCACATTGGGATTAGAGTTTCAACATACAAATCTTGGATTAAGACAAACATTTAATATATGGCAGCAATAATATAAAAAAATCAATAATAATACATTATTTGCTATAAAATGTCATGGATTAGGGATGTTAGAAACATGGAGGCATGAGGGGTTCCTCTTGATCTCTACCCTTGAACTTACAAGTTGAATAGCTATAATTAAGAAATTGATTTCCTGTGTAACTCACATAAATTAATAAATAAATAAATAAATAAATAAATTTTTAAAATGGAGAAATATAACATGTCCATGAATTGGAAGAATCAATTTTGTTAAGCTGTCAAGTTTCCCCAAATCAACCAGAATTTGGATGCCACTTCAATCAAAATAACAGCAATTCTTTTTTATTATAGAACTAGAGAAGCTCATTACTAAATTTATAAAGGAATCCAAATATATCAAATACAGAGGGTGCCAAAAACATGTATACACATTTTAAGAAAGGAAAGAAAAAAACTATTAAAATTGTAATACTCAATATATACTGATAACAAAAGATGGATACAAGTCATATTTGACTTCTGCAATTACAAGAGGTGCTCAAAGTGGTTACCATCAGCATTCATACACTTCTGATTATGGCAAAGTGTCCACTTGTATATATATTTTTGGCACCTCTGGTATAGAACTAGAATAGCCAATACTAAAATCAAGGATCAAGTTGGCTAAATTAGGCTACTTGATTTTAAAATTTATGTACTGTCCTCCAGACAGAAAATCAATATGGAAACAACAGCCTTAAATGATACTTTGGAGCAGTTGGATTTAATTGATATTTTCAGAGCATTTCAGCCCAATGCTGCAGAATACACGTTCTTCTCAAGTGCACATGGAACATTTTCCAAGATAGATCATATGTTAGGACACAAAACAAGCCTTGATAAATTTAAGAAAATTGAAATCATACCAATTGTCTTCTCTGACCACAGTGCTATGAAATTAGAAATGAACTACAGGAAAAAAAAAACAGGAAGACACACCAATTCATGGAGGCTGAATAACATGTTACTAAATAATGAATGGGTCAAGCAACAGTTCAAAGAAGAAATCAAAAGATATCTCGAGACAAATGAGAATGAGAACACGACGACCCAAAATCAATGGGATGCTGCGAAAGCAGTCCTAAGAGGGAAGATCATAGCACTGCAGGCCTACGTAAAGAAACAAGAAACATCACTAATTGACAGTTTATCTTCACACTTAAGGGATCTGGAAAAAAAAAAAAAAACAGCAAAATAAGCCCAAAGGGAGCACAAGGAAGGAGATAATAAGGATCAGAGCAGAAATAAATGAAATAGAAACCAGAAAAACAATACAAAAGATCAATGAATCCAAGAGTTGGTTCTTAGAGAAGATAAACAAAATTGACAAACCTTTAGCCAGACTCATTAAAAAAAGGAGAGAGAGGACCCAAATTAATAAAATCAGAAATGAAAGAGGAGAAGTGACAACAGACACCACAGAAATACAAAAAATTGTAAGAAATTACTATGAGCAACTATATGCCAACAAATTTGACAATCTGGAAGAAATGGACAATTTTCTAGAGGCGCACAACCTTCCAAGGCTAACTCAAGAAGAAACAGAAAGCCTGAACAGTCTGATTGCCACCAGGGAAATTGAATCAGTAATCAATAATCTCCCAACAAACAAAAGCCCTGGACCAGATGGCTTTACAGGTGAATTTTTCAAAACATTCAAAAAAGAATTATCACCTATTCTCCTCAAGCTCTTCCAAAAAATCCAGAAAGAAGGTAGACTCCCAAACACTTTTTACGAAGCCACTATCACCCTGATCCCAAAAGCAGACAAAGACACCACAAAAAAAGAAAACTACAGGCCGATATCTCTAATGAACATAGATGCAAAAATTCTCAACAAAATATTAGCGAACAGAATTCAGCAATACATTAAAAAGATCATACACTATGATCAAGTGGGATTCATCCCTGGTATGCAGGGGTGGTTCAACATCCGCAAATCAATTAATGTGATACACCACATTAACAAAATGAAAAATAAAAATCACATAATCATATAAATAGATGCAGAAAAAGCATTTGATAAAATACAGCAACCTTTTATGATAAAAACCCTTAAGAAAGTGGGAAAGAGGGATCATATCTTAACATAATAAAGGTCATATATGACAAACCCACAGCTAACATCATACTCAATGGGGAAAAGCTAAAACCATTCTCCCTAAGATCAGGAACAAGACAAGGTTGCCCACTTTCTCCACTTCTATTCAACATAGTGCTGGAAGTTCTAGCCACAGCAATCAGACAAGAGAAAGAAATAAAAGGCATCCAAATTTGTAAGGAGGAAGTAAAATTATCACTATATGCAGATGATATGATACTATATATAGAGAACCCTAAAGACTCCACCAAGAAACTATTAGAACTGATAGATGAATTTAGTAAAGTAGCAGGATATAAAATTAATATTCGGAAATCAGTTGCATTTGTATATACCAATGATAAAATATCAGAAGGAGAAATTAAAAAAACAATTCCATTTACAATTGCTCCAAAGACTATAAAATATCTGGGAATAAATCTAACCAAAGATGTAAAAGATCTGTACTCAGAAAATTATACGACACTGAAGAAAGAAGTGAAAGAAGACATAAATAGATGGAAACACAGTTCATGTTCATGGATAGGAAGAATTAATATAGTTAAAATGTCCATACTGCCTAAGGCAATATACATATTCAACGCAATTCCTATCAAACTACCAACCACGTTCTTCACAGAAATAGAACATATAATCCTAAAATTTATATGGGACCATAAAAGACCCCGGATAGCCTCAGCAATCTAGAGAAATAAGAACATAGTGGGAGGTATAACGATACCTGATTTCAAACTATATTACAAGACTACAGTAATCAAAACAGCATGGTACTGGCATAAAAATAGACACATAGATCAATGGAACAGAAAAGAGAGTCCAGAAGTAAATCCATGCCTATATGCCCGTCTAATCTACGACAATGGAAGCAAGAATGTACGATGGGGTAAAGACATTCTGTTCAATAAGTGGTGTTGGGAAACCTGGACAGACACATGCAAGAAAATGAAGCTGGACCACCTCCTTACACCACATACAAAAATAAATTTAAAATGGCTTAAAGACTTAAATGTAAGATCTGAAACCATAAAATATCTAGAAGAAAATATAGGAAGAAACTTCATGGACATTACCTGGAGTAAGATTTTCAGTGATATATCCTTTCACGCAAGGGAAGCAAGAGAAAAAATAAACATGTGGGATTACATCAAACTAAAAAGTTTTTTCACAGCAAAGGAAATCATAAATAAAACAAAAAGGGATCCTACTGAATGGGAAAAGATATTTGCCAGTGATATATCTGATAAGGGATTAATATCACAAATCTATAAAAAACTTACTCAACTCAACTCCAAAAAAACAAACAACCCAATTAAAAAATGGGCAGAGGACTTGAGGAGACATTTTTCAAAAAGGACATACAGAAGGCAAGAAGACATATGAAGAAATGCTCAACCTCACTAACCATCAGAGAAATGCAAATAAAAACCACAATGAGATACCACCTCACTCCAGTCAAAATGGCTATCACCAATAAATCAACAAACAGCAAATGCTGGCGCGGATGTGGAGAAAAGGGAACACTAGTGCACTGTTGGTGGGATTGCAGATTAGTGCAGCCACTTGGAAAACAATATGGAGGTATCTCAGGAATCTGAAAATGGAACTACCCTATGATCCAGTAATTCCACTCCTAGGCATCTACCCGGAGAAATCCAAAACTCCAATTCAAAAATCAGTATGCACTCCTATGTTTATTGTAGCACTTTACACAATAGCCAAGATATGGAAACAACCGAAATGCCTATCAGTAGACGACTGGATTAAGAAGCTGTGGTACATTTATACAATGGAGTATTATGCAGCCATAAAGAAGAAAGAAATCTTATCATTTGCAACAACATGGATGGATCTAGAGAACATTATGTTAAGTGAAATAAGCCAGAAAGAGAAAGACAAGTACCATATGATCTCACTTATATGCGGAATCTAAAGAAAAGAATATGTGAATGAACTAATTAGAAACAGTTTGAGGACACAAAGAAAAAAAACGAGAGTTATTAGATGGGCGGGGGAGAGGGGGTGGGGATAAGGGGAAAGGTGAAGGGATTAGGAAGCAGCTGGTAACCACAAGATGGCCTCAGGGTTTTTTGAAAATTAATTTGGGGAACTTATTCAATAATGTTGTAAAGATTTTGTTGGGTATCCGATGGACATGCGTCCTATTTGGGAGCCCACCTCAGAGATACTGTGGATGCCTGATCATGGCATTGTACACCAGACGCTAAACATTAATGAATGCCAACTATAATTTTATATATATAATGTGATGGCTCGGTATGGGGGGAAGGGGGGTTCACAGTGTGAGGGATATAAATGATGAACGTCTAAGTATTACCTTGTCTGGCACACCTGAAACTAATAAATTAAAAAAAAATTATGTACTGATTTTTAATATACTACAACAATGAATAAGTTAAATTAGAATAGATGAATGGATCTCTGGTTCAGAATAGTGTATTCAAAAACAGACCTACACCTGGGTACCAAGGTAATTCAATGGAGAAGAGTCTTTCCAAGAAATGGTACTAGATCAAATGAAAATCCTTTCAGAAAAAAAGTAAACTTTTCTCCCTATATGATACGAATGCAGACAAGTAATTTGTGATGAATCACATACTGTGTTTCCCTGAAAATAAGAGCTAACAAGACAGTCAGCTCTAACATGTCTTTTGGAGCAAAAATTAGTATGAGACCCTGTCTTATTTTACTATAAGACCGGGTATAATATGATATTATTAATATAATATAACACAATACTGGGTCTTATATTAATTTTTGCTCCAAAAGATGTATTAGAGATGATTGTCTGGCTAGGTCTTATTTTGGGGGAAACATGGTATCTAAATACAAACAATAATTTGGTTCTAGTCAAGATGGCAGAGTAGGTGAAAGCTGTACTGGCCTCCTCTCATGACCACATCAAAATTGCAACTGAAATACCGAATAACCATCATTGAGAATCATCTGAAGTCTAGCTGACCATAAGTACTATAACTAAGGATATACAGAAGAAGCCACCTCGAGACTGGTAGGAGAGGCAGAGATGCGAATGGGTTGGTCCCATACCTGCATATGGTGGTTAATACTCAAGAGGATTATCTCAGCCATGATGGTCCTCCATGAGGAGCACGGAGTCCCAGCCCTGCACCAGACTCCCCAGCTCAGGCTTCTAGTGCCAGGAAGAGAAGTCCCCATAACTCTGGCTGTGAAAACCAGTGGAGATTGTGGCTGAATGAGATAGTGGTCAGCTGGAGTTCCAGGCATTTCTCTTAAAAGGCCTGCACATGGACTTGCTCACTGATGGACTCACTCTCTCTGAGCTCCAGCACAGGGACAACAGCTCAGAAGTTTCCAATGACATATGGGGAGGAACTTTGTTGTCTGGCTTCAAGTGAAGGCTGAAGGAGCAACTTTATCCGGACAGGCACATTGTGTTTTTTGTTCACCCCTCTCTACTCCCAGCATGAAGATAAGGTCAGCAGTCATATTTGAGTCTCCATCAACCTGGCTAACACCATTTGACCCATCCTGGTGACTCCCTGATACCTCTCCCCACCCAGATTGCAGACAAACCCGAGCAACTTTCAGTGGCTTTTTCATAAAAATGTCATGTCTTGGCTCATGTAATGGACTGTCCTAAAATCTCTCAAAGGTTTGCAAGCCGCAAGCAAGCAGAGTTTGGCCTTGGTATGATGTGTACCTCTTGCTAATAAGCCCCAAGACTGACATTAGTAGTAGCTCTCCTTTGTTCACAGCTTTGCCCCTCCCAGGCACCTCCAAGCCCAGAACTAGTGGCAACCATATTCAGATCACTTTGTAGCTCATACCAAGTGTCCCCAGGTAGAGTACAGGCAGTGACTGACATTGCCCTGCAACGGCGTGCCTCTCAGAGGCCCCAGTCCAAGATACTGCATGTTGGAAGTGGGGAGGCCAACAAAGGATGAAAATAATGCCTGCCTGAACAGAGTTGCGCCTCTGTCCCTTGCTTGAAGCCAAACAACACAGTCAGCTGATTTCTCAACAGAAATTTTGCAGGCCAGAAGGAGTTGGCACAAAATATTCAAAGTGATGAAAAGCAAGGATTTGTAACCAAGATTACTCTACCCAGAAAAACTATCATTTAAAATTGAAGGAGATAAAGAGCTTCTCAGACAAGAAAAAGCTCCAGGATTTCATCACCACAAAACCAATATTACAAGAAATGTCAAAGGAACTTCTTTAAGAAAAAAGAAGGAACAAAAAAAGATAAAAATATTAATAATAAAATGGCAATAACTACATAACTATCAACAATCACTTTAAATGTAAATTGTAAATGCTCCATTCAAAAGACATAGGATGGCCGACTGGATGTGAAAACAAAATCCTTACATACTCCTTCCTACAAGAGACTCACTTCAGATAGAAAACCCAAAGAGCCTGAAAGTAAAGGAAGGAAAAGATATTTCTTGAAAAAAGATAAAAAACTGACATAGGGATACTTATACCAGACAAAATAGACTGTAAAACAAAGGCAATAACAAGAAACAAAGAAGAATCCAGTAATCCCACTTCTGGGTATTTATCTAAAGAAACCCAAAATATTACTTAAAAGGGACATGTGTATCCATATGTTCATTGCAGCATTATTTGTAATAGCCAAGATATGGAGGCAAACTGTGTGTCCATCATTGGATGAATGGATAAAGAAGAGGTGGTACATATATCCAATGGAATATTACTCAGCTATAGAAAAATGAAATCTTGCCATCTGCAACAACATGGATGAACCTCGAGGGTATTGTGCCAAGTGGAGTAGGTAATACAGATAAAGACTAATGTCATATGATTTCACTTATATGAGGAACCTAGAGAACAGGACAAATGAATAAACAAAACAGAAACAAGCTCATCAATACAGAGAGCATTTTGATGGTTGGCAGATGGGGGCTTGGGGGATGAATGAAAGGGTAAGTGTATTAAGAGGTACAAATTGGCAGTTTTTTTAGAGTCATAGGGATCTATAATATAGCATGGGGAATATAGTCAGTAGCTTTATAATAACTATGTATGGTGTCAGATGGATACTGTACTTATTGGGGCAATCAGTTCGTAAGTTATATAAATGTCTAATCACTATGTTGTACACCTGAAATGAATATAATATTACATTTCAAGTGTAATTAAAATATAAAAAATATATTTAAAATCTGTCATTAGAAAAATAAATACAAGCAATAATTTCACAAAATTTGTAGAATAAAACCTAGAAAATATCCCTGGGGGCTTTGCATAGGTCAATATTTATTATCCAAGAACAACAACAATAAGAATCAAACAATGAATTTATAATGAAAGAACAATAAATGATACCTTGAATTTCATCAGAATTATAAACTTCTGTTCTTCAATAAAAGACTGTTAAGAAAATGAAAAAGCAAGACTTGTTTCCAATATCTGTAAAAGTGCTTGTATCCAGAGTATAGAAAGAACTACTACCAACTCAATAATAAACAGACAAAAACATTTTAATTGTCCAAAGATTTCTATACTTTAAAAGAAGAGATATTAATATTCATTAAGCATATAAAATTTAATCAATATCAATAATTGGGAAAATGTACATTAAAACCAAAATGAGATACAACTTCAGACATACTACTAGCGTGGTAAAAATGTAAAAGAATAAAAATAGTCAGTGTAGTGAGGGTACAGGGCAACTGGAACTCTCATACTTTATTAGTGGAAATATAAAATGTCACATTACTTTTGTTTTTCACTGACATTTTCTCAAATAGTTACACATCCATGTATCCTGTAATCTCATTAATTCCTTTAAAGAGAGGAATCTCATTAATTCCTCTTGTACTCATTAATTCCTTTCCTACATATTTACCCGATAGAAATTAAGTCTTATTTCATATTTCAAAATGTTCATAGCAACTTTATTTAAAAATAGCCTTCACTGGAAACAACCTAAATTTCCATCAGCATGTGAAAAGATAAACTGTTATATATTCATAAAAGAATTCGTATTCAATAGTAAAAGGAATAGAGTCATAGGTAAATGCAACAATATGAATGAACTTCAGAAACAAGATAGTGAGCAAAATATCTGCAGATATGTAAAGGACATACAGGGTGACTTCATTTATATGAATTTCTGAAACTGACAAACAAGCTAAAGTGATAGAAATCAGAACTGTGCTCGCCATTGAGAAATAAGAATAGGGTAAGGAAACACTGTGGTGTGATTGAAATGGTGGTGATTATTTGTATGTACACATTTGCTAAATTTCATTGAACCCCATTGCTACAATCTGGACATGCTATTATCTGTAAATTATACCTCAAATAAAAAAAAATGTGTAAATAACCCAATGAGTGAACACACATTTTTTTTTTAGTGGGTTTGAGTTTACAAAATACTTTCACTAATAAAGTTTGGGTAGTGAATCTGAATCTGTTTAGTTCCTGAGTTATTTTAGAAACTTATTTCAAATATATAAATCTGTTTGGTTCCTGATCTCAGTTAGTGAGATTTTGGACAATGCGAGTTTGGCTAGAGAGGTTTACCTGAATTTTAGTCCATTGGATCCTCGTAATTGGTAAGACAATTATAGATGGTGATCCAAGACTTAGACAAGTTAAGGGATTTGTCTCAAATCACAACTTAAAAATAGAAATTTAACTTCCAGTTGCCAGCCCCGTTGGAATAGCAGGGACTAGATTTACTTTGTCACTTAAGCTAAACCATTGGAAAATAGATGAAGCAATGATTTTCTGACATTGGATAATAAGCACACAGGATAGTGAGCCCTGTGTTTTGGTCTGTTGTCTCTGAAAAGCAACTCAATATCTCCTTAAACACTGTGTTTCCCCGAAAATAAGACCTAGCTGGACAATCAGCTGTAATGTGTCTTTTGGAGCAAAAATTAATGTAATTAAGTATTATTATGTTACATTACATTATATTACATTACATTACATTACTATGTTATGTTATGTTATGTTATGTTATGTTATGTTGTGTTATGTTATATTATAAAGACCAGGTCTTATGTTATGGTAAAAGAAGACCAAGTCTTATATTAATTTTTGCTCCAAAAGATGCATTAGAGCTGATTGTCTGGCTAGGTCTTATTTTCGGGAAAACACGGCAGGATAGGACCATTTTGAGCTGATTCTGTGGTTGCATTGTCAAAGAGATAAAGCGTGGTGACTGCAGTATCTGGTCACTTCAGAGTCTATGCAATCTTTCCCACTCATGCCTTCTTAGCCTCCCTCCTCACTCTCACTTTAACACCTCAGTGTCCACCTCAGTTTAACACTTCAGGTTCTCCATCTCCCAGAAAACAAGAAATTATGAAGCTGGAATACAAAACTCATTCTGACTTCTTCCTTAACTCTCCATTATTGGAAAAAGGTCAGGACACCTCCTGGGAAAGATTTCCCTCTTTTCCAGTGTAATAGACTTCTAATGTCCTAACTTGCAAAATATTGGAGGGAATGCAGGGCTGGGAAAGCTGATTCTGTAAGAGTAGGTTAGCATGAGAACTGCCATCTTAAGGGCTAGGAAGCCATTTTCTGAACGGCCTCTGGCTTGAAACACAACCTAATCTTGTCAAACCACCAGGATGTGGTGCAAGCCCACGATATGTATATTCTTTGAAGCTATGGAAAATTACTGGATGCTTTGAAAATGCTATATAAACCCTTGGCTTTGAGTGCTCGGGGTCCTTGTTGAAACCCGCTGTGTCGGGCAGATACTCGGACCCCAGCTAGCTGGAAATAAACCTCGCTATGTGACTTGCATTATTGAGTGTGTCCTCTGTCCAATTGAGGGGTGGTCGATTTCAGAGCATAACAATTCATATAGCTAAGCACACCTTGAATTGTCCAAGTAGCATAATTGACCTTGGTATCTGGGAGAAAGTGGTCAGTAAAAGGCATGACCACTACAGCGAAAGTCAGAGGTATGTAATTACAAGATACAGATTAAATCACCTTCAGATATGAAGCTGAATAATAAGCATGGAGATGAAGGAAAATGATTAAATCCGTAGGTTATAATGGATTCCCAAAACTTGTCATAGGCTTTCTCTCCTTCACTCTCTTTATAGAAAATATACTTCTCTGTCCCTGGATGATCTGTTCTCTTTTCGTCCTGCTCAGAGCTTGGAGCCTCCCTTATAAGTGGCTACGCCTTGCCTTAGAGTACAAGCAGACCCTCTTCCAAGCTTGTAAACCTTTCTTGCCTTTATATAAGGAACTTCAGAATGGAGCCTCCTGGCAGAGACCAGCCAAAAGTCCTTTTGTTTTTCTGAAGTTTGCCTTGGAGATGATGAGAGTATTATTCCTGATCTCCACCATATATGCTATTCTAAACACCTCTGCCATATATGGCATTTTCATAAAACTTTTATCGTTTTGCTCCTGCTGTTAGAAATTTAGCAACCAGAAGAAAGGAGGCATGAGGTGTGCCTGGAGGGCAGATACTGTGCATCATGAGTTGATGCTGGGACAGCTGGGGTCCATACCAGACTCTGTTGGCCTTCTATTACCCCACTTCAGGATTTCGGGCCTTTATGAGCCTCAGTTTACTCATATGTAAGTTGACTATGTTGGAAAACATGACTTCAAGGCCAACAGTAGCTCTAAAGTCCATGGTTCCAACTTTAAGCACCACGTATGAATGGCTCCACAGAAGCCAAAGAGCTTAGGGTGACACTATCCCATAAATAGAGCTGGACCTGCTTAAATCTGGCAGTGAAGGCCAAAAGGAGATTTCCATACTTTCTTCCTGGAGGGCCCTGTGCTCAGCAAGTTCAGAGGACTCAAGAGTTACCCTGTCTAAGTATGATCTGACTCCCACCACCGGACCTCATGCTTGCTTTCCCCACCGGCATCCTTCCAGCCTGAAGTGGAGGTTTGCTGGTCTTTGTGGTCGTATCTCATAGTTTCCCCTCTGGGAACAACAGGCAGAGCACAAGATGCCCAGAAGCATAGAGTGTGAGAGCTCAAGCCTACCTCAACCAGTTTATAAGACAAGGTAGAGATGCAGAAACCAGGACCTGAGAGGAATGAGATTTTTCCCAGATCTGACACTTGCCAGCTTGTGGCTTTAAGAAAACTGCATCAGCTTAGTGTCCTAAAGCATAAAATGGGCATAAGTGCTCCCAATTCCTCCCCCTGTTATGAGGAATAAGTAACATAGTATATTTTAGCTTCTGATTTGTGGTAGATGTCAAATGTGAACAACTTTAACACTCGAGCGTTAAAACTGGGGAATGAATGGCAGGTCTGCCAGGAGAATCCAAGTCTCTGTTACCAATCCCATAATTTCCACTACACTGGGTTGCCCTGACACACACACACACACACACACACACACACACACACACACACACACACTCACATTCACACTCACATCAAATGAGAGTAATCAGGTAGGACATGGAACAGAATTGAGTAAGGCAGGCAGGAGATACAGTAGACCAGAAGTATGAAGATCTCGTCTCATCTTAGCTCCACAGAAAAGTAGCTAAATGACTTACAACAGGTGCTTAAAACTGTCTGTACATCCTACTCTCATCTATCCAATAAGAGGAAGAATACTTGCCTCACTACCTTCACGGCATGTTGTGAGGATCACAAGATGGTATAATTGAAAATATAAAATACCTAAATTATAAAATATATTTTATAGTACAAAAAGTATATATATTTAAAGTATAAAGTATATAAAAATACTAATCCATTGGAAGGACCTCATAGTATAGTTGTTTTTTTTCCAACTGCTGCATTATTTGAGGATCCAAAAATATATAAAATAGCTTTCTGTGAATGTTAAAATGCTGAGCAAACGTAGAGGTTCTTTTTTACTTCAAGAGAGAGGAAAGACCGAGCACCAAAGCAGGAGGAGCTCAAAGTCCACAGCATGTGTTTATGGAGATGAGATCAGAGATTTCTGATCTCCACCCTCGGGTAGTTTTCCAAAATCCGTGTTGGACAGTGCAACATTCACAGAGATTGGGTTTGTCTGCCTGCTTCCTCTCCTTTTATTATAATCCCTTTTATCTAGGCAGCTTCCATTTGCAGAGGACGATTTTAAGTTACAATAAATTAAATTGCTTTAATCAATGTTTTAATCTCAGGTGAGCTTTAATTTGTTGTGTTTCTTCTTCCCACCAGAATAGACTTCCCCTTGTGCTGCCCCCATCATGACCCATAAGCCAGACCCAGAGGGAGACATGGCCTGAGGGACCTGGGAGGCATGCAGTGACCCTCCTCATCCCAAGGGTTTAGCAGTCACTGGGGTAGGATTACTCCAGGTGTGATTTCTACTCAACAATCTTGGCTCTTGTTCCATTACAATGAATTACGTATTCCAATTGTTCTTAATACAAGCAGAACACTTCATTCTACGAATGGGCTATATATTTTTTATATGTCCCCTATTGAGGATTGAGATCAGCAGGGTGAGCTTGGGGAAAACATGCTAATCATAAACTTCAGTTTCTTCATCTGTAAATCTGGGTGGGCGATCCCTCATAACAATAGAAACGGCTGCTTCTTACAAAGCAATTCTATGAGGCAGGCACTTGTGCCCAGTGCTCTACATGAATTATCTTATGGGGATTTCTCAGCAATCTTACTAGGCAACTATTCTTACAAAAGAAGAAACTAAAGTTCAGAAAGTTTGCGTAGCTTGTCCAAGGATATAGTGCCAGGAAGTGATGTAGCCAGGCCAGTAACAGATGAGAGAACAAACTGTGTGGAAGCAGCAGAAGTGGAAAAGCCCCCGCAGATGAGCCTCCTGTTGCCGTGGGGTCAGGGACAACACAGGTTAGTGCCCCCACGGAGCCCTGGCTGCCCACTGATCCGCCCTGCAGATGCCTCACTCTGCTCTGCCTGGGGCAGGAGCCAGGTGGCTCAGGCTCAATGGGAGAGTGGCGTGGACCCCACCAGTGTTCTGCCTGCTGGGGGTCTCTGCCTGTGCCGATCATTCAGAGGGGGCCTCACTGCCTCTGTGAAAGCTGGCAGACAGAGTGCCAAGCCCACCTGTGCACTCTCTGCTTTCACAGATACTTTAATCTGCAAACTCAGAGCATTTCTATTACTCACCAACGCAGGTGGCTCTATCACTAACCCAACAGCTCCTCAAGATTGAAGACTATTTTGCTTTCCCAGGTAGGTCCTCAAGAACAGCTTTACCCCTGAATCAATATGGGTATTGTATTAATTTTCCTTCAAACAGACAGACATACCTTTACAGAAGTCAGTCTACCTGTGTCCTGGGGAGAGGTGATGAATAAATGGGGAAAGAACAGCTGAATTTCTGTACTTGCCAAGGGTCCTTCTGTGTTGTGGGCTATTAAAACAAGAGTTTACATCACTGGGCTCAGATCACAAAATAAGATGCGTGGTAGAAGCACGCCCAGGGAGTTAAGCTGCCTCTGCATCTCTGGCCCTGATACTTTGTACAACTGGGACCGGGATTAGCACTCAGTTTCTGCAGTAGTACAGTGGCCTTTTCCCTTTGAGATAGTACATCTAGGGGGAGCTGACAAGAGCTAAGGGGCAGTTTAAGGGAACTCCAATCTTCTGCTGTAAATGGCTTTGGGCCACTCCTGCTTTTCTCATTTTACTATGAATCTTGGAGCAAGGGCAGGCCTAGGTTTAGGAGTGATATTTGCTGTAACTGATAGCAGGCAGGCAGGGCACTGGCCATCAGAGCAAAGCAGGTCATAGCGATGGAACATAGTCCTCTAGCTACTGCTCTGCCTGGCATTACTTCCCAGGAACAGAAAGTTCTGTGGGGCTCAGAGTACGAGGCTGCTTGGTAACACAGGTGTGTGTGTGTGTATGTGTGTGTGTGTATGGTGTGTACTCAGTATAGCAGCTATTTAATAAATGAAACATGTCAATATTTTAAGGAACAATACTGCCATTCTAATGTCTGTTGCCTGAGTAACCAACCACAAGGTTAGAGAGAGAATGGTATGAGTGCTATTGAAAGGCTCTTTCCATACCCCACTCAGAATGCTAAGATGGGAAACTTGATCTTGTCCCAACCCTGTCAGCAGTTCCTAGGGCTGAGTGCTTGGAGGAGCAGGGGCTCTCTAGCTCTAGGCTAGTCGGGCATGGCTGTGTCTGCACCCTGGTTTCTGGCCTGACCCTCTCAGACCTGTTGTCTGAACCTCGGGCCAGAGAATTCTGGAGGGGCCAATGCCTGGCTGGTTAAGTTGTGCTCAGTCTTTTAGCAAAGCTGATCTCTCCCACCAGTTGCACCTCACTGTGAGGGGGAATAGACAAGCATTGGTCACTGAACAAGCTGCCCAGCCTGTAATCATGTCTGCTGAAAGCACAGACCTGGGGCTGGACCCCAGAAGCTCTTGTGTTATCCAGGACCATAGAGCACAGACTTGGGGCTGGGGCAGCCTAGAATGACCTCACTGCTCAGTGGTCCAGGCTCCAGAAAACTTGCTTTCATTTAGACTATGAACGGTTTCCCACTATGCTTTGATGAAGTCTCCAAACCTGAAAGATGTGTCCTAGTAATGCTCTCTTGATCCAAAACCATTCTTGCATTATTCCAGGTTTTACTATAAGTGCAAGGAGGAAATAGTTCTAACTGGTTGTTGTGGCTATGTAATGGCCAAGTGACATCAATAACTGTTATCATGCTCTAAAGATGAACATGATTTACAACTTTGTGCGGACTTTAGTGTATTCAAATCACTTTACTCAAACAATACTTTGATCATTCCCAACAATAATTCTAAGAACAATGCAATTCAATTTTCTCTATTTCTCAATTGAAGAAACATATGCTTACAAAGGTTAACAACTTGTCCCAGGTCTTATGGTAGAAAATAAGTGAATTGAGATTCAAATCCAAGCCTTCTCATTTAAAATCCCATGTTTATGAGGCTCTTGCACCCAAAGTAGAATTTAATCTTTTCTTTCCAGGTCTTTGAAATGACCCAGAAGACAGAGGGCATAGCACGGAGGATTAAAAGTGAGTGTGAGAATCAGAAGACTGTTGGTATCTAGGCCTCATCCCAGACAGTGCTCTTTCTCTTTGAGGTGACACATGTATCCCCATTCAGCTGTAACCCTTCCCCCACCCCCAATAGTCTTCATGGCGCTCCATGAGCCTATGTCATGAAAGTATTATACTAACTCTGAAATGCTCTGGAGACATGTAGTCTTGTGGAATTGTTGTTCATGCATGCCCATTGACAAGAATCTTTCTTTCTTTGAGGCACAGAAATCAGTACCGATCAAAAGACACCAGTGTCTTCTAATAGGTTTTTCTTTCCTTTAAAATTAAGAGAAAATTCAAGGGCTGCAAAACTACTGAGCTGTCAGTTTTCCTAGCATATTTTATTGTTTCCAGCCCAAAGTATCTGTATTAACATTTTTTATAAATGTCCAATATTTGCATTATTTGTGTTAAACCAGTGGATGGTCTTACCCCACTGTATGGGAGGGTCTTCCCCATACACACATACATCTTTCAAACACAATAAGATCTGAATTATATTTACAAGAACACAAAATTGTATCAACAAGAACACAAAATTAGACATGAATTCAGTGACTCTTATAGATAACTGGAAGATGGGTTTTCCTCCTTCGGAAATAGATGGGACACTCACTTAGAAGCTTGGTACATACTTTGGAGATAAGGGAGATACCTCCACTAGTATTTTGTCTCTCTTGTCATTCCAGTCTTCACTTTCGCAAACTCAACCTGAAAATTCATTATTTAATTTGTCCTTCCAATGGTAATCAATCACCTCTATGGCCCTGGCACTGCTCGGGATAAAATAATCTCTGAATTCAAAACTATCACAGATACTTGGCAGGTAAAACAACGACAATATAGCTGTGGTTTTCAACTGGGGGTGATTTTGCCTCCCTGGAAACATTCTTGGTTATTGAAACTCAGGAGGTGCTGCTGGCATCTAGTGGACAGAAGTGGGTGCTGCTAAACATTCTACAATGCACTGTACAGCCCCCAACACGTAGAATTGTCTGAGGCTGTCAGCTGAGCAGAGGTAGAGAAGCCTGATAACACTGTGCGGTCAGTGCCACAGCAGGGGTAAGTCAGGAGTGCTAGTGTGAAAACACAGAGAACAGACATTAAATTTCATTCAATGGGTCAGGGTGGGTGGGCTTCCGGGAAGAACAGGAAGACTAAAGAGGGAGATCTTCCCATTCTCCATCCTCTAGTAATTTACAAGCCAGCAGTATTGTCTTATAGCACCATTTGTATCCTGTTCATCTTATTTGTTCTTTTAAAAAGCAGAAAAACAAAACTCAAGGACCCTAGGCCAAACCTTTTCCCAAGAAGTAACTTTGGCAAGTTTCTCTCACTGTTGGCCATCATCTTTGATCCCTTCCTCTTATTGTTTTCTCACTTTCATCCCTGAGTCACATCCTGCCTCTCTGAGCTTCTCTCCCCAGCCTGTTCTTTGGCTTGTTTCTAAGGTCCACTGTTCCACAAAAGCACATCTACTTGGAGACTTCTATGAGGTATTGGACCCTTTTAGTTACCAGGATGGTCAGCACTGTTGACACGGACACAGACTGTTGGCTACCTCAGCTCTGATGAAAACATCCAATCCATTCCTACTTGTTTTCTAATTGATGAGGGTTCTAGCTGAAAGCATGGCTATGGAACCCCAGAGCAGGTCACTCACTCCTTGTCTTCTCACTTTACTTGGTCTCATCACCTTAAATTGCAGTTTTGTTTTTCTCTGTCTCTTTTTCATCAGAATGTGAGCTTCTTGAGGCAGACTGTATTCCATTTCTCCCTGTGTCCACAGCACAGATCTTGGTCACAGACATTGCTTAATAGATGCTTATGAATAACTTGAAAAGAAGAGAAGGTGGGAGAGAGGGACGGAGGGAGATAGGAGACTGGTAAAACACTTATCTTTAAGATCAGCTGAAGAGCCTACCTCTACTGAGCCCTTGGTGGGTTGTCCGAGCCTTGCTGCCCTTATGATCTCAGAGCATCTTCTAGAGCAGGGGCTGAAGGCTGGAGGAGGACAGGGTGATATGGGAATAACATCTGACCTCTTCTACTTGGTCTTCTGAACCTTTCTGCTCACTCCCCCATTCCTATTACAGAATTGCTCTGTTTCCATATCTACAGCATTTCTATTATAATACAGTTTATCTGCTGAGACATCAGCTCCCCTGCTATAGTTTGTAACTAAGAATTGTCACCCCAATAAACTTGAATTAAAAAATAAAAATTCTGGAAAAAAAAAAGAAAAGAATCTCCAAGCCCAGTATTGTTTTTGGCAAATTATAAGTCCTCAAGGATATGATGTCTTGGTGGTGTTAAAGAAAGAAATAAAAAGTAGAAACTTTACCCCAATCCAATAATTCAATAATTCTGCTCACAATCTCACAGGTTAATCGAGTAGGAATATAACTCTATTCAGAAATAATTACAGAGCTCATAACATATACTATTCTTTTTTCTTTTTTATTGTGGCAAAATATACATAACACAAAACTTACTATTTCAACAATTTTAAGTGCACAATTCAGGGACATTAAGTACATTCACATTGTGGCACAGTCATCAGTACTATTTATTTCCAGAACATTTTCTTCATCCCAAACTGAAACTTTGTTGCCACTAAACAAGAACTCCCCTGTCCTTTCCCCCAACCATCAATCAACTTTCTGTCTATATGTATTTGACTACTATAGATGCTTCTTCTACCTCTTGTAAGTGTAATAATACAGTATTTGCCCTTTTGTGTCTAGTTTATTTCATTTAGCAGAAGTTTTCAAGGTTCATCCATGTTGTTTCAGGTATCAAAATTCAATTTCTTTTCTTAAGACTGAATAATATTTTTTACATGTACATACCACATTTTGTTTATCCATTCATTTGTCAATGAACATTTGAGTTGTTACTACTTTTCTATTGTGAATGCTGCTGCTATGAACATTGGTATACAAACATCTGTTGAACTTCCTGCTTTCAATTCTTTAGCGTATATACCCAGAAGTGGGGTTGCTGGATCATATAGTAATTCTGTGGTTAATGTTTTGAGGAACTGCCGTACAACTTTCACAGTGGTTACATCATTGTACTTTCCCAGTAGCAATACACAAGAACTCCAATTTCTTCACATCCTTGCCAATATCTATTTTCTGATTGCTTTTATATTTTAAAAAAGTGTTGTTGTTGTTTTTTACAATAGTCATCCTATCTCATAGCAGTTTTGATTTACATTTTCCTGATGATTTGTAATGTTGAGCAACTTTTCACATGCTTTTTGACCATTTGTATATCTTCTTTGGAGATACATCTGTTCAAGTCATTTGCCCATTTTTGAATTGTAATATTTGTTTGTTTTTGCGTTGTAGGTGTTCTTTACATATTTTGGATAATAATCCCTTATCAGGTACATAATTTGCAAATATTTTCTCTCATTCTGAGAGTTGCCTTTTCACCCTCTCTGTAATGTTCTTTGATGTACAAAAGTTCTCAGTTTTGATAAAGTCCAGTTTATTTTTTTCTTTTGTTGTGCTTTTATGTGTGATATTCAAAAAATCATTGCCTAATCGAACATTGTGAAGCTTTTCCTCTATGTGTGTTTCTAAGTGTTTTACTGCTTTCCCTCATTTATTTAGATCTTTGATACTATCCCATCTTTAAGAAACTCATGAGAGAGTGATGGAAGCAGGTATGTAAAATACTCAATGGAAAGTGAGAAGGTAGTTTCATAGTGGCTAATGACATGGGTATGGCATCATGCAGATTCAGAGCAATTTAATTAATCCAAGTCTCAGCTTCTTTATCTTAAAGTAGGAATGTTTTTCTTTGCTTCATAATGGATATGGATCAGGGAGTGGAGGACAGAAAAGACCAAAGTGGTGGAATCTCCCCACCACTGAAGCTCCCCTCCAGTGAAGCTCCCCTCCCATGAAACTGAAACACACGATACTCACTAGGGAACACAGAATAGAGGTACATGTGTTATCGGCTCCATTTTACAGAGTAGAAAAGAACTGATGAAGAGAAATGAAGGGGTTGGTGGTTACAGAAGGCAGCGTCCAGGTGTCCTAGAACCAAGGGCCCTTTCTATCACTCCAAGATCTAAAGCATTATGGGGCACCAGCAGAATTGTTGTGTATTTTAGGGGCTGGCAGATAAGCTGGACCTGGATAAAACCCGGCCAAAGGGCACCTCAAAAATTAAAGGATATTGGGGTTCCCCTGTTGGCGAGCAGAGAGAATGGAAAACTGAGCTGGGACAACACAGAGACTAAGGGAGGAGAAAGGAGGAAAACGGTGCCCCAAAGAAACTGGGCAATAGGGTCTAGTGCAGGAGAAGGCAGAAGCTTCCAGAAAGGAGGGTACTCCAGGCAAAGCCTCTTTCTGAAGCTGGCCAGGGCCCTGCACCTACCCTAGAAGCTCAAGACCACCCACCTGGACACGGCCCAGTGAATCCTCTCACCTGCAAAGGGCTTTGTCAAGAAGTAAAGGTCTTTGTCAAGAGATTTCTATTCATTCATCCAATATATGTTCATGAAATGCCAACTCTGGCTAGACAGAGACTGGCCTGATAACTGTGGCAGATGACAGCTGCCTGTACAAGGGATGGAGGATGCTGTGTTCCTCAATACAGCTGACCTCAGTGGATCCCAGCACCTCGGGGCTTGCAGTGAAAGTAGTGAGCCAGTGGGAGGTGTGCTGGGCCAGGCTAGAGCCCTCCTGAGGGGTTCAGATGGCATCTGCAAGGACACAGCTGTGGGGCCAGTTCCCAGGCCTTCTTAATTCCTCAATAACCTACACCTTAGCCAAAGCCTGGCTGGGGTCCTGATGACACGGAGTCCAGAGGGAAAGTGAGCACATCCTAGGTCTTCCCTGGGCCCAGCCTTGCCAATTCTGATAGTCTACTGTGCTGCAGAAAAATGAAAACCTAAAACTCATTTTTTTTTAATACTCAAGAGGAGGAGGAAGTAAAAAAATTATATAGCAATGCATAATTAGGGAGTCACTGAGATTCTGTCTAAGCTAATGAATAAATAAACCCTTGGCAATTTTCCCCAAATGCTGTTGACAGGATAATTAGACCTAATATTTTAATTTTAATGCTTTGGATGCATTTGGCTTTTGTTAATGAGATGTAAATATGCATTGCAGCATTCCAGGTTTGTTTGTTGCAGAACAGCTAAACTGTCATTGTCTAAAATGTTAGTCTTTTATTTATTTTTATTGATATATTGCCCTACATACTAAAGAAAATAAAGTTGAGGAGGAGTTATTTTGTTGTTACTTGGTTTGGTGTCATTGTTTACTTTTCTTTTTCTCATTGTCCTTGGGGAAATAAGAGGAAATCTGTTACTTTCAATGAGGCCCAAAGTCTTGGTGTGTAAGGCAGTAGGAAGGAGCTCAGGGCTGCTGGAAGCTTCTCTCACCAGCCTAACATGCCACTTTCCTCATTTACTAGCTTACGTGAATAATTTTCACCCAGCACTCTAAGAACAAGAGGAATTAGACCTGGCTAGGCTGTCTATCTAGAAAGGAGGATGGATTCAGATGAAAGAGGCCAGTGAGAAGACAATGACAGTAGCAAGGATGGGTTCTCTGAGAGTAGGCTGCACCCAGCAGGGGAAAGAGGATGGTGGGTGAGGGTGTCCAATACCTCCTACCTCTCCAGACACACAGCAAAGAGTAATGTGTAGAATCAACAGAAGGGTCAGGGTAGAAAGAGCCCCAATTTTGAGTCAGGGGTCAGAGATTATGGCTTCAGCCAGCGGAAAATTTCTGACCCTGGCTTCCTAGTCTGCAAACTGATGAAAGACTTTATACCTAACTCGTTGTGAAGGTCAAACAGTTTGTGTCCGTGGGGTACAACCATAGATGTCAGTGCTATCTAATGGGGGGATCATTCTTTTTGAAAAGGTGACTTGCCACTGCCAGGTTAAGGGGGCTCTGAGTCAAGGAATTGTCCAGGTGTCAGTGAATGTGAGAAGGGCTCTGTCCTCTACATGGTCACCTGGTGGGGAAGGTGGATTTCAGAGGCTGGGAACTATAGACCTCTTGTCCAGAAAGCACCTCTGCTCTGTTACTGAAACCCCAGAATAAAGAAAGTGGCAATGATAATGTGATTCAGCCCTGAGTTGGCACTTCACCTGAGTAGGAAACACCGCTCTGCCTCCTGTGTTTCTCCTTTACTTGACTACCACATTCACAACATTTCTGACACCAGACGCACGTTTTCTTTTCCCCACCCTAAGCAAGTCTCTGACTCCAGCGGGGTGTCCTACAATTTAACTCGATTCTGACACTACCTACCAGGAGGTAGCATCAGCTCCAGGTAGATAGTGACAGGTTAAGTGTCAGTGCCACAGGACCTCCTCACTCTCCCTCTCTTCAGAGGCCAATAACAAATCCAGCTTGTCACCTGTGTCTCTGACCAATTGGCTGTAAATTGGAGATTTCCAGGACTGGCTTCCTCCTCGGGTTTGATTAACTCGCTAGGGTGGCTCACAGAACCCAGAAAAACAGTTTACTTACTATTTACCAATTTATTACAAAAAGGTACAGATGAACATTCACATGAAGAAATACCTCAGGCAAAGTCCAAGAGGGCATCTGTCCCCGTGGAGTTGTGGTACTTCACCCTCCCAGTATGTGGGTGTATCCACCAACCGATAAGTTTTCCAAACCACATACTATTAGGATTTTTATGGAGGCTTCATCATGTAAGCATGATCAATTATTAATTCAATTTCCAGGCTTCTCCCTCTCTGGATGGTGAGGGATGGGGCTGAAAATTTCAAGCTTCTCTGCAATAAGAAAAGATGAAATAGTGCCATTTGCAACAACATGAATGGATCTTGAGATTATTATGCTGAGCAAAATAAGTCAGACAAAGTCGAGAACCATATGATTTCACTGATATGTAGGATGTAAAACTGAAAGCAGCAAAGGAACAAGACAAATAAATAAAGAAACAAAAACTCATAGACGTAGACAATAGTTTAGTGGCTATGGCAGGGTAAGGGAGGAGGGGAGTGGTAAATGAGGGTAAATGGGATCAAATATATGGTGATGGAAGGAGAACTGACTCCGGGTGGTGAACAGACAACGTGATATGTAGATGATGTATTACAGAATTGTACACTTGAAACCTATGTATTAGGTTGGTGCAAAAGTAATTGTGGTTCAAAAGGTTAAAAATAATTGCAAAAACTGCAATTACTTTGCATTATTAACCTAATAAATTTACTAACCATTGTCGCCCCAATAAATTTTAATTAAAAAAAAAAAGAAAATTTCAAGTTTCTGATCAAGTCTTCTGGTGACCAGCCACCATCCAGGAGCCATCCAGGAATTCACCCAGAGTCATCTCATTAGAACAAAAGACATTGCTATCATCCAGGAAATGCCAAGGGATTTAGGAATGCTGTGCCAGGAATCGAAGGCAGAGACCTATATGTATTTCTGCTATTACACATTACCCAGTTTAAGAAACTTTGCCTATGCTGCTCTCAGCACCCTTGCTCAGCTGAAGTTTGACTTAAAGTTCACAGCACAGAAGCAGTAGCAGAAAGATACCTCCACTGGGTTGCAGTTTCCTAAAGGTCCCTGGCCAGACTGGGATCAAAAGAGATCCAGGTGCTTCCCAGACATGCAGTCCTCTCCGTGATGGGCAGAGACGCTTAGCTTTGGCCACAGTAACATACCCTGCAAGTGGTTTAAACCCCTGTTGCTCCCACAGAGAATCCAAAATAGCCTCAGCGTTTCAGAATGGCCCACTATTACATTATCCCAAATGTGGGGTGGAGTTATTCCACTGAGTTATACAAGTTTGGGGAGGAATAAAATAACATAACGTATACAGTTTAAATATTTTAATATAAGCTTTTGTATTGAAGTGTCACAAGCATAGAAAAAAAGCACACAAATCGTAAACACACAAAATTTTCACAGAGCCCAGATCAAGAAGGAGCACATTAACACTGCCCCAGAGGGTTCCCTTGTGTCCTAAACAACACCCCACTTCTGAATTGTAACAGCATGGATTGGCATGAGTGGTTTTCAGACTTTATATGAGTAAAATCATATGTCACGTACTTTTTCAGGGAAAAATGTATGACTGAATGATTGTAGACAAATGCAAACATGGAATCCACACCTATACTAAACAATTTCTTCATCACAGAAAGTTCTCTAGTGCCCCTTCACTGGCAACCACTTTTCCAACTGTTTAATCCCATGTATTAATTTGTCTGGTCCAACTTCTTCACATACATGAGCCACAGTATGCATTTTTGACAGGCTCCTTTCACTCATCATGCTTTCTGTGTGATTCATCCACGTCGTGGTTGTGTGTACTGGTACTTAGATTTTATTGCTAAATAGTTTTCCATTGAATGTTTTGTTGATTAATCTGTTGGTAGATATCTGTGTTGTTTCCAACTTGGGAATTGTACTATTTTCTTAGGGATGCTGTAAAAATTACCATAAGCTTGATGGCTTAAAACAACAGAAATTTATTTAGAATTTTGAAGGCCAGGAGTCTGACATCAAGGTGTTGCAGGCCTTGCTCCCGCTGAAGGCTGTAGGAAAGGAGTCTTCCCTGTCTCTTCCTGTTGCTGGTAGTTGCCAGGAATCCTTGGCATTCCTTGGTTTATGGATGTTTCACTCCAATCCCTGCTTCCATCTTTATCTGGGGTTCTCTCTGCATGTGACTCTGTGTCCTAGGACACCAGTCACATTGGATTTGGAGTTTACCCTAATCCCGTATGACCTCATTTTAACTTAACTAATTCCTCTTACAAAGACCCTACTTACAATTAAGGTTGCATTCCAAGGTTTGGGGATGGGGACACTATTCAACCCAGTACAGAACTATTATAAATAAAGCTGCTATAAACGTTCTTACACAAGTCTTTTTGCAGACATATGTTTTCATTTACTTCTGGTTATATATTTAGGAGTGCAATTGCTTGGTAATAGGGTACATCAGTGTTTAACTTTATAGGAAACAGACAAACTTTTTTCCCTTAGCTTCATGAGGCCTGTATTTGAGCGTGGGGGTTCTCCTAGCTCCCTAAAGCCCATCAGGCAGACCCTCCCCTCTTCCTTC
The DNA here is from genome assembly GCF_964194185.1 of Rhinolophus hipposideros. Taxonomy (NCBI): domain Eukaryota; kingdom Metazoa; phylum Chordata; class Mammalia; order Chiroptera; family Rhinolophidae; genus Rhinolophus; species Rhinolophus hipposideros. The sequence goes on from NC_138070.1 coordinate 34,709,065, forward strand.
TCTGGCCTAACTCCTCAGTGAGGAGTTGGGGGTCGGCAGCTGGCAACTTCTCCTTGCCAGAGAGTCGTATGCCTCTCCTAGACTTGAGGCTCTCACTCCCAGCCTGAATGACCTTTGCCTCTCTGTCTTTCCCTCTGTATGAGACACTGCCCTGGGCACCACTATGGGTCAGGTCTAAAACCTCCCACAGTGGGACAAAGAGACACAGACACTGGGCAATGTCCTAGGTGCAGAGTCAGGGGAAGGGCCGATATAGTATTGTGCATGATTACAACTCATTCATGGGGATTATAAATGACTGATACCAGATTTTAATAGTACAAAGGAAGAGAGAAGGGAAGACCCCAGTTATCTAAACGTGCACATGTGGAGGAGGAAATCAATGTTGAGAAAGATGTTCCTACATTTTATTTTTATTTAAAAAATCAAAATCACATACTTCCCACTTTGTTAGTTGTGAATCTGCCTGCCTGTCCCAAACTCCTAGCTCACTAAGCCTAATTCCTTACTTCTTGTTAAATCCCACAAACTCTCAAAACTGGTGGGTAGAGTCTTTGGTTAGTGTGATTTCTAAGCACTGATCAGAAGTCAGCTGCTCCCAAATACTTTATCCAGAACCATACCTGTGGCTAGAAACATATGCCATGGTGGCATTGCGCTGTGCACTGTGCATTGCACTGTGGCAATGTCAGCTCCCACCCCTCAGCAATGCACAAGGTACGAGCATTGTCAGGGATTTCCTGTGTGGGAGCAGAGAGCCATAATGGAGCCCACGGGTGGGCCTCAGTGTGGAGGAGTTGCTTGTAGCAGACTGAGTTGGGTAGGAGTTCTGGGACAGACATACTCTGGGTGTAATTGAAGTTTCCTCCTGTGTACCCTGGGATGGCTGGGTCTCTGGGACTGGGGTTTTGGGAACAAGGTGGCATTTTTCTCTGCATCTAACATTTAGGATGGGACATGGCTCCTCAGGAAATGTGTTGAACTAAAGCATGACTCTCTTGCTAGCTGCCAGCCTTGATGAGTGTCTTCACACTTGGGTATGTGCCTAACGGGACCAGAGGAGGGGGTAGAGTGGCTTCCCAAGGCTTGTTTTAACACCTCCATACACCTTCAGAGGAGCCCTTGCTGGCTCCACCTCCCTAAGACTGAATTCAGCTGCATTGCAGAGTCTGAGCAAACGCAGAGAACTGAAGGACTCTCTGAGTATTTGACTTTATAGATTAATATCAAAGATTATAATTCCCAGAGGACAGAGGCCCAAGACCAGGAATCCATGTCTCTACACTAAAGCACTTTTGATTGAATTAGAAAGTCGCCCATGTGTCCAGATTAAAAAGACATGCCCTCTCTGGGCAGATGCATCTCGGTGGATCCCAAGTTTACCAAGTAGAGAGCAGATTGCGCTGCTGCTCCCACGTTTCCCCTCAGCCTGGTGACACCTTTAGTGAACAACTGGATCTCACAACCCCTGGCGTCTGCCCAGGGTTTACAGGTGTCTAGTCAGACTCTGGGCCCTCTGGGGGAGATTTGGAATCTGCCCTGGGAGGTGAGCATCAGACTCCCGAAACCCTGCTGGGTTTGTGTCCTAGTTTTGTCATCTGCTGGCTGTGTGACCTCTGACAGGCCACCTACTGCTTTGAGACCCCTCCTAGTGTGAGAGGTAAAGCTGTGCTCCATTAGATAACACATATGAGGGCACTTTGTAGATTGTAAAGCTCTAGATAAATGTATAAGGCGATGATGGTGTTGGTGAGAAGTAAGGGAAAGATTGTGTCTCTAGAAACACAATTTGAGCTCTCTAGACAGCAGCCAATTTAGCTCAATTCACCTGTGTGGAAACTCCCCATGACACTGAACAAAAAGCACATTTTTCTCGGCCCCCACTGGCCCTAAGCGATGGGAGTGAGGGAAATGTGACTATGAGGATTTGACTTGTTTCTCATAACTCCCCAGTGTCACTTACAGCTCCTCTCATCTTAATGCAGTTTCTCGAATAATCACCAAACTCCCCCACTGATAAAAGCTTGCAGAGATGGCAATAAGAGAACAGTTAGGTATTTATGCATGTTACTTTCCCCTGCAAATGGAAATGCAGTAATTATTAGACATGTATATGACACTGAGTGAAGATGGTTGGGGGTAGGTGGTGGGGAGGAGGGTACCATTCTTGTCTTTTGGAAAGGCCATAATGCCATGCACTTAGTCCCCCAAGGCTCCTGCTCACTGCTCACCTGTGGAGGTGAAGTGAGGGTTTAATGCCCTACCACCTGCAGCTGCCTGCAGAAGGAAGTAAATGGCTCTGCTGGGCCCCAGCTGGAGGCAGGACAATGCCTGGGAGGTTGCACTAAGCACAGGCAGTTCCGTGACAACCCAAGAAAGCTTCCAGGACCCTCTCAGGGCACCTCTCATGAGCATCTAGAGCCCCACCTGCACGGATGGGTAAGGGGGAGACTCCATTGCAGCCATGAGGATTGGTCTCAGTGAGGCCTGCAGTTCCCAGGGTTCAGAGACACTGCTGATTCCTTGACTGACTGTGAGGGTTCCCTTGAACCCCACCCTGTCCTGGATTCCAGGAACAAAAGCAAGGGATTTCTCTTTCAGATCCTGATGCACGCTTGAGGTCCTCCTGCCTTTCCCTTTTTCCATTTTCCAGGAGAGGTGTTTTATTCGGCCCCCTCCTGTGCATGACACACAGCCTGGAGATGGAACCCCAGGCAAGCCGCAAAGCATAGCATCTCTGTTCATCTGTCTTCTCATCTATTTCCCTCATCTTTTCAGGAAGCCTTTCAGGGAGTGTCTGGGGGCCTCCCAGGGGACCCTTTTGAACAGGATATATCTGTAGGCAGATTCTGCTCTGAGTGTCTCTATTCTGATCTCTATCTCCACATCCCCCACCTCCTGGACAGACACTTACAGACAATCAGTTCCCAGTTCAGGATAGTGGTGACCAGTAGGGAGGGGATGCGTGCTGCATCACACGTAGACCTTGACAGGATGTCTGCCTAGGAGAGGAGCAGTTGCTGAGGGTGTGGGTGTCCACAGCTTTTCCAGGGTAGGAGCTTATGATGCATGGGGTCATCATTGCTCCAAGGATGAGAAACCCTCCACTGCCCTCAGTCTTATCCACTGGGTTCAAGGGCAGAGTGCCAGACTGCCTCAGCCCTGGGCAACAAGTCCCTAGGGTTAATCTGAGGATATGGCTGGTGGTGCCAAATGTGGCCTAGGTGGAGCAGTGCCAGGTGAGAGAGTTTAAATGCAGGCAGGAGCTTATGGGACAACTGTGTTTCTTTCTCTCCCCCGTCCCTTCCTTTCCCTTTCCCCTCTCCCTCCATGATTTGTAAGGACTCTACATAGTGGGTAGTAGGGATAGCAAAGCTTAACTTCTCATTTATGTTTCAAATAAACCCCTAATCTGTTGTATCCCTTTTAACTACATTTATAATAGTTTTGAAACATGGAAGTTAAAAATATTGTATTTAAATCCATCAACTTGTCTTCTAGTTACTTCTTTTAATGTCACGCTTGAAAAAGAAATTCCTCATTTTGAAAATTTTAGAATTATTCACCTATGTTTTCAAAATCTTTATTGCATCTAACATAGACTTTAGCAAATGGTACTTCCAATTTTTACATGATGAACCTATACAAGGTCTGACAATTAAGTTCGCGAACTTGTCGCAACAATATTACTAATTTTTTTTTATATCAGAGGGATTATTCATTATGAATTTGTACCAACTGGTCAAACAGTTAACCAAGTTTACTATTTGGAGGTGCTGAAAAAGCTGCATGAAAAAGTTAGATGACCTGAACTTTTCGCCAACAATTCATGGCTCTTGCATCACGACAATGCACCAGCTCACACAGCACTGTCTGTGAGGGAGTTTTTAGCCAGTAAACAAATAACTGTATTGGAACACCCTCCCTACTCACCTGATCAGGCCCCCAATGACTTCTTTCTTTACCTGAAGATAAAGGAAATATTGAAAGGAAGACGTTTTGATGACATTCAGGACATCAAGAGTAATACGACGACAGCTCTGATGGCCATTCCAGAAAAAGAGTTCCAAAATTGCTTTGAAGGGTGGACTAGGCACTGGCATCGATGCATAGCTTCCCAAGGGGAGGACTTCGAAGGTGACCATAGTGATATTCAGCTATGAGGTATGTAACACTTTTTCTAGGATGAGTTCGCAAACTTAATTGTCTGACCCTCTTCCTACATTTATAATAAAAGAAACTATGAATGTTATTTTTACTCCAAGTAACAAAAGGCACCTTTTAATAAAATTGACAAACAAAAACCCCCAGGCTCAGGGCAAGTGATTTCTTTTGGGACTTTAGCTGAATTTAACTTCTAAGAAGCTTTTTCTTTGGGGTGGATTTTGGTAAAATGACTTTTTTCTTAATACAGGAGTGTTGAGAAGTTGGATGTTTCTTCCTCCCGTCTCTGAAGTCTGCCCACTTGTAGTTGCCACATAAAATAAGGGTGCACAGTTAAATTTGAATTTCAGGTAAACTAACACTTTTTTAGTATGTCTCAAATATTTCATGGGACATTCTTATACTAATAGATTATCTGTTGTTTATCTGAAATTCAAATTTTCTGGAGAGTCCTCTATATTTTAATCATATGTTTTTTTTTTAATTTTAGAAGAGTTTTAGATTTACAGAAAAGTAGCAAAGATAATACAGCGTTCCCATATACCCCCCACCTTAATTTTGAGCATCTTTAATTAGCATGACATGTTTATCATAATTAACGAACACATTAACACATTATTAACAATGACATCATCTTATTCATTAAATACACATTTTACTCAGACATCCTGTTTATCCCTTTCCTTTTTCTTTTCCAGAATCCCACATGTCTACGAGGTCATCATGTCTACGAGGCTTCTCTTGGGCATGGTACTTTCTGACTTGTCTTCTTTTTGATAACTCAGATAGGTTTAAGTTCAGGAGGTCCATACACTGTCCCTCACCTGGAATGTGTCTGATCTTTTCCTCTTGGTTAAACTGGGGTTATGTGTTTTGTTGTTTTGTTTTGTTTTTTTTTTTCAGGAAAACCACAGAAATGAAAGTGCCATCTCATCACATCATATTAAGGGCACATACTATTGATGTGACTTATCACTGTTGGTGCTGGCCTTGATCAATTGGCTGAGGTAGTGTCTGTTAGGTGTCTCCACTCTAAAGTTATTCCTTTTCTTCCCCTTTCCATATTGTACTCTTTTAAAGAGTGCCACTATGCACAGCCTGTCAGCTTTGGGGGCAAAGACTAGGTCTTACCTGACTGCCTAGCCCCCAGGGCCCTGGAGCAGAGCTGGTTGGCCCAATTTGATGGACATCCTCACCGTTGGTTTTATTTTTCCCTGCATGGAACAAATGTTCAAGAGAGAGTCCTGCTGGGCCAGGAGGCCCCAGGCGCAGGGCAGACAGTCTCTCTCAGGGTCAGTGCCTATTTGTATGCAGTATTCCTACTGGGCAGGAGACTTGGGAAGCCTGATTCTATTTGTTTCAGAGGGAAGAGCAAAGGCCCATCACAGACACTGTCCACTCCTGGCTCTTAGAGAGGCCAGCCGAGTAGCAGGAGGTGTCACTCACCCCAGGACCGTTACCACCCTGGTGAATCCCGTTCGGATGCTCAGTCCCAGTCCCCCTCTGATGCGCCTGTCTTGTTACAACCTCTACACACATGACCGGCCGAATGAGGCTCTGCATACTGTCGTGCATTATGTCCCCTGGCTCTCCAACCCTCCCCTTCAGGAAGGACATCCCATTTATAGAGGATGCTCTTCTCATCCTGGTGCACGCCTCTGCTCCTGCTCATGTGTGTGGGGGCCCTGGCCCACTGACCCTGAAAGCAGTAATGTCTGGCCTTGCATCTCTCCAAGGGTGTCAGGACCCCACTGACACAGACAAGTCTCTGAGGTGAGAACACAAACTTTCCAAAGATCATGTCTACTCACTCACTCCAGGTGGCTGGGGAACCTAGAACAAATTCTGTGGCCAATAGTAGTCACTGGGTAGGGAGGATCCAGGCCTCCAGATCCTCAAAAACAGAAGGAAGCAGATTCTGAGGCAGAGCAGCCCACAGCCCACCATAGCCCTAGGGCCCAGCATCAGGTGGAACATCACCTGCATTCGGTTTCACAGTGACTGACAAGGATGGAGGAACAAAGGCTCCTAGCCTGGCAGGCGGGAAATTGGGGTGTTTTGCCAGGGCTGTTCTATTGATGACCAGGCTCCCAGGCTTTGGTGAGGCTCCAGCCACTCAACTGGAGCAGGAGACAGGGTCTGACAGAAGTAGCTGCTTTCCCCCCTCCTTACTCATTTCCAGGACAAGCAGATCTCCCCCTTGAATGGGTCGGAAGGTTGTTGTGGTTGCTGAATGTTCTGTGTAGGAAGGAGTAGGTGGGAGCATGGGGACTTGAGGAACCCATGGGGCACAAGTACCTACAACAGCTGAGGAGTCAGAGCCTGGCACCCATTAGGCAGACCCCAATATGCTGGAGAGTCACGATAAATTCAGTTGTGCCCATTGGCCTGCTATGTGGCTTTGGCATGGAAGTCTAGCCTCTCTGAGCTCCTTTTCCTCAAAGAAAAGCCAGGGTAATGATCTGTTACCAGCTGCTTCCTGAGCTTCCTCGGGCCTCAGTGCTCTGGAAGGGGGCAGTGTTGGAACCCCGGGCTGGTGTAACGCAGAGCCCTGGTTGGAAGCAGAGGTGCTTCCAGGACACCAATAGGGGCAGATGCTCGGTGAAACCTTGCCTTAACCCTGAAGTCTTACTCTGACAGGGGTAAATGGAGCACTCTGAGCCCCCATCAGTCACCCCTATCATTGAGAATTCAGAGGCACTTACCCTGGTGTGCCTCTGGAATCAGCTCAGCCTGAGGACAGGCTGAGAACTAGAGAGGGAGCCGCTCATGTCACTCTGCCTCTTCCTCTGAAAGGACTTGGGTTGCGACTACAAAAGGAGAACAGTGAACACTTTTCAGGCTCTGGTGCATCTGATCGTCACACAAGCCTGAGAGTGCAGCAGGAGGGAGCTGTCATTCCATTTGCCAGAAAAGGGGCAGAAAGTGGGGCTGATCACAGCCCCGTGGTGAGCTAGCGATGGCCCTGGGCCCTGACCAGGGTGCCGCCTCCTGGCTGTGCTGTGCTGTGCTGTCTCCTTCCCTGTTGTCTATTCAGTGCTGCAGTCTTCGGGGAACAGAGCCTGGGATGACCATTACAAGAAGCCCCCAAGTTCTCAACCCCCATTTTTCTTTCTATAAACTGGGGGTTATGACAACCTCCCCTCCAGGTTTGCTGTGAGGACTAAATACAGTATTGCCATTGTGACAGGTCTCTGTGCAGCACCAGGCACACGCCAAGCTTCAGTAAGTGCTTGGTTTCACCAGCGCAGCCACCACACTCAGAGAGCTGCTGCCCCGGCTCATACCAGTCCCATGTTTGCTGTCCTTGAAGGACATTTGCCAGGCAGGCCTAGTTACTTGTCAGCTTCTGCCACACATGGAAACACTGTTGTCTCTGCTGTGCTCACAAGGTAGAGGTCCTCAGATCTGGATAGAAGAGTGTGCAGGAGAAAATGGGACTGGGCCACAGTGGAGTCGCTGGCTGTAGCCTCCATGTGCAAGTATCCAGGCCCCTCTTGGACTCCTCTGTTGTGGGGGAGGAGGTGAAAACTTACCCCAGTGCCACACAGTCCTGAGTGCCTGTGCAAGTACCTGAGAGAAACACTTAATTTTGGACACTTCTGGACCCCAGGCAATGAGGATATGAAAACATAGCAGATGCTGGTTTGGGTCCTGCCAAGATCTTTAACTACTTTCAGTGCTGAGTGGAAGGATCAGGCTTTCATGGTTCATAGAAATAGCCCCAGGTTTCCCAACTTCAATACTTCTAGGGAAGGCACCAACAGATGGGATCACAGAAAAATGAGGCCTTCAGCTACTCACCCTGAAAAAGATTTGGTCCTTGGGCAATGTTCTCAGATCAGGACAATGGGAAGCTGTGGGCACCTTGTCTCTGGTTCTTCCTCTTCCTCTCTCACCAGGGCCCTGCAGGGGTATTTCAGGCGATGCAAGGTGTTTGGAAAAACTTGAGTCCAACTGTGGTGTCAGTGGCCAACCGTTTTCCCCAGAATTGTCCTGGTTTCGGCACTGGGGGTCCAGGATGCCCCTCAGTCCCCAGATCTCCTTACTCCAAAATGAGGGCAGAGGGGTAGGTGATGGCCAAGGCAATGCGGTTGGCTGCATTCAAACCCACAACCAGTAGCATCTGTTCAAGTAGAATGTAACCTACAGTGAAGAAGTCATCTCACCACTCTTATGCCCCGGAACAGTCTAACAGGTGACAAAGATCCCTCCTTGACCAAACCCTTGCCAGGATCTTCTGAGCCCTCTTATAGATTACGTTTTAGGCTTTGTTCAACCTCAACTTGTGAGGACTGCAGATCAGCACAAATGGTTTTCTCTACCCCCCACAAGTAGGAGACTTGCACCAATACTAATCCAGCTTCCTACAGCTCAAAGATTGTCCCTGGGATGACCCAGCCCCTCCTTAAAGTTCCTGCCTGAGAAAGCTCAATATGCCAAAAGAATTTCCTGTTATCAGAGCCAAAAGCTGACTATGGGCCACTGACTCTCTTTGTCTTAGAGCATTTACTTTCGAAAACTTGCAATTGTAATTTTTTTTCTCTGCCCCTTTGAAATGTAAATCTTCTACAACCCAAAACTGTTTTTCTTAAGGGCCTTGGAGCCATCCCTTTGAAATGTAATCATCAAGAAGGATCTTTCCCAGTCTCTGCAGGAGGGTAGAGACCAAACTTCTCTAAGCTCCAGTTAGCAATCACATTGACTAACCTTCCCCAATTCCCTAACTTTATACCTAAGGGAACTGGACAAAGAACAGCAAACATAGCCCAAAGTGAGTATCAGGAAAGAAATGATAAAGATCAGATTGGAAATAAATGAAATAGTGAAACAAAAAAACAAACAAAACAAACAAACAAAAAAAATCCACAAAGATCAATGAAATCAAGAGGCTTTTTTAAAAAGATAAACAAAATTGACAAACCTTTAACCAGATTCAACAGGAAGAAAAAAGAAAGGACCCGCCCCCCAAAAAAAGATCCATTTGTGTACTTACAAATGACAATATTTCATCTTTTTTTAATGGTATTTCATTTTATGTATGTGTAACATCTTCTTTATCCAATCATCCCTTGAATAACATTCAGGTTGTTTTCATGTCTTGGATACTGTGAATAATGCTGCGGTGAACATAGGAGTACATATATCTTGACAAATACGTATTTTCAAATTATTCAGGTAAATACCCAGAAGAGAGATTGCTGGGTCAAATGGTAGCTCTATTCTTAATTTTTTGAGGAACGTCAACACTCTTTTCCAAAGAAGATGTACCAATTTAGATCCCCACCAGCAGTATGAAAAGGTATCTTTTCCAATAAATGGTGTTGGGGAAACTGGAAAGCCACATGCAAAAGAATAAAGCTAGACTACTGTCTGACACCATACACAAAAATGAACACAAAATGGATTGAAAACTTGAATATAAGACCTGAAACAATAAAATACATAGAAGAAAACATAAGCATTAAACTTAGGAAACTTGGTCTCAGAAAGGTTTTTGTGAACTACCTCAAAGGCAAGGGAGGTAAAGGTAAAAATAAATGAATGGGGAATGGGACTACATCAAACTGAAAGGGTTCTGCATATCAAAATAAAAAATCAATAAAATGAAAAGGCAACCAACCAAATGGGAAAAATATTTGCAGTGATGGCTCTGATAAGGAGCTAATATACACAATACATAACTTACACAACTCAACAAAAAAACAACAAGAAATCCTATTAAAAAATGGGAAAAGGATCTGAACAGAAACATTTCCCAAGAAGACATACAGATCTCCAGCAGATATATGGAAAGAAGCTCAACCTCACTAGCTATAAGGGAAATGCAAATAAAAACCACAATAAAGGTATCCAAGATGACGGATTTGGTAAATGCTGTGCTTGCCTCCTCCCAAGACCACGTTAGAATTACAAATAAATTATAGAACAGTCAACCTGTAAAACTATCTGAAGTCTAGCTGAACAAAAGTCCTATAACTGGGAATATAAGAAGAAGCCACATCGAGACTGGTAGGAGGGGTCGAAATGTGAAATGGGCCAGCCCCACACGTGCATGTGGCAGTTGAGAATTGGGAGTGATATTTTGGCCATAGAAGTCTTCCCTAGAGGAATGAGGTACACCAGCCCCAAACTGGGCTCCCCAGCCCAGAATACTGGTGCCAGGAAGAGGAGCTCTCATAACATCTAGTTATGAAAAACAGTAGGACTTCCGATCATCCAAGTGGAAAGGAAGGCTGTGGGTAACACAGATGTCCTCTTAAAGGCCCCACACATAGATTCACTTGCTCACAGGCACTCACCCTGAGCTCTGTTGGAGGTACAGTTACTTGGGAAGAGTCAGAGACATACGGAGAAAGACAGTTGTGTGGCTTCAGGTTGAGGATTGGAAGGACAGGTGCCATTTTCCCTGTGTAGAATCCTTCTCCTGTGCAGCAGCAGGTGGATACCATCTTTCCTGAGTTGAGCCCTCTCTCAACATGGCAAAATCTGAATCTGGTGAGCTAATCTCACTCCACTCTGGTAACTCCTTGGGACCCTGCCCCACCCAATTCACTCAATGCCTGAGGCACACTCTCAACAAGCATCAAGTTTTGCCCACATTGCACTTTCTTGGACAACTCTTGGGGGATTGCAGGCCTCGGGTGGCTGGCAGCTGATCTTGGTGTGCTTTGAGACTTGCTGAGTAGCTCCAGGCTCAGCACTGAGACCAAACCAAAATCTACATTAACCTGGTGAATTCCACGTATCTACCATGGTGATTCTCTGAGACCCCATCTCATCCAACTCATGTACCGTATGAGTCTCTATAAGCAGCTGAAACTTACGGGAGCTGGCAAGCAACAACAAGCCTCGGGATGGCCTGGGTTTTTTGGCAAAGTTACTCCAGGCCCGGTACTGGTGGCAGCTCTCCTTGGTTTGCAGAATGACTGCTTCCATGCTCCTCAAGATCCAGCAAAGTTAGAGGCCAACTGAGGATTATTTTGTAGCTCCAACCAGGTTGATACTGACCAGTCACAGTCAGTGGCTGACCTGGGCCTGCATCAGAGGCCCTTCCAAGAAGCCAAGAACCAACATACCTGGTGGTCAGCTTCAGACGACCACCCAATTAGCTTGACAACAGACACACCCTAAGGGTGGTTCCAGTAGGTACCAGAGCCCACAGGGGCAAATCTCACTTGGTGGGGAAAGCTCCCCTGCACAGCCACCCATAAGCTGTGGCCATGGCAAAACCACACAGCCAGTCAGACTGAGGGTCAATCTCATCCTCTGATGTGCCAATAGACTGCAGGCTCAACTACAACAAGAGGGCACACATAACCCATATAAGAGACACACTTGGAGAACATGGTGCAGCTGACCAGGAAGACTGTGCCAATGGGCCCCACAGAACAACTACTATATAAGGACACCTGGCCAAGAATTGGAGATGTAGCAGATCTACCTAATACCTACAAACAAACATAGAGAGGTTGCCAAAATGGGGGGGTGGGGGATGTGTCTCAAATGAAAGAACAAAGGAAAACTCCAGAATAATAACTAAATGAAATGGAGGCAACCAAACTACCAGAGACAGAGTTTAAAACACTGGTTGTAAGAATGTTTAAGGAACTTAGTGAGAACAAAGAAATGGTAAGCATAAAGAAAGACATATAAACCATAAAAAGAAGGACTCAAAAATATAGAATACAATAACTGAAATGAAGAATACATTAGAAGGTATCAACAGTGGATTAGATTAAGCAGAGGATAGAATCAGCGATTTAAAAGACAAGGTAGCAGAAAATGCCCAATCAGAACAACAAAAATATAGAAAAAAAGGAAGATAGTTTAAGGGATCACTGGGACAACATTTATATCATAAGAGTATCAGAAGGAGAAGCGAGGGAGCAAGGGAATGAGAACCTATTTGAAGAAATACTCGTATATGTTACTCTTTTTTTTTTTTTTCTGTAATTTATTTTGGATAGTTTCTCCATGTGTACTAATCTTTTCTTCTGTGATACCTATTTGCTATTATTCACAATCCAATATATTTTGCATTTCACACAATTTCATTTTTATCTCTAAATGTTTGATTCAAGTCTTTTAATATCTTTTTATGTGTCTACTTACTTTAGAATACAAATATAATAAATGTTTCTATGTTCATGTTTACTAATTCTAATATCTATGCCATTTTTGGTTGATTTCTATTCATTTTTTTCATCATGGATCAAGTAATGTATGCCAGGTAATGTTTTATTTGATGCCAGGCACTGTTAATTTTACCGTGTTGGATGCTGGATAATTTTTCACATTTCTGCAAATATTATTGGGTTTTGTTCTAGAATGCTGTTATGTTACTTGAAATCAATTTGGTCCTCTGGATTTTATTTTTAGTATTTCTTAGTTTGCAATAAAGCTCTAATCAGTATAGGAGTAATTATTTTCTGCTACTGAGAAAAGACCTTTGTGTGTACTATAGCCAATACACCATGCATTATGAGATTTTTTTCCAATCTGGCTGGTCGAAGTAGGCACTATTTCTATTTTGCATGAGCACTGGGCACTGTTACCTCACTTTTGGATAGTTATTTCCCTGACCTTGGGTCATTTTTTTTTATATCCACACACTGATCAGTGCTTAATCACTAGGTTTTATTTTTAACACTACAATGTGTAAGGCAAATCTCCTGGAATGACTTTAACTTACTCTTTCCAAAGCCAGATGCAAATGTATTGGTTTCCCAGCCCTTTAGGATATGTAAGACTTGACTCCCTTTCCCTGATAACACAGGTACTTGAGAACTGGTGAAATGTGTTAGCTGGATGTATCCTTTTCTCACAGGTGACTGGACAGGAGGACAGAGCCTTAGACCACAATTTCATCCTTGAGACTTATTCTCACTAAGGTATGAGACTTATACCGCTGTGTGATGAGCTGGTTTCAAGTAGGGATCAGTCTTACCAGGAAGAAAAGGTGTCTTCTGTGACTGAAGGATTTTAGATTCTAGTAGCTTTTCTGGTAGATTCCTTCGCTATTAAAGCAATAAGATATTCCCTGAATAAAGATGATATATTTCTTAATATATAACCTGTAAATCTTTTCTTTTTCTTGCCATAATGAATGAACCAGGACTTTTGGTACAATGTTAAATAAAAAGAGGTGATTCTTGCCTTACTCCCATAGTCTTTCTTTTTTTTTTAACAGTTCTTTTTTTTAAATTTTTTTTTTAATTTATTGGGGTGACAATTGTTAGTGGAATTACATAGATTTCAGGTGTACAATTCCGTATTACATCATCTATAAATCCCATTGTGTGTTCACCACCCAGAGTCAGTTCTCCTTCATCACTATATAATTGATCCCCCTTACCCTCATCTCCCTCCCCCCACCCCATAGTCTTTCACAATTAAGTAAAATGTTAGATTTAGGTTTTTGATTGTTTGCTTGTTTGTTCAATTTATTAATCTGAGAAAAAATATCTTCCAGTCATAGTTATCTGAGAGGTTTTTGTTTGTTTGTTTGTTTGTTTGTTTGTTTTTCCATGAATAGATGTGATATTTGTGAAATTCTTACTATTTTCTTCCATTAAGATGAGTATGTTTCTCCTCTACTTGGTTAATGTGGTGAATTATATTAATTTACTGATGAATGTTAAATCATGCTTACATTGCTTAAATAAATCCAAATTTGATGCATGTGTCATATTTCTTTGTATTTGTTGTATTCCATTTGTTAATATTTTGTTTGGCTTTTGTGTTCACTTTATGAAGATATCATTCTGTAGTTTCCTTTTAAAATTTTTTTACAATAACTTTGTGATATTGTAATAATGCTGGCTTCATATAATGAAATAGGGAAATGTTTCACCTCCTCTATTTTAAGAAATAATTTGAGTAGTAATAGTAGTAATAGTATTATTTCATACTTAAATGCTGACAATATTAATCAGCAAATTTATCTGAGTCTAAAGTTTTATTTGTGGGACAATTTTTTATTATAAATTTAATTATTTTAATAGACATAACACTATTCAAATTTTATATTTTGTCAAGACTTGGTAATTCTTAGTAATTTGTCATTTTTAGTAATTTATGTCTTCCCCAATATTCATCTATTTCACTTACATTGACAAATTTTTAGCATGAAGTTTTTTATAATAAATTATGATGGTGATGATGATCATGATGATGTCTACATTATCTGGAGGATTTACACTTTATCTATCTTTCCTCCTTCCTTTTACTTTCTTTGGGTTTACTTTGTCTTCTTTTTTCAACTTGGAAATTTAACTAGTTGAATTTTAGGTCTTTCTTCTTTTTAATATAAACATATAATATCATAAAGTTCTGTGCAACATTATTTTAACTGCATAGCACAGATTTTCATACACTGTGTTCTCATTTTCATGTAGTTCAATATTTTTCTATCACACTTGTTTTTTTCTTTGACAAATGTGTTACATAGAATTATGTTGTCTACTTTTTTATGTTTGTATATTTTGAGATATATTTTTGTTCATCATTTCTAATTTAATTCTCTTGCAGTCAATAAATATAATTAGTGTGATTCATTTTATTTTTAGATTTAGGGCCTGACAAAGGCCTATCAAATTGAATATTCTCCATGTAGTTAAACAGAATGCATTTTTGCAATTGTTAAGTGCAGTGTTTTATAAATTTCAATTAGATCATAATTGATAGTGTTGCTCAAGTAATCGATATACTTATTGATTTTCTATCTAATTGTTCTATTACTGAGAGAGAAATATTAAAATTTCTAGTAAAATTATGTATTTGGAAAGAAAATAATGCTGGGAAAAATAGAACGCATCAGGAAGACAAATATGAGATAGCTTGGCTCCATGAAAGAAGCCATAGTCATGAGTCTATACGAGCTGAGCAGAGTGTTGAGAATAGGACATTGTATACATCATTCATTCATAGGGTCACCAGGAGTCAGAGCCAACTCATTGATAGTAACACACACATTTGTATAACGTTTCTGTTCTGATTATTTTTGCTTCATATATTTTTTAAAAAATTTAAAATCTATTTTTAGGTGCATATGTATTTAAAATGTCTTCTTGATGAATTTATCATTCATTTAGCATTTATGAAATGTCCCTCTAATTCCCTGCTAACATTTCTTGTCCTGAAGTCTACTGTGCCTGAAAACACTAATCCTAAAACAAAGCAATATTTCTACTGCTTTGTTTTAGGATTAGTGTTTTCATGGCATGTACTTTCCCACACTTTTATTTTTTAATCTATCTGTGTCTTTATATTTAATATGCATCTCTTTTAGACAGCATTTAGTTAGGTCTTGCTTAGTCATTCAGTATGATAATCATGTCTTTTAATTGATGGCTAATCACTAATAGTGATTGCATGTATTACTTTAAGTTTATGTATCCCATATTACTATTTCTCTGTGTCACATGTTTCTTTCCCTTTTCTTAACTTTTTCTTAATTAAAAAAATATACATATATATTTATATATATATATATATATATATATTAGACGTACAGAACTTTTGCAAAAGTAATACAGAGAGATCCCACACACTTCTCACATAGTTTTTGGTGATATTAACATCTCACATGGCATGCTTATCAAACTTAAGAAGTTAATATTTGTACAATATCTCTAACTAAACTACAGATCTTGTTCAGATTTCCCCATATCCACCGATATCCTTTCTCTGTTCCAGGACTCAACCTAGCATCTCACATTGCATTTAGTTGTCCTTCATTTTTAATTTTCTCCAATGTCTGACATTGCCTCCACATTTGCTTTTATTTCATAACCTTGGCACTTTTGAAGAGTGCTGGTCAGGAAACTTGTATGATATCCCTCAGTTTGGATTTGTCTGATTTTCTTCTCATAGTTAGGTTGAAGTAACAGATTTAGTTTTGTTTAGTTTTGTTTTGTTTTGTGAGAAGAAAGGATGACCTCCCTTTTGTGCAATAAATCAAGGAGTACACATCAATAAGTCCCTTTACTGATCATATTAAGCTTGATTATGGTAATGTCTTACAGGTTTCTTCACTGTAAAATCATTATTTATCCCTTTATAAATGAGCAATATATTGGGAGGAAACTTCAATACTATGCAAATATTTATTTCTCCATAATTTTTTACTGACCAGTTTTAACATTTATTGGCTGATCTTGCTTGCAGCAATTATTCCTGTGATGTTGTAACAATTTCTATTTTCCTCTTTTCATTTTACATTAATTGATTGTTAATTATTTTGTAAGGAAGATTTCTCTCTTCTCTAATATCTATTTATTTCGGGGTGTTTTTTTTTTCAGATATCTTTATGTTCTTGATTTCTAGATTAATTCTGTTATGATCTCAGAACACATTTTTTTTTTAATGATCCTGTTGATTCAAATATATTACGGTTTGTTTTATGTGAAACAAAAACAAAAATAAAAACATGGTTTATCTTGGTGAATATGCACGTTAAAAGAATGTGTATTTTACTCTTATTGAATTAAGGACTCTCCAAAATTCAACTAAGTCATGTTGGTTGATAGTGTTATTCAGGAGATCTGTATACACCTTTACTCATATTCAGCCTACTTGTTCTTTTATTGACTTAGAGATTAATGAAATCTCCAAAATATAATCGTGGAAATATCTATAATTCCTTGCTATTCTGTCATCTTTTTCTTCATGTATTTTGAGGCTCTGTTTTTAAGTGTATAGACATTTAGTAGTCTTGTTTTCTTGGAGAATTGACCCCATTATTATTATGTAATATCCCTCATAATATTTATTTTTCTGAAGGTCACATTGTGTGATGTTCTTATAGCTACTTAAGTTTTCTTTTGATTGAGGTTATATGGTAAATCTTTTTGAAAAACTGTTCATTTTTAACATATCTATGTCTTTATATTTAAGGTTCATTTCTGACAGACAACATTTATTTGGGTGCTGCTTTATTTATTTTTTAATCCAATCTATAAACTTCTGACTTTTACATTTAATGTGATTATTGATATGGTTGAATTGAAATCTATCATCTTGCTAGCTGTTCTCTATTTGTTATTTTTTCCCCTTTTCTGCTTTCCCTTAGGTTATTTGAGTTTTTCTAAAAAATCGTTTAGTTTCTCAATTGATTTGTATTTATACCGTATTTGTATATATGGGAATATGTTTTGAGAAATGCATAATTAGGTGATTTCACCATCATGAAGTATATTTACACAAATCTAGACTGTATGACCTACTATAAATCTCAGCTATATCACATACCACCATTGTATATGCAATCTGTCTCAACTGAAATGTCATTATGTGGCTCATGAGTATATATGTATGATATATATGTATATATTATATAAGTATATATGGTTACCCTTAGAGCATTGCAGCACTTTAAATTTGTTTAACAATATCTGGTGCTTAGTGTTAGCATTAGTTTAGAATTTTTTTCCAGTGCTTATTGCATCCTCACAGACAGGATCTGTCTCTTGCAACGTACTTGTAGTCCATGCTTCTTATTCTAATAGGGTCTGGGGAATGAAAGAGATATTGTTGATCTGATTAAGCTACATCTCAGCCATAGACATACTTTATGCCCTAGATCTTGGGAGGACAGCCTTCTTAGGTGTGTGGTGATTCTGCTTCTCCCTTGGTGTAGTTCTGAATCTGACACTTGTTTCTGGCCCTCCTTCAGGGTTGATTTTTTTTTTTTTTCTGTTCCTTTTCTCCAGTTGCAATAAGATTTCACCAGTGCCCTGAGACTGACAGTGTTTTTTGTCCTTCGTCTTAAACATGTCTTCCTGGTTTAGTAAGATATAATTGACATATAACATTGTGTAAGATTAAGGTATACAATGTGATTATTTGATACACTTACATATTACAGAATGATTACCACAGTAGGGTTAGTTAACACCTTCATCACCGCACAAAACGACATTTTGTGTATGTAGTGAGCACATTTAAGATTTATTCTCTTAGCAACTTTCACATAATACCATATTGTTAACTATAATTACCACATTGCAAACTAGATCCCCAGAACTTATGATCTGATACACTGGAGGTTTGTAAACTTTGAACAATATCTCTCCATTTCTTCCACTCCGCAATCCCTGGTAACCACCAATTTATTCTGTTTCTAAGAGTTTGGCTTTTACAGATTATACATATAAATGATATTATAAAGTATTTGCATTTTCCTGTTTGTCTAATTTCACTTAGCATCATGCCCTCAAGTCCATTCATGCTCATGCTGTTGCAAATGTAAGATTTCCTTCTCTTGTTGAATAATATTCCACATATATAATATTCCATATATAAAAATATTTCATATGTATATATAAAATCTATCTTCTTTACTCAGGTATCTGTAGATAGACACTTTTTTCCATACCTTGGTTATTGTAAATAATGCTGCAAAGAACATGAAAGTAGAGATAGCTCTTTAAGATACTAATTTAATTTCCTTTGTATACCCAGAAGCGGGATTGCTCAATCATATGGTAGTTCCCATTTTAATTTTTTGAGAATCACCATATCGTTTTCCACAGTGACTATATCAATTTGTATTTCAGTTTGTACACTTTCTTGCCAATTACTTGTGTCTGGTTCTTTGTTTGTTTTTTGGTATTTTGGGGTTTTTTTTGGTGGTTTTTGTTGTTGTTGTTGTTTTTTATTATAGGTATTCTAACAGTTGTGAGGTGATATTGAAGGAGGAATATGTCTTTGTGAGTTCCCAAATGATGTAGGGGACTTTGGAGTGAGTGAGTGAGTGAGTGAGTGAGTGCTGGGATCATGTCTTGTGAGACCAAAGAGTGAAAACATGGACTCAGGAGAGGCACAGAGTTTTAAAAAGAGGATAGTTTATTGAAAGCTCGCGAGCAGGAAGGGGTCCCGCATGGGGGTGCCCTTTGACTGAGGCAAAAGCTCTTACTTTTATACCTTCCCTTGTCTGTTTGAGGGAAGGGAGTTGTTTGAAGAAGGGAACTGTATGAAAAAGGGAACTGGCACCTTCTAATGAAATTCGTCTACCAAGTTTGTTCTGTTGCCCATCCTGAAGGAATTAGCAAAATAACTCACTCTTATCTATCAGATCTGTTCTGTTTGACAGGCCAAAAGGAATTTTATGATTAACCTCAAGGCCTTGTTACATTTTGTCTTGGAGCAAAGGAGTGATTTCAAAACCTGAAGTTTTAGGATATAGCTGTCTTTGTTTATTCTACCAGGAACCTCCCCGTCTACCTAAAGACATGCTAGCTAACCTGTCTCAATATCTCACTGTAGTTTTGATTTTCATTTTCCTGATGATTACTGATGTGAATTTTTAGGCCATTTACATGTCTCCATTAAAAAAAAATATATATTGAATTCCTTTGTACATTTAAAAAAATCAGACTGTTTGTTTGTTTGTTTATTATTGTATTGATGGGGAAACTGATCTTAAAATGGGTCCCTGCCACGTGGAACTGAGCTAGAATGGCGACCCTAGCAGAGAGAGAAGTCCCCCAGCCTAAGCCCCAGCCCACTTCTGCATAACCCCCTCCAAGCCACATCTTGAGCCAATCACCAGAGGACACCTACCCCTTCCCTGACTCAAGGAAGTCCCCAACCCATAAAAACCTGCTCAAAACCTTGCTGGGGGCTCAGTCTTTTGGGAAGGATCCCGCTGAGTCTGCCTGCATAATAAAGCAGTGTTCTTCCTGATCTCTGCGTGCAGCTTGAGTTTCTTGGTATTTGTCGTTTTTCTGCAACAGTATTAATTCCTTATATATTTTGGACAGTAATCCCTTATCAAGATAATGATTTCTAAATGTTTTCTCCTATCACATAGGTATAACAGGAAGAAAGCTGAAAAATTCATGAATATGTGGAAATTAAACAGCACACTCCTGAACAACCAATGGGTAAATGAAAAAATCAAAAAAAAAATTTAAAAAAAGTCTTTAAACAAAAATGGAAACACAACATACCACTGACACAGGTAGTTAGCATGTCCTGAGGTAGACATGGAGGTCCCTGGTGGAATAAACAAAGACAGCCATATCCTAAAACTCCAGGTTTTGAAATCACTCCTTCACTCCAGGATATAAGGTAACAAGGCCTTGAGATTAATCATAAAATTCCTTTTGGCCTGACAAATGGAGCAGATCTGATAGATAAGAGTGAGTTATTTTGCTAATTCCTTCAGGATGGGCAAGCGGAACAAACCTGGTAGACGAATTTCATTAGAAGGCGCCTGCTCCTTTTCTCCAAACAGGCAAAGGAAGGTATAAAAATAAGAGCTTTTTATTAAGAATATAGACAGTGGAAATATATGGCTGTGTGCGACGTCAGAGGGATAGTGGATGGGGGGAGGGAGGTTGTCACTGTGTGAGGGATGTAAATGACAAATGTCTAACTAGTACATTGTTTTGTGCACCTGAAACTAATAAAAAAGGTCATTAAAAAAATGAAAAGTAAGAGCTTTTGCCTCAGTCACGGGGCACCCCCATTTGGGAACCACTCCCGCTTGGGAACTCTGACCCTTTGTTTTCAATAATCTGTCTTCTTTTTAAAACTCTGCCTCTCCTGGGTCCGTGTTTCTATTCTTTGGTCTCAGGAGACATGATCCCGGCACTCACTCACTCCAAAGACCCCTACATCATTTGAAGACTCAGAGACATATTCCTCCTTCAGTTACAACTGACACAACAGGAATAATAAGGATCATCAGAGACTTATCGGTGTATATTAAGACTTTTGTTTCATAGAGGAGAATTCTTGGGTGGAGTTTCTTGCTCTTCATAGAGTGGCAGGGCAGCTGATCCCTGCCCCCAGTTGGACCCTAAGAGAAACTACATCAAGACTTTCAATCTTTTTGTTAGTGCCCCATAGGTTTCAGGAGAAAGAATCTGTAAAACAAAGTGTGCTTTTGCAGTCCCCAGGGGCTTCACCCTCTCTTGTCAGAGCACATGCAGCTGACAGCAATTCATCAACTACCCTAGATTAACTCTTCTTACTAGTAACCCAGTACATCTTGTCCAAGTAAAGTCAGTGTCATGTTTTGTTTCTAACTGCAGGAGCCTATTTTTCTCTAAAATCCTAGACAATTTTGAGGTTGCCTTGCAACCTCAGTGTTCCAATGTGGTTAAAAAATATACAAGTATGACCTTGTTTTCTATTTGGATTTTTAAATTTTAAGTTCGGGAGCAATCACCTTTCCAACTCTATAAATTTGCAGTCAGAAAATGGAAAGCCTTTGTATTCTTTTGGAACATTTTTCAGTATCCTTTTGTGTTCCTAAATCATCATTTTATTTCTTTAGTGGTTGCCTTTGTGTTTATGTGTGTGTGTGTGTGTGTGTGTGTGTGTGTATACATATACATATATATATTTTTTAAATTAGCAGTCTACCTTCTAATAAACTAATATATGTAAAATTTTAGAACATTATGGCATTATATTTTCATTTTACCCTGTTTTTTGTACTGTTGCTTTTCAATATTTTTGTATGTTATAAATCTCAAACACTTGCTGATATTTTGGCTTTCAGCAGGTTATAGTTTGTTAATTTTTTAAATCAAAAATATCCTTAATATATACCATATTTTGTATTATTTTCCATATTGTTTTCTTCTTTTTGTAAATACAAGTAACATTTGCTATAATATCTTTTAGCCCAAAGAACTTTAACAAGTATGTGGCAACACATTTCCTCAACAATTTGTGTCTTAAATGTATTTCATCTTTAATTTTGAAAGATATTTTTGCTCGATCCAGATTTTTAGTTTTATTTTTTATTTATTTATTTTTTAAGTACTTTTAATATGTACTTCCACCAAATTTGGACATACATTATTTCTGGTGACAATGTGCAAACATTCTAATATTTTCTCCTTTATAAAATGAGGTGGATATTTTTGCCCTGCTTTTAGAAAGATATTCTCTTTATAATTTTTCTTTTTTCTTATTGGAGTGAGAATGGTTAATAAAGTTACATAGGTTTCAGGTGTACAATTCTATAATACATCATCTATGCATCACCTTCTGTGTTCACCACCCAAAGTCCCAGAGTTAGTTCTCCTTCCATCACCATATATGTGACCCCATTTTCAACAACTTGATTGTAACACACAACAGTGGTTTCTATTGGATACATTATGTGTATATATATATACACATCATGGTGAAATTCGGTAAATCAATAATGCAATTAGACTTAACTAGCTTGCAGTTTAACTCAACACATAGCTTGCTGTCTAGCTACTTGTAATTGATGTAGGAATATTTTCCTGTGAGTCCCCAAATGATGTAGATGATGTTGGATCTTCCGGCAGTTTCTGGATGTAGGCCTGGATCGTGTCTCGTGAGACTGAAGAATGGAAACACGGACTCAGGAGAGGCAAAGAGTTTTAAAAAGAAGACAGTTTATTGAAAGCATAGGGTTAGAACTCCCGAACAGGAGGGGCGTCCCGAATGAAGGTGGACCTGTGACTGAGGCAAAAGCTCTTACCTTTATACCTTCCCTTGCCTGCTTGGGGAAGGGGAGTTGTTTGAAGAAGGATATTGTTTGAAGAAGGGAACTGGCACCTTCTAATGGAATTCATCTACCAGGTTTGTTCTGCTTGCCCATCCTAAAGGAATTAGCAAGGTAACCCACTCTTATCTATTTATTAGATCTGTTCCATATGTCAGGCCAAAAGGAATTTTATGATTAATCTCAAGGCCTTGTTGCATTATGTCCTGGAGTGAAGGAATGATTTCAAAACCTAGAGTTTTAGGATATAACTGTCTTTGTTTATTCCACCAGGGACCTCCCTGTCTACCTAGGGACATGCTAACTATCCTGTAACATAATTAGACTTGGTTTGTTTGCAGTTTGATCCATCTTGATATTCAGTTGTTTCCTCTTTGTTTCTCCCCTCACTGATTAACTTAAGAACTCCGTCTTGTTCGTTTCTCAAGGTTACCCATATGTCATTAATTAACAACATCCTAACCTGAAAAGAGCTATTTCTTAATCTTCAGGTGCTCGGACACAGAAAGCCAATATACAACTTTCTTGCAGTATTTACTGGTTGTATGGAGCATATAAAATGTATTATATATGTTGGATTGAGGTTTGCAAAACAAGTTGTTTCCTAATAGGGACAGGACTATGGCTGCACATATTTGAGACTGATATGAGTGAAGTAAAAAACATGTTTTTCTGTGAAACTGAGCATAACAAAATTGAGTAATAAACACATTTACCAAAACAACTTCTGGTTGTTTACCTCTTAGGTGTCAGAGATAAACAATTCTTGGCAAACAACTTCTGGTTAGCACCTAAGAAGTAAACAAGTCCAAGAAAAAGAGGATGAAAGCAGAACTCCAGAGGAATGCTGTGAGAAGTCTGACTAGGTACTCTGGCTAAGACCCTCTGCGAGGTGCAAGCCACCATACTCCGGGACTCTCCGAAGCTCTTCTTTGCAAGACCAGCTTACCTCAGACCTGTCGTGGGCTCAATCGCCTCTCCCAGACCAGGGACCTTCACCACCTCAATTGACTCTGGGACTTGGTTCGTTATTAAATTCTATTCTATTCTGTATAACCTTCTGTGCTTACCAGAGCATTGGCCTCTGGAGGGATATTGGCTCCCAAATAAAGCTGTGTTACTCACTCTATCTGAATTTGTGTGCAGGAACTTTGTTCCCCACTTGCGTCAAGAGCCATGCAGGGACGTAGGACCCTGTCCAGGGGTTAATGTCCCCTTGGCTTTCAGGAAGAGACTGAAATGTTAGCGACTTTCCTTACAAGTGCTCGCAACATTGGTGACGCATAAAGTCCCAGGCCACAGTGGCCAAGTCTGACTCCGGAGTCCAGAGATTACCACGTCTTCAAACAGACCAGACCCCAGGAAGCAATGTCAGCACTCAGACCTGCCTGACTGACTTCTCCTTTCCTATATAAGAAAAAGCTAACCTGAAATTAGGGGTAGCTGTCTATTCTAAGAGTCTGCCCCAGAAACCCCCTCCCCCCACCACGGCCGCCAGTGTTTCTCTCCTTACTACCTGGCTTCCACTGACTGTGGGTTTTCGTATTGTTTGGCTTGTATCTGGTAATTTTGAGTTGCTCACAGACTCCATTGGATGAGCTCCTGTCGCTGTCACTGCACATGCCCAGTTCTCCATTTGGTCACTGAGACACCTCCCCTGAAAGGGGCTGATCTTTCCTCCCTTTGGTGAAATATAAATCTCCATCCAAACCCATGCCCATCAAAATTACCTAGATTTAAGTTGGTCCTTGTAGTCACAGACCCAAAGTCCTTCAGCAGAAGCCTCAGTCTGATTTTTGTCATCTTGTGTCTGGGTCATCAGCTCTCAGGGTCAATATGAATGAAGGAAAAGGCAAGTAAAGTAGACAGGTTAGATTTATGGTTGATTGTGGTGATAGATATTTTTTGAAAGACTGCCCTGAGGCAGGCACAGAGGTGGTACTGGTATACTGGCATATTAGACAAATGAGGTCTCTGACCCTTTTTAGGATCTAAAATCTAGTTCAAATAAACTAAAACAACTTTAATATCATTTGTCAATAAAATTTTACTTTGTATGCATTAGTAAATGTAATTTGCCCTCTATAAAAATGTTCTTTTTGTGAATTAGACCAGTTGGTGTAATTCTCAAAATCACCTGAAATATATTGATAATGTATGCTTCAGTAGACTCTTAGTAAACTAAACGCACAATTGATTCTTAAAGCACATCTCTAGTTTATCTCTGGAAACAAATAGATAAGAGCGCTAGATTACAGAACATTAGAGGACTGCAGACTCTATGTGTCAAGGAACCCTGAATGCTTTTTAAGGAATAGTCTATACTCCAGGAAGCACTGTGTCCATCATTCTTCTGCTCTGTGTCAATATCTTATGACATTTATGCAATGAAGCCATCTGGTTTATTATAAAATCCTTACTGCTCAGAGTAGCATTTGATGGTCTCCCACTGGTAACCACTGATGGTTACCAGTTAAATGTCACAACTTTAGGATATTCAGTGTTCTGTGAAACCAACAAAATTTCAATTTTTAATAGTTAAGAGGTTTTTATTTTCCCACTATAGGTCTAAAATAATTTTTGAAAATCATGGTAAAAGTGGTTTATTTTGTCTTTTAATTAATTTAGCTTAAATACAGAGGGTACCTTCTAGCCGGAACAAACAAGAAGCAACCCAGTCTTGTTTTTGAGAGACAAGTACCTTTTCCTGCCTCTTTCTTTGATCCTGAAAGCCAAATGCCTTTTCAAGATACACATAATGCTAAAACAAGAGACTAACAAGTTCATGGAGAAAATGTGTGCTTTTATTTAAATATATTGTGTGTTTTTACATTTTCTTTCTATATTTCACAATCATCTCCTAGTGGCTTATGTATCTTACCTTCTTGTAATGTTCTCCTGCAGCTTTTCTCTCAAACTGGCTGATATCTGTCTGTTGGAAGTCTACAGCTGAGCAAATGTCACATTACATATTTGTACCTCAGGATATCGTTCATCAAAATTGGTTTTCCATGACCAGACCTCTTTTTCTCATTTTGCTAAAGAGGGCAAGCTGCAGGTATTAATGGAATTGACAGTTTTCTTCCTCCCTGCCTTCTTCTCTCTCCCTTTTTTCCTTCTCTTCCTTCCTTCCTTCCTTCCTTCCTTCCTTCCTTCCTTCCTTCCTTCCTTCCTTCCTTCCTTCCCTCCTATCTTCCTTCCTTCTTTTCTTTTCTTTTCTTTTCTTTTCTTTTCTTTTCTTTTCTTTTCTTTTCTTTTCTTTTCTTTTCTTTTCTTTTCTTTTCTTTTCTTTTCTTTTCTTTTCTTTTCTTTTTCTTTTCTTTTCTTTTCTTTTCTTTTCTTTTCTTTTCTTTTCTTTTCTTTTCTTTTCTTTTCTTTCTCCCTTCCTTCTCTCTCTCACTTCCCGCAACCCCGTTCTTCCTTTCTTATGTCATGACTAAGAACTAGATGGTATAATGCATTTATCACTTTTTATCTCTTCTTGTTTTTCTGGTGTGAAATTGTTTTCCAGGTAGTGATTAATTCAGGCAAAATGCCCTTCCTTGTTATGTAAATTGCAACATTTGTGAAAAAGATACTAATTTTGCTGCCTGTTTTCTAAGTTTTCATTAGAGTTTTGTAAAACATCAATTCCAATATGGTCTTCTGTCACTCGTGCAAGCCCATGCTCCATTATTCATTTTTATTTGATATTTTTCTTGTGGGGATGATCAATGAATTTAACAGCTTCTCTGAGATTAAACCTGTGACTCTGACAGTATAAAATATGCAGAAGAATGCAAGGTTGGGGGTCTAGTATAGACAAGCCTAGACTACATAAAGTTTCCAAACAGTCCTCCATCTCAATTCTTCATTAAAAAAAAAAAAAAAAAAAAAAAAATTGAAAGACAGAATGTTAAAATGCAGGACTAGGGCACGTCAGGGGCTCTGTGGTCATGTTTAATTCTAAAGATACTCCAGGTAACTAATTGTCCAATACCTAGTGAGGCAAGTATACTTTATCTGGCTGTCTCATATGATTAGACCTTACCCTATCATTCATCAAGATTAACATTTAGAGCAAGACTTAGGGGAGGGACTGGTAAAATATTTTAACGGCCTTTCCCACCCAAGTGAGAAATGATTGGTTGCTGATACAAATGGAGGATTCCACCTGGCTGAGAAAGATGAAATCCAATTGGAGCTCAAGAAGAAATAGCACAGGATGGTCTAGCACACAGTATGAATGGAAATTAGAGGTACAAGCAGTTGGTACGAAGGAGTTATCCCCACAGGCTCAGGGCCCCAGGCACTAGCCTGGAACATAGGACACAGTTCTCAGGAGGAGGTGGGCCTCAAGATCAAGAGAACTCAGGGCCATTAAGATATTCGATAAACAACATCTAGGGTACACAGTCATGAGAATTGGGGTCAGAATAAGGACTGGAGCTCAGAAATTGAGTGATAGTCATGTTATCAAGTCCAGGCACAGGATCACATGGTAAGCCCATCAATGCTGAACCCCAGGTACCCCAGGTTTCCTTTTGAAACTGGCAGAGTATTAGATTTTGTGCTTCACTCAAGACTGGTCCTGGAGACCAGGTGAGACAATACAGAGCCTCAGTTTTGGGACGAGTGGCTGCATGTGGAAGTTGGCTACACAATGGGTTCTGGCAGTTGTATCACTGTTCATGAGAGCAGGGCCATCAGTCTCAGTCTCCGTGAGGCCCTTAAATTAGTCTATATGGCATAGACTATATAGTCAGTATTTGCTAATTCATGTGCAGTGAAGGTGGACACTGGTGACGTTTAGGATGTTTCAAAGCAGGACTAGGAGGTTGCTTCTACTGAAACAATTTGGTAGCAAGGTGGCATTCAGGGAGTCAGCACCAGTGACTCGATAGCCAGAGCTTCTGCATATGACACTGGGGCAGAAGCTTTTTGTTTGGTACAATGTAGGCAAGCCTCTGTCCCCAAATACAGATTCAAGAAATGGGTCCGAAGCTGGTTTATGTCTGAGGCAGGAAGAGAAATTCCAGGACTACCCAGTTGTATTTGGTCCAAAGGAAAATTGAGCTGTGAGATCTCATGGACTGGTTTAATAAACTTTAATATGATGTTGTTTATATGTAGGGTATCTGCATAATATATTCTCCAAACTGGGCAAATTTTGAGAGTCAGAGGACCTATGGGATTTTCCCCTGAGAACACAGGTCTCAGCAGTCCTGGGCAAACTGACCTCAGAATGCCAAAAGGGTATACAGAGCCTCTGTCCTCACCCGGGAGAGGGCAATAGCCAGTTTCCTTGTGGGCTCCTTCAAGCCTATGTGTAGGAATCACACCCACTACTTGTGCAAATTCAGGAAGTCTAAAGGAGACCTCAGACCTTCGGGTGTTGAGAACCAGAATTGAGATTATTTTACATTTTATTTTTAAGTTAGATGACCCAGTTTCTTGGTTCCAGTTTTGTTAGTAATTGGCCTTAGGCCATCCCCATTCTTTCCTAAGTATCACTATGCTTGTCTGTCAAATGAAAATTGTAACCCCTTCCTTGTCTACCCAACTTAGTGTTTTCTTCTGAGTCAAATGAAACAAAATGTGTTAAAGTTTCCCATGAAGTGAAGACTTGTCAAAGGTAAGAGCTCATTTGTGAGACATCACTTATTCTTAGTAGTAGAATCAGCTGAAAAGAGTGAAAGTAGGTCTTTTTTTCCCCCTTTTCTGTGGCTGTGAGCTCTGCGGACTTCACAGAGAAGAACCTGGCCCTTCAGTTTGAGACCATTTTTTTGTCAGAGGACACTAAGGAAGAAAGGAGGATCAAGGAAATAAGGAAGGTGCTCTCCCTGTGACTCGTGGCTATTGGAGGGACAATGCAGAGAAAGCACTGCAGGAGCCACAGACACACAGACAGATGCCCTGTTGGTACCCATATTTTGTACCCTAGCCTGGTAGCAAATAAACACATATCTCAGAAATATCCTTCTCCCTGTCATAGAGATGGCCGGGGGAGGGATCATTTCTCCCTTTTCAGGTTTTACAATGCATCAGGGAGTATTATGAGGAATTCTGTGATCTGCACTAGGACCAGAGAACTTCAAGAATGAACAATGTGCAGGAAAGTCAGACAACTTCAAAGACCAGAGGAAAAAAGGGCCAGAAAACAAGGTTCAATGATGGAAAAACGAGAGGCTAAAAATCCCTGCCTCCTTTAAAAACTAAAGGCAAATTTATATTAGAATGTCATGTTAAACATTGTTGTATATGATGCTGTTTCATTAAAACATGGGTCTTTTTAAAACCAGTAATTATTTAGACTGAGACAAGTTGTAAAGTTTTCAGCCATTGCTGAGGGAAGAGGGCTATTGCATTTAAATATTCAATACACTCTTTTTAAGGTCATTAGTTACTTTTTTCTTTAATTATAGAGTTTTAATTATCAGTGTATGTGTGCCCTACAAAATTAATTTTTTCTTCTCTCAATGTGGAAGATAAGTTGGAAGAATCTATAAAAAATAAAGCTTGGAGGGATCAGGGCCTGAGAGGCAGTCACAGTAACACCAATAAAAAAAAAAAAATCTCTTTAACTACAGTGCTCATGGCCAGGATAAGTTGTTCTGAAGCCATGGACATGAGGTTGCAAGAGGTGTTTGGTAACTTGATAGACTTTATGGCAAGTTGAAACAAACAAACAAACAAAAATAACTGGGGAATGAGGTGAGAAAGGGTTGCACAGGGGAGCATTGTAGTCAAAGTCTGCCCTTGAAGTTTTGGACTATATTAAGTGGTGACTGATAAACTAATAAACACTTACTGAGTTCTTATTACCTGGCAATGTAATGTTCTGTATGTTCTGTGTTCTTTATATACATTAATTCACTGGATCTTCCCAATAGCCCCAGGTGGTATACCCATTATTTGTCCATTCTTAGCAGATGAGAAAACTAAATCATCCAAAGAGCAAGTAAAATTTCTAAGGGCAGAGAGCTGGAACATGGTAGGAATTGGAATTAGGAACCCAGAGACCATATTATTAATCCCTATAATACATTGTCTTCCATGATGGAAACCTAAACAGAGAGAGAGAGAGAAGAAAGGAAAGGATGCATTAGATTTGTTATATTTAAATCTGTATTTAATTAAATTATACCATTTTTAGATATATTATTGTCAAAATTATTTATGGATACTTACACTAATAATATGTACTTTTAAAATAATAAATAAAATCCATTTACTTAATCTATTCTTATATAAATTTAGTATTTTAGTTTAGATTTTAAAGCAAGTGCTTGGTTTAGATTTTGTTCACTAATACTTTAGGATTTTCAAATCAATAATTATAAGTGACATTAGTCTACAATTTTATTTCTCTGCTACATTACCAGACTTACATCAATATTATACTTACTTTATAAAAATAGGTTAAACATTTTTTCATGCTCCTTGCTTTGCAACTATTTCTATCACATTGGGACTATCTAATAATCTTTGAAGGTTTGGTACAATTCACCTGCGAAAGCACCACCCCTGATACATTTGTTTTTAACGGGATAAGACCGGGATAAAGTTCTGTATTGTATTAAAATTATAAACTTTCAGAGACGTCATCAAAATGGTGGTGTGAGGTGAGCCTCTGTAAATCTCCCCTGGAATTTACAACTAATTGAACAACTATAACACCAAAAGGACTCCCTGCACAGCAGACAGGCAAGACGAAGAGACCCACTACTGAATTCACATAAAGGTGGGCGAATCGCACGAGTCGGAGAGGAGGGAAGGGAGAAGTGAGGAGACAAAGTATCACAGGCAAAGGACACAGACCTAACAAAGTGCTCTGAGCTCGCTGCATCCCAGAACTACCGCAGCTGTGGGAGAGGGAAGAACTCGGACTGCTAGGGCTCCGCTTACGGCCCACAAGGCTGAGGGGGCAGCATATAACACGGCTGAACCCAATGCTCATGGCACAGATCTCGGAGGAAAGACTGAGGGAAGAAGGCTGAAAACAGTGGTTTAAGCCCTCACTGCCACAGAGAATGCAAGCCTTAGGCACTGAAACAAGCCACAGCTTCCCTACCCTCCCAGAGCTCACCCCGCCCCCACCTGCACAGTGCTAGAAGCAGAACACTAGCAATATCAGATCAAAAGAACAGACTATTTGCTGTTCTGAAAACTGTGGACCGCAGACACAGATTCGCAGCCCAACTAGTTCCGGCAAAAGGGAGGGAGCTGTGAAAGCAGGACCAGCTGTGGTGGTGGTTGCCGCCATTGCTCTGGGCCACCACTCACAACCAACCCTGCCCTGTCCACACCTATCTGGGCAGATCCCTGCAGGAGTAAACAGAACTGCTGAAACATACTGGCTCTGAATATGGTGCAGGAAGAGCTTTGGAACATCAAAAGCTCCCCACATACCCACACGGACACTGAGACCTATGACCCAAGATAACTATTAACAGAGGAGAACACTGTCTCCCAGGAAATCCCTCATTGTGTGAGAAGCTGGAATAGTGCAGAGAAAACATAGCACTACCATGTGAGAGAAAACAAGGCCGCAGTTGGAGAGAAAACAAAATATTCTACCAACAAGTACTGGAAAACAAAAGAAAGACCTCTTCCTATCAACCTGTTGCAGAAGCCCTTCCTGTATATGTCTAGGAAGAGAAATAATAAATCACTAATTGCCATACATAACCAAGACAACAAGATAGTTCAGAAAGACAGTGAAAAGTCTCCAGAAAAGGAAATTAAAGATATAGAAATAGGTGAATTAAATGGCAGAAAATTCAAGATTGCAGGTCTGAAATAACTCAAAGAGATGAAAGAAAACACAGAAAGGTAGTTTAATGAAATCAGAACACAATCAAAGAACAAGATGAACATTTTACTAAAGAGATTGAAATTTAAAAAAGAACCAAATAGAATTTCTGGAGATTAAGAACTCAATAGAAGAAATTAAGAATGAAATAACCAGCTTAGATAGAAGAGTTGACCAGATGGAGGAAAGAATCAGTGACATCGAAGATAAAACCTGGAAATTACACAGATGGAAGAAGATAGAGACTTGAGACTTAAAAGAAATGAAAGAACTCTACAAGAACTTTCTGACTCCATCAGAAAGAGCAATATAAGAATAAGGGGCATACCAGAGGGAGAAGAAAGAGAGAAGAGAACAAAGAATATATTGAAACAAAATGTTGATGAGAACTTCCCAAATGTGGACAGAACTGGATCCTCAAATCCAAAAAGCAAATAGAACACTAATTACCTCAATCCCAACAGGCCTTCACCAAGGCACATTGTATTGAAGCTGTCTAAAATCAACAAAAAAGAAAAATCCTTATGGCAGCCACGGAAAAGAAGACAGTAACCTTCAAAGGAAAGCCCATTAGATTACCATCATATTTTTCAGCAGAAACTCTACAAGCCAAGAAAAATCCCAAATAAATAACCTCATGTTACACCTTAAAGAACTAGAAAAAGAAGAACAAGTGAAAAAGGTCAGCAGAAAAAAGGAAATAACAAAAATCAGAGCAGAACTAAATGAAATAGACAACAAAAAGACAATAGAAAAAATTTAAAAAATTAATGTGACAAAGAGCTGGTTCTTTGAAAAGATAACAAAATTGACAAACCTTTGGCTAGACTCACTAAGATAAAAGGCTAGAAGACACTAATTAACAAGATCAGAAATGAAAAAGGGTAAGTTATCACGGACACCACAGAAATACAAAGGATAATGCCAGAATAATATGAAGGACTATATGCCACCAAATTCAATAACCTAGAAGAAATGGACGAGTTCTTAGAAACATATAGCCTTCCAAAGCTGAACGATGAAGAACTAGAAAATCTAAACATACAGATCACCAGTAATGAAGTTGAAATCAGTCATCCGAAACCTTCCCAAAAGAAAAAGTCCAGGACCAGATGGCTTCACTAGTGAATTCTACCAAACCTTCAAAGAGGATCTAATACCAATCCTGCTCAAACTCTTCCAAAAAAATTGAAGAGACAGTACTCCCTAACTCATTTTATGAGGCCAACATTACCCTGAAACCAAAACCTGGTAAGGACAATACAAAAAAAGAGAACTACAGACCGATATCTCTGATGAAATACAGATGCAAAAATCCTAAACAAAATTCTAGCAGATCGAATACAACAATGCATTACAAAGATTATTCATCACGACCAAGTGGGGTTCATCCCCGGGGCACAAGGATGGTTCAACATCTGCAAATCCATCAATTTGATACATTACATAAACAAAATAAAGGACAAAAATCATATGATTGTATCAATTGATGCAGAAAAAGCATTTGACAAGATACAACATCCATTTATGATTAAAACAATAAAATAGGTATAGAAGGAAAATGCCTTACCCTAATAAAGGCCATCTATGACAAACCCTCAGCTAATCTCATATTAACGGTGAAAAACTGAAGCCCTTTGCTCTATGTTCAGGAACGCGACAGGGCTGTCCCCTATCACATCTGCTTTACAACATAGTGTTGGAAGTCCTTGCCAGAGCAATCAGGCAAGAGAAAGAAATAAAAAGGCATCCAAATTGGGAATGAAGAAGTTCAATTGTCACTCTGCAGATGACATGATGCTATATGTAGAAAACCCTAAAGACTCCACCAAAAAGCTATTAGAAACAATCAAGGAATACAGTAAAGATGCTGGCTTCAAAACCAATGCACAAAAGTCTATTGCACTCCTATATACTAACAATGAAATCTCAGAAAAAGAAATATAAAAAACAATTCCTTTTGCAATTGTAGGAAAAAGAATAAAATACCTAGGAATAAATTTAACCAAGGATGTGAAGGACCTATATGCTGAAAACTATAAGACATTTTTGAAAGAAATTGAAGAAGACACAAAGAAATGGAAAGACATTCCATGCTCATGGATTGGAAGAATCAACATAGTTAAAATGGCCATACTACCCAAAAACAATATACAGATTTAATGCAATCCCATCAAAATCCCAATGGCATTTTTTCAAAGAAATAGAACAAATAATCATCAGATTTGTATGGAACCACCAAAGACCCCAAGTAGCCAAAGCAATCTTAAGAAAAAAAGCAATACTGGAGGTATCACATTCCCTGACTTTAGCTTGTACTACAGGGCTACAATAATCCAAACAGCATGGTATTGGCAGAAAAACAGACACATAGACCAATGGAATAGAATTGAGAACCCAGAAATAAAACCACATAAATGTGGACAGATAATTTTTCACAAAGGAGCAAAAAACATACAATGGAGAAAAGACAGCCTCTTCAATAAATGGTGCTGGGAGATTTGGATAGCCACGTGCAAAAGAATGAAACTGGACTGCTATCTGTCACCATGTACAAAAATTAATTCAAAATGGACCAAAGACTTAAGCATAAGACCTGACACAATAAACTGCATAGAAGAACACATAGGTATTAAACTTATGGACCTTGGGTTCAAAGAGTATTTTATGGATTTGACTCCGAAGGAAAGGGAAGTAAAAGCTAAAATAAACGAATGGGACTATGTGAAACTTAGAAACTTCTGCACAGCAAAAGAAACCATCGACAAAATAAAGAGAAAACCAACTGAATGGGAGAAATTCTTTGCAAACAGTGCTTCTGATAAGGGGCTAATATCCAAAATATACAAGGAACTCATGAAGCTCAACAACAGAAAATATAACAATCCAATTGAAAGATGGGCAGATGACCTGAAGAGACTTTTCTTCAAAGAGGACACACAAATGGCAAATATACATATGAAAAAATGCTCAACATCACTAATCATCAGAGAAATTCAAATGAAAACCACAATGAGATATCACCTCACCCCAGTCAGAATGGCTATCATCAACAAGACAAATAGTAACAAGTGTTGGAGAGGCTGTGGAGAAAAAGGAACCTTCATACACTGTTGGTGGGAATGCAGACTGGTGCAGCCGCTATGGAAGGCAGTGTGGAGGTTCCTCAAAAAATTACAAATAGAATTACCATATGACCCAGCAATCCCTCTCCTGGGTATCTACCCAAAACATTTGAAAATATTTATACATAAAGACACGTGTTCTCCAATGTTCATTGCAGCTTTGTTTACGGTGGGCAAGACATGGAAACAACCAAAATGTCCTTCGATAGTTGAATGGATAAGAAGTTGTGGTATATATACACAATGGAATACTATTCGGCTGTAAGAAAAGATGGTAAGATGGTATAGGAATATTTGTGACAACATGGATGGATCTTGAGAGTATAATTCTAAGCGAAATAAGTCAGACAGAAAAAGCAGAGGACCATATGATTTCACTGATATGTTGTATATGAATCCAAAACAACAAAAGAACAAAACAAAACAAATGAGAAACAAAAACTCATAGACACAGACAAAAGTTTAGTGGTTACCAAAGTTAAGGGGGTTTGGGGGGTGGGAGATGAGGGTCAGGGGGATCAAATATATGTTTATGGAAGGAGAACTGACTCTGGGTGGTGAACACACAGTGAGATTTATAGATGATGTAATACAGAATTGTACACCTGAAATCTATGTAAATTTACTAATAATTGTCACCCTAATAAATTTTTTAAAAATTGTAAACTTTCTATCTTTACTTTACTCTAAGCCAAGCCATGGAATCTCTGCAAGTCTCTGAAAGGAGCACATGAAGTATTGGCATTGCTCCACATCCATTTTCCCTAGACCATAATTCCCAATTCATATTTTTATGCATTTTCCCCCTCCCAACGTTAAACTAAAACACATGCAACCTATCTCTGGACATACATTCAAGGTTTTTTTCCTTGTGTATATGCCCTGGGAAGTGTATTTACCTTGAATTATATACGTTCTTAGTGATACATGCCTAGTGCCTGGGTAATTCAGTTGGTGAACACCTTTTCTTTGGCAATAAATCCAGGCTGATCTCAAATTTGTTTTTCTTTTTACATGGGGAAATTTCAGTTGAATTTCAGGAATGAAGTCTGGCTGATAAGGCTGATAAGAATCCAGAGTTCTGAATCGGAGTTGTGGCTCAATTATTGGTTTGGAGTGTGATACTATTATCTTTAAAATGGACATTAGAATCTGAAGGGAACCAAGATCTGCTTCTATCATGAGATCTCCCCATTGGCAGGACTTCCGTTGTTATTCTCATTCCAGGTGGCATTGATCTCCCAGGAACTTGGGTCCAGGGCAAAGTCATAAGTGATGGGGACACAGGAAAGGTGAGAACTGGTTGTCATTCTCCACTGTACCAGCTGTTCAGACAAATCCATATAGGACCTGAGAGCAGGTGAGCTAAGATTAATGAGTCTATTCTGCCATGCTGCCAGAAAATTCTGGGCAAAAAGCCTGCAATGCAAGCCAGCAGGAGGATAATAGAGGCATGTGGGGTGGGAGCTGGAGCAGAATGTGGTTGGAGAGAACATTCTGATGGGCTGAGCAGATTGGTTCTGATAGGGTTATGCTATAGTCCATTACTCAACGTGCATTGCTGTGGAATTTCATATAAGGCTTCTCATTCAGCATTTTCCTCTGTTAGGAGAAAAGCAATTACTCCTGAGCAGGAATATGTGAGGTTGTCCAGAGACAAAATGCTCTAACTACAAAATTGTCCAGATTTTCACTGTTGAAATCGTACCCATACTTCAAGGTTAAGCTCAGGAAGCTGGTCATGATGACACATTGATTGCATCCTTCTTTGAATTCCTATATTATTTTCTATAAGCCATTTAATTTTATTTAAATTATAGTCTGACTTGGATTATTTAGGTGCCTAGTTCATTAACTTAATTTCACTCTCTAGATCACTGGCTCCCTTGGGCAGGTAACATATGCTATCCTTTTTATGAGCCCTTCCCTTTTCCCAAACACACCTCTTAGCAGAGTGATCATGATTAGGCAGAGTTTGATAAGTAAATATTGTTATATTAAGTTGGATGATTGATTCACCAATGTGATCACTGAGTGAAAGGGGAAGAGCGGACATCCTCCTGGGGAAAATCACTCAACTCACTGAAACACATCTCAGTGGAGGTGTTGTGGCCCCTACACTTGATATTTGGTAAAGATAGCACTGCCTTTATAATTTTATTTATTTATTTATTTATTTATTTATTTATTTATTTATTTATTTATTTATTCAAGAGGATCTGCTCTCTAGCATGACATATATGTTTCAGTATCTCTCCTATCTAACTGCTTGTTGAAATCTCCTTGCCTAACCATCGGAAAAATATGGGTAAGCCCTCTCCCTAGGAGCTGAATGACTTACTCTTGCAGATTTCAAGATCTATAATAAAGCAAAACTGGTGTAGGCAGTATATTATTAGTGCAAGGACAGACAATCTGCACAATGGAACAAAATGAAGAGTTAAGAATGAGATGTGTGATTATATGATCACCTGATTTATGATAAAAGCATCACTCAATATAGTAGGGAAAATAATCTTTTTAATATATGTTGCTGAGACAATCAGACATCTATACAGAAACATTGGACTTGTAAGTCAAAGACATCTCCATATTGTCAGAAAAATATGATCCCTATCTCACCATAAACAATAACAAAAGCAAAATGCCAAGTTTGGATGCACTGCAAACCTAAATATGAAATGTCAACCAATAAAACACTTAGAAACAAACATAGGAGAATATCTTTATGACCTGAAAACAGAGAAAGATTTCCCAAAGATTACACAAGATTTTTAAAAAGGAAACTAAGTAAAAAAAAAAAACAAAAAAAAAAAACACAAAAAAAAGTTAATTTTAGTTAAACTGCAATTAAAGACTTCTCTTTATATTAAAAATAAAAAAAATCATTAAGAGCATGAAAAGACAACTCAGATGTGTAATACCCATATCTAAAAAATAGGTGATATCTAGAATATCAATAGTGGAAACACAGATGACTCTAAAAAAAAACTATGCAAAAACTATGAGAAAGCTGTTCATCAGAGGATATTAAGAGTATGATACAAGAAAGTATTCATACTCATTAGTCATCAGAGGACTTAAAATTAAAGCCGTAATAAAAACACCACTACATCCCTACCAGAATGGCAAAAAAAAAAAAAAAAAAAAAAGCGAACAAACAAAAACTTAAAAAACAAGAATAGTAAGGAATCACTGCTCCGTATAACAATAACTTCCTTTAGTATTTTTCATACTTTATCTCGCCATGAAAATTTTTGAGTAGCAGTAGTAGTTGCTAAGATGTAATTTTCCAAAATATAAAGTCTCTCAAATACTACCATTTGACTTCTTCTTGGAGCTTTCCAGGTCAAGCTCTCAAATAATTGTTACTCACCGTGTTATCATGCAAAAGGTCCGGCTGCTTGCTGATCGAAAGCCAAAATTCTAGAGGCGACATTGGTGGAAAGAAAAATAGGTTTATTCAAAATAAACCTCCAGACATTCTGGGAGGATGGCAGACTCCAGTCGAAAGGCCATTACTCCCCCTCCCTTCCCAGCATGGCCAAAAGATTTTATAGGCAGGTAAGGAGTGGCAGAATAAAGGGGAAGTTGGTCAGGCAATTTCTGGAAAAAGGCATGTCCCAGAGGCTGGTTTGTTTCAGGGATACGAGTGCCTCTTATACAGATGAAAAAACCTTTTCCAAGTCATTGAGCCAGGTAAGCATACTGTCTGCAGTAAATAGAATCATCAAAACTGGTATGCACAGTAAATGTAGTAAACAGGCTCATTAAGATTTCGAACTTTTCATCATGGAAATATTCTTGTGGAAGCTTTAGCACTTCTCTATTTCACAATTATGAAATCTCTTTGATGTCTTGTGCTTTATCTTGAAAGGATGTTTTGTCAAATATTAAAAATAGTGTTTTTATAGTTAGTATTGGTGGTGGTTTCTTAGCTGTGGTTATACTGTATGTGCACTTTTGTGTTCAGCCTCGCCTTCCCCTTGGTATTATAGAACACTGTCTCAAAGCTAGCCAAAAAGCTTTATTTCCCAAATATCCTGTTAGAACTACTTTTCAATTAAGATGAATCATGATTATCCTCTGATTTCTCATACAACATATTGCTAAGTAATCTTGTGTGTACGTGTATCACAGTTTGTGACTCATAGTATTAAACTCCAAAATTCTTTAAAAAAGAAAAAAAAGGAATAGGCAGCAATCTTGAACAAGAATAGGAAGCAATCTTGTCTGGAACAGACTTAAGAGTCAAAAGATTGGAGCAGAAGGCCCTGCAAGGGGCGCTCAGTTCCTTTACAAAAGATTCTAGAAACACCCTGCACTTACAAGGAGGGGCCTTCTCAGGCTGCACTTCACCATCTTTGAGATTCAAAAAGTGACCTGCATTCTAAAGACACTGCTCTACTGTCAGGTAAATCACCTCCCCTGGTCATCACAGGCCATACACCAGAATTTTGATAGTCCATTGTAGGTACTCAATTTTCTGAGTACCAATTATTGAAAAGACTGTTTTGTCCTCCATTACATTGAATGATGTTTTTATCATAAATCAGGTGCCATGTACACCACTAAAATTAGTGTGCTGCTTAAAGTTGTATTGATTTACAATAGATCTTCAGGTCTGCAAGAGAAAGTTATTCATCTTTGTTCTTCAAAATTACTTTGATTTGGTCCTTTGCATTTCCATATGAATTTTTGAAATGGCTTGTCAATTTTACACACACACAGGAGCACAGCTGCCGAGAATTCGATTGGGATTATTTTAAACCTGTAGGTTAACATGGAATGATGGCCTTGGTTTTGTGCTACCCTATCTCATGTCCCTTTAGAAAACACAATTTAAAGCAAAGGAGATGTTATATTTGTTTACAGGCCCATTACTACACCATAATTATGAGCTTATTAAGATAAACAGGCTTTGGACCTGATCATTCTGTCACATGACTGTCTGTCTAAACTCTGCTGGCTCCTTATTTTCATCCTCTTATTTCCTTCATTTGCCAAACCATTAGGGGGACTCACTGAATTTAATCTAACAAGGCCTCCAAAGTCATTTTAGAATCTGTATTGAAAATATTTAATTGTTCCGAGCGGGCTCCGGGGAGCGCAGGGCAGAGCGACTCTGGCTACCCCTGACAGTGCCTTGCTGTCCACGGGGTTGCAGCACCTCAGCTGCTGGGGATGATGGAGACTCTAAGGCCTTTGATGATGAAGCCAATGCTTTTTTGGACATGTTTGGACCGTGAGATTCTCGAGTCAGGGGATGGTTCATGTTGGATTCTTACCGTCCTATCTTTTTTCTTACTGCCATACAAGTATGTCTACTTTAAATATGACTGGGTAATAAATATATGAAGCACAGACCTGCTCTTTCCCTTGGTGGTATCCTCACCTTGTATAATCTCCGAGTCACACTTCACTCCATTATATGTTGGCAGAGCTTTTTCTCTCCAGTTAAGAAGGAGGCTACAATTTATAGGGTCAGCATGTTGTCAGCACAGGGAAAACCGATATCCAGGTAGCCAATGTGTTATGGTGGCACTACTTCTTCAAATTATAATAGAGTTCCTGGACATGATTTTCTTTGTTTTGCAGGGGGGAAACACACATTACTTTTCTTCATGTATGCTGTCATGCCTCTATGTTTAATATATGGTGGTATGTTTTGAACTGGATACCTTGTGGGCAAAGTTTCTTTGACTCACTATGAACAGTTTTATCCACATTTTTATGTACTCCTGCTATGAACTGTCTGTGTTTCCATTGATACACAAGTATCTTTTGTGGAAGAAATATCCCACACAGGCTTAGCTGGTGCAGTTTGTGCTCACCACCATCACCCACACCGTTAGTGCTGTTATGAAAGCATGTGGCTTCTCCTTCAGGTGTCTTATCTTCCAATCTTCTTACACACTTACATTAATCATCCTGTTCTTAAATTTGTATTTCTAGACATATCAAAAAAGTCAATGAAGAAAGATGGAAGAGTCACCAGCAGGGAAAGAAGTTAAAAATGGTTTTTCCAAAGCCGGCTTCACTGCAACTAATGGAGTAATAAGCAAGAACGTATAATAAATATTGAGTAACCAGACAAAGCATATATAATAGCATAACAGATTTGCTTGTTTTAAAACATGGACTAAATTGAAAGTTAGATGTGTTTTAGCATAAAATAATTTATTTTGAGTTTATAAATCATTTGT
Source organism: Rhinolophus hipposideros (assembly GCF_964194185.1). Lineage (NCBI taxonomy): Eukaryota > Metazoa > Chordata > Mammalia > Chiroptera > Rhinolophidae > Rhinolophus > Rhinolophus hipposideros. Next base: position 34,749,856 of record NC_138070.1, read on the forward strand.
ATCCAGAATGTATTAATATCTTGCTACTAAGTTAATCTGTTAACTGAATGCTTCTGTCAGCATTGAGGTGAGGTTGAACTCTGTAGACCACAGAACTAGTGCAACTTCTCTCTCCTTCCCCCACGCCTCCCCACCCCAGACTTAACCCCTCACCAGAAACTGTCTTTATAATGCCTTATACACATCAAAGCCAGAAAACACGGAACATTGTTTTTCATAGCAAGTCTTCAAATTAAAAGTCAAGAGTTTTGTTCACATTAAAAAATGTATAATTGAGTGTTCACCACCCAGACTCATATAGATGATGTAATACAGAATTGTACACCTGAAATCCATGTAAATTTACTAACAATTTTCACCCCAATAAATTTAATTAAAAAAACACAGTATAATTGATTGTTGTTTTCAATCCATTTATAAGTAATTTATGATGAAAACAGAAGAAAAGCTCACCTCAAACATTAAGGAGGCAGATGGATTATAATTTTCTATAAGAAGGGCGTCAGAAAGAAACTTAATAGCCCCATACTCTTCCTTACAAATGACCTTCTGAGCCTGCTTTTTGCTTTGTATAATTGTTACTTTCCCTCATCTCTCCCTTTTGTTTTACTCCCTTGATAGACAAGCCACTGAGATTAGGTGAATCTGCAGTATCATGCATGTCATTCAAACAGGAGCTGGGGGTAACGGAGATGGAGGAAGACTAAGTAGCGACACATTTTTCATCTCTAAGGTCTTCACCCTCAGAAAACAGGAAGCAAAATGCTCCAGCCAATCAGATTTACTCTCCACTAGAACCCAACTGTGGAACTTCCTCAGTGAAAAATAATTTGCACAGTGACCTCCCAAGGGCATGCAGTGGGTGGCCTAGCTCTATCCAAATCTAGGCTATAATCATTGTTTTTTCAACATTTTATTTTTTAAATTTTTCAAGTATTGGAAATTGAAAGAATTTTACAGTGAACCACCATATACTCAAACTCAGATTTAATCACTGACATTTTACTACCTATGCCCTACCACATATCTATCTATCTATCTATCTATCTATCTATCTATCTATCTATCTATCATCATCATCATCTATCTATTTTCATGTGTTCCATTTATCAAGTCAGCCTGTTATGTTTCAAAACTAATTGCAGATGCTGAGGACTTGCTCCGCTGACAAGATAGAGTAACAGGGATTGGCATCCCCTCCTGACTGAAACATTAAAAAAAAAAATGGAGAAACATCTGAAATACAGATTTTTCAAGCACTGTACAGAAGGCAACACAGAATAATGACTTCTGAGAGATGTAAAACAAAGAGGTGAGTTCTGCAGTGGATCCAGCTTACCACCTTGAAAGTGTTTCCGGGCTGCAGTGCCAAGTGACCAAAACCAGGCAGAGACCGGCTGTCTCCCTGAGTTACACAGATGACATTGAGAGTCTGGGGAAAAACAGAGTTCACAGAACTGAGTGCTGTAGAGGAAAGAAATACACAGATATAAAACATCCAGAGATGCGCAGAGGGGACTCCACAAAAACAAAGGTGAATGCTACTCAGTACATGCATGTGAGTAAACTATTCAAGACCACAGAAAGAACAATACACCCAACATTAGAGCTAACAGTGCTTATAACTCACACAAAGCCAGCAGTATTAACCAGTCCTACCAGTCAGACTAGAAAACCTCATGATTCACAGAGCACTGGGAATACAAAAGTGTTGTGTGTGTGTGTGTGTTCTTTTTGTTTTTTTTTAACACAAACTTTTTTTTTTAATTTATTGGGGTGACAATTGTTAGCGAAATTACATAGATTTCAGGTGTACAATTCTGTATTACATCATCTATTAATACCATTGTGTGTTCACCACCCAGAGTCAGTTCTCCTTCCATCACCATATATTTGATCCCCCTTACCCTCATCTCCCACCCGCACCCCCCTTACCCTCTGGTAACCACTAAACTATTGTCTGTGTCTAATTTTTTGTTTCTCATTTGTTTGTCTTGTTCTTTTGTTGTTTTTGGTTTATATATCAGTGAAATCATAGGGTTCTCTGCTTTTTCTGTCTGACTTTTTTCGCTTAGAATTATACTCTCAAGATCCATCCATGTTGTCACAAATGTTCCTATATCATCTTTTCTGATCGCATATAGTATTCCATTGTGTATATATAACACAACTTCTTTACCCATTCCTCTATCGAAGGACATTTTAGTTGTTTCCATGTCTTGCCCACCGTAAACAAAGCTGCAATGAACATTGGAACACATGTGTCTTTATGTATAAATGTTTTCAAATTTTTTGGGTAAATACCCAGGAGAGGGATTGCTGGGTCATATGGTAATTCTATTCGTAATTTTTTGAGGAACCGCCACACTGCCTTCCATAAAGGCTGCACCAGTCTGTATTCCCTCCAACAGTGTGTGAGGGTTCCTTTTTCTCCACAGCCTCTCCAACACTCGTTACGATTTGTCTCGTTGATGATAGCCATTTTGACTGGGGTGAGGTGATGTCTCATTGTGGTTTTTATTTGCATTTCTCTGATGATTAGTGACGTTGAGCATTTTTTCATATGTCTATTTGCCATTTGTATGTCCTCTTTGGAGAAATGTCTCTTCAGGTCGTCTGCCAATTTTTCAATTGGGTTGTTTGTTTTCTTGTTGATGACTAGAATGAGTTCCTTGTATATTTTGGATATTAGCCCCTTATCAGAGGAACTGTTTGCAAAGAACTTCTCCCATTCAGTTGGTTGCCTCTTTGTCGGTGGTTTCTTTTGCTGTGCAAAAGCTTCTAAGTTTGATATAGTCCCATTGGTTTACTTTAACTTTTACTTCCCTTTCATTTGGAGTCAAATTCATAAAATGCTCTTTGAACCCAAGGTTCAAACCCAAGTTTAGTACCTATATTTTCTTCTATGCAGTTTATTGTGTGAGGTCTTGTGATTAAGTCTTCGATCCATTTTGAATTAATTTTTGTACATGGTGACAGATAGCAGTCCAGTTTCATTCTTTTGCATTTGGCTATCCAATACTCCCAGTGCCATTTATTAAAGAGGCTGTCTATCCTCCATTGTATGTTTTTAGCTTCTTTGTCAAAAATTATCTGTCCATATTTATGTGGTTTTATTTCTGGGTTCTCAATTCAATTCCATTGGTCTATGTGTCTGTTTTTCTGCCAATACCATGCTGTTTTGATTATTTTAGCCCCATAGTACAAACTAAAGTCAGGGAGTGCGATACCTCCAGTATTGTTCTTTTTTCTTAAGATTGCTTTGGCTATTTGGGGTCTTTTGTGGTTCCAAACAAATCTGATGATTTTTTGTTCTATTTTTTTAAAAAATGCCATTGGGATTTTGATGGGGATTCAATTAAATCTGTATATTGCTTTGGGTAATATGGCCATTTTAACTATGTCGATTCTTCCTATCCATGAGCACGAAATGTCTTTCCATTTCTTTGTGTCTTCTTCAATTTCTTTCAAAAATGTCTTATAGTGTTCAGCATATAGGTCCTTCACATCCTTGGTTAAGTTTATTTTTAGGTATTCTATTCTTTTTGCTGGAATTGCAAAGGGAACTGTTTTTTTGTATTTCTTTTTCTGAGATTTCATTGTTAGTATATAGGAATGCAATGGACTTTTGTACGTTGATTTTGTAGCCAGCAAATTTACTGTATTCGTTGATTATTTCTCACAGCTTTTTGGTGGAGTCTTTAGGGTTTTCTATATATAGCATCACGTCATCTGTAAAGAGTGATATTTTAACTTCTTCATTCCCAATTTGGATGCCTTTTATTTCTTTCTCTTCCAACACTATGTTGAAAAGCATTGGTGATAGGGGACAGCCCTGTCGTGTCCCTGAACGTAGAGCAAACAGCTTCAGTTTTTCACCATTAATTATGAGATTAGCTGAGGGCTTGTCATATATGACCTTTATTATGTTAAGGCATTTTGCTTCTATACCTATTTTATTAAGTGTCTCAATCATAAATGGATGTTGTATCTTGTCAAATGTTCTTTCTGCATCAATTGATATAATCATATGATTTTTGTCCTTTATTTTGTTTATGTGCTGTATCACATTGATGGATTTGCGGATGTTGAACCATCCTTGGGCCCCAGGGATGAATCCCACTTGGTCGAGATGAGTAATCTTTTTAATGCATTGTTGTATTCGATTTGCTAGAATTTTGTTTAGGATTTTTGCATCTGTATTCATCAGAGATATTGGTCTGTAGTTCTCTTTTTTTGTGTTGTCCTTACCAGGTTTTGGTATCAGGGTAATGTTGGCCTCATAAAATGAGTTAGGGTTTACTGTCTCTTCAATTTTTTGGAAGAGTTTGAGCAGGATTGGTATTAGATCCTCTTTGAAGGTTTGGTAGCATTCACTAGTGAAGCCATCTGGTCCAGTACTTTTGATTTTGGGAAGGTTTTTGATGACTGATTCAATTTTGTTACTGGTGATCGCTCTGTTTAGATTTTCTAGTTCTTCATGGTTCAGCCTTGGAAGGCTATATGTTTCTAAGAACTTGTCCGTTTCTTCTAGGTTATTGAATTGGCTGGCATATAGTCCTTCATAGTATTCTTGGATGATTCTTTGTATTTCTGTGGTGTCAGTGATAACTTCCTTTTTTTCATTTCTGATTTTGTTAATTAGTGTCTTCTCTCTTTTTATCTTAGTGAGTGCAGCCAAGGGTTTGTCAATTTTGTTAATCTTTTCAAAAAACCAGCTCTTTATCACATTAATTTTTTTCTATTGTCTTTTTGTTGTCTATTTCATTTAGTTCTGCTCTGATTTTTGTTATTTCCTTTCTTCTGCTGAGCTTGGGTTTCACTTGTTCTTCTTTTTCTAGTTCTTTAAGATGTAAAATGAGGTTATTTGTTTGGAATTTTTCTTGTTTCTTGAGATAGGCTTTTAATGATATAACTTTCCCTCTTAAAACTGCTTTCACTGCATCCCAAAAATTTTGGTAGGATGTGTTTTCACTGTCATTTGTTTCTATGTATCTTTTGATCTCTCCTCTAATTTCTTCTTTGAGCTAGTTGTTCTTTAAAAGTATGTTGTTTAATCTCCATTTATTTATGTTTTTTCCTGCTTTCTCTTTGCAGTTGATATCCAATTTCAAAGCCTTGTGATCAGAGAATATGCTTGGTATGATTTCAATCTTCTTAAATTTGCTGAGGCTGATTTTATGTCCCAATAAATGGTCTATCCTTGATAATGTTCCATGTACACTAGAAAAGAATGTGTAGTCTGATGTTTTAGGATGAAGTGCTCTATATATGTCAATTACGTCCATTTCATTTAATGTGTGACTTAGGACTGCTATTTCATTAATTATTTTCTGTTTGTATGATGTATTAATAGCTGTCAATGATGTATTCAAGTCCCCTGGTATAATTGTGTTTTGGTCAATTTCTCCCTTTATTTCTGTTAGTAGATGCTTGGTATATTTTGGTGCTCTCTGATTGGGGGCATAAATATTGATGACTGTTTTGTCTTCTTGCTTTATAGTTCCGTTTACCATTATGAAATGTCCATCTTTGTTTCTTGTTATCTTTTTCACCCTGAAGTCTGTTTCATCTGTTATCATTATGGCTGCACCTGATTTTCTCTGGGTACCATTTGCTTGGAGTGTCAATTTCCACCCTTTCACTTTGAGTCTATGCTTGTCCTTGTAGCTGAGATGTGTCTCTTGGAGACAGCATATGGTTGGGTTTAGTTTTTTTTTTTATCCAATCTGCTATGCTGTGGCTTTTTTTTGGTGAGTTCAGTCCATTTACATTTTGGTTGATTATTGATATGTGAGGATTTTCTGTCATTCTATCTTTAGTTTTCAGGTAATGTCGTGTCTCCATTGTTTCTTTGCCTTTTTGTTGTTGTCTATTATTTATGTGTGATTCAATTCTATGATGTTTCCCTCTGTTTCTTCTTTTATTACAGTATATATTTCAGTTCTGGATTATTTTTGAGTGGTTACCCTTAAGATTATGTAAAAGAAAGTTTGATATTTAGAGTATTCCATTTTCTTCAGCACGCTTACTTTCTCCATTCCCATATTCCGGTTCAGGCCCTCTCTCCCTTTTTATGTTTTCGTTGCCACAAATTGTCCCTGTTGATGGTGGTCGAATAGCCTCCTTTAGTATTTCTTATAGTGCAAGTTGTGTATTAGAAAATTCACTCAGCTTCTCTATGACTGGAAAGGTCTTTATTCTTCCTTCATATCTAAAGGATATCTTTGCTGGATATGTTATTCTGGCTCATAATTTCTCTCTTTCAATAGTTTGAATATTTGGTTCCACTCCCTCCTGGCTTGTAGAGTTTCTGCTGAAAAATATGATGATGACCTAATGGGCTTTCCTTTGTAGGTTACCGTCTTCTTTTCCCTGGCTGCCATAAAAATTCTTTTTTTTTTTTTGTTGATTTTAGACAGCTTCAATACAATGTGCCCTGGAGAAGGCCTGTTGGGATTGAGGTAATTAGGTGTTGTGTTTGCCTCTTGGATCGAGGATCCAGTTCTGTCCACTATTTTGGAAAGTTCTCATCAACATTTTGTTTCAATATATTCTCTGTTCCCTTCTCTCTTTCTTCTCCCTCTGGTATGCCCATTATTCTTATATTGCTCTTTCTGATGGAGTCAGAAAGTTCTTGTAGAGTTCTTTCATTTCTCTTAAGTCTCAAGTCTTTTTCTTCTTCCAGCTGTGTAATTTCCAGGTTTCTATCTGCGATGTCATCGATTCTTTCCTCCATCTGGTCAAGTCTACTACCCAAGAGGGTTATTTCAGTCTTATTTTCTTCTATTGAGTTCTTAATCTCCAGAAATTCTCTTTGGTTCTTTTTTAAAATTTCAATCTCTTTCGTAAAATGTTCATGTTGTTCTTTGATTGCGTTTCTGAGTTCATTAAACTGCCTTTCTGTGTTTTCTTGCATCTCGTTGAGTTTTTTCAGAACTGCAATCTTGAATTCTCTGTCATTTAAGTCACATATTTCCATATCTTTAAGTTCATTTTCTGCAGACTTTTCACTTTCTTTCTGAGCTGTCTTGTTGCCTTGGTTATTGATGGCAATTAGTGATTTATTATTTCTCTTCCTAGACATGTACAGGAGTGGCTTCTGTAACAGGTTGATAGGAAGAGGTCTTTCTTTTGTTTTCCCGTACTTGTTGGTAGAATGTTTTATTTTTCCTCCGACTGCAGCCTTTTTTTTTTCTCTCTCACACGGTACTGCTGTGTTTTCTCTGCACTATTCCAGCTTCTCACACAATGGGGGGATTCCCTGGGAGATGGGCTTCTCCTCTGTTAATAGTTCTCCTGGGTCACAGGGCGCTGTGTCCGTGTGGGCAGAGAGCTTTTGAAGTTCCAAAGCTCTTCCTGCACCAGATTCAGAGCCGTTATGTTTCCGCAGTTCTGTTTACTCTTGCAGGGATCCACCCAGATAGGTGGGGCAAGCGGTGGGGTTAGTTGTGAGAGGTGGCACAGAGCAATGGTGGTGACGACCACCATAGCCGGTCCTGCTTCCACAGCTCCTTCCCCTTTGCCAGAACTACTTGGGCTGCGAATCTGTGTCTGCAGTCCACAGTTCTCAGAACAGCAAAGATCCTGTCCTTGTGATCTGACACTGCTACTTTATCGCTTCTAGCACCGGGCAGGTGGGGACGGGCTGAACTCTGGTAGGGTAGGGAGGGGTCGGCTAGTCTCAGTGCCTAAGGCTTCCATTCTCTGCTCGGCAGTGAGGGCATAAACCACCGTTTTCAGCCTTCTTCCCTCAGTCTTTTCTCCGAAGTCCTGCTGTGTGCGTTGGGTTCAGCCGGGTTATATGCTGCCCCCTCAGCCCTGTGGGCCATAAGCGGAGCCCTAGCAGTCAGAGTTCTTCCCTCTCCCATAGCCAAGTTAGTTACGGGATGCAGCAAGCTCGGAGCACTGAGCTAGGTCTGCGTCCTGCACCCCCGCGGCTCCGTCTCCACACTTCTCCCTTCCCTCCTCCCCTGCTCGCATGTGTTATTCGCCCTCCTTGAGGTGAATTCAGTAGTGGGCCCCTTCGTCTTGCCTGTCTGCTCTGCAGGGAATCCTTTGTAGAGTTATTGTTATTCGATTAGTTGTAAATTCCAGGGGAGCTTTGCAGAGGGTCACCTAGGCCGCCATTTTGATGACGTCTGTGTGTGTGTGTTTTTTGTAGGATTTTTTAAATTAAAATTTATTGGGGTGACAATGGTTAGTAAAATTTCATGTGCTCCGATGTTCATTGAAGATTTATTTACTGTTGCCAACACACAGAAACAACAAAAGTGTCCTTTGATAGATGACTGGATAAAGAAGATGTGGTGTATGCACACAATGGGAAACTACTCTGCCATAAGATAAGATGAAATAGTGCCATTTGCAACAACATGGATGGATCTTGAGATTGCTATGCTAAGTGATATAACTCAGACAGAAAAAGTCGAGAACCATATGACTTCACTGATATGTGGGATATAAAACACAGAAGAGTCTTACCTCAGTAATTTAGAATATTAAAACCTAGATTCAGCAACTGTCTCAACTCACTAACAATATTAAAAGCAAAGTCCAAAAGGAACAAAATATTTTCAAGGTAACTTATTTGTGATCCAGAACACAATCCAATGCAATCAAATAAAAAGAATGTTTATTAAAATACAAAGTTATCTAGCACTTTGAAATAGTAAAAAGTCCACAATGACTGCATGCAATCTAATAAAAAAAATTACCATGAATAAAGAAAAAGCATAACAATGGGGGGGATATCATAATAGGGATAATATCAATAAATGAAGACTAATCTGGAAGACAAACCTGTTAAAGGCATAATAGGAGGAATCCATAATAAGGGAAATATCAATAAATGAAGACTAACCTGGAAGACAAACCTGTTAAAATTAGCAGAGAACACAAAATTATTATAAATGTTGAAAATGTTAAATAGACACTTGAGCGATATGAAAAAGCCACATCAAACTTTTAGTGTACACAAAAAAAAAAATAATGTGAGATTAAAAATACACTGAATGGAATTGACAATAAATTAAATAATGCAAAGAAAGATTACTTTGGGAAGCTCTTTATCTGTCCTTTGATTCTAAATGATAGCCTTCCTAGGTAGAGTAATCTTGGTTACTTAGTAGGTCCTTACTTTTCATCACTTTGACTATTTCCTGCCACTCCCTTCTGACCTGCAAATTTTCTGTTGAGAAACAGCTGACAGTTTTAGGGGAGCTCTATTGTATGTAACTAACTGCTTTTCTCTTGCTGCTTTTAAGATGCTTTCTTTGTCTTTAACCTTTGGCATTTGAATTATGATGTGTTTTGGTGTGGGCCTGTTTGGGTTCATCTTGTTTAGGACTCTCTGTTCTTCCTGGCCTTGTATGTCTATTTCCCTCACCAGGTTAAGAAAGTTTTCTGTCATTATTTCTTCAAATAGATTCTCAATCCCTTTCTCTCTCTCTTCTCCTTCTGGAACCCCTATGATGCCAATGTTGGTATGCTGCCTATTGTCCCAGAGGCTCATTAAACTGCACATTTTTGGGATTTTTTTTTTCTTTTTGTTGTTCTGATTATGTGTTTTATACTACCTTGTCTTCTAAATCGCTGGTTCTATTCTCTGCTTCATCAACTCAACTGTTGAGTCCCTGCAGTGTATTCTTCATTTCAGTTATTGTATTCTTTGTTTCTGACTGGTTCATTTTTATGTTTTCTATTTCCATTTTTATGTTTCCTATCCCTTTGTTGAAGTTCATCCCTATAACCATGGTTTTGAACTCTGTATCTCGTAGATTGCTTGTCTCCATTTTGTTTAGTTCTTTTTCCTGGAGCTTTGTTCTGTTTTCTTATTTGGGACATATTTTGTTGTCTCCCCATTTTGGCTGCCTCGCTGAGTTTGTTTCTACATATTAGGTATAGGTATGGCTGCTATGCCTCCTGGTCTTAGTAGATTGGCACAATGTAGTAGGTGTCCTGTGGGGCCCAGTGGTGCAGTCTCCCTGGTCACCAGAGCCAGGTGATCCAGGTTAGTCCATTGTGTGTGTCCTCCTGTTGTAGTTGAACCTTGGTTGCTGTTTGCACATCAGTGGTAGGGATTGACCTTTGGGCTCTTTAGCTGTGAGGACTGACCGTTACTATAGTGAAGGAGCTGTTGTGCAGAGGCTGACCTTATGGAGCAGAATTTTCTTTAGCAGGGCTCTGGTGCCTGCCCAGTCTGCCCTTTGGGTGTGTTATCCTTGGCGGTGGCCAGGTGATACTCCAGCTCGGTTTGAAGCTGGCCATGGAGTGTGCCAGCCCCAGCGCTAACTGGGAGGGGACTCACTGCAGGCCAAGTTCAGGTATAGCCTGTGTCCTGCCTATGGCCACCTGGAATGAGTAAAAAGGTAATCTGCAGATGGCCACACACCTGTGCTGTGCTTGGTGGTGCCTCAAGAGACCAAGCCACAAACCAAGGCTGGCTGCCACTAATACTGTACTTAGGGCTGCTCAGCCAGTGGTATGTGACATTCTGAATCCACAAGCTACTTGTGAGGGTATTGTGAACCTTTCAGAGACTTCAGAGAAGCCTGCAACATGAGCCAAGGCAGACATATGAAAAAGCCACTGACAGCAGTTAGGATGTGCCTGTAAGTTGTGTGAGATGTGGTCTCAGGGAATCACTAGGTTGGAGCAGATGAAAAGTGACAGCCAGTTTGATGGAGACTCAGATATGGCTTCTGTCTGCATCTGCACACCAGGAAGAGGGAGAGCTCAACAAAGAAACAATGTCTTCTGCCACCTCCTCTGTCTGAAAGAAAGATGCCCCTCTAGCCCTTACTCTGAAGACAGACAGCTCAGCACCTCCCTGTATGCCCTTGTCACCTTTCAAACTGCTATCCCAGCACTGGGGCTCAGAGTGACTGAGTCCATTAGCAATTAAGTCCTTGTTCAGGCCCTTTAAGAGGAGCACCTGTGACTGCAGCTGCCTTCTGTCCCACTGAGCCACAGACTGCTGGTTTTCATGACCAGAAGTTACAAGACTTCTCTCCTCGACACTGGAACACTGGGCTGGGGAGCCTGGTGTAATTCTGGGACTCCTCGCCCCTCCAAGGCAGACCTCTGCAGCTGAGATATACCTTCTGACTTTTAATGGACACACTCAGGTGTGGGACCAGCTCATTCTGTGTCTCTGCCCCTTCTACCAGTCCATTACGCCTGTTTTATTTCTAAATCTTTACATTGATTGATTTTTTCATCTGGTTATGGATTACATTTTCCTAATTAAGCCTATTTAACAATTGTTTTGTTAGTTCCAGGTGTACAAAACAATGTAATGGTTAGACATTTACACCCCTCACAGAGTGATAACCCTCCACCCCCAATCTATTATCCCTCCGACATCATGTATAGCTGTTACAATTTCAGTGACTCTATTCCCTGTGCTATACTCCACATCATATGAATACACACACACACACACACACACACACACACACACACACACACACACACACATAGATATATAATTATAGTTGACATTCAATAGTATTTAGCTTCAGGTGTACAGCACAGTGGTCAGGCATCTACACCATCCATAAAATGGTCTCCCTAATAAAAGAAGTACTCATCTGACACCCTATAAGATCATTATAAAACGTTATTGTTTATGTTCCCCATACTGTTTTTCATATCCCTGAGGCAATATTGTGACTACCAATTTGTTCTTTCTATTCCCCTCACTTTCTCCCTCATTCCCACCCCCTCCCAACTAGCAACCATCAGTTTTTCCTCTGTATCTTTGAGACTACTTCTGTTTAGTTTTCTCATTTATTCAGTTCTTTAGATTCCACGTAAAAATGAAATAATATGGTACTTGTCTTCCTCCATCTGATTTATTTCTCTTAGCAACATGTTCTCTAGGTCCATCCATATAATTGCAAATGGTAAGAGTTCATTCTTCTTTGTGGCCAAGTAATGCTCCATTGTATAAATGTACCAGAATTTCTTAATCCAGTCATCTATCATTGGGCATTTTGGTTGTTTCCATGTCTTGGCTATTGTGAAGTGAACTGCAAGAAACATAGAGGTGCATATAGTTTTTTTGAATTAGCATTTTAGATTTCTCTTGATAGATACCTAAGAGTGGAATTGCTGGGTAATAAGGTACTGTAGTTCCATTTCCAGTTTTTTGAGATAAATCCATACCAATTTCCGTAGTTGCTGCACCAATATGCAATCCCACCAACAGTGCACAATGGTTCCCTTTTCTCCACATCCTTGCCAGCACTTGTTTGTTGATTTATTGATGACAGCCATTCTGACTGGGGTGAGGTGGTACCTCATTTTGGTTTTTATTTGCATTTCTCTAATGAGTAGTGAGGTTGAGCTTTTCATATGTTTATAAGCCATCTCTATGTCCTCTTCAGAGAAATGTCTCTTCATGTCCTCAGCCCATTTTTAAATTGGGTTGTTTGTTTTTTGGTGTTGAGTTGAATGAGTGTTTCATAAATTTTGGATATTAACCCCTTATCGAATATATCATTGACAAATATGTTCTCCCATTCAGTAGGACTCCTTTTTGTTTTATTGATGGTTTCCTTTGCTGTGAAAAAAAAACTTTTTAGTTTGATGTAATCCCACATGTTTATTTTTCTCTTACTTTCCTTGCCTGAGGGGATATATCAGTAAAAACATTACTCAGGGTAATGTCTGCAAATTTACTGCCTATATTTTCTTCTACAAATTCTATGGTTTCAGATCTTACATTGAAGTCTTTAAGCCATTTTGAATTTACTCTCGTATATGGTGTAAGGAGGTGGTCCAGCTTTACTTTTTTGCATGTGTCAGTCCAATTTTCCCAGCACCATTTATTGAATAGACTGTCTTTACCCCACCGTAAGTTCTTGCTTCCATTGTCATAGATTAAATGACCACATAGGGATGAATTTATTTCTGAGTTCTTAATTTTGTTCCATTGATCTATGTCTCTGTTTTTATGCCAGTACCATGCTGTTTTGATTACTACAGACTTGTAGTATGATTTGATGTCAGGTAATGTGATACCTCCCACTTTGTTCTTATTTCTCAGGATTGCCATGGCTATTCAGGGTCGTTTATGGTTCCATATAAATTTTAGGATTATATGTTCTATTTCTGTGAAAAATGTCCTTGGTAGTTTGATAGGAATTGCATTGAATCTATATGTTGCCTTAGGTAGTATGGACATTTTAACTATATTAATTCTTCCTATCCATGAACATGGTATGTGTTTCCATTTATTTGTATCTTCTTTAATTTCTCTCTTCAGTGTCTCATAATTTTCTGAGTATAGGTCTTTTATTTCTTTGATTAAATTTATCCCTAAGTATTTTATTGTTTTTGAAGCAATTATAAATGGGATTGTTTTCTTAATTCCTCTTTCTGATAGTTTATTATTGGTATATACAAATGCAACTGATTTCTGAATATTAATTGTGTATCCTGCTACTTTACTAAATTCATTTATCAGTTCTAATAGTCTTTTTGGTAGAATCTTTTGGGTTCTCTATGTATAATATCATGTCAAGTGCATACAATGACAGGTTTACTTCCTCCTTTCCAATTTGGATGCCTTTTATTTCTTTTTCTTGTCTGATTGCTGTGGCTAGAACTTCCAGCACCCTGTTGAATAGAAGTGGAGAAAGTGGGCAACCTTGCCTTGCTCCTGATCTTAAGGGGAAAAGTTTCAGCTTTTCCCAATGCGTATGATGTTAGCTCTGGGTTTATCATATATGGCCTTCATTATGTTGAGATATGATCCCTCTACTCCCACTTTGCTCAGTTTTTTATCATAAACGGCTGCTGGATTTTGTCAAATGATTTTTCTGCATCTGTTGATATGACCATATGATTCTTAGTTTTCATTTTGTTAATGTGATATATCATGTTAATTGATTTGCGGATTTTGAACCAACCTTGCATACCAGGAATGAATCCCGCTTGATCATGGTGATGATGTATTAATGTATTGCTGAATCCAGTTTGCTAATATTTTGTTGAGGATTTTTGCATCTGTGTTCATTAGGGATACCGGTTTGTAGTTTTATTTTTTTGGAATGTCTTTCTCTGGTTTTGAGGATCAGAGTAATGTTGGCCTTGTAAAATGTGCTTGAGAGCCTTCCTTCCTTCTGGATATTTTGGAATAGTTTGAGGAGAATAGGTGTTAATTCTTTTTTAAATATTTGGTAAAATTCACCTGTGAAGTCATCTGGTCCAGGACTTTTGTTTGTTGAGGCTTTTTGATTACTGATTCAATTTCATTGGTAGTAATCAGTCTGTTCATATTTTCTGTTTCTCCTTTATTCAGTCTTGGAAGAGTGTATGTTTTTGGAAATTTATCCATTTCTTCCAGATTGTCTAATTTGTTGGCATATAGCTGCTGGTAGTATTTTCTTAAAAGTCTTTGTATTTCTGTGGTATCTGTTGTCACTTCTCCTTCATTTCTGATTTTATTAATGTGGGTCCTCTCTTTTTTTAGGTGAGTCTGGCTAAAGGTTTGTTGATTTTTTTTTTTTTTATGTTTTAAAAAACAAACAGCTCTTGGTTTCATTGATCTTTTTTTTGTCTATTTTATTTATTTCTGCTTTGATCTTTATTATTTTCTTCCTTTCTACCTTTGGGCTTATTTTGTTGTTCTTTCTACAGTTCCCTAAGGTGTAAAGATAGACTGTTGATCTGAGATTTTCCCCCCTTTTTCTACCTCCCCCCCCACTCCAGTTCAAGTCATTGTTTTCTCAGTCTAGTTGTGTAGGACACAGCTCCCTGACCCATGCTGGTTTTATGAGCCCTGTACTCCCCCTGGCTGAGACAGTTGGTCGCCAGTTATCCGTCAGCTGCTCAGAGCAGTTCATGGCAGCTCTATCTGACTGCTGCCCATGCACGCTTTCTGCTGGTCACTCTCTCTGGCCACCGGCCACTCCTGGCAGAACACAGTAACCCACGACAGCCCATGGGAGCTTACGCTGACCTCCGGCTGCTCACGGCAGCCCAGCTCCAGGGAGAGCCATTGTTCACAAGCTTAGCTGTAGAGGGTGCAGCTTACTGGTCCATGTGGGAATTGAACCTATGACCTTGGCGTTAGGAGCATTACACTCCAACCAGCTGAGCCCTAATCTGAGATTTTTCTTGTTTCTTTAGGTAGGCCTGCATTGCTATGAATTTCCCTCTTAAGACTACTTTCACTGCATCCCATAGATTTTGGGTTGTTGTGCTTTCATTTTCATTTGTCGTGAGGTATCTTTTGATTTCTTCCTTGATCTCATTGTTGACCCACATGCTATTTAGTAACATGTTATTTAGCTTCCATGTATTTGTGTATTTTCTGGATTTCTTCTTACAGTTGATTTCTAGTTTCATAGCACTGTGGTCAGAGAAGATGCTTCATATGATTTGAATCTTCTTAAATTTCTTGAGGCTTGTTTTGTGGACTAGTATGTGGTCTGCCTTTGAAAAATGTTGCATGTCCACTTGAGAGGAATGTATATTCTGCTGCTTTGAAGTGAAATACTCTAAAAACATTGATTAAATCCAACTGATCTAATGTGCCATTTAAGACACTGTTTCCATGTTGATATTCTGTCTTGGGGATCTGTTCATTGGTGTCAACAGGGTGTTGATAGTGTCACTGTTGATCTCTGTATTCATGTTGGTCAAATCTATTTTATATATCTAGGAGCTCCTGTGTTGGGTGCATAGATGTCTACTAGGGTTATGTCCTCCTGTTGGATTGATCCTTTTATTATAGTTTTCGTTTCAAAGACTATTTTGTCTGAAATAAGTATTGTTACCTCAGCTTTTGTCTTGTTTCCTTTGTATGATATATTTTATTCCATCCCTTTACCTTCAGTCTGTATGTGTCTTTTCATCTGAGGTGAATTTCTTGTAAACAGCATATGCATGGATCTTGTTTTCTTATTCACTCAGCCACTCTATGTCTTTTGATTGGAGCATTTAGATCATTCACATTTAAAGTGGTTATTGATAGGTACAAATTTATTGCCATTTTGTAATTTGTATTTCTGACCTTCCTTTGTTAGTTTGTTTTCAACTTTCTTCTGCTTAACTAAGTCCTTTTAACATTTTCTGCAATGCTGACTTGGTGGTAATGAATTCCTTTAGCTTATTCTTTTTCTGGGAAGCTCTTTATCTTTCCTTCAATTTTAAGTGATAGCCTTGCTAAATAAAGCAATCTTGTTGTAGGCCTTTGTTTCTCATCACTTTGAGTATTTCCTGCCACTCCTTTCTGGCCTGCAAAGTTTCTGTAGAACAGTCAGCTGATAATCTTATGAGAGTTCCCTTGTATGTAACTCACAGTCTTTCCTTTGCTGCTCTTAGGATTCTCTCTTTGCCTTTAACGTTTGCCATTTTAAACGTGATGTGTCTTGGTGTGGGCTTGTTTGTATTTGTCTTGTTTGGAATTCTCTGTGCTTTCTGGGTTTGTATGTTACTTTACTTCACCAGGTTAGGGAAGGTTTTGGTCATTATTTCTTCAAATAGGTTCTGGATCCCTCTTCCCACCCCCTTCTCCTTTTGGTATTCCTATGATGCGAATGTTGGTGTGCTTGATGTTGTCCCACAGTCCTCTTAAACCATTTTCATTGTTTATTTATTCTTTTTTCTATTGTTCCAATTGGGTAATTTCTGTTATCTTGTCATCTAAATCACTGATTCGATCCTCTGCTTCATCTAATCTGCTGGTGATCCCTTCGAAAGTGTTCTTCATTTCAGTTACTCTATTATTTAGTTCTGACTGGTCATTTTTTTATGATTTCTGTATCCTTCTTTATGTTTGCTATCTCTTTGCTGAGATTCTCACTAAGTTTCTTAGACATTCTTATAATCAGTATTCTAAACTCTGTCTCTGATAGGTTGGTTGCCTCTGATAGGTTGGGGGATTTTTCTGATCTTTTGTTTGCGACATGTTTCTTTGTTTCCTCATTCTGGCTCTCACTCTATGTTTGCTTCAATGTATTAGGTAGCTGACCTATGTCTCTCAGTCTTTGCTGGGTGGTCTTATGTAATATGTATCCTTTATACTCAAATTGCAGCCTCCCTGTTCTCCTGTGTGTGCATTACAAAGGTGTCCCTTGTGTTGTGTGCATTCTCCTGTTGAAGTTGAGCTTTAACTGCCTTTGGCTTGCCAGTGGGTGGGATTGACTCTCAGGCTGACTAGCTGTGAGAATTGGCTATGCCCACAGTGATGAGATGCTGTGTGAGGGTTGACCCCTCAGAGGAGGCTTAGTTCTTGTGGGCTCTTGTGCCTGTAGAGAATTTCCTTTGAGTGTGGTGCTTGGAGGTCCAACCAGGTAGTGCTCTGGTTTGGTCTGAAGCTGGCCTCCAGGTTTATTGTTTCTGGTGTCTCTTGGGTGGGGCTCTCACTCAGGACAATTTCAGCCTTGTCTGTTACCAGCCTGTGGCTATCTGGTAGCTGCCTCAAAGCTGTAGGCAGTTGAATGCTGCCTGTGCTAGGCCTGAAGACATATGTTGGTGGCCTCTCTCAGAACCGAGGCTGGCTGCCACCAGTATTGGTCCTGAGGCAGTTTAGCAAAAGGCCAGGACCCTCTAGGCTTGTTGCCACCTCTTAGCTGCCCGTAAGGCCCAAATGTTGAAAGAGGCTTCTTAGTAGCATGTGTCTGGCTGGTTGACCTGGTGTTGAGGTTACCCTCGGTGATGTGGCACTTCTAGCTGGAGAGGATGGAGCTCAAGTGAGTCATGAAATGAGACCAGTGGTTCTTACAACATTAATACAGATTCATATCTTATGCCAATACCTAGCCTATAACTCCCTTGTACAGCGCCCTGAAGGCACTGCAGCCAACCTCCACCTTAGGCTTGCAAAATCCTGAGAGCTCCTCCCAAGTGGCCGCAGTGCAGGTTTGGGGTCACCGATCACCTCCCCAGGGCTCTGCATACTGTCTGCTTCTGTAAAGAAAAAAACTTTTCCTCAGTTTTCAGGGGTTGGACCAGTCACCCCAGCATCTACAGTGACCCTGGTAATGCAGCTACAGGTGGGTGGGGTGGTGTTACAGGGCTAAAGGCTATCGCCAGTGGTTTCTACAAATTCAATGTAGTCTCACCTCCTGGACCAGTGATGGGTCCACACCCACCTTGCAAAGCAAAACAAAACAAAGAAAAACCTACCACAACAACAAAAAACAAATACAGCCCCACAAAAAATAACAACAGACAAGACAAACAAAAATACAAAAAAAAAAAACAGAACAAAACAATATAGTAACCAAAAGCAATAACAAAAGTAACAAACAAGAGAAACAACAATAAAAAAAGAAAGCAGAAGAAAGAAAAAGAAAAAAAAAGAACAAAAAGTGGAAAAAGAAAATGTTTTAAATATAACAGAAAAAGCAAAAAAGAAAGGCTCCCCACCTGCTTTAGTCTGCAGGCAGCTTGTGGGTCAGAGTCTGTGCCTAGCAGTAGAGAGTCTCTGGGTGACTTAGCACCAACTGTTTGGAGGGCAAGGACCCAGAATGGCCTGTGCCAGCCACCACCTCAGGTTCACAGGCTCCTGAGAGCTACCCACAATTAGCTGCAATGGGCTCTGAGGTCGTGCTCACCACCAAAAATCTCCACAAGTTGCTGGGGGGTGTGTACTGCTGCAAAAAAACTTCATGGCCTGTGGAGGTGGGGCTGGGCACCAGGTGCCCCCGGCAACGCAGTTCTAGGTGAGAGAGACAGGCCCCAGGCTCCATGGGTTGTGATCAGTGGCCCTCACAAAGTCAGAACAGCATGCATTCCTACACTGGCAACCAGCCTACACAAAGGCACCAAGAACGCCTTGGCCAGATCACACTGCTGCACAACTCCCAGCCCAACGCCCTCAGGCAAACAACACTCTTCCCCTGTCACAGTTTCTGCTTGTTTTAATAACAGACTGTGGAGCAGGAAGAGTTGCATGACAGTCAGGCATTTCCTGGGCAATGCCACACAAGCAGTGTAGAGATCAGGGACCCAAGGCAGCATGTGCGTGCGCCTGCACCGATTCCACCAGACCAAAGCGGTCTTGAACCTGATCCCCTGTGGGAGGGCTTAACCCTGAAAAATTGGCACTATCCTGTAATCCACTTGTGTGCAAGCTCCGCACTGGGGGAACAATGGTTCCAGAACCTTACAGCTCCTGCTCCAAAGGTGCACACTTCATGCTTTCCTGCAGGCTCCTTGGACCCCCAAGGTGCTACTCCCTCCACCAGAGACTGGGTGAGTGCTCTCCAGTGAGTAAGTCCACGCACCATCTGCACAAGAGGGCGACTTGGCCTCTAGCTGCCTTCCACCCCACTGGATTGAGCAGAGAGAGTCCTCGCTGATGTCCACTACCAGCTATGGTAGGACTCCCTTTCCAGGCACGGGACCCCTGGGCAGGGGAGCCTGGTGTGGGGCCGGAGGGCCCCTCCCTCAACATGGAAGGCCTCTGACATTGAGGTGACCCTCAGTATTCACCCTCTCTCTGTGGGCCTGGAGTCAACCCTCCTCGTGTTTCTGCCCCTCCTGCCAATCTCAATGTTGTGGCCTCTTATTTAAATCCTGAGCTTTAGTGTTTCTGTTCAGCTAGTGTTCAGATGAATACAAAGGTTAATTGTTGCATAATTTATTTGTAATTTTGGTGTGATCCTGAGAGGCAGTTGGTACAGCGCCTGCCTCTTCTGCCATCTTAGCTCTCAGACCTATTTAGTAATTTTTTGATTGATTCTTAGAATTTTTACATGTTTGAGTACTGTATTTTATTGTATTTCTCCAAAGAGTGGTGTGGTTTGTTTGGACAGCCAGTTAGATTATTTGCATATCACTTTGATCTTCTCAGCGATCATTTTTTAAAAATGTGTAGAACAAATATCAGGTAAGCTTTCTCCTACTGAATAGCACATGTATTTAAGGAGGTCCCTTCACTGTGAATTTTAAATAGTGCCAATTTTTCAGGGTTAAAAATTCTCAAGTTCTGAGAATTTTACAAACCATATAATTTTTTCTTCAGAATTTTTTTTTCTCCCTAGACTCATGGTGTTTTACCCAATGGATATGCAGATTGGTATTTAGCCAAATATTCAAGGGGAATGCTATGCAGATTTCTGAGGTTGTTTCTCAGCAAAACTTTTATATATATATATATATATATATATATATATATATATATATATATATGTATATATAAATGTATATATATAAATGTATATATAAATGTATATATATATACATACATACACCCTTTTTTGGTCTTGTGCTCTGTAAATTCTAGCTATTCTGGACTTCTGGACTTCCCAAACTCCGATCTCTGTCTACGTAGTGTAGTGAGTTTTTCAGACTCTGATTCCATTTGCTTGTGCAGTGGTCCTGAAATTGCCTTGAGATAGAAAGCCAGGGTGATTGTACTGCTCAACTCATGTGTTTCCTTATCTCAGGAATCAGCCATCTATTGCGGTTGTCTGGTGCATGAAATTTGTTTTATATATATTTTGTGTAGTTTTATAGTTGTTTATGGGTGTGTGCTAAGTCCAAGATATACTTTTAAAGAGGGAATTTAACCATCAATTCAAAAGATCTGTTCTAGCCTGTTTTTCTCTCACAATCACAGGTGTATTACCATTTTTCTGGGCTTAGGTGTCCCATCTCAGGAGGCCTTCCCTGACCATATTGGATTGGCCTAGTACCTCTGTCATATGCTTTCCTTGTACTGTGGATTTCCTGTTTGGTATCTCCATCATAATTGTAATTATGTGTTTAATGTCTGCCATCTCTGAGAGATTGAAAATTCTTAGAGGGCTGAAGATGTAATGTCTGTCTTTTTCACTACTCTGTCTGCAGATCCTAAAACAGAACCTTGAATATATGTTTTAAATAAGTAATTAGGGGACAACTATGTGCACATTTAAAAATAAGATTATAATATCAATTATTATTATTATTATTACATTTATTTGGATGACAATACTAGCAAAATTACATAGGTTTCAAGTGTACAGTTCTATAATACATCATCTATATATCACATTGTATGTTTACCACCTATAGTCAGTTCTTCCATCACTATATATTTGACCCCTTTAACCCTCTTCTATCATCTCCCCTCCCCCCTTACCCTCTGGTAACCACGAAACTGTTGTCTGTGTCTTTGAGTTTTTGTTTATTTGTTTGTCTTACTCCTTTGTTGCTTTCAGTTTTATGTCCCACATATGAGTGAGGTCAAATGGTTCTTGACTTTTTCTGTCTGACTTATTTTACTTTGTATAATAATCTCAAGATCCATCCATATTGTCACAAATAGCACTATTTCATCTTCTCTTATGGTAGAGTAGTATTCCATTGTGTATATATACCATATCTTCTTTAAACAACCATCTACCGAAAGACAGTTTGGTTTTTTCCATGTCTTGGCCACCATAAATAATGCTGTTATGAACATCAGAGCACATATATCTTTATGGATAAATGTTTTCAGAATTTTTGGGTAGAGACCCAGGAGAGGGATTGCTGGGTCATATCGTAATTCTATTCTTAATTTTTTGAGGAACCTCCACACTGTCTTCTGTAGCAGCTGCACCAATCTACATTTTCACCAACAGTGTATGAGAGTTCCTTTTTCTCCACAGCCTTTCCAACACTTGTTATTGTCCTGTTGATGATAGCCATTCTGACTGGGGTGAGGTGATATCTCATTGTGGTTTGGATTTGCATTTTCCTAACAGCTAGTGAAGTTGAGCATTTTTTTCATATATCTGTTGGCTATTTGTATGTCTTCTTGGAAGAAGTTTCTGTTCATGTCCTCTGTCCATTTTTTAAATTGGATTTTTTGTCTTTTTGTTGTTGAGTTGTATGAATTCTTTATATACTTTGGATGTTAGTTCATTATGGGAGACATTGTTTGCAAATATTTTCTCCCTTTTGTTGTTTTGCCTCTTTGTTTTGTTGATGGTTTTTTTTGCTTTACAGAATATTTTAAATTTGATATAGTCTCATTCATTTATTTTAGCTTTTACTTTCCTTGCCTTTGAGGTCTAATTAATAAAATCTTCTTTCAACACAAGGTCCGTAAGTTTAGTACCTATGTTTTTTTCTATGCAGTTTATTGTTTCAGGTCTTATGTTTAGGTCTTTGATCGATTTTGAGTTAATTTTGGTATACGGTGAGTGATAGCAGTCTAGTTTCATTCTTTTCCACATGCCTTTCCATTTTCCACAGCAACATTTACTGAAGAGGCTTCCTTTTGTCCACTTTGTTTTTTGGCTACTTTGTCAAAAATTATGGGGATTGCATGAAATCTGTATATTGCTTTGGGTAAAATGGCCATTTTAACTATGTTGATCCTTCCAATCCATGAACATGGAATGTCTTTCCATTTCTTTGTGTCTTCTTCAATTTCTTTTTAAAATGTCTCATAGTTTTTAGTGTATAGGTCCCTCACATACTTGGTATTTTATTCTTTTTATTGAAATTGCAAAGGAGTTTGTTTCTTTTCATTTTTTTTTTCTGAAATTTCATTGTTAGTATATGGGAATACAATGGATTTTTGTACATTGATTTGTAGCCAGCAAATTTACTGTGTTCTTATATTGTTTCTGATAGTTTTTTGGTGGAATTTTTATGGTTTTCTTTTTTTTATGGTTTTATATAAAAAGAATCATGTCATCTGCAAAAAATGACAGTTTGACTTGATTCTCAATTCAGATGCCTTTTATTTCTTTCTCTTGCCTGATTGCTCTGGGTAGGACTTCCAAAGCTATGTTGAATTCAATTATTATTATAAGCTCAGAAACCTTGGAAAATATATCATAAAACATCTGTACCTCAATTTCCCTTATTTGGAAATCCAAGAGATGATTGGATACTATCAAGGTCTCTTACACACTAAAATTCCCTTTTTAAATTTTATTTCGTTCTTCCAACTAATGGTAAAGGTGAAAACAGAAGCATTTTAATTTTCAGATTATAAGTGAGAAAAATATTTTCAAGGAGATTAACCAATGTGTGAAAGATTACATAACTAATTAGCAGTTAGTATTGAAGGTGTAACTCATATTCATTTGGCAATTGATTTACCCTATTTTGAGACACCCCTTTTATTATAACTTAATGTCTCCATTACATTTTTCCCCTGTGTGTTTATGTCTTGCTTCCGCAACCTAGATTGTGAACTTCTTGAAGGCCAGAACTATGCATTACATATCTTTGTGATTTCCACCAAAGTCCTGCATGTGGCCTATATAGAGTAGTGGAAAAGAAATATTTGTTCCTTTGATTTAATTATCTGTTGGAAACTTGAATTTGGGCTGCACACATGAAAACATTTCTCCTAAATGTCTCTCTGCCCCATATGTCATGTAGGACTTAGCTTGTGGTAAGTGATCAATGCTGGTTGTTAGACAAGTCAATGATTGATAAAGTAGAGTAGACTTTGAACCCATCACACCGGTACCTTCAGCCTCAAGGCTGCAGCACCACAGCCCAGGTTCTATCCAGAAGGATGGTGCTAGGCAGCCCAGGTCTAAGTATGTAGAATTGACCTCTCCTAACTTGTTTCTTCTCTTTTAATCTTTATTACATCCTCTATCCTAGCAGCAAATTAATTTTTCCAAAACTTTACTTAATCATCTGTTAAAATTGCATATGCTTTCTAGGGTTAGACAGGTAACATAAATGTGTAAATCTGTGGTTATAAAACAGTAGAATAGGTGTTTCTTGTAGCAAATTGGAACTAAGTAGGCGCTACCTATAAATAAATTATTTTTAAGTGATAATAAAACACTTTTATGAGCAAATTAAATACCTGTTCATTGACCACAATATGTGGTCTGAGTGTGTGCCCCTGCTGTGGATAATGTTATACCTTTGCTCAAATGTCTTCAATGTCTTCTACCTAGTTATTTGGAAATATACAGATTTCTCTGGAATCTGGGCACATAACGTCCCTCAAAATCTAGTCCCAGTCTATGTTCCCAGTTTCTAGTTTGCTCTGCTTCCTGATATAGTCTTCCACATTCTTCTTAAACTCTACTATGATGGTTCCTTCAAGCAGGCAGTACTTTATTATCTGGTTCTGCTTATGTCATCCCCTTTGCCTGTAATATTATCTCACTTTGTCTACTGCAATCTGACTGCTGGAATTCAGGACTTGTCTCAGCAAAACCCTCCACAATTAGGCTTTTTCTAATGATTCCTGCAGAATATATGTATGCCTCTTCCTTATATTTAAATAGCTCTGTAGAGAAAATTTAATTTACTCCTTAAAAACATTTTATGTACTTTTACCACCAGTTAATAGATGAACAAACTAAAACATTGAAAGCTAAGTGAGTTGACTTAGACTATGTGGTTATCATCATGACAAAGGGCCTTTTTGTGAAATTTTACCTGGACTTGCATTCCCAGTGTTTGTATACTTTTTGTTATTAGATTCAGGTGCACAAGACAAAGTAATACTTAGACGTTTATTATTTATATCCCTCACACTGAGTCAACACCAGTCCCCCCATCCACTATCCCTCTGACATCGCACACAGCCATTACATCTTCACTGTCTCTATTCCTAATGCTGTACTCTACTTCTTGTAACTATATATATATATATATATATATATATACACACACACACACATATATAAACAAATATATATACATATATTGTATATATGTATATATGTACTATATATACATATATATACGTGTATATATATATATATATATATATATATATATATATATATATATATATATATATATAAACTTGCCGTTGACATTCATTATTGTTCAGCTTCAGCTTCAGCTTCAGGTGTACAGTGCAGTGATCAGGCATCTACATCATCCCTGAGGTGGTCTCCCTAATGAGACAAATGTCCATCGGATACCCTACAAAATCTTTACAACATTATTGATTACATTCCCCAAATTAATTTTTCTAACCCTGTGGCAATCTTGTGGTTACTGACTGCTTTGTAATCCCCTCACCTTCCCCCTTATCCCCACCCCTCCCAATCTAGTAACCCTCAGTTTTTCCTCTATGTTTCTGAAACTGTTTCTGATTAGTTCATTCACTTATTCTCTTCTTTAGATTCCACATATAAGTAAGATCATATGGTATTTGTCTTTCTCTGTCTGACTTATTTCACTTAACATAATGTTCTCTAGGTCCATCCATGTTGTTGCAAATGGTAAGATTTCTTTCTTCTTTGTGGCTGCATGATACTCCATTGTATAAATGTACCACAGTTTCTTAATCCAGTCATCTACTGATGGGCATTTCTGTTGTTTCCATATCTTGGCTATTGTGTATAGTGCTGCAATAAACATAGGAGTCCATATTTTTTTTTGAATTAGAGCTTTGGATTTCTCCGGATAGATACCTAGGAGTGGAATTACTGGATCATAAGGTAGTTACATTCTCAGATTTTTGAGATATCTCCATACTGTTTTCCACAATGGCTGCACCAATTTGCAATCTCACCAATAGTGCACAAGGGTTCCCTTTTCTCCACATTCGTGCCAGCACTTGTTTGTTGATTTATTGATGATAGCCATTTTGACTGGGGTGAGGTGGTATCTCATTGTGGTTTTTATTTGCATTTCTCTGATGGTTAGCGAGGTTGAGCATTTTTTCATACGTCTGTTTGCCATCTGTATGTCCTTTTTAGAACAATGTCTCTTCATGTCCTCTGCCCATTTTTTAATTGGGTTGTTTGTTTTTTTGGAGTTGAGTTGAGTGAAATTTTTATAGGTCTGTGATATTAACACGTTATCGGATATATCATTGGCAAATATATTTTCCCATTTAGTAGGATCCCTTTTTGTTTTATTGATGGTTTTCTTTGCTGTGAAAAAACTTTTTAGTTTGAGGCAATCCCACATGTTTATTTTTTCGCTTACTTCCTTTGTGTGAGGGGATATATTAGTTGTAGAGGGCGGGTGCCTGTAAGGCACCATCACATAACTGAGAAGCATGAGATAGAGGAAGTTACTTGGGTCTTTAGATAACACCCACATTTCTGTAGGGGGTGTCCGGATGGCTTAAGACCTCTAGCCTGCAGCAACCCTTCTTATGTTAATGCCCCTCCACCCAGCAAAAGAATGTATATAACCCCTGATTGAGCTGCAATAGAGACTTGATCAGAACTCCTGTCTTGTCTCCGGTCTTTGTGTCTCCCATTTTCCTCCCTTCTAGGTGCTTCGGGGTTCCTCGTGTAGTGTCCCGTGGGTCGGACAATTAGTAAAAATCTTACTCCGGGTAATGTCTGGGAAGTTTCTTCCTATATTTTCTTCTAGGAATTTTATGGTTACATTTAATTATTTAAGCCATTTTTAATTTATTTTTGTATATGGGGTAAGGAGGTGGTCCAGCTTCATTTTTTTGCATGTGTCTGTCCAGGTTTTCCACCACCATTCATAGAATAGACTGTCTTTACCCCACTGTAAATTCTTGCTTCCATTGTCATAAATTAAATGGCCATATAGGCATGGATTTATTTCTGGGCTCTCTATTTTGTTCCATTGATCTATGTGTCTGCTTTTATGCTAGTACCAATGCTCTATTGATGACTGTACCCTTGTAGTATAATTTGATGTCAGGTATCATTATACCTTCCACTTTGTTCTTATTTCTCAAGATTCCTGAAGCTATCCAGGGTCTTTTATGGTTCTATATAAAGTTTAGGATTATATGTTCTATTTTTGTGAAAAATGTCCTTGGTAGTTTGATAGGAATTGCGTTGAATATGTATATTGCCTTAGGCATTATGGATATTTTAACTATATTAATTCTTTGTATCCATGAATATGGAATGTGTTTCCATCTCTTTGTATCTTCTTTCATTTCTTTCTTCAGTGTCTTATAATTTTCTGAGTACAGATCTTTTACTTCTTTGGTTAAATTTATTCCCAGGTATTTTATAGTCTTTGGAGCAATTGTAAATGGGATTGTTCTTTTTTTTTTTTAATTTCTCCTTCTGATGTTTTATTATTGGTATATACAAATGCAACTGATTTCTGAATATTAATTTTGTATTCTGCTAATTTACTAAATTCATCTATCAGCTCTAATAGTTTCTTGGTGGAGTCTTTAGGGTTCTCTCTATATAGTATCATGTCATCGGCATATAATGACAATTTTGCTTCCTCCTTACTGATTTGGATGCCTTTTATTTTTTTTTTCTTGTCTGATTGCTGTGGCTAGAACTTCCAGCACTATGTTGAATAGAAGTGTAGAAAGTGGGCAACCTTGCCTTGTTCCTGATCTTAAGGGGAATGGTTTTAGCTTTTCCCCATTGAGTATGATGTTAGATGTGGGTTTGTCATATATGGCCTTTATTATGTTAAGATATGATCCCTCTATTCCCACTTTCTTAAGGGTTTTTATCATAAAAGGTTGCTGTATTTTATCAAATGCTTTTTCTGCATCTATTGATATGATCATGTGATTTTTATTGTTCATTTTGTTAATGTGGTGTATCACATTAATTGAATTGCGGATGTTCAACCACCCTTGCATACCAGGGATGAATCCCACTTGATCATGGTGTATGATCTTTTTAATGTATTACTGAATTCTGTTTGCTAATATTTTGTTGAGGATTTTTGCATCTATGTTCATTAGAGATATCAGCCTGTAGTTTTCTTTTTTTGTGGTGTCTTTGTCTGATTTTGGGATCAGGGTGATAGTGGCCTCATAAAAAGTGTTTGGGAGCCTTCACTCCTTCTGGGTTTTTTTGGAACAGCTTGAGGAGAATAGGTGATAATTCTTTTTTGAACGTTTTGTAAAATTCACCTGTAAAGCCATCTGGTCCAGGGCTTTTGTTTGTTGGGAGATTGTTAATTACTGATTTAATTTCCGTGGTGGTAATCAGTCTATTCAGGTTTTCTGTTTCTTCCTGAGTTAGTCTTGCAAGGTTGTATGCCTCTAAGAAAGTGTCCATTTCTTCCATATTGTCAAATTTGTTGGCATATAGTTATTGATAGTAATTTCTTATTTTTTTTTGTATTTCTGTGGTATCTGTTGTCACTTCTCTTTCATTTCTCATTTTATTAACTTGGGTCCTCTATCTCTTTTTTTTTAATGAGTCTGGCTAAAGGTTTGTCAATTTTGTTTATCTTCTCTAAGAACCAGCTCTTGGATTCATTGATCTTTTGTATTGTTTTTCTGGTTTCTATTTCATTTATTTCTGCTCTGATCTTTATTATCTCCTTCCTTGTGCTCCCTTTGGGCTTATTTTGCTGTTCTTTTCCCAGATCCCTTACGTGTGAAGATAAACTGTTGATTAGTGATGTTTCTTATTTCTTTAGGTAGGCCTGCAATGCTATGAATTTCTCTCTTAGGACTGCTTTCACGGCATCCCATAGATTTTGGGTCGTCGTGTTTTCATTTTCATTTGTCTCGAGATATCTTTTGATTTCTTCCTTGATCTCCTGCTTGACCCATTCATTATTTAGTAACATGTTATTCAGCCTCCATGAATTGGTGTGTCTTCCAGTTTTTCTTCTGTAGTTCATTTATAAGTTCATAGCACTGTGGTCAGAGAAGACAATTGGTATGATTTCAATTTTCTTAAATTTATCAAGACTTGTTTTCTGGCGTAACATATGGTCTATCTTGGAAAATGTCCCATGTGTGCTTGAGAAGAATGTGTATTCTGCAGCGTTGGGGTGAAATGCTCTGAAAATATCGATTAAATCCACGTGGTCCAATGAGTAATTTAAGGCCATTATTTCCAGCTTGAGTTTCTGTCTGGAAGACATATCCCTTGTTGTCAGAGGTGTATTGAAGTCCCCTAATATGATAGTGTTACTGTTGATCTCTGTCTTTATGTCAGTCAATATCTGTTTTATATGTTTAGGTGCTCCTATGTTGGGTGTATAGATGTTTACTAGGGTTATGTCCTCTTGTCACATTGATCCCTTTATTATTATATAGGGCCCATCTTTGTCTTTTAATATGTTCTTCATTTTAAAGTCTATGTTGTCAGATATAAGTATTGCAACTCCATCTTTTTCTCATTTCCATTTGCATGAAATAGCTTACTCCAACCCTTCACTTTCAGCCTGTGTGTGTCTTTTGATCTGAGGTGAGTCTCTTGTATATAGCATATACAAAGGTCTTGCTTTCTTATCCACTCAGCCACCCTATGTGTGTTGATTGGAGCATTTAATCCATTTACATTTAAAGTGATTATTGATAGGTACATAGTTATTACCATTTTTTATATTTGTAGTTAGATTGTTTTCATCTTTCTTCTGTTTACAGAAGTCCTTTCAATATTTCTTGTGCTTCTGACTTGGTGGTAATAAATTCCTTTAACTTAGGATTTTCTGGGAAGCTCTTTATCTCTCCTTCAATTTTAAATGGTAGCCTTGCTGGATAAAGCAATCCACGTTTTAGGCCTTTGTTTTCCATCACTTTGAGTATCTCCTGCCACTCTCTCCTGGCCTTCAATGTTTCTGTGGAAAAGTCATTGTATAGTGTTATAGGAGTTCCCTTGTATGTAACCCTCTGTCTTTCTCTTGCTGCTTTTCGTATTCTCTCTTTGTCTTTAACTTTGCCATTTTTACTATAATGTGCCTTGTTGTGGACCTATTTGGGTTTATTCTGGTTGGAACTCTCTGCACTTCCTGAGCTTGTATTTTGGTTTCCTTCATCAGGTTAGGGAAGTTTTCAGACATTATGACTTCAAATATTTTCTCAATCCTTTGCTTCCTCTCTTCACCTTCTGGTATTCCTATGATGCGCATGTTGTTGCGCTTAATGTTATTCCAGAGGTCTCTTAAACTATCTTCATTGTTTTTTATTCTTTTTTCATTCTGTTGTTCTGTTTGGGTGATCTCTGCTAACTTGTCTTCTAAGTTGCTGATTCAATCCTCTGCTTCATTTAAACTGCTGTTAATTCCTTCAAGTGAGTTCTTTATTTCAGTAATTGTGTTCTTTAGTTCTAACTAGTTGCTCATTATGATTTCTCTATCCTTCTTTATGTTGTGCCTAAGCTCCTTTAACATTTTTATCATCAGTGTGCTGAACTCTGTCCCTAATAGGTTTGTTACCTCTATTTCATTTGGTTCCAATTCTGGAGGTTTTTTCTCTTCTTTTATTTGGGACATGTTTCTTTGTCTCCCCATTCTGGCTGACTCTCTGTGTTTGCTTCAATGTATTAGGTAGATCCCGTAGGGTTCTTAGTTCTTGCTGGGTTATCTTATGTAGTATGTGTCCTTTATATTTGACTTGCACCACTTCCTTCTTCTCCTCTGCGTATGCTCCCAAGGTGACTTGTGTTGTGTATATTATCCTGTTAAAGTTGATCTTTAATTGCTTTTTACCTGTGAGTGGGTGAGGATGACTCCTAAGCTGACTTGTTGTGAGACTTGTCTCTGCCCACTGCAGTGTGTTCTGCTGTGTGAGGGTTGACCGCTTAAATGAGGTTTGGCCTCTATGGGCTCTTGTGCCTGTAGCAAATTCTCTATGGGTGTGTCACTTGTAGGTCAAACCCAGTAGTACTCTGGATTGGTCTGGAGTTGGCCTCTGGGTGTGTTGAATCTTGTGCCTCTTGAGTTGGGCCCTGGTGTAGGGCAATTTCAGAATAAAGCAAATCACCAAGCACAACAACAACAACAAAGAAAAAATCCAATACATTCACATGTAAAAACAACCGATAACCCAAACTCAACACAGGCAAAGATATCAAAGATATAAAAACAAAACAAAACAAAAAAAAACAGGGTCAGTCTTGGCTTAAGTCCACCAAGTAATCTCCAGGTTGTCCTCTGCTGTACCAAAGAGTCCTCTGTGTATTGTGCAGGCGGAGCTGGTCACCTGGTGTCCAGATTGACGTTGGGACTGCAGATTTAGATGAGTGGGCTGAGGGGTCTGGATGGTAATTCTACAAAGTCAGTGTAGTTTCTGCTCTTGCCTGCACATATGTGCACTGAGAGTAGCACCA
Source organism: Rhinolophus hipposideros (assembly GCF_964194185.1). Classification (NCBI taxonomy): domain Eukaryota; kingdom Metazoa; phylum Chordata; class Mammalia; order Chiroptera; family Rhinolophidae; genus Rhinolophus; species Rhinolophus hipposideros. Next base: position 34,780,773 of record NC_138070.1, read on the forward strand.
CCAGCCCTGTGTCCAGTTCTCCTTAGTCTTAGGGCACTTCCTCCATGTATGTGTGTGTGTATGTGTGTGTGTGTATGTGTGGGTGTGTGGATGTGGGTGTGTGTATGGTGGGTGGGAGATTTCTGAGCTGCTGAAAGCCCAGAGCTGCATCTGCAGCCTACTACTGACCCCTGGGAGTGTCTCTGCAGTTGTAATCGCCCTGCCCTAGGCAGGCCAGAAAGGGTGGGGGCTGGGGACGGAGGGGTCTTCTCTCTCCCAGTTCAGCTGTTTCACACTCTTCCCGCAGGCCAGAAAATGTGGTGGCTGGGGGTGGAGGAGTCTTTTCTCTCCTAGCCCAGGAAAAATCACAGTTTTCTCAGCCCCTTCCCTGGGTCAGAGCTGCACACTGGTCTTCCCAGAGCCTGAGCACTAAGGCTCCTCTATAATCTGACACTACTCCTCAGTTCAGGGACCAGTTTAAATCTCTGGAAGGGCGGGGGGTAGGATTGGAAGAGTGGGGGGAGGGGCCCAGGTATGGAGTTGATGTCCTTTGTCTGACCTAGGGCCGAGCTGGAGGTCTCAGCTGAAGTTACTGCCTCAAATACTGCATATGCTGGCCCCTCGGCAGGAGAGATCAGCTGTGGGATGCAGGGAAAGAGCCCACCTCCTGGCTTTTGTGTTCTCTGTTCCGTCCTGGGATCCCCTGCATCTCTGCAGCCACAGATGCAGGCCGCGTCTCCACAGCCGCAGGTGCAGCTTTTCTCCAGTCCGCTCCCTTCCCTCTTCCCCTGGTCGCCCAATATGCCCACCTTCAAGTAATACTTGTAGGAGTCTCTTAGCTGTTTTGTGTGATGAGCAGAGAGTCCTTTGATGGGTTATAGATGTCCCGTTTGTGATAAGATCTGGAGGAGAACACAAAAAGTGCGCCCCTCTGTCACCATTCCTATGACGTCACTTTTGTGTACTTTTTAACCTTTCCTTTTACTTTTAAATTATTTGTGAGCGTGAGCCTTATCTTTTCAATTTGTGTACTACCCTTAGAAGTTCTCACAGTGCTTCGTGTATAGTAGATGATCAAGAAATATTTGAGACGTGAATAGTTTATGCTAATAAATGTGAAGAAATATGTTTTAAGTAACACATTATCATCATTCCTGCATACTCGACATTGGTAGTTGAAACTGGTACCCAGAGTTGGTTTTCCCCAAACTCACGCTTTTTCATCTTTAAAGTCCTCATTGATGGTGACCACCTGCCACCCACTGGCCCGTCTCTATCTTTAACTCACCACTGGATCCACCTGTCTCTTTTTGTTAATCTGCTTGAATGCAATCAAAGCCTTTGATACAATAGAAGCTTTTTTTACACACATAATGACAGTGATGCCATGGTGTTCTCAGCAACAATCAATCTACTTTATAAAAACTCTAAGGAAAAAAGACATTACAAGGACTGGATATGTGTGTGTGTGTGTGTGTATGTGTGTGCCTAAACACACACACAAGTTCCCATGCACATTCACTCATCATTTTTTTTCCAAATGATATCAGCAACAATATTCCACTGCAGAATCAGTGGAATGAATTCTAGCTCATGAAGTGGTTTCCATGGAAATGATTTAACATGCTTTGTAAAAATAGCTTGTTCTGCACATGAGAAAAAGTGAAATAGTAGCTTAAATTCTATAAGATCTCACCCCACTACAAATTTAGCCTATGGTTATCTGGGACATGGCTTAGTTAGGAGCGGAGATTTAGGTAAGAGAGTTTATTCCAAACATGTTCCATTGCAAAAGCAAGAAATCTGCATGGCTGGAATTTGGCTCCTGTCATTTATTTGTTTATTTTGCCAGAGAACTCTAGAGCTGTAATGTTAGTTGTCAGGGATGGACAAGTGTTGACTGGACCAGAGAGAAATGGACTCTTCCCATTTCTCTGATATCCCCCACATTGATCTCATCTCAGAAAACCCATGGTTGAGTTAGATGATGAGGTGAAAATAAGTGGAAATTCTTCCTACTTCTGGTTGAGTGTCAGCCCCAGACCTAGGGCTTTATGCTGGGTGGCCAGTCTGCTGTGTGATTAATAAACCCAGAGGCTGATTTTTCAACTTGATGTGTCTCTGGCACAGGACTCATCCAGGACAAGCCCTTTCATGAAATTAAATTGTGGCTATGAAGTTCCAGGATCACCTTGTTGAGATGAGAGTGACTTCCTTGCAGGCTAATGTTGTGAGCCTGACACTCTAGCTTAGAAGTAAGTGTACCTGAATGAGCAAGGACACTCTTTTCTGGACAGAGGCTCACTTTAGTTTCCTCCCTTCGCCTACGTTTTAGGGCTAAATACTCAGCATTGTAGGAAGATGTTTGCTACATCACTAACATTAATCTCAGAGTGAAGGCTCATAATAGGGACAAAAACCTTAGGAGAGGGTCTGGAGGGGCCATGAAGTGAGACAATGTGTTCTGAACACTTGTATACCAACAGGTCCTTATCTGAAAGGAAACTGCGACGTGACATTAATCATTGGTGCATCAGCAGAAAGGCTTGTGAGTAAGAAGGCACAAGCTTGATTATCTTCTCATACAGGTGCCAAAATTCCTGTATGAAAATCATTGGAGTTTTCCATCATTGTCATTGCACCTGCTGAGGAGGACTGCAGTCTGACAATACAAAGTGAGAGGGACCAGCTTCTATTTAGACAAGAGATTTTTAGAGTGGGCTTGCGGACTCCAACAGTCATTAGATGCAGTCTACTGCCACCATCTGGAACCTACACGCTTGGGCTAGGACAGACAGGAGAGCATAGCTGAGGGAGAAGGTGAAGTAGAAACACTGGAGCTATCAGGAATACCTTTCCATTGCGTGCCCATCAAGCCATTTTATCCCCATAAAATAGCAACCTTTGCTATAACTACAGAGATATAAATATTAAAGGAAATTCAGACATCATTTCTGTCTGGATTTGTCATTAGAAAACCCATGTTTGAGTTCAAATTTTTCCTTTTACTAGTGGAATGACGTTTATTAAGTAATTACTTTTGTTAAGTGACTTAATGTCTCTGGACCTCAATTTCTTCACCTATAAAGTGGTGTAAATGACGCACACCCTGTAAGCTCTCTGTGGAAATTAAGGGCAATATAAATCCATTGTCAACACCCGTCTGGTATATAATTGGTATCAATACATAAAGCCTTTTATCACTGCTATCTATAAAATACTTAATGGTTCAAACAATAATTCATAAAAGTCATATTTCAGTTAGCTCAGAGAATCAGAATTTCCTTCATTGTGAAATACAGTTCTATGATGTATTTATATGCACACACATGCACACACACACATGCACACACACACACACACAGCATTTACTCATATTCTGCATCCCAACATGCAGTAGGCAGGTCTTAAGGCAACTGCGTAGCTTAGGAGAAGTCCTTGGTAACAGGCCGCTTCTCCTGTGATAGCAGACTTCATTCTCCCACTCCCTCTCCACTTGAGTGAATAAAATTGAATCAATAGAATTCAGCAGATTAAGAAAAGTGGAGTCTTCCCACAGCTTCATTACCTTATAAAAGATAATGGAAACTCCAGATCCCAGAGGGTAATTACCAAACAATAAAACGTCATTTTTGAGTAAACCACACACATCCACCCCCTTCCTGAGCTGATTCCCTGCCACTTTCCTCACCGAAGAACACACTCCCATCAGAAAGCCCATCTCTGCCTAGGAATGCAGAGAGCCTCTCTCCTCCACCACTTCTTACTGTCAGCCACAGACCATGCAGACTCACTTAGTGAAAAGCTGCATGTCAAATGTCTGAACCCAAAACAGATAGCCCCTCGGAAAAGAATGTAGTTTGTTCTCTTAAGATTCAAACTGCCATAAGGGCTGGGATGCAGCTGTGCCTCATGAATGATTTAATCCACGATGTTGCTGGCCACCAGGGCTATTTCCGTACATCGTTTATGCTCCTTGAAGTTCAGCTTCTGTCCCTCAGATGGGCCTCTTCCACATGGCTGAATTCCACCTGGTCCCTGCACATGTGCTACTAGCTGTGAGGTACACAACAAAAATGTTATCATCAGTGAGGGAGTGAGGCTTGCTCTCTTATGTCTCAAGTTAAAAAAAAAAAAAAAAAAAAGGAACAAATGTCTCTAACCTATCCAGTTTAGGTCAAGGTCCTGATTTTAGATCAATGACTATGACGATGTTCAAGGAAGTTAGATTTGTGTGTGTGTGTGTGTGTGTGTGTGTGTGTGTGTGTGTGTGTGGTGTAATCAACAAATATGGTGAACGTTTAAATAAAAAAAAGATTATAGGAAAGTACATGTCACCATTAATCTCTTCAAAATACTCCTCCTACTTTGAACACACTTAGCCCATTGTTCTTGCCACTTTCTGAATCAGTTCTGGAAGTCCTCTTTTCTGAGTGTCTTTAGTTGTGCTGTTGTGGCTGCCTCGATGTCCTGAATGGTCATTTTGACTTTGTGGCAGAGCCAGAAGTCACACGGTGCTAGATCCGGTTAATAAGATGGATAAGCTGTAATGTTTTTATTTGACAGAAATTGCCGTGTACCTGAAGCGATGTGTGACATGGAGTGTTGTCATGATGGAGGTTGATTTATGGCACATTTTAAACAAAACTTCTCTCAACCGTAGCTCACACCTGACTGACTACACTGTACAAGTTGAAACTTGTCACATACTGTTACTAAGGTTCAAAGCTCCTCTCCCTGTTTTGAAGATCCCTGCCTTTCCATTGGATGGCCCTAGGCAGCAGCATTCACCATATTTTTGGATCACAATGGAAAGGTTTTGTTTCACACATCACTTCTGGTATGGCAATTTCTGTCAAATAAAAACATTATGGTGTGTCCTCATCTACCTTATTCACTGGACCTGGCACTGTGTGACTTCTGGCTCTTCCCTAAAGTCAAAATGACCATAAAAGGTAAATGTTTTGAATCAATCCAGGACATTAAGACAGCCATGACAGCACAACTAAAGATACTCAGGAAAGAGGATTTCCAGAACTGCTTTGGAAAGTGGCAAGAATGATGGGATAAGTGTGTTTGAAAGGAGAGGGGTTAATGGAAGTGTGTCTTTTACTGTAATATATTTTTTTTAAAATCTAAACATTCACTGTATTGTTTGATCACACCTTGTAGATGGCAGCTCTTGTGCAAACCACAATGTTGAAATAATGGGAGAAGGATCTACTCCCAGTAATGAGAAGGTAAGACTTACTTTCCTGGATACACAAAGACAAAGTGAAACATCTGTTATGACAGTGCAATGATTTTCAGCAGCAAATCTAATGAAGACGGTTGCTCTTTATATCAGGCCAAGCTAAATGGGATTTTCTGCTTTCTCTGCCCTCTCTCCAATATAATTATAAAACCTTAGTAGTTCCTTTGTGCTCAGTGAGTGTTGATGTTGGGTGAGTTGGAAGAAAAAGGACAATAAGTAACTCACCAACTGAAGACATGGCTATTCCAAATTTGAAAACTCACTCTCCTTTACATAAACTTTAATGATTGAGATCCTTCAAGGATGAGCTTCAGGATATTTTCTCCCCCTCACTTTCTAAAACCTTTTATTGAGGCTCTCATTCAAATAATTATATACTGTTATAAATATATGTAAATACCACAAATATATGTCTTCAGTACAAACTTTTCTTCATAGCTCTAGATCAATATATTTGCAAGTGCCTTCCTGATTCATCTCCTTGGATGTTTACTAAAGTATGTCAAATTCATCATGTCAAGACTAGATTAAAGACTCTTCACTGACCACTCCCTTCACTGTGCCCTAACAGATCAAATGTAGTTGTTTCTCATCTAATGAACCTGAAACATGGCAGTTACATTTGACTTCTTCTCCTTTAGCTCCCATATCCAATTCATTACCAAGACACTTACGAATTAAACATTTCTTAAAGATATCCATTTCCCTATGTGTCAAACACAATTTTAGTCCAAGCTATAATCATTTTCATGAAACAATATACTTCTATATGTATGGACGTTGTGCATATCCATGTGAATAATGAGGAAGGGTTTTCAGAGATAATCAGTAGCTCATATGAATTTCAAGCTCCTTAAAATAATTTTGATGTTAGAGTTTCAGAGAAGCAAATATTAATTATTTACCAAGGTGTTTAGCATAATGGTTAAGAACATAGACTCAGGATCCAGATTACCCATCTCAAATCCTGGCTCTGCTACCATTTACTGTTGAACTCTGGGCAAATTACTTAACCTACCTATGCCTTAGTTTCCTCAATTATGAAAGGAATGATAATAATAGTACCATCCTCATCAGAGCTATTGAGAGGGTTAATTAAATTATGTATACAGAGTACTTAAAATGGTACCTGGTACATAATAAGTACTATGGGTATGTACCGTGTTTTCCGAAAATAAGACCTAGCCGGACAATCAGCTCTAATGAATCTTTTGGAACAAATATTAATAAAATACCTGGTCCTATTTTATATTGTATTATACTATATAAGACCCAGTCTTGTATCATAGTAAAATAAGACCGGGTCTTATATTAATTTTTGCTCCAAAAGACACATTAGATCTGATTGTCCGCCTAAGTCTTATTTTTGGGGAAACACTGTAGTAGGAAGAAGAATGCTCTCTTAAAAACTGTCCCATGTCCCAATCCCTTGAATTCATAAATATGTTATCATATAGCACAAGAGACTTTGCAGATGTGATTATGATTAAGGACCTTGAGATGGGGAGATGTGAGATGATGCATTTGAAATAGACTTAGATAATGACATATTTCAGGCCTGGAATGGCAAACACTTTTATATATGCTTCTGCTCCCCTATCAACAACTTATTGTAACCTCATTCCCACCATCCTCATCTACTTTGAGTAAAGACAGAGACACTAAATCTTTCTCCACTCATCCCTCCAGATAGCCACCACTAACCAATTGTTACTGGTACACAAAACTAAACTAATTTTTCTTCTCTGAGTTTTATATGGCTAAAGGGCATTTCAAGTGGAGGAAAGAGCATGGGTCAAACAGTAAATGCCCAGTTATGATGAAGCCTGAGGAAGATAGGTTGGAATTAGGTGTATGCTAAGATTGGTAGAAAGTTACATTGGACAAGCAATAGTAAATATTGATAATACTAATGATAAGAGATATGAAGCATTCATTTTCTGTTCGTTATATAAAAGGCACTAGACAACTTAATTCATGTAACTCTATGACATAGATACTGTTACTATTTCTATGACACAGATACGAAAACTAAGCTATGGAGCAGTAAGTATGTGCAAGGATTCATGCCTAGTAAGCAGTACATTTGGTAGATCTGGTTTTCAAATTTGGGCAGTCTTGCTCCAGAGCCTGCACCCTTAGCTTCTCCCTTACACTGGGAATTGATCTGGGTTAAATTGTGGAGCATCTTGAATGACAGGACCTATTCTATAGGCAATGAGTAATTATAAAAGATTTTTAAATAAGATGTGATCCTGTCAAAGCTGTGCTTCTGGAAGACTGATCTGGCATCAGTACATAAGTAGATTTAGTAGACCACAAGAAGGAGAGCAAAACTAGGAGGAGGATTCCCATTAAAAGATAGGGATAAAGAGACACGAAGGAGAGTTTTGAAGGGGGCGGTCATATTAGGTTTGGAAGAGACGCCTAAGCTGCTTAGCTGGGAATAACTTTAGCAAATTATCAAGTGAAGTTTTGAACTAAAATCAATTTATGTAGCTCTAAAAGCCCAGTGTGGGGGGATGAGTTGGTTGCTTTAATAGTTTCTAAATTGAGTAATGCCATGTCACAGAAAGAGTTGTAAAGATGCCTCAGCCATGGATGGGTTTTATCTATAGTGTCTTTTTCAGGGTGTAAATGTATTTGTATTAGTTTTATGTATATAACCATAAGAAATTAGATAATGACAGAGAAAAAGTACCTCATAAAATTGGCAATGATTTTCTAGCACAGATCCTAGCAGGATGTCAGGGGACCAGAGCACTCTAAGATAATTTACTTCAGTTTCCCTTCCCTCTCTGTGGATGGCTACTCTAGAGAAGGCCCATAGACAGGATAGGTTCATAATTAAAATCATGATAGCTATAATGTTCCAAGACAAAGAAAGTTTTGGATGACATATCGTCCAGTATAGTTTTTTTGTTTGTTTGTTTTTTAAGAATCTTTTTTTGTAAGATAGAGTATGCACTCTTTTACTTAAGTCTATATGAAGAATAAATTTCACTCTGTAGTAACATGATCCTAAAAGTCAAATATCTATTTTCTCAGTATGGCTTAACTCCTTTAAGGTACAATATACTAGGCATTGGAAGAGCAGTAGAAAGAAGACCACATTTGGATTTACGGGTTGTGAAACTCACTTAAATTTACTTAAAGGTCTCTCAGCCTGTTTCCTCATCTCTAAAATAGACACAATTATTTGCTTTGTACTATTAAAAGATGAAATGAAAGACTGGCTGTGAGAATGTTTTGTAAACTATAGAGCACCCATATAAATGCTAGTGTTGTCATTTTTGTTGTTGTCATTACCCCCATAAGATTTACATAAAAACCTCCTTTAATTTTCTCTCCCATAAATTAAATAATCTCAGGATACTGATTTCTCTGCTACAGTCTTCTTTATTCCCAACCAAGTACTTTTGGGCCAAGGCTGATTCTGAGGCTTGCGACCACCAAGAGCCTCATCTCACGGAGATTATTTACCAAAGGCACCACCAACAATAGCAGTCTGTTGGAGAACTGATTTGGCTTGTTAAATGCCTTCAACTTCATTATTAGAAGCAGCTGCTGCAAATATTAGTCAATGTTCTACTATGTGCCTTTGGAAAAAATAAAATGAAAATTCTTAGATCATAATTTAAAAAGTAGTAGTAGTAGCAGTACTAGTAGTAGAAGTACTAGTAGTATAGTGGTAGTAGCAGTTGTAGTTTAAGCCACTGCCGGTCAGCAATCCTTTACCCTGCCTAAACCTTTTAATAACTGAGGAGCCTCTGCATACAAGTGCCTATGGCCCACCTTTGGTCAGTTTACTCAGAATAGCTTTGGCTGAGGTTTGTGTATTAGTATTATTTAAAGTACTTACTGGTGAGTCTGATATGCATCCAAAGCTAAACAACAACAACAAAAAAAATACTGTGACTCTTATACAGATACAACAGTTATAAACCATGATTCCTCTCCACAAATAACACCAGCCAATTGAATAAAGTAGAACTTATGTGCATAGGAATTATTAACTTCACAGGATAGCTGATGCCAAATGCTCATCAGAGTTGTCCCTAAATATAAATAGTAAGGAGATACAAATCAAATATGAAGTCATGAAAAAAAGGCTTCATGGAAGTATTGAAACTTGTGCTGGGAGGGAGAACAGGTTTTGAACTTAAACAAATAAAGGTGCATCCTTTATAAAGGAACCCACATGAGCAAATCCACTAAAGTTGGGCATATAATGTGTAAGTGAAAAACTGACCCTTAAACCCACTTTTGGTGGTGGAAATAGAAGACAGTTCAGTGATTTGACAGCAGTTTCTGTGTTGATGAGAATCTTAAGAGATGAAAGAGTCTTATTATTCAGACATAGATAGATTATTGGTTCCATTTCCTGCTCATAGATTTTCTCCGAAGGACTTTGGGGTTGAAAAATGCCAACCCCTCTTTCCTCTAGGGTAAATGAGAGCATAGAAAAGATGAAGATGGGGTAGAGTTGAGGAGTCAATCAGAGATGTCACTGGACTGGGCCTTCAGAAAGGGCATGGAACAGAACAGTCTAGGTCTGAGTAAATGGTTAGCTATTGTGGCCCCACAAGCCTTCAACTAGTCCATCTGCTTGTCTTTGACTCCTTTGTACTTTCTTTAGCATGGTGGTTCTCAGACTGGAGGGCCACAAATCAAATTCCTAAGCACCACTCTCAGGATTTCTGATTTGATATATCTGGGGTAAAGCCTGAGAATTTGAATAACTCACAAGTTTCCAAGTGATAATGATGCTCTGGTCTAGATGTACACTTTAAGAACTACTGGGCCAGCATTTCATGTTGTGTTCTGTGTTAGTATTTAGGAAAGGTGTATATAAAGTCTCCATCTCAGCTGAACTAACGGGAAATGAGGATAGGAATGTTTGCTCACAACTAGATAATCTGGACCTAGAAAGGTGATCATATAATCCTGGGAGCTGACATAGTGTTGGCTGCAAGAACCAACATAAGATAATTCCAGGGGTAAAGAGATCTGAGTTACACCATAGTGTCATCACACCTCTGTGCATTTAGTGCTTTGCTTCGATTATGGAAACAATTTTCTTTTTATGTGTCAGGGAACCCAGGATGCTGATCTTAGTTAAGGAGAAGGAGATGTACACAGGAGATATAGACTAAGGCCAGATACACTGGAGAGTTCTAAACTTGAAATTAAAAGGCATAGATTTGAATAAATGCTCTAATACTTGTCAATAGTATGCTTTTAATCTTGTAATTTAACCTTCTTGAGCTTTAATTTATAATGTATGAAATTAGCATTATGATGACAATAATGATTATGACAAATGGGCTTTGCCTACACAAAAAATAGCACAAGAGACTACAAACCATGGAGCAGGTTTTGTGCCTCCTCCTAAAATAATGTCCCACACCTTGGACACACTGTTTTGGTTGGCAGGAGAGCCAGCAGCAGTAAATGTCCTGCATCTCCTCATAGCAATGATTAGATCCTATCAGATATTCAGGATGAAGCATAAGCAGTTCAATGTGGTTACCGTCATATGAGAAGGATGTTCAGGAACTTTCAAGGTCCAAAGTTAGGAGGAGAATGGCAGAGGGAAGGCTTCATGGAGTAGGTAATTTGGGGCTAAGTCTTGATGAGTAAATGATAGTGTGCCAGTCAGTCAATAGAGAAAAGACATTGTGCACAGAGAGAACATCATGTATAAATGCATAGATATTGAAACAAGATGTCATGATCAGTGAATGTCCAGTAGTTGTGTGAAATCATGGTGTATGCTCTTACTGGGGAAAAAAGAGGAGGGGTCAGTGTAAGTCAGTCAAGGACTGATGTTCCCTGTCAGAAAGCCACAAGGTGTTGAGCTGAGCATTGAGTATTGCCCTTTATCTAATCAGGGAACATCCTAGCGATGCCAGCCTGACACCTGGGTACAGAAACAAAAACAAAATGTGAGTTCAAAAAATTAGCATCTCTCTTCATGTATAGCAAGTCTGGTTTTCATACTTTAAGAAGTATAGCTCATTTAAGAAAAACTTGAATAGAAGTTGTACTAGGGAGATAAATGGAGGATAACAAAAACCACATGTGAAACTGTGGGCAATCCTGCAACCTCTCCAGACTTGTTTACTTGATTTTAAAATTAGGGGATAGGAGGTCTGACCTGTGGTGATATTAGTGATTTTTAGTCCATTAATCACTGAAGCTCTCTGTTCTCTTCCTCTAATGTCTATGAACTCCTCTGACTGCTGCTTTGATCAGTTGCGGTACAAGGTTGGTGGGGCAAGATTAGGAGGGTGATTTAACTACATTCTTGGCTTCTGGAGAAACCATGTCCTCAGGCTCAGTGAGAAAGGGGGATGGACCTGTGGCTTATAAGTAGGCTTGGGATTATCAGTGAACATCAATTATTAGAATCCCTTTATCTATAATAAATGGTTTCAAATCTAACACTTATCTGTTCTAGGCTTTGAGAAAATCCTTGTGGAAATTCTTGCAAACACAAATAATTATTATTTTCACTGGGACGATATGGTGAAATATTTATTTCTTGTCTCATTACTATGTCCCAACATTCAGAGAGAGACTCTGCCCACAGGGAGCTTTTCTCCTGAGTAGTACTTTTTAATCTTGCATTTCTGAAGTACAGATGGATTTGTACTGTTTTCAGCATCTTTCTTCTCACTTGTTTTTGTCACAAAATGAAGGAGTTGGATGGGAGAGAGAGACCCATTTATGGAACTATTGAATAAGAGATGGATTCCTAAATTAGTTTTAGTTGAGAGTTTAATAACAATTCACTGAAAATGAGGGAAAACAGTGCTAAGACTTCCTTCCCTTCTGCCAAGAGCATACTAGGGTTTGTCTGTTTCTGGTGGAATATAAGGATGTATGAGAAAACACAGGCTCCTGAGAGTTGGGAAAACCCAAAGTCAATGATATTAGGTGAGGTGGCAGACATCTTGACAGGTAGGCAGTAAGTCGGATAGGCACTAGATCAATAGGTCAAGGGGAAATGTTAAATGAGAAATCAGGTAAATGTGTAGGTATATTAGTAATGGCTAGAACAAGGAGGAGGCAGAAAACACAACCTGCAGGATAAGTCTCCCCTGAATGGTGACACAAAGCTGGTGATACCAAGCCTTGGGGCAATAGGAGGACTAGGTCATGGTTAAATTATTCAAGTGAGAAAACTGTGGAGAGGCTTAAGTACTGGAGTACTACTGTGTGAGGGATATACAGGAACTCTCTGCATTATCTCCATTTTTTTTTTTTGAAAACCTAAAACTGTTCTAAAAAATAAAGATTATTTTAAAAACAGCAAATATCTTGAGCCTTTATTATGTGCTTATCACTATCTAAGTCCAGCATACACCATCTATTTACTTAATTGTTCAATGCCAGTATACATGTGTTTGCTACTTAAATAAAGAAAGACTACTTTCTTTATTTTTCTAGGAAGAAATAAAAGTTAGATAAAATGCAGAAAATTGAATCTCTGCTCTCCTCTGGGACACAAAAGGAATATATTTTTCTAGGAGAACCCACTCTAAAAACTTATTATAAGATTATATAAGTAATGCAAGAAATTCTCTCCTTATTCATCATTAGCATCTTAGATGGGCTGTCATCTTCTTTGATAAGTGTCCTCTGACACCTAACCCTGAAATGTAGGCTAGGTGAATCCCCTCAGTGCTTCTCCACACCTTGTACCCATTTATGCAGTTATCCAGTGTGAACATAACCCCCATCTTAGATTGTTAGTTCCCAAGCTCAGAAATGCTGCCTCCCTTCTCTTGAGACCCTGAACACCACGACAGTCCTCACTCAATAAATGAATAAATGAATATTGAATGAGTGACATAGAAAATGTGCATGGTCTTTGGCAGGAAAAGAGTTCTACGCATGTCAGTAATTAAGAATATTGAAACAGCTACATTCAATTCAGGTGCAGGCTAACTTTGTGGATTTTTAAAGCAATTCCCATCCCCCAACCCCTTCCTCTTGGCAACTATCAACTTGTTCTCTATATCTATGGGTCTGTTTTTCTGTTTTGTTTTTTTTTTAATTTCACATACAAGTGAAATCATACAGTATATGTCTTTTTCTATCTGACTATTTCAATTAGTGTAATACCCTGAGTCCATTCATGTTGTCACATTGGCAAGGTTTCATTATTTTTTATTACTGAGAAATATTCCATTGCATATATGAGGATGTCACATCTTCTTTATTTATTTATCTATTGACAGACATCTAGGTTGCTTCCCATTTTGGTTATTACTAGTAATGCTGTGATAAACAAAAGTATGCATATACTTTTTCAGACTAATATTTGGTTTTCTTTTGATAAATATCCAGCAATGAAAATGCTGGATGATATGACAGCTCTATTTTTAATTTTTTGAGGAATCTCTATGTTGTTTTCCATAGAGGCTGCACAAATTCATAATCACACCAACATTGCACGAGTTCCCTTTTCTCCACGTCCTCGCCAGCACTTGCTATTTGTTGGTTTACTGATGATAGCCATTCTGAGGTAGTATCACATTGTCATTTTAACTTGAATTTCCCTGATGATTAGTGATGTTGAGCAACTTTTCACATGTCTGTTGGCCATCTATATGTCCTCTTTGAAGGAATGTCTATTCAGGTCCTCTGCCCATTTTTAAATTGGAGTGTTTGTGTTTTTGGGTATTAAGTTTGTGAGTTTCTTATATATTTTATCGGATGTATCACTTACCAGTATTAACACCTTATTGGGTGTATCATTTGCCAGTATTTTCTCCCATCTGCAGGTTGCCATTTTGTTTTGTTGATGGTTTCATTCCCTGTGCAAAATCTTTTTAGTTTGATATAATCTGATATATTTTTTCTTTGTTGCCCTTGCCTGAGAAGACATATCCAAAAATATGCTAAAACTAATGTCAAATAGTTTACTGCCTATGTTTTCTTCTAGGAGTATCATGGTTTGGGGTCTTGCATTTAAGTCTTTAATCCATTTTGAGTTTATTTTTGTATATGGTATAAAAAAATTGTCCAGTTTTGTTTTTTGCATGTATCTGTCCTCATTTTTCTACACCATCTATTGAAGAGACTATCTTTACCACGTTGCTTATTCTTGCCTGTTTTGTCATAGATTAATTGAACATATAAGCAAGGATTTATTTCTGAGCTCTCTATTCTATGCCATTGATCTATGCCAGTGCCATCCTGTTATTGCAGTTTTGCAGTATAGTTTGATATCAGGAGGATGATGCCTTCAAATTTGTTCATTCTCAAGATGTTTTGGCTACTTGGAAACTTTTTTGGTTTCATACAAATTTTAGGATTAGTTGTTCTAATTCTGAGAAGGATGCCATTGGTATTTTAATAGGGATTGCATTGAATCTGTGTATTGTTTTAGGGAATAAAGACATTTTAACAAGATTAAACCTACCAACCCATGAGCAAGGTATAATCTTTCATTTATTTGTATCTTCTTCAATTTCTTTCTTCAATGTCTTATTGTTTTAATGTCTTACAGGTCTTTCACATATTTTGTTAAACTTATTCCTAGGTATTTTATGCTTTTGGACGCAATTGCAAATGGGATTGTTTTCTTTTTTAAAAAAAGATTTTTTAATGGGAAGGGGAACAGGACTTTATTGGGGAACAGTGTGTACTTCCAGGACTTTTCCAAGTCAAGTTGCTGTCCTTTCAATCTTCGTTGTGGAGGTTGCAGCTTAGCTCCAGGCCCAGTTGCCATTAGGTACAGGGGGTGCACCATCCCTTGTGGGAGTCGGACCAGCAACCTTGTGGTTGAGAGCCAGCACTCCAATCAACTGAGCCATCTGGCCACCCAGGAGCTGAGTGACAGCTCATTGACTTTAGTTTGTGGAAGGTGCAGCTCCCTAGCACATGTGGGAATCGAATCGGCAGCCCAGTTGCTCAGAGCTCAAGCTCTAACCAACTGAGCCACCCGTCACCCTGGATTATTTTCTTAATTTCTCCTTCTGATCATTCATTATTACTATAAAGAAACACAACAGATTTCTGCAAATCAATTCTGTATCCTGCAACTTGACTGAATTTATTTATTAATTCTAACAGTTTTGTTGTACTCCTCAGGTTTCTACATATAGTATCATCTCATCTGAAAATAATGAGAGTTTTACTTCTTCCTTTTCAATGCAGATGTCTTTTATTTATTTTTTCTTGCTCAATTGCTGAAGCTGGGACTTCTAATAATATGTTGAATAGAGGAGGTATAGTCTTGTTCCTGATATTAGAGAAAAGGCTTTATATTTTCCCCATTGAGTATGATATTATTATCTGTGGGTTTGCCATATACAGCTTTTACTAGTTGAGATATAAATATCCATTTTTTTTGAGTTTTTCATAAAAGGATGCTGAATTGTGACCAAAGCTTTTTCCGCATCTATTAAAATGATCACGTTTTTCATCCTTTTTTTTGTTAATGTGACATATCATGCTGATTGATTTAAGGGTATTGAACCATCTTTGTATCCCTGTGATGAATCCCACAACTTGGTCAAGGTATATAATCCTATCATATATTGTGAATCTGGCTTTGTGAATCTAATATTTTTTTGAGAATTTTTGCATCTATGTTTCTCAAGGACACTGGCTTGTAATTTTTTTTGTTTGTTTTAGTAATGTCTTTGTCTGGTTTTCATATCAGGATGATACTGGCTTCATAAATCAAACAAATTTGGAAGTGTTCCTTCTTAAATTTTTTGAAATAGCTTAAGAAGGACTGGTATTAATTCTTCTTTGAATGTCTGGTGGGATTAACCTGTGAAGCTGTATGGTTCTGGACTTTGATTTGATGGGAGCTTTTTGATTATGGCTCCAATTTCATCTCTAGTAATAAGTCCATTTAGATTTTGTATTTCTTCCTGGTTCATTCTTAGAAGGTCATATACTTCTAGAAACATAACCATTTTTTGTAGATTGTCAAATTTCTTGGTGTATATTTGTTCATAGTATTCTTTGACAATTCTTTGTATTTTTGTGTTGCTGGTTGCAACTTGTCTTTCATTTATAGTTGCACTTATTTGGGCTTTCTCTCTCTTTTACTTGATGAGTTTGGCTAAAAATTTGTCAATATTATTTATGTTTTCAAAGAACTATGTTTTAGTTTTATTGATCTTTTATATTATTTTTTAATATTTCTGTTTCATTTATTTCCATTCTGTTCTTTGTTATTTTCTTCTGTCTATTGCTTTGAATTTTGTTTATTCTTTTCATAGTTCCTTTAGGTGTAAAGTTAAGTTACTTATTTGGGATTTGTCTTTTTTCTTGAGGTAGGTCTGTATAGCTATGAACTTCCCTCTTAAAATTGTTTTTGCTACACCCCATAAAGTTTGAAAGTTTTGTTTTCATTTTCATTGGTTTCAAGACAGTTTTTGATAACCTGTTTCATTTACACATTGGTTGTTTAGTACAATGTTGTTTAGTCTCCAAATATCGGTGTCTTTTTCCAGTTTTCTCACTGCAATTGATTTCTAGTTTAATGAAATTGTTGTTGGAAAAGCTGCTTCATTTGATTTAAACCTTCTTGACTATAGTGAGACTTGTTTTGTGGTATAATATCTGATTCATTCTGGAGAATGTGCACTTGAAAATTGTGTATTCTGAAGTTTTAGGATGAAATGTTCTAGAAATGCTATTAACTCAATCAGATCTGGTGTGATATTTAAGGACAATTATTTCATTAATTTTCTGTCTGTATGATATTCATTGATGTGAGTGGGGTATTACAATCGCCTACTATCATTGTATTACTGTGAATTTCTCCTTTATTTCCATTAATAATTGCTTTATATATTTAGGTGCTCCTATGTTCAATGTGTAGATATTTACAATTGTTATATTCTCTTCTTGGATTGACCCCTTTATAATTATGTAATGTACTTTCTTTTATTCTTTACATTTTTTTGTTTTAATTTGTTATGTCTGACGTGAGTATTGCCACCCCAACTTTCTTCCTTTATTCTTTTTTTACTTTCTTTTTCTGTTTTATTATTATTATTATTATTATTATTATTATTATTATTATTCATCTCAGGTGTATAAAACACCCTAATGATTAGACATGTGTCCAACTTTATTTTCATTTCTATTTTCTTTTTTTTTTGCCAATTAAATTTTATTGGGGTTACAATTGTTAGTAAAGTTACATAGATTTCAGTTGTACAATTCTGTATTGCATCATCTATAAATCCCATTGTGTGTTCACCACCCAGAGTCAGTTCTCCTTCCATCAACATATATTTGATCCCCTTTACCCTCATCTACCAGCCTCCTCCCTCCTTACCCTCTGGTAACCACCAAACCATTGTCTGTGTCTAAGAGTTTTTGTTTCTCATTTGTTTCCTTGTGCTTTTGTTGTTTTTGGTATACATACCACACATAAGTGAAATCACATGGTTCTCTGCTTTTTCTGTCTGACTTATTGCAGTTAGCTTTATAATCTCAAGATCCATCCATGATGTCACAAATCGTCCTATTTCATCTTTTCTTTTTTTTTTTTTTTTTAATTAATTTTATTGGGGTGACAATTGTTAGTAAATTTACATAGATTTCAGGTGTACAATTCTGTATTACATCGTCTATAAATCCCATTGTGTGTTCACCACCCAGAGTCAGTTCTCCTTCCATCACCATATATTTGATCCCCTTTACCCTCATCACCCACCCCCCACCCCCTTACCCTCTGGTAACCACTAAATTATTGTCTGTGTCTATGAGTTTTTGTTTCTCATTTGTTTGTCTTGTTCTTTTTGGTTTATATACCACATATCAGTGAAATCATAGGGTTCTCTGCTTTTTCTGTCTGACTTGTTTCACTTAGCATTATTCTCTCGAGATCCATCTATGTTGTCACAAATGTTCCTATATCATCTTTCCTTAACGCCGAATAGTATTCCATTGTGTATATGTACCACAACTTTTTTATCCATTCATCTATCGAAGGACATTTTGGTTGTTTCCATGTCTTGGCCACCGTAAACAAAGCTGCAATGAACATTGGCGTACACGTGTCTCTATAGAGAAATGCTTTTATATTTTTGGGGTAGATACCCAGGAGAGCGATTGCTGGGTCATATGGTAATTCTATTCGTAATTTCTTGAGGAACCTCCACACTGCCTTCCATAGCGGCTGCACCAGTCTGCATTCCCACCAACAGTGTATGAGAGTTCCTTTTTCTCCACAGCCTCTCCAACACTTGTTACTATTTGTTTTGTTGATGAAAGCCATTCTGACTGGGGTGAGGTGATATCTCATTGTGGTTTTCATTTGCATTTCTCTGATGATTAGCGATGTTGAGCATTTTTTCATATGTCTATTTGCCATTTGTATATCCTCTTTGGAGAAATGTCTCTTCAGGTCCTCTGTCCATTTTTCAATTGGGTTGTTTGTTTTTTTGTTGTTGAGTTTCATGAGTTCCTTGTATATTTTGGATATTAGCCTCTTATCAGAGGAACTGTTTGCGAAAATCTTCTCCCATTCAGTTGGTTGCCTCATTATTTTGTCAATAGTTTCTTTTGCTGTGCAGAAGCTTTTCAGTTTCATATAATCCCATTTGTTTATTTTAGTTTTTACTTCCATTGCCTTTGGAGTCAAATTCATAAAATGCTCTTTGAACCCAAGGTCCATAAGTTTAGTACCTATGTTTTCTTCAATGCAGTTTATTGTGTTAGGTCTTATGCTTAAGTCTTTGATCCATTTTGAATTAATTTTGGTACATGGTGACAGATAGCAGTCCAGTTTCATTCTTTTGCACGTAGCTATCCAATTCTGCCAGCACCATTTATTGAAGAGGCTGTCTTTCGTCCATTGTATGTTTTTAGCTTCCTTGTCAAAAATTATCTGTCCATATTTATGTGGTTTTATTTCTGGGTTCTCAATTCTATTCCATTGGTCTATGTGTCTGTTTTTCCGCCAATACCAAGCTGTTTTGATTATTGTAGCCCTGTAGTACAAGGAAAAATCAGGGAGTGTGATACCTCCAGTATTGTTCTTTTTTTTTTTTAATATTGCTTTGGCTATTCGGGGTCTTTTGTGGTTCCAAACAAATCTGATGATTTTTTGTTCTATTTCTTTAAAAAATGCCATTGGGATTTTAATGGGGATTGCATTAAATCTGTATATGGCTTTGGGTAATATGGCCATTTTAACTATGTTGATTCTTCCAATCCATGAGCACGGAATGTCTTTCCATTTCTTTGTGTCTTCTTCAATTTCTTTCAAAAATGTCTTATAGTTTTCAGCATATAAATCCTTCACATCCTTGGTTAAGTTTATTCCTAGGTATTTTATTCTTTTTGCTGCAATTGCAAAAGGAATTGTTTTTTCTATCTCTTTTTCTGAGATTTCATTGTTGGTATATAGGAAAGCAATGGACTTTTGTACGTTGATTTTGTAGCCAGCAACTTTACTGTATTCATTGATTGTTTCTAATAGCTTTTTGGTGGAGTCTTTAGGGTTTTCTATATATAGCATCATGTCATCTGCAAAGAGTGACAATTTAACTTCTTCATTCCCAATTTGGATGCCTTTTATTTCTTTCTCTTGCCTGATAGCTCTGGCGAGGACTTCCAACACTATGTTGAAAAGCAGAGGTGATAGGGGACAACCTTGTCGTGTTCCTGAACGTAGAGCAAAGGGCTTCAGCTTTTCACCATTAATTATGAGATTAGCTGAGGGCTTGTCGTATATGGCCTTTATTATGTTGAGGTATTTTCCTTCTATACCAATTTTAGTAAGTGTTTTAATCATAAATGGATGTTGTATCTTATCAAATGCTTTTTCTGCATCAATTGATAGAATCATATGATTTTTGTCCTTTATTTTGTTTATGTGATGTATGACATTGATGGATTTGCGAATGTTGAACCATCCTTGTGCCCCGGGGATGAACCCCACTTGGTCGTGATGAATAATCTTTTTAATGCATTGTTGTATTCGATTTGCTAGAATTTTGTTTAGGATTTTAGCATCTGTATTCATCAGAGATATAGGTCTGTAGTTTTCTTTTTTTTTGTTGTCCTTACCAGGTTTTGGTATCAGGGTAATGTTGGCCTCATAAAATGAGTTAGGGAGTACTGACTCTTCTTCAATTTTTTGGAAGAGTTTGAGCAGGATTGGTATTAGATCCTCTTTGAAGGTTTGGTAGAATTCACTGGTGAAGCCATCTGGTCCAGGACTTTTGATTTTGGGAAGGTTTTTGATGACTGATTCAATTTCCTTACTGGTGATCGGCCTGTTAAGATTTTCCAGTTCTTCATGATTCAGCCTTGGAAGGCTATATGTTTCTAAGAACTTGTCCATTTCTTCTAAGTTATTAAATTTGGTGGCATATAGTCCTTCATAGTATTCTTGGATAATCCTTTGTATTTCTGTGGTGTCCGTGATAACTTCCCCTTTTTCATCTCTGATTTTGTTAATTAGTGTCTTCTCTCTTTTTATCTTAGTGAGTCTAGCCAAGGGTTTGTCGATTTTGTTAATCTTTTCAAAGAACCAGCTTTTTGTCACATTAATTTTTTCTATTGTCTTTTTGTTCTCTATTTCATTTAGTTCTGCTCTGATTTTTGTTATTTCCTTTCTTCTGCTGACCTTGGGTTTCGCTTGTTCTTCTTTTTCTAGTTTTTTAAGGTGTAACATGAGGTTATTTATTTGGGATTTTTCTTGTTTCTTGAGATGGGCCTGTAATGATATAAATTTCCCTCTTAAAACTGCTTTCGCGGCATCCCAAAAATTTTGGTAGGATGTATTTTCATTGTCATTTGTTTCTATGTATCTTTTGAGCTCTCCTCTAATTTCTTCTTTGACCCAGTCGTTCTTTAAAAGTATGTTGTTTAATCTCCAGGTATTTGTGTTTTTTCCTGCTTTCTTTTTGCAGTTGATATCCAATTTCAAAGCTTTGTGATCAGAGAATATGCTTGGTATGATTTCAATCTTCTTAAATTTGCTGAGGCTGATTTTGTGTCCCAATATATGGTCTATCCTTGAGAATGTTCCATGTACACTAGAAAAGAATGTATAGTCTGATGTTTTAGGATGAAGTGCTCTATATATGTCAATTATGTCCAATTCCTCTAATGTGTCATTTAGGGCTGCGATTTCGTTATTTATCTTCTGTTTGGATGATCTATCCATAGCTGTCAATGATGTATTTAAGTCCCCTAGTATAATTGTGTTTTGGTCAATTTCTCCCTTTAGTTCTGCTAGTAGTTGCTTGGTATATTTCGGTGCTCCCTGATTGGGGGCATAAATATTGATGACTGTTATGTCTTCTTGTTGTATAGTCCCCTTTACCATTATGAAATGTCCATCTTTGTCTCTTGTTATCTTTTTCACCCTGAAGTCTGTTTCATCGGAAATCATTATGGCTACACCTGATTTTCTCTGGGTAACATTTGCTTGGAGTGTCAATTTCCACCCTTTCACTTTGAGTCTATGCTTGTCCTTGTAGCTGAGATGTGTCTCTTGTAGACAGCATATGGTTGGGTTTAGTTTTTTGATCCAATCTGCTACTCTGTGTCTCTTTATTGGTGAGTTCAGTCCATTTACATTCAGGGTGATTATTGATATGTGAGGATTTCCTGTCATTCTGTCTTTAGTTTTCTGGTAAGGCTGTGTCTCCATTGTTTCTTTGCCTTTTTGTTGTTGTCTGTTATTTCTGTGTGGTAGTATTCTATGATGTTTCCCTCTGTTTCTTCTTTTATTACAGTATATATTTCAGATTTGGATGTTTTTTGAGTGGTTACCCTTGAGTTTATATAAAAGAAAGTTTGATATTTAGAGTATTCCAGTTTCTTCAGTACGCTTACTTTCTCTATTCCCATATTCCAGTTCAGGCCTTTACGCTCCCCCTTTTTATGTTTCGGTTGCCACAAGTTGTCCCTGTTGATGGTTGTCTAATAGCCTCCTTTAGTATTTCTTGTAGTGCAGGTCGTGTATTAGAAAATTCCCTCAGCTTCTGGATGTCTGGAAAGGTCTTTATTCCTCCTTCATATCTAAAGGAGATCTTTGCTGGATATATTATTCTTGGCTCATGATTTCTCTCTTTCAATAGTTTGAATATTTGGTTCCATTCCCTCCTAGCTTGTAGAGTTTCTGCTGAAAAATCTGATGATAATCTAATGGGCTTTCCTTTGTAAGTTACCGTCTTCTTTTCCCTGGCTGCCTTGAGGATTCTTTCTTTATCATTGATTTTAGACAGCTTCAATACAATGTGCCTTGGTGAAGGCCTGTTGGGATTGAGGTAATTAGGTGTTTTATTTGCTTCTTGGATTCGAGGATCCAGTTCTGTCCACAAGTTTGGGAAGTTCTCATCGACGATTTGTTTGAATATATTCTCTGTTCCCTTCCCTCTTTCTTCTCCTTCTGGTATGCCCATTATTCTTATATTGCTCTTTCTGATGGAGTCAGAAAGTTCTTGTAGAGTTCTTTCATTTCTTTTAAGTCTCAAGTCTCTTTCTTCTTCCCTTTGTGTAAATTCCAGGTTCCTATCTTCGATGTCACTGATTCTTTCCTCCATCTGGTCAACTCTACTACCTAAGCTGGATATTTTATTGTTAATTTCTTCTATTGAGTTCTTAATCTCCAGAAATTCTATTTGGTTCTTTTTCAAGATTTCAATCTCTTTTGTAAAATGCTCATGGTGTTCTTTGATTGTGTTTCTGAGTTCATTAAACTGCCTTTCTGTGTTTTCTTGCATCTCGTTCAGTTTTTTCAGAATTGCGATCTTGAATTCTCTGTCATTTAAATCACAAAGGTCCATATCTCTAAGTTCCTTTTCTGGAGACTTTTCACTTTCTTTCTGAGCTATCTTGTTGCCTTGGTTATTCATGGCAATCACTGATTTACTCTTTCTCTTCCTAGACATCTACAGGAGTGTCTTCTGCAACAGGTTGATAGGTATGCGAAGAGCTTTTGGAGTTCCAAAGCTCTTTCTGCACCAGATTCAGAGCCCGTTTGTTTCAGCAGTTCTGTTTACTCCTGCAGGGATCCGCCCAGATAGGTGGGGCCAGGGGCGGGGTGAGTTGTGAGAGGTGGCCCAGAGCAATGGCGGCGACCACCACCACAGCCAGTCCTGCTTCCACAGCTCCCTCCCCTTTGCCGGAACTAGTTGAGCTGCGAATCTGTGTCTGCGGTCCACAGTTCTTAGAGCAGCAAATATTCTGTCCTTTGATCCGACACTGCT
This sequence comes from Rhinolophus hipposideros, assembly GCF_964194185.1. NCBI lineage: Eukaryota > Metazoa > Chordata > Mammalia > Chiroptera > Rhinolophidae > Rhinolophus > Rhinolophus hipposideros. Next base: position 34,804,221 of record NC_138070.1, read on the forward strand.
ACTTTATCGCTTCTAGCACCGGGCAGGTGGGGGCGGGGCGAGCTCTGGGAGGGTAGGGAGGGGGCGGCTAGTCTCCGTGCCTAAGGCTTCCGTTCTCTGCTCGGCAGTGAGGGCTTAAACCACTGATTTCAGCCCTCTTCCCTCAGTCTTTGCTCCGAGGTCTGCCGTGAGCGAGCGTTGGGTTCAGCGGTTTTGTATGCTGCCCCCTCAGCCCTGTGGGCCGTAAGCGGAGCCCTAGCAGTCCGAGTCCTTCCCTCTCCCGTAGCTGCGGAAGATCCGGGAGCAGCGGGCTCCGAGCACTGAGCTAGGTCTGTGTCCTGCGCCCGCGCGGCTCCGTCTTCGCTCGTGCGATTCACCCACCTGGAGGTGAATTCAGTAGTCGGCCTCTTCGTCTTGCCTGTCTGCTGTGCAGGGAGTCCTTTGTGGAGTTATTGTTGTCCGATTCGTTGTAAATTCCAGGGGAGCGTTACAGAGCCTCACCTCACGCCGCCATTTTTTTCGTCTCCCCTATTTCATCTTTTCTTACTGCCAAATATTATTCCATTGTGTACATATACAACAACTTATTTATCCATTCATCTATCGAAGGACATTTTGGTTGTTTCCATGTCTTGGCCACCGTAAACAAAGCTGCAATGAACATTGGAGCACACGTGTCTTTATGGATAAATGTTTTCAAATATTTTGGGTAGATACCCAGGAGAGGGATTGCTGGGTCATATGGTAATTCTATTCGTAACTTATTGAGGAACCTCCACACTGCCTTCCATAGTGGCTGCATCAGTCTGCATTCCCACCAAAAATGTACGAGGGTTCCTTTTTCTCCACAGCCTCTCCAACACTTGTTACTATTTGTCTTGTTGATGATAGCCATTCTGATTGGGGTGAGGTGATATCTCATTGTGGTTTTCATTTGCATTTATCTGATGATTAGTGATGTTGAGCATTTTTTTATATGTCTATTTGCCATTTGTATGTCCTCTTTGGAGAAATGTCTCTTCAGGTCCTCTGCCCATTTTTCAATTGGGTTGTTTGTTTTTTTTGTTGTTGACTTGCATGAGTTCCTTGTATAATTTGGATATTAGCCCCTTAACAGAGGCACTGTTTGCAAAAATCTTCTCCCATTCAGTTGGTTTCCTCTTTATTTTGTCGATGGTTTCTTTTGCTGTGCAGAATCTTTCAAGTTTGATATAGTCCCATTCATTTATTTTAGCTTTTCTTTCCCTTGACTTTGGAGTCAAATTCATGAAATACTCTTTGAACCCCAGATCCATTAGTTTAGTACCTATGTTTTCTTCTATGCAGTTCATTGATTCAGGTCTTATGCTTAAGTCTTTGATCCATTTTGAATTAATTTTGGTACATGGTGACAGATAGCAGTCCGGTTTCATTTTTTTGCACATGACTTTCCAGTTCTTCCACACCATTGATTGAAGAGGCTGTCTTTTCTCTATTGTATGTGTTTTGTTTCTTTGTCAAAAATTATCTGTCCATATGTATGTGGTTTTATTTCTGGGTTCTCAATTCTATTCCATTGGTCTATGTGTCTGTTTTTCTGCAAATACTATCCTGTTTTGATTATTGTTGCCCTGTAGTGCCAGCTAATGTCAGGGAGTGCGATACCTCCAGCTTTGTTCTTGTTTCTTAAGATTGCTTTGGCTATTCGGGGTCTTTTGTGGTTCCAAAAAATCTGATGATTTTTTGTTCTATTCCTTTAAAAAATGCCATTAGGATTTTGATAAGGATTGCATTAAATCTGTATGTTGCTTTCGGTAATATAGCCATTTTAACTATGTTGATTCTTCCAATCCGTGAGCATGGAATATTTTCCCATTTCTTTGTGTCTTCTTCAATTTCTTTTAAAAATTTATTGTAGTTTTCAGCATATAGGTCTCTCACATCCTTGTTAAGTTTATTCATAGATATTTTATTCTTTTTGCTGCAATTGCAAAAGGAATTGTTTTTTATTTAATTTCTTTTTCTGAGATTTCATTGTTAGTATATAGGAATGCAAAGAACTTTTGTATGTTGATTTTGTAGCCAGCAGCTTTCCTAGATTCGTTGATTGTTTCTAATAGCTTCCTGGTGGAATCTTTACGGTTTTCTATGTATAGCATCATGTCATCTGCAAAGAGTGACAATTTAATTTCTGCATTCCCAATTTGGATGCATTTTATTTCTTTGTCTTCCATGATTCCTCTGGCGAGGACTTCCACAACTGTTGAAAATCAGAGGTGATAGGGGACAGCCCTGTCGTGTTCCTGAATGTAGAGCAAAGGGCTTCTGTTTTTCACGATTAATTATGATATTAGCTGAGGATTTGTCATAATTGGCCTTTATTGTGTTAAGGTATTTTCCTTCTATACCTATTTTATTAAGTGTTATAATCATAAATGGATGTTGTATCTTGTCAAATGCTTTTTCTGCATCAATTGATATAATCATACGATTTTTGTCCTTTATTTTGTTTATGTGATATATCACATTGATGGATTTGCGTATGTTGAACCTTCCTCATTTTCCTGGAAAAAAATCCCTTTGTTCATGATGAATAATCTTTATAATGTATTGTTGCATTTAATTTACTAGAATTTTGTTTAGGATTTTTGCAACTGTATTCATCAGAGATATTGGTCTGTCATTTCTTTTTTTGTGTTATCCTTACCAGGTTTTGGTATCAGGGTAATGTTGATCTCATAAAATGAGTTATGGAGTATTGTCTTTTCTTCTATTTTTTTGGAACAGTTTGAGCAGAACTGGTATTAGGTCCTCTTTGAAGATATCGTAGAATTCACTGATGAAGTCATCTGGTCCTGGACTTTTGCTTTTGGGAAGGTTTTGGATGTCCGATTCAATTTCGTTACTGGTGATTGGTCTATTTCGATTTACCAGTTCTTCATGGTTCAGCCTAGGAAGGCTATATGTTTCTAAGAATTTGTTCACTTCTTCTAGGTTATTGAATTGGGTGGCATGTAGTCCTTCATAGTATTCTTGGATGATCCCTTGTATTTCTGCGGCATCCCTGATAACTTCCCTTCTTTCATTTCTGATTTTGTTTATTGTTGTCTCACAGCAGCCTACCCATTTATCCCCTGGTACCTACCCCTAAAGGAAGGAGAGTCTGTGAGAGGGATCCTTTCGGGTTCTTTTCTTCACCTTTGTGCTTACACCTTAAGTCTCCCTGTTTGGCCCCAAAGGATGGCTGGTTAGTCAATGATGGGTAAGGTTCCTCAAAGAAGGAAAAACCTAAGCCCGGCACAGTCGCATAGGGACCATCAGGAGAACTCACAGAGTTGACAGATGTGGGCATAGAACCTCACCTTCCCCTGGCTAAGGAGCACTTCTGCCTCTGTGGCTGCATTTCTTCCCACAACCTGCTTGGGAAGAGATTCAACGATGTGATAACATCAGTTATCCATCTACTCATATCAGTAAGTTTCAGCATAAAGGTTTTGTCCCTGGGGAGGTACACACTTCCTGAAACTTATGGTTCCACAGTTTGCTGGGTGCGCAATTGATTTGAATCAGTTTCCTAGTATAATGTATGAAATTCACAGACCTTGGCGAAAACAATGTTACTACATTGTGTGTGCATCAATAAAAGCCAGAAGGTGGCCTGATTTGGGGCTCTCAGTCCTTTGAGGCTGTGAGACCCTTTGTCCCTAGTGCATAAATCTCTTGACTTCTGTTTCTTTCTTAACCCTTCACCACACCTTTTCGTTCTCTCACTGCCCGTGTTGTGCTGGACGTGACATCTGGGACTCACATCCCGATTCTGGGACTCGCTTGTAGGTTTCGAGGAGGGAAGAACAACTATGAGTTGATATTAACCGATGGAGCCATGGCAAGGGCCCCGGGCAACTGTTGCACGATAACTACCTGATAAGGAGGTAGGGAGGTCCCGGAGAATTTAACCAAGGAAAAGTGGAATTGGATAAAACCTTACTAAACACTTTTGTATGTGAGAATGTGATTGTGTGAGTGATTGATCTTAGCTCTATGGCCTTGGCTACGGAGCTTGTGTGGGCTATAATCTGCGGTTCTGTGGTCACGTCATAAGGCAAAATGGTGATTTGGCACTTAGCCAACCATGCTCGTGGCTTATACGAGTACACTGTAGCTAAGACGGACCTTTAAGTCCCGCAAGGGAAGCGGCCAGATAAGCATCAGAGTGAACTTGAACTGAAAACTCTTTTCTTTTACTAACATGGGCAATGCTGAGAGTAAATATAGCCCTTATATTTGCCTTCTTAAACAATTTCTTAAGAAGGGAAAACATAAAACCTCAGAAAAGAAGGTAGAGGAACATCTTAAGGTGATTGGAACTCATTGTTCCTGGTTTCTAGACCTTGGAACATTGATTTAGATCAATGGGAGGAAGTCGGATGAGACCTCCATAAGGTACATTCCAATGAGGTCTCTTTGCCTGGTTTAAGCTGAGAAACATGAGAACTAGTTTGTTCAGTTTTGGAACCTCTTTAGATAGACTCAGAGGAGGAGATGGAGAGAGAATATAGAAGACCAGATGGGGGAAAGAGAGGATAGAGAAGATGAAGATAAAGAGTTTGAGACAGCGCCAACAGTAGTCCCAAAATCATTATATCTAAACTTGGAAGACTGTTTAAAGGACACTTGTCCCCCTTCCATGTGCTCATTTACCTTAACCAGCACCTTCTTTTAGGGAACAGACGTGGGGATCTTCAAGATCAGTAGTAAAAAATAAAAATCCTTTTCTCTCCAAAAGTGTATGTCCCTCGCTGAGGAATGGCACTTGCTCTTCAATATCAGCCATAGAGCATGGCATAGGTCAGGACAGACTGGAAGGGAATTTAGATGCTTTGGTGTGGGGACAGAGCCCCAGAGAGCAGTTTCCAGGCTCTTGGCCTCACGTGGAGGGGTGCTGGCTCAAGTAGTAAATGGCCATCAACTGTGATTGGCTGGCCATCAGCTGTGGCTAGTTGGCCGTCAGCTGTAACCAATGAGCCATTGGCCATTAATATAACTGCCGTGGCTATGCTAGCAGAAAAATGGGGGCTAGCAAGAAGATGGTGGCTGAGCCTGCAAGCGGTGCAGTGAGGGTTGCGAACAGTGTGGCTACTGCTTCCTGTGTCTCCAACCCAGCCGCCAGTGAGAATATAGTGGTATGACTCCCCTACCTATGGCTCCGTGGGTGTTCCTTTTTGGCCTCACCATATCCTGAGTTCTTATGTGGGGAGTGGGACCAGAGACCCCGCACGACAAATGGCGCAGTGAGCAGGGTACGGTGCCAGACAAACCTTCCCTAAAGGCGGTGAAGCAATTTGTGCTTATGAACACTCAGTCTCAGGGAGACCAGGAGGAGCAGCTGCCTGAGAGCTGGAACCCCATGGAGGGGTGAGAAGACGTGGACGGCTCCCCAATCAGCAGAGGCCGGAGAAAGCGAAGGTCGTTGCGGCCCTGTGGGCTGGGAAGTTCTTGCTGACGCAGCCCGGATGCAGGACTTGTAGTCCCAGGAAGAAATGCTTGATGAGTCCTCCTGGGAGATGAGGGTGAGGTCAAGGTCATCCCTCACCCCCAGGACAGCCCTGGTGAATGACTATGGACTATCGGGAATTGCCTTCTATCCCTAATTTAATGGACTGCTTAACTGTCTGTTGGGGAACATACCATCGTGTAGTGGAACTGGCGGATGTTTGCTTTTGTGTCTCGACCAGCCGCCATCGAAAATATGTGAGAAAGACTGGCTATGCCCAGGAAGACTGGCTGTGTCCAGAAAGACTGGTGGTACCCTAGAGAAGCCCTGGCTATGTCCAGGAAGTCTGGCTGTGCCCACAGACAGTGGCAATGCCGAGAGGCCCTGGCTGAGCTCAGGAAGTCTGGCTGTGCCCAGACAGAGTGGCAGTGCCCTGAGAGCCCAGGCTGTGTCCAGGAGGTCTGTCTGTGTCCAGAGAGAGTGGCAGTGCCCTGAGAGGCCCTGGCTGTACCCAGGGAAACTGGTGTACCCTAAGAAGCCCAGGAAGTCTGGCTGAGCTCAGAAGTACTGGTGGTGCCCTGAGAAACTCTGGCTGTGCCCAGAGAGAGTGGTAGTGCCCTGAGAGCCCTGGCTGTGTCCAGGATACTGCATCCACCTCCAGGCTCCTCGCACAGGGACCCTCGCAGAAGACGCTTGTCACGTAGAATGTGAGGCAAGACCCTGTAGGGGTGGAGTGTGGGGACAGAGCCCCAGAGAGCAGTTTCCAGGCTCTTGACCTCACGTTGCGGGGTGCTGGCTCAGGTATTAAATGGCCATCAACTGTGATTGGCTGGCCATCAGCTGTGGCTAGTTGGCCGTCAGCTGTAACCAATGAGCCATTGGCCACTAATATAACTGCTGTGGCTATGCTAGCAGAAAAAATGGGGGCTAGCAAGAAGATGGTGGCTGAGCCAACAAGCGGCAAAGTGAGGGTTGCGGATTGTGTGGCTCCTGCTTCCTGTGTCTCCAACCCAGCCACCAGTGAGACTAGTGGTATGACTCCCCTATCTATGGCTCTGTGAGTGTTCCTTTTTGGCCTCACCATATCATGCGTTCTTATGTGGGGAGTGGGACCAGAGATCAAGCATGCCACCCTGTCTGACACTTTGCCTTCCCTGTAGTCATTAGGGAATGCGAGGACCCTATTGAAGAACACACTGATGGGGTTCATGAGGCAGTTCACAATTTTTTTTCTTTCAAATTACTCAAAGAATTAAAACAGGCAGTTTTGCAATTTGGACCTACTTCACCTTATACTATAGGCCTCCTTAGAAGTATTGCTGATAGCAGTCAGCTGATTCCAATAGATTGGAATGCATTGGCAAAAACCTGTCTGACCCCTTCTCAATTTTTACAATGCAAAACCTGGTTGATTGATCATGCAGAGACTCATGGAAGATATAATGAGACTCGTAATCTTGATATCAATCAGGACCAATTATTAGGAAAAGGGGATTGGGTAGATACACAGGATCAATTGGGGATGGAAGACCAAGCTATTGATCAATTAAAACAGATTTGTCTAATGGCACAGGAAAAGATAGAGGTGGAAGGCAAAGCTCTATCTTCTTTTCAAAAGATTTTACAAGGTCCCCAGGAAACTTACTCAGATTTTATCACTTGCTTACAAGAAGCTATTAACAAACAGGTGACTAATTCTCCAGCAGCAGATATAATTCTACAAATTATGGCTTATGATAATGCTAATGAGGATTGTAAAAGGGCTATTGGAGCTCAGAAAGGAAAAATTGATGCCATGGGATATCTTCAATTATGCTAAGAAGTAGGAACAGAATGATTTAAGGCTACTACGTTGGCTCAGACAATTACAGGATTTACAAAAGGAAAAAAGAAGTTCACAGGCACCTGTTATAATTGCAGGAAAATAGGGCATACTAAAGGAGAGTGCTGTAAGAAAAGTAAAAATGGCTCTCAACCACAAAATCCCTCTGTTCCTCAGGGTTCTAAACAACCTGGCATTTTCCCTCGATGTAAGAAAGGAAATCATTGAGCATCAGAATGTAGATCAACATATCATAAAGATGGAACCCTCCTTCAGGGAAATAGGAGGCAGGGCCAGCCCCAGGTCCAGACAATAACCGGGGCATATATGAATGCCTCAAAATTACCAGGCTGTGCCTCCTTCCCCAAATTATCAGTACAACAATTAACTCCTGCCACCTAGGGAAGTGCTGCAGTAGATATCTGCACAATTCAAGATATTCTACTGCTTTCAGGAAAATCCCCCCTTCGTATGCCCATAGGAATATTTGGGCCAATCCCTCCAAATATAGTCGGACTTCTCCTTGGTCATTCAAGGTTAACATCAAAAGGAGTTACAGTCCACACTGGCATAATTGGTCCGGACTATGACGGAGAAATTCAAATTATAATGTCCTCTTCTGTTCCCTGGTCAGCAAAAGAGGAAGATGAGTTGATAAACAGATTCTGATCTCCTATACATCCCCAGAAAAAAAGGGAACACAAAAAAGAGGAACTGGAGGATTTGGAAGTACCGGTCTGGCAGGTATTTTTCTAGCAGAAAAGATATCAGGCATCCGCCCTGTTTGTCAAATTGAAATACAAAGTAAAAAATGTAAAGATCTTTTAGACACAGATGCTGATGTTCTATAATCAGCTCTCAGGAATGGCCAGCAAACTGGCAAGTCTAGGAGCCCAACATTAATATTGTTGGAGTGGGCCAAGCCTCAGGTTTGTGTCAAAGTGTCTGTCTGCATTTTTCCATGCCTTGGGCCAGAGGGACAAAAGGGATTTTTACAACCTTAGGTTGCTGACATTCCAGTGAATTTATAGGGTCAAGATCTGCTCACTCAGTGGGAGGCAGAAATCGGGATACCCCCTGGACAATAGAGTCCTCAAAATCTAAATACAATGAGTCATATGGGCTATCAGCCAGGAACAGGCTTAGGAAAATTCAATCAGGGAATCACTGAACCTATACAGCCCTTGTCTCAACAAGGACGTGAAAGACTAGGATTTAAATCAGAAAATCAGGAGCCCTTTGTGAAGGGGCCACTGTTGCGGAGCTACTGATTCCTATAGCTCTTCAATCGATTAATAACAAGCCTCTGTGGATAGAACAGTGGCCCCTCTCAAAGAAAAAGTGGATGCTTTGACAGAATTAGTACAGACCCAATGAGAACAAAACCATATAGAGCCCTCCACTAGTCCATGGAATTCACCAGTGTTTGTAATAAAGAAAAAAATCAGGAAAATGGCAAATGCTCACTGATTTGCGAGCTATTAATGATCTAATCCAACCTATGGGTCCTTTACAGCCTGGACTCCCTCAACAATCCATGATTCCTAAAAATTGGCCATTAGTAGTAATAAACTTACAAGATTGTTTTTATGCTGTCTCCTTACATCCTCAAGACTGCCCTAGATTTGCATTTTCAATACCTTCTATAAATAATAAAGAACCCAGTAAAATAGTAGTTCCTTTTACAAAACAACAGATAACACATTTAAACATTCATTCTGAATCTTGGCAAGTTGCTATTAGTGACTTTTTTGGAATAATTGACAATCATTATCCAAAAAATAAGTTATTTCAGTTTCTCCTAAAAACTAATTGGATTTTACCTAAAAAACTCAGACAGGTTCCTATTCCTCAAGGCTTTACAATTTTTACAGATGGATATAATAATGGTAAAGCAGTAATTATATTAAAACAGACAATGGCCCTACATATACCAGTGCCAAGTTTACAAAATTCTGTACTGAATGGCACATTACTCACACTACTGGTATTTCTTACAACCCACAAGGTCAAGCCATTGTTGAACATACAAATGCCACATTAAAAAAAAAATACAAAAACAAAAAGGGGGACAAATAGGGGACCCCCCACAGATACAATTAGCAAGAGCTATGCTTGCTTTAAATTTTTGAATTCTTTTAGCTCTAGCACAGAACCACACCTTGGGCGCACAGCTGCAGAGAGGCATTTTAACAATCTCCATAGTCCTAAAGCCTTGGAGAATGTGCCCATTTGGTGGAAAGATATCCAAACTAATCAATGGCAGTTAGGAACTTTATTAACATGGGGATGAGGTGATGCTTGTGTTTCTCCAGGACTGAAAGAATGTCCTTTGTGGGTGCCCAGTTGGTGTATTAAATTATATCATGAACAACGCATTGAAGACCAGCCTGACAGTCAATCGTGGGAAGAACCAAAAGATTTATTGGACTTTTAATTGCAGCTATTATGGGAATAAATGCTATAGCCACTGTAGCTGCTGTTTCTGGAGTAGCTCTACACCAAACAGTACAGACCACTGAATTTGTACAAAAATGGCATGAAAATGCTAGTAAATCTTGGAATCAACATGTTAAGATAGATCAGGAAATTAACGTTAGATTAGCTGATTTAGAAACTACTGATGTATTTATTGGTGATCAATTGGAAAATCTCTGTACTATGATTACTCTAAAATGTGATTGGAATGTATCTACCTATTGTGTAACTCCTTTCTCTTATAATCAAACTCGTACTCTTTGGTCTGAGGTGTGAGCCCATCTCCTGGGACATATGCCCAATCTCACCGTGGACATTTTACAACCACAACAAGAAGTTGATCAGATGTCTAATGCCAAGCTTCAACTACTCTGTGGAGAGAAGACACTTTCTGCGGCTGCAGAAGGACTCTCTGCTTTAAACCCTGTCAATTGGATAAAGACTTTAGGTAGAGGGTTTCCTGGTGCTATTGCTATTCTGTTTATTGTTTTACATTTATTTTGTTTAGTCCTCAGAAGTGGACAAACAGCCCTCCGAGGGGCAATGAATGAAAAATCTGCAACATCTGTGTTTCTCATATTTCAAAAACAAAAAGGGGGAGATGTTATCACGCAGCAACCTACCTGTCCCCTCATACCTACCCCTAAAGAAAGGAGAGTCTGTGAGAGGGATCCTTCCAGGGACTGTTCCTTCACCTTTGTGCTTATACATTACGTCTCCCTGTTTAGCCCCCAAGGATGGCTGGTTAGTCAATGATGGGTAAGTTTCCTCAAAGAAGGAACAACCTAAGCCAGGCACAGTCGCATAGGGGCCATCAGAAGAATTCATGGGGTTGATAGATGTGGGCATAGAACCCCACCTTTCCCTGGATAAGGAGAGCTTCTGCCCTTGTGGCTATAGTCCTTCCTATACCCTGCTTGGGAAGAGATTCAATGATGTGATAACATGAGTTCTCCATCTGTTCATATCAGTAAGTTTCACCATAAAGGTTTTGTCCCTGGTGAGGTACATACATCCTGAGACTTACAGTTTCACTGCTTGCAGGCAAGGGTGATTTGTTTGAATCAGTTTCCTAGTATAATGTATGAAATTCACAGACCTTGGAGAAAACAATCTTACTTCCTTGTGTGTACATCAATATAAGCCAGGAGGTGGCCTGATTTGGGGCTCTCAGTCCTTTGAGGCTGTGAGACTTTAGTGCATAAATCTCTTGACTTCTATTTCTTTTTTAACCCTTCATCACCCCTTCTCATTCTCTCACTGCATGTGTTGCACTGGATGTGACAGTTTATTAGTTTGTTTTCTCTTTTTATCTTAGTGAGTCTAGGCAATGGTTTGCCAATTTTGTTAATCTTTTCAAAAATGCAGTTCTTTGTCACCTTAACTTTTTCTATTTTTTTTTTGTTGTTGTTGTTGTTCTCTATTTCATTTAGTTCTGCCCTGATTTTCATTATTATCTTTCTACTGCTGACCTTGGGATTCATTTGTTCTTCTTCTTCTAGTTCTTTAAGGTGTAACATGAGGTTACATGTTTGGGATTTTTCTTGTTTCTTGAGATAGGACTGTAATGGTATAAATTCCCCTCTTAAAACTGCTTTCGCTGCATCCCAACAATATTGGTAGGATGTATTTTCATTGTCATTTTTTTCTACGTATCTTTTGATCTCTCTTCTTATTTCTTCTTTAACACAGTCATTCTTTAAAAGTATGTTGTTTAATCTCCACATATTTGTGGTTTTCCCTTCTTTCTTTTTGCAGTTGATGTCCAATTTCAAAGCCTTCTGATCAGAGAATATTCTTTGTATGATTTCAATTTTCTTAAATTTGCTGAGGCTACTTTTATGTCCCAATATATGGTTTATCCTTGAGAATGTTCCACGTACATCAGAAAAAATGTATAGTCTGATTTTAGGATGAAGTGCTCTACAAATGTCAATTATGTCCATTTCATCTAATGAATCATTTAGAGCTGCTATTTCTTTATTTATTTTCTGTTTGGATGATCTACCCATAGCTGTCAATGATGTATTTAGGTCCCCTACTATAATTGTGTTTTAGTCAATTTCTTCTTTTAGTTCTGTTAGTAGTTGTTTAGTATATTTCACTGATCCCTGATTGGAGGCATAAATATTGATGACTGTTATGTCTTCTTGTTGTATAGTCCCCTTTACCATTATGAAATGTCCATCTTTGTCTCTTCTTATCTTTTTCACCATGAAGTCTGTTTCATCTGATATCAGTATGGTTACACCTGATTTCTCTGGATACCATTTGCTTGGAGTGATTTTCACCCTTTCACTTTGAGTCTACGTTTGTCCTTGTAGCTCAGATGAGTCTCTTGGAGACAGCATATAGTTGGGTTTAGTTTTTTAATCCAATCTTCTACTCTGTGCCTTTTTATTGGTGAGTTCAGTCAATTTACATTTAGGGTGATTATTGATATGTGAGGCTATCATTCTATGTTTAATTTTCTGGTAAGACTGTGTCTCTATTGTTTCTTTGTATTTTTGTTGTTGTCTATTATTTCTGTGTGGTGGTATTCTATGATGTTTCCCTCTGTTTCTTCTTTTATTATGTTATGTATCTCAGTTCTGGATATTTTTTTTTTGAGTTGTTACCATTAAATTTATGTAAAAGAAAGTTTGATATTTAGTGTATTCCATTTTCTTCAGCATGCTTACTTTCTCCATTCCCATATTCTGGTTCAGGCACTTACTCTCCCCCTTTTTATGTTTTGGTTGCCCTAAATTGTCCCTGTTGATGGTGGTCAAATAGCCTCCTTTAGTGTTTCTTGTAGTGCAGGTCATGTGTTAGAAAATTCCTTCAGCTTCTGTATGTCTGGAAAGGTCTTCATTCCTCCTTCATATCTAAAGGATATCTTTGCTGGGTATATTATTCTTGGCTCATAATTTCTCTTTCAATAGTTTGAATATTTGGTTGCACTCCCTCCTGGCTTGTAGAGTTTCTGCTGAAAAATCTGATGATATTCTATGGGCTTTCCTTTGCAGGTTACCGTTTTTTTTTCCCCTGGCTGCCTTGAGGATTCTTTCTTTGTCGTTGATTTTAGACAGCTTCAAGGAAATGTGCCTTGGAGAAGGCCTGTTAGGGTTGAGATAATTAGGTGTTCTATTTGCTGCTTGGATTTGAGGATCCAGTTTTTTCCACAAGTTTGGGAAGTTCTCATCGACAATTTGTTTGAACATACTCTCTGTTCCCTTCTCTCTTTCTTCTCCTTCTGGTATGCCCATTATTCTTATAGTGCTCTTTCTAATGGAGTTAGAAAGTTCTTGTAGAGTTCTTTCATTTCGTTTAAGTCTCAAGTCTCTTTCTTTTTTCATCTGTGTAATTTCCAGGTTTCTATCTTCGATGTCACTGATTCTTTACTCCATCTGGTCATCTCTACTTCCTAAGCTGGCTATTTCATTCTTCATTTCTTCTATTAGTTCTTAATCTCCGGAAATTCTGTTTGTTTCTTTTTTAAATTTCAATCTCTTTGATAAAATGTTCATGTTGTTCTTTGATTGTGTTTCTGAGTTCACTAAACTCTCTGTCTGTGTTTTCTTGCATCTCGTTGAGTTTATTTCAGAATTGCAATCTTGAATTCTCTGTAATTTAAGTCACATATTTCCATATCTTTAATTTCCTTTTCTGGACACTTTCATTTTCTATCTGAACTGTCTTGTTACCTTGGTTGTTCATGGCAAGTAATGATTTATTATTTCTCTTTGTAGACAATAACAGGAGTGGGTTCTGCAACAGGTTGATAGGAAGAAGTCTTTCTTTTGTTTTGCACTAGGTGTTGCTAGAATGTTTTCTCTCCGACTGTAGTCTTTTATTCTCTCTCACCCTGTAGTGCTATGTTTATTTGCACTATTCCAGTTTCTCACACAATGGGGGGATTCCCTGGAAGGCAGGCTTCTCCTCTGTGAACAGTTCGCCTGAGTCGTAGGGTTCCACATGCGAAGCTCTTCCTGCACCAGATTCAGAGCCCGTGTGTTTCAGCAGTTCTTTTTACTCTTGCAAGGATCCACCAGATTGATGGGGACAGAGGCAAGGTGGGTTGTGAGAGGTGGCCCAGAGTAATAGTGGTGACCACCACCACACCTAGTCCTCCTTCCACAGCTCTCTCCCCTTTGCTGGAACTAGTTGGGCTGCGAATCTTTGTCTGCCAACCACAGTTCTCAGAACTGCAAATATTCTGTTCTTTCAATCTGACACTGCTACTGTTCCGCTTCTAGCACCGGGCTGGTGGGGCGGGGCGAGTTCTGTGAGGGTAGAGAGGGGTCACCTAGTCTCAATGCCCAAGACTTCTTTTCTCTGTGGCAGTGAGGGCTTAAACCACCATTTTCAGCCTTCTTCCCTCAGTCTTTGCTTCGAGGTCTCTGCTGTGAGCATTGGGTTCATCCGTGTTTATATGCTGTCCCCTCAGCCCCATGGGCCATAAGCGGAGCTCTAGCAGTTTGAGTTCTTCCCTCTTCCACAGCTGCGATAGTTCTGGAATGCAGGAATTTCAGATCACTGAGCTATGTCTGCGTCCTGTGCTCCCAGTCTCTGCACTTCTCCCTTCCCTCCTCCCCCACTCGTGCAATGTCCCCACCTTTAGTTTATTTCAATAGTATGCCTCTTGTTCTTGCCTGTCTGCTGCTCAGGGAGACCTTTGTGGAGTTATAGTTGTTCAATTTCTTGTAAATTCCAGGGGAAATTTCAAGGGGCTCACCTCATGCTGCCATTTTTATGAAGTCACTCATTTCTATTTTCACTCAATATTGTTTTCCATCTATGTGTGTCTTTCAATTTGACATGAGCTTCTTGTAAGCAGCATACAGATGGGTCTTTAAAAAAAAACAACATTCATCCACTCTACTTCTTTTAATTAGAGCATTTAATTCATTTACATTTAAAGTAATTATTGTTACATATGTAGTTATTGCCATTTTTAAAAATTGTGTTTTGGTTGTTTTTCTAGTTCTTTTCTGTTCCTGTCTTCTTCTCTTATGGTTTGCTGTTTTTCTTTAGTGTTTTGTTTGTGTTCCATTCTTTGTGTTCTTGGTATCCTTTGTAGGTTTTTGATTTGTGGTGATCATGAAGTTTATGTATGTCATTCTATATCTGTAGCAGTCTACTTTAGACTGATTGTTATTTAAGTTCAAACATATTCTATAAGGACTACAGTTTTATTCTCCCTTCCATGTATTATGCTATTGATCTTTTTATGTTATGTATTTTTAACCACTTATGTAGTTTAAGTTGAATTTGATACATTTTTCTTTAGACTTTTGTAGTAGCTTTTTGTATGCCTGATTTGCTGTATTTATCATTAAGTGTATTGACTTTACCTGTAAGATTTTACCTTTGCCATATTTTCTTTTTTCTGGTTATGGCCTTGCCTTTTCTACTTAAAGAAGACCTTCTAAAATTTCTTGTGAAGCTAATTTAATGGTGATGAACGCCTTTAATTTTTGCTTGTCTGAGAAACTTGTTATCTCCCCTTCAATTCTTTATGATAACCTCACTGGGTAAGTTAGTCTAGGTTGTAGGTTCCTTTTTTTCAACACTTTAAAGATATCATGCCATTTGTTTTTGGCCTATAGAGTTCCACTGAGAAATTCCCTGGTAGACCTATGGGGTTTCTGTTGTATGTAACTCATTTTGTTGTTGTTGTTGTTGTTGTTCTTGTTTTCCTTCTTGTTTCCTTCAATATTGTTTCTTTATCTTTAACTTTTGCCATTTTATTTACGACATGTCTTGGTTTGGGTCTCTCTTACAATATGTCTTGTTTGGAATTCTTTGTGCTTCCTGGACCTGGATGTCTACTTATTTTCATGTTAGACAAGTTTTTAGTCATTATTTCTTTAAATAGTTTCTGTTCCTTTTTCTCTTATTTTTCCTTCTGGGATCCCTATCATGCAAATGTTTAAATACTGGATGTAATCCTAGATGTAACTATTTCCTTTTTTTTTTTTTTTTCTGTTCTGATTAGTTGACTTCCACTAGTCTCTCATCCAGGTCACTGATCCATTCTTCTTTGTTAGCTATATTTCTGTTGATTCCTTCTAATGTGTTTTTTTCCCCCTTTCTTTTTAGTTATTGTATTCTTCTGGTCTGCTTGGTTCTGTATTATACTTTCTAACTCTTTGTTGAAGTTCTCCCTAAGTTCTATTGTACTCTAATGAGTTATCTTTATGACGATTTCTTTGAAACCTTTTTAGGCAAGTTACTCATCTCTGTTATCTTAGTCATCCCCCTTAGGGGAGGTATTTTTTGTTCCTTCATTTTAGAAATATTCTTTCTTTTCATTTTGTTTGACTTTCAATGTTTGTCTATATGCATTAGACAAATAGCTATCTCTCCAGTGTTGAAAAAGTGGCTTCTGTGTAGGCTGTGTGTGCCAGGTAGCTTTGGCAGGTTGGTATTCACCAAGCAGGTGCCTAAGGCAGCTGGAGCACTGGCCTACTGAGCTGTAGCAACTCCAGGTAAGGAGGCCAGTTATGGATAGTAATACCCTGTTGATCATGCTTGCTCCCTTTGTTTGGGACCAAAATGAGCTTCAGGATTATGTCCAAGAACATGTTGCAGTGAATTTTCAGATAGGTCATAGCACCTGAATACAGCCCCTGTCTATGAAGGTGTAGTGTAACATAAACAATGGTACTCAAAAGTGCTTCTGACCCCAGAGAATTCCAGCAGTCCCCAGAAAGCTCTCATGGCTCCCCAGCCTTTTCTATATTGTCTCTCTCTTGTTTGTTGTACCATAAGTGATCCCACATAGAAGCAACTTCTGTGTAGGCTTTATGTGTGGGATAGTTTGGGTCAACCAGTTGGAGCTCAGCAAGTGATTATGACCCGTGGGGCACTAGTCTGTCAGGCTGGAGCAACTCCCAGAAAATAGTGTTGAGGTAGGTGATCACGAATTTAGAATGGAAATGGTTTATTTCTTTATGTGATTGTTTTCTTCAGCAATGCACCAGTGTCAAGATGAAGAAAGCTTGGTTCAAATTTTGTAGAGCTAAAGGTTAGTACCTACAATACAGTAAAATTTGGACCAAAAATTTAAGCTTAATTTAAATTAAGTAATTATAAAGATAGGCCATTGATTTAAGATAGATGATGAAAGAAATTAATTATATATATCTGTAATGAAGTACCTATAACATAGATATAGATAATTAGAAAGTCTTAACATAAATTATAGGAGGTCTTGATGAGGTTGATGAGACTACTGAAATAGTAGGCTAAAAGCACGACAGTCTGTGATGAGAGTGGGCAATTGGAATTTATTCTGGCAGTGAGTTATTGTTGATGACAAAGCCCTGGCTATGAACCTAGAACTAGGTGAATACTGACTATTGTTAGATAGAAGAAAAGGTAATTAGCAATGTGGAGGTTAAGGCACTGTAAATTCAGGTGTTAAGTGGTCACATGGATGGTGAGCCCCTGAGAATGATGCCAGGAGATTGGGGTAGAAGTTTTAAATATCGAGTAATGACATCTATCGAAAAAACAAGAAGATTGAATTAAATATGCAGACACATATGCACACACTCAAACATAGACCAGAATAAAAATCAACCTATGGAGCAAGGTAGTTCTTTATTTTTCCTTAATCAACTCTCTTTTACACTGATTTAAAGACTAATCTAGAACAGACTAGCTCAGTTGGCTCATACCCAGACTGAAATTCATCATTACTGAATAGAAGGGAAACAATTATTCCATTAAAGGCAATTGCAACTCTCCCTTCTTCCCCAGCCTCTGACTTTCTCACACAGCTGCTGTTTTGCCTACATGATTATTGCACTTGATATTCAAATTTCATACTAATTTCAGGGAACAATTTTCATTAATAAAATGCAAATGCATGCATCTTGGTGACTCATTTGCAAATTAAATTTCCATTGATCTTTATTTTGTTTTTATTTTTACAAGATTAAAGGTACTATCTTGAATATTCCTTATTAAATTTTTAGGTATGACCAATTAATTTGCTGAATAGATTTGAACTTTATACATTTCTTTTTTATTGTTTGGAAGCCAACTTCCAATTAGCAAAGGATTAGAATTTTCCCATGTTAAAACATTTTTAAAGTGGAAAAGATGATGGTGGTATTCTACAGACCCTTGTGTTCCTTATAAAACATGAGTTCCAATGGGTGGTTTGTGAAAACAACCAAAGAAAATATTTCCCTACCGGGAAAGTGTTTAGAGTCCAATTCTCATGACCTCTATGTGTTAGAATTTCTGGCTCATTATGATTTTGTTCCTCAGACACACATGGTGAACATCCTTTTTGTACACACCAACTTAAGTATTTTTATCATCTAATGTCCTTGTTACAAAACTCCAAGTGAGCTTTTTTATCATTTAAACATGCCCATGCATATGAGTATTATTCTCTCTTTGGCTGCTTTCCTTTATGCTGGGGCCTTTCTCTTTCCTCTTGCCTCCCCTACCTTTAAGAATAGAGAGGCTTAGTCTACACAAGGAACCCTGCAGTGGAGTCAGAAAAATGAACTACCAGCAGGGTCAGCACCCAGAGTTGAAGAGCCAGGAGCTCTTTCAATGGGGTTTGTGATCAAAGGGAGCAAGGAGATGTTCTTTCAGATTATATGAGTCTGTGCTTATAATTTTGAAGGGATTAACAAAATAAACAAACAAACAAACAAATACAAAAAAAACAACAACAGTGGAACGATTGTCCAGTAGTTAAATTGGATGGAAAGAGAAGGGTGGTAGTAGGAGGAAAGGAGGAAGGGAGGGAGGAGAGGGGAAAAGAAGGGAAGGGAAGGGAAGGGAAGGGAAGGGAAGGGAAGGGAAGGGAAGGGAAGGGAAGGGAAGGGAAGGGAAGGGGAGGGGAGGGGAGGGGAGAGGAGAGGAGAGATGAATGTAGGGAGATGGAGGATAAGAGAGACTTGAGAGGCTTACAGGAACTGTCCACTGAGCCAGCGAGAGAGGTGTTGGGGTCAGGGTACTGCAGGGGCAATGGAAAATTAACACTAGCCCAGAATATCTTAGGGAAAAGACCAAAGTTAGGTAACTCAGCCCTAAGGGACTTTTGTTATGCCCTGTACTTCAATTCTTTAGTGACAAACAAAACCAGCTTCAGGACATGCACAGAGCCCCCTTTTGGCCAAGTGTATTCTGGGCTATGTGGAGTGCATCCATCAGGAATCCCTCACTAGCATCTTTCACTCATAAAACTCCACCATCCCTTTCCTTCCACACATCTGTTAGCTCTGAAAGGCGAGGCCTGTGGCTTCCTGGACTTCTTGGGTCTCACTTAGGGGGTGCGAAAATGGACACAAAAATGTGCTGTCTCACCCACTACAGCTTGGTTCACACTAACAAAGGTAAGTGGGAATTGAGACAGTCGTGATGCAATTAGCACTAAAACCCCTATTGTACTTTGGTTATCTAGATATGTTTGGTTAATTTCCTGGGCATTTGCTCACAATCTTCTCTCACTATGCCAGTGAAGATGTCAGTGTGTCAGTATGTCAGTGTTTACTGACAACTACTTTACAATAATTTTAGCATTTTTTTTAAATTCACTTCAAAAATAAAATATTTGCCTCAAATGAATTGAGAACAAGGATTTCAGATCCTGTGGTAGGAAAAAGAAATGGTTTTATTTAATGAAGTTATTTCAAAGAAAATATACTTAAAGTTGTTTTGTAAATCATCCCAGTCTTCTTCTAACACAATTACAAATACTTTTACAGAGAGATCTTTGTATGATTAAGACCAAACGAACATTTTGAAAGTGTTTTATTTGTGCAAAATGGAGATTATTTGTGTCAAACGAAGCTCAACTAAATGACTTCATTGCTATCGCCTCCTGAACGAAAAGATTGTGAGGCCAGTGTGCCATATCTGTGTTTTTTCTCAGTTCTCAGCCTGGTATCACAATCCTATATGCACCAAAGACTCCTGAAAGAAGAACACCTTCATATGAAAGTTAAAATAATTACTTTTTCTCATCTAGTCTCTTCCCAGTATCCAGCCACTAAGAATCTCACCATTCCCTTGTGTAAAGAGTAACCTTTTTATTTGTATTGTCCACTACTGATTTATTCTGGTTTGTGGAAAAAGTACCAGCTTATCTTATAAAACATATTTCAGCCAAGAGTACTCAGCACTTTGAGGTCTCATTTACATAATAAACTGCCCAGAGTTATTAGAATCCATAAATGAGTCTTAAAAGACCAGAGGGAAGATGGCTGAATAAATGAAATCATCAGGATGATTCCTATGGTGATCAACAATGTCATTATGAGTGCAGTTTCATAAACAATTCCTTAGTTAGTTAGTCAGTTATGAGAAAAAAAGTGAAGATAGGGAATATATAAAATACAGTCATTTAACTAAGTTGCTAACATTATTCAAATTATGTAGGTTGAGATATGAGGAAAGAGACTCTGTTTTTATTCTAACTAGCCTGGGAACTTAAACTTCTTTGAACTGTCCAGTCCTGTGTCAATGCTCAGCTACACATCTGGACTTCCAGGCCACCTGGTTACCCCCTGAAGGACTCACATATATATCCACCTGCCACCATGATAGCTGGGACATGATCAGACTTCCTGGCACCCTTCTTGTGGACCACCTGGCATGCATCATACTGGCTGCCTAACATCTGACTGATACCCATCCTGGACTAATCCTAGGGCTAAGAATGAAGAACTGATTATTCCTAAGAATGTAATTTTTCACTACAAGAACTTTTCACTTTTCTTCTTCTTTGGAACTCTTCTGGTTTTTTGCCTAGCTGTGTTCCCAGTTTTCAACCTCCAAGACCCTTGAATAAATCACTATCATTTATTTCTAGCAAAGCTGTCAGACTGTTTTTTGAGTTTGACAGTTATCTATCTATCTATCTATCTATCTATCTATCTGTCTGTCTATCTATCTATCTCTGTCTGTCTGTCCGTCTATCTATCTATCTATCTATCTATCTATCTATCTATCTATTTATCTATCTAGTTAGTTGTAGACAATAGGGCTAAGAGAAGGGCCTGATGAAGCTAGACAAAGGTGCTTGGGGACTTTGACCCTAAGCCCCAGGATCATATGTGAAGAGAGGAAGCAGCAGGGGCTGGTGAAAAAGTCCAGACATACATGGATTTGAACAACCGTCTTGCTGCTGGTACACCCAGGAAGTCCCAAGGTGGGGTGATAGACACTTGTGGTGAGGGTCGCTGTATAGTATGTCTGTCCATTGCATTTGCTTTTCCTTGCATGATGTCCAGAATCACTGTGAAAAAGCCACAGGGCAGGTGGTGCAGGGGGAACATTCTACAGATTCCCCAGTCACTCATGCCCTGATTCCATCTGTCCTTGCAAAGATACATGAGGAAGAAGAAAGGGAAGTAAAAGGTTAGGAAGTAGAAAAGTGAAAGAAGGGGGAGTGAAAGAAGAAGACCATTCTCTCAGGAGTGTATGAAGCATAATCATCTAATCCTCACAGCAGTTCTAGGAAGTGACTAGTATATTCAGTACCTCATGTTACAGATGACAATAATGTTCAGAAAGATTAAATAATTTGCCCAAGGATACCTAACAAGTAAGTGTTGAAACCAAAACTTCTATCCAAATCCTGTCCATCGCTACATTTTCCTTCCTCCCAGCACCAGCCCTTCATCCCATAGCTGTCCTCCCTTCTTTGAGCTCCCCCAGTATATTTGGTTAGCACCACAGCACTCCTCACTGTTTAATTGCACGTTATTTTTCATGTTTTCATGGTATCTCTTTTTCCCATCTGGACTTGAAGTTTCTCAAAGTCAGTGATAAGATCATAAATGTTTTGGAGAAATATTACCCTGACTTTTGGTAGTTGTTGTGATTCCAAAAGGGTCTGTTTTCCCAGTAAGTCTTGAGGCCTCAAGTAAAAGGGGACACAGGAGGTGACAGTGTCTCTCTGAGCTTTGGCCTTCACAGCTTCCTCAGCATTAGGAAAACTGCAACTCACCTTGGCCTTTCTTCCCCCTGACAAACCTCTCTATACAGTCCCACGCCATCATTGCTCACAGAAGTTTCTATAAGCTCAGGCATTCCTCAAGCCAAGCCCCTGTGAAACTTTGGGAGAGGAGTTGGATGAAAGGGAGGAGGGTTAAGGGAGGACAGTAAGTTATTAAAGGAGAGGACAAAAGCAATGGGGAGAGAAGCAATGGGGTATAAAAGAAGAGAAAAGGAAAGATTCTCTGTGCCAGGAGTTGGGAATAGCAACTGTGAATGAAACAGATCAACTCCTGCTCTCACAGAGCTCACAGAAGTGTGCAGATGTATGGTCAATGGGGGAGAAAAACAGACACAAGTACGTACCTCACAATTGAAGAAGTGCCATGATTGAGGAAACAAAGGATACCAAGGGACACCTTGAAGAGCAAGTGACTTAACTGGGCAGCCCGGGGATGACTTGGAAGAAAACAATCTTGGCTTGGTGAGCAACCTGAGATCACTTTAGTCTGGCTGGGATTTGGGCTTTAGGAGGATGAGAGTGAAATCACATTTTGGAGATGTAGGCGGTGACCGGTGCTTAGGTGTGACCTAAACCTCTTTTAGTGGTAAATAGCAGAAACCAAAGTTCAAGTAGCTTAAGCAAAATAATAAGCATTTATTGACTCAAACACTGGAAAAGTCAGAGTTCAGCCAACAATGTCCTCAAGTGAAGTCATCAGGTGCTGGTCTGTGTGTGTGTGTGTGTGGGGGGGGGGGGTGTTCAGCCCCACCCTCATTGTGGGGCCAGGAATTAAGGAGAGCTGGATCCCCAAATGATGAAAGGGTGATGGTTAAAGGCTGAGCATACAAACATCAAATGTTCTCCAGAGCAAAGTACGTCAGAAAAGTGAATGAAAGGAAGGAAGGAAGGAAGGAAGGAAGGAAGGAAGGAAGGAAGGAAGGAAGGAAGGAAGGAAGGAAGGAGGAAGGAAGGAGGAAGGAAGGAAGGAAGGGACGAAACATAATTGAGCAGAAGCAGAAAAGAAAAATGCAGGAGGAGAAATGAAAAAAAAAAGAAAAACAAGAAATAAGAGATAAAGGGAAGACATTGAAGGACAGGTAATTACAAGGGATGTTAAGGAGTGAGTGTTTCCAGCTGGTTTTCAGGATTTATCATAAACCTGACAAGAATCACACAGAAACCAAAGGGAGAGGATATATGGGATGTGTCCTGGCCAGCGTCCAGTTACTGCAATGCCGTTATTCTGGCTTTATGTGAACTCCAGCTCCCACCCCATCTTAACCTGCCTTCACATTTGAGAGAAGAAAAGAACAGCCAGTTCTTGGTCCTTCACAGCTCAGCAATCTGTTTATCTCACACCCTCACCCTGTTATGGACCTGGCTCTGGGATTCCTCTTCTCAGAGTTCTGAGCAGATTCCTTGCTTCAACAGGCTAGGTCCCAAAGTGGTCAGGAAAATGCATAAGAAAATGGTCCAACCATGTAGCTCTCCTGCTGAATAGAGCCATGAATTTTTCACTGCTAGACTGAGCACTGCTGCTGTCCCATTCATTCTGGGCAAAACCATTTGCAACCTATATGCATACCTATCCTCAGCTGACCACTGACCCCAAGGCATAGCTGGGCCTTGGACATGCCCAAAACCTTGGCTCCTAAATTTTTGCACAGAGAGGACTGGTATCAGACTTTTAGATCTCTGAAGATGCAAATGTTAACCTAAAGATAAAAAGCCAAGATGAGAGCCAGCAAGCCTATTTAGAGGCATGCGTCACTCAACCATGGGAATATGTTCTGAGAAATTTGTCATTAGGCAATTTCCTTGCTCAAATGTTTAGGGGCAATGAATAACTAAACAACAACAAGAGATTAAATCAAGCACAAGAGAAAATGATGCAATCAAAAGACATGGTAAACAGGAGATATCTGCGGCTCCTGAAGGTGTAACATAGGGTACTGTTTTACAGAAAATAGATCTTAAAATAAGTAGAAAGAGTACATTCTAAAATAAAAATATAGCATAGCGTATACATAAACCAGTAACATAGTCATTTATTGTCATAAAGTATTATGTAATAGGTGCAAGTTTGTATCTTTGAAAAACATATTCCCAACCCCCTACTCCCAAGTCCCTGGCGACCACCATTATACTCTGTTTTTATGAGCTCAGCTTGTTTGGACTCCACATATTAGTGATAGTAAATAAATAAATCTTGGAGATCTAATGCATAGCATAGTAATTATAGGCAACAATACTATATTATAGAATTCAAAGGTGTTAAGAGACTAGATCATAATTGTTCTCACCAGAAAAAGGAAATAATTATGTGACTTATTGAAGGTGTTAGCTAATGCTATGATAGAAATCACACTGCAATATATAAATGAATCAAGTCAGCATATTCTTCCTATAAATACATTTTTCAGCACCTTCAACCTATAAGCTATTATATGTCAATGATGTTTCAATTAAAAAAATAAACTACCAATATTATTACAACATGAATGAACAAAAATAGTATTATGTACTGTACATAATTGTATGTGCTATAATTTTATATGACTGGCAGCACAGTAGGTTTTTATTACACCACCATCAGTACAAACATATGAGCAATGCATTGCAATTACAACAGCTACAAAGTCACTACCATATTTCCACAAAAATAAGACCAGGTCTTATATTAATTTTTGCTCCAAAAGATGCATTAGGGCTAATTTTCAGGGGATGTCTTATTTATTTCATGTACAACAATCTACATTTATTCATGTACAACAATCTACATTTATTCATTTATTCATATACAAAAATCTACATTTATTCAAATACAGTCATGTCATCTTCTTCTGGAACATCGACATAACTCTCCAAACACCAAATTCCAGCTTGAATTTCCTGAGACTCCATTTCCTGTAGAACCATGAGCCCCAGTCTCTCATGTCCAGCAATAGAGCTCTCCTTAATTGAGCACTTCTTGTCTATGTAGCCTGCTCATAGTACATTGGCAACACAGCTGTCAGTGATTTTATCCCATGAATTCTTCACCCAAGTCATGACCTCTTGCAATCTAGGTTTCCACACTGATTTTTCTCCCTTCTATTTTCAACATAGTCATTGATTTCCATGCACAAATCATCCTTGAATGGCTTGTATATTGCAATATCAAGAGTCTGAAGACAGGCAGTCACTCCTGTGGGAATTATTATTTGATCTAGACCTCTCTCTGTAAGGAGTTCTTCATGTCTTTAGTGTGGTGAGTGCTGGCTGCATCCCCAACTAGCAGACCTCTTTGGCCACTTTGCAAAACAAGTGGCAGCATTAAATTGACCCACTTCCTTATAACTGCTTATGTGCACCAGGCTTTTTTGGTTTCAAGAACATAAATGCCTGAAACACATTCATCCTTATCTTTCTTGCCCTTAGTGATGATTAGAGGTGGGGCTTTCTTTCCATCCAGACGAATTGCCAAAATACAGGTAACATGTGCACTTTCGTAACTAGTGGAGGGAATGTAAATTGATGAGGCACCCCTCTGATCTTACTCTGATCAAGGTCATTTGAGATCCTTGGTCCATAATTACTGCAGTTTTATCCATAGCAATCATGTTGGAGAGTGAGTGTTTAGAAAAGTTTGTGCCATCAATAAAGGACTTGAATGCAAGTGCACGTTTAATAACTTCAGTATCTTCCAGCTTGAAGAGTGTGGTGAATCTTAGAGACAATTCATATCGTTGAAGGAAGCCATCCAAGCCAGTGTTGTGATGTTTTGAATTTTTCTGGAGATATTTCTAACTATGGTGCCATTGCAAGGGCAAATGCTTGAATATTAGCTCTGCGCAACAACGAAAGCTTTTGCTCTCCTGTCAGGAATCCATTCACAGATGATGTCTTCCAGCTCAGGAAATAATGGTTGCTGACCTGATCCACAGCTGTGCTTCTTAGCATTTCCCCTCATCCACCTGTTGACTAAAGTTATCATACTCTGTTCGCCATTTTAAGACCATTCGGTGATACAACTTCTCTTTGCAGAAAGCCAAAATATTCTTGTCCCAGGAGTCCTCCACAATTCCTTTCTTGTACTTGACAGAATAGCTCTTCCTTTTTGCACTCATCTTGTCTGGGATTCAAAATTTTATTTCCTTTAAATCTACCGCTAAATCAAGTGTTAGCTGAAGATTTATGAGACAGGAGTGGCAACAAAAATGATGACAGTTAAGAATGATGGTCCACACAAAAGCAACGAAAAATGGCAGGCACCAAAATTTAGAAAACATTTCTTTATTTCACAAGAGTGCATTAAGTACGTCCGTTACAACACACGGCATTGCATCATGAAGATTCAAATTAGACACAACCATGTCCATTCATTATCAAGTGTGAATGTTATTCACACGTTGTCTCTGTACTCCGATTGATCATTCGTCAATAAGTCTTGAGTTCATCTGTTTACATAGGCATTTACCTCTTGTCCAAAAGCTCCAGCTTGGATATTTACAAATACTTAATTATCATTTGTATTATCATTTATTTTAAGTGTTAATGTCAATAATATTTACTTATATTTAATCATATATTAATATTATTATTTATAATTCAATACATCTATTGTGTGCTGCAACGGACATACTAAATGCATTTGTCTGGCAGACAGTCTTAACTGGGACTTATTTTTGGGGTAGGGCTTATATTATGAGCATCCTGAAAATTCATGCTAGGGCTTATTTTCCACTTAGGTCTTATTTTCAGGGAAATACGGTAGGTAATAGGAATTTTTCAACTCTTATAATTTCATGGCACCACTGTTGTATATGTGGCCTGTCCTTGACTAAAATATCGTTTTGCAGCACATTAATGTGTTGGGATTAAATAATTGAAATTTGGGCAGCATAGATTCAGGAGGAACCCAAATAGTGTTTTGATTACAGGATGAAAGGAAAGGATTCTTATGAGAAAAATGAAAAGAAATAATTACATGAAAAGAAGAAAATTCCAATTGGTGCTAATAAGCTGAGCTACTCTTGGCTATACATAATTGATTATTCAGTCTATCTTCAGATAGAAGGTCTGTAATCATTAGTACTTGTGATCAGGATGTACGCTTTCCTGGTCACTTTACAAACAATTGTTTATAAAAATAACTGTCGTTTACTTTAGCCCAAAGATTTGGCCCAATCCCAAGTCGCAAAGAACAAGACCAGCAATGTACTTTCTCTAGAATGGCTGCTCTGTCTTCATTTTAAAATGGCTCCTGTCATGTCATTTTCAAACAAGAAACATATCTACTGACATTTTAACAAGACTTTTATTAAAATAGAGCTAACATACAATATACATTAGTTTTCTATGTACACTATGGTTTTTTAACATTTATATATCTAAAGAAGTCATCAACATGATGAATCCAGAAACCATCTGACACTGTGCCATGCTGTCACAATATTATTGACTATGTTCCCTGTGCTATATGTTACATCCCCATTATTTATTTGTTTTATACATGGAGATTTGAATCTCTTATTCCCCTTCACCTTTTCTCCCTGTTTTTAGTTTTTCATTTACAGTTGATATTCAATATTATTTGCTATTAATTTCAGGTGTACAGCATAGTAATTAGCCATTTATGTAATTTAAGAAATGATGGCCCTGACTACTCTAGTACCCACCTGGCACTATGCATAGTTATTATCATATCATTAACTATATTCCCTATGCTGTACTTTACATCCCCATGACTATTTTGTAACATCAAATTTGTACTTTTTAATCCCTTCACCTTTTTCACCCTGCCACCCAAAACCCTTCCTATCTATCACTCCAACAAACCTAGTACCCATCTGACACCATACAGAGTTATTACAATATTATTGACTGTTTCCCTTATGCTGTAGACTACATCCACATGACTACTTTGAAACAACCAATTTGTACTTCTTAATCCTTTCCCCTTTTTCACCCACCTCCCACAACCTTTCACCCATCTGGCAACCATCAAAATGTTCTCTGTATCAGTTTCTTTCTGTTTTGTTTGTTTATTTTGTTCTTTAGATCCCACATATAAGCAAAATCACACTGCATCATTCTTTCTCTGTCTAACATACTCCATTCAGCACCATACCCTCCAGGTCCATCCATGCTGCCAAAGATGGCAAGATCATATTCCCTACCACAAACAAAAAATATTCTATTGTATATATGTACCACCTCCTCCTTATCCATTCTTCAATCGACATACACACAGGCTGCCTCCAAACCTTGGCCATTATAAATAACGCTGCTATAAACACATGGATTCATATGTCCCTTCAAAGTAGCATTTTGGTATTCTTCCAATAAATAGCAAGAAGTGAGATATCTGGGTCCTTCTTTGTCTTTTGTTATAGCCTTTGTTTTAAAGTCTATTTTGCCTGATATAAGTATTGCTACCTCAGATTTTTCTTTTCTTTTTTTTAAATTCCCATTTTCATGAAATATCTTTTCCTCATCTCTTTACTTTTCATCTGTGTGTGTCTTTCAATATGAAGTGAGTCTCTTGTAGGCAGAACATGTAACGGTCTTGTTTTCTTATATATTAATCCACCTTATCTTTTGACTGGAGCATTCAATCCATTTACATTTAAAGTAAATGTTGGTAGATACGTAGTTTTTACCACTTTATTATTTATATTTTTTATTATTTATTTATTTATTTATTTTTGTCTTAAAGAAGTCATTCTAACATTCCTTGTAATAATGGTTTGGTGCTGATGAGCAGCTTTAACTTTTCTTGTCTGGGGAGCTCTTTGTCTGTCCCTCAATCGTAAATGATAGCTTTGCTGGGTAGAGAAATCTTGATTATAGGTCTTTACTTTTCATCACTGAATATTTCCTGCCAGTCCCTTCTGGCCTGCAAAGTTTCTGTGGAGAAATAAACTGATAGTCTTATGGGACCTCCCTTGTAGGTAACTAAATGCTTTTCTCTTGCTGCTTTTAAGATTTTTTTTTTGTCTTTAACCTTTGGCATTTTAATTATGATGTATATCTTGGTGTGGGCCTCTTTGGGTTTGTTGTGTAGGATTCTCTGAGATTTCTAGGCTTGTATATCTATTTCGTTCACTAGGTTAAGGTAGTTTTCCATAATTTTCTTCAGATAGGCTTTCAATGTCTTGCTTTCTGTCTCTTCTCCTTCTGGTACTCCTATGATATGAATATTGCTATGCTTGATGCTGTCCCAGAGTCCCCTTAAACTATCCTCATTTGGGGGATACTTTTTTTTCTTTTTGCTGTTCTGATTGTGTGTTTTCTTCTACCTTATCTTCCAAATCACTGGTTCGATCCCATGCTTCATCTAATCTACTCTTGATTCCCCCTTAACGTATTCTTCGTTTTGGTTATTGTATTCTTTATTTCTGATGGGTCTTTTTAATGTTTTCTATCTCCATTTTTATGTTTCCTATCTTTTTGTTGAAGTTCTCCCTGAGATCAATGATCATGTTTTTAACCAGTGTTTTGGTCTGTGTGTCTGGTAGATTGCTTGTCTCCATTCTCTTGTTTAGTTCTCCATTTGTTTAGTTCTTTTTCAAATAGAATAGTTTTGTTCTATTATTTCATTTGAGATATGTTTTTGTTTTTTTGTTTTTTTGTCTCCCCATTTTGGCAGACTCCATGTGTTTGTTGGTATATAATAGATAGTGCTGCTATGTCTCCTGGTCTTAGTAGAATGGTCTTATATAATAAGTGCCCTGTGGGACTCAGTGGAAACATCTCTCTGGTCACCTGAGCTGGGTGCACCAGGTGTGTCCCTTCTGTGAATTGTGTGTGCCCCCCTGTTGTAGTTGAGTTGTGGTTGCTGTTTGCATCTTATTAGGAGGGACTGACACTCGGGCTGACTGGTTGTGAGGACTGGCCATGACTACATTGGAGAAACTTTTGTGCAGGGGCTAAACCTGTGGAGTAAGATTCAGTTTAGCAGGGCTCTGATGCCTTCTCAATCTACTCCTTTGGATGTGTCACTCTTGAGACTCCTGGGTGGTGCTCTGGCCTGTTCCATAGCTGGCCACTGGATGTGCCAGCTCCCAAGCCTCCTGGGAGGGGCCCTACTGCAGACCAAGTTTAGCTCCAGCTTTTGCCCTTCACAGGGCCACAAAGCCTGAGACACTAGCAATCTGCAGATGGCTACCACCCATGCTGCTCTTGGAGGTGCATCAAGAGGCCAAGCTGTGAACCAATGCCAGCTGATGCCAGTGCTGGGTTGGGGCTGTTCAGCAAGAGATATGGGACACACTGAAGCCAGATGCTGCTTATTTTGGGTTTTGTGAACTTATGAGAGATTTTAGGAAATTTCACAGCTTGAGCCAAGATAGGCTGTTTGTATGCAAAAATAACTGGAAGCAATTGGGTGTGCCTGAAAGTTGGGTAGGTTGGGATCTCAGGGAATCACCAGGGTGGGATGGATGAAAGGTGTTAGTCAGATTGATGGAGGGACAGATACGGTGGCTGCCTGCACCTGCACGCCTGGAGGAGGGAGGGCTCAACAAAGAAACAATGGATTCTGAAAGCATTTCTGTCTGGTAGAAAGCTATCCCTCACCCTGAGCCAGACAACTCAGTTTTTCACTGTATGTCCCTTCTGTCTTTTGAGGTGCTGCCCCAGTGCTGGAACATACAGTGAGTGAGTCCATCACCTAGTAAGTCCACACATGTGCCTTTTAAAAGGAATGCCTGAGACTCTAGCTACCCTCCATCTCACCCAGCCACAGTCTCTGCTGGTTTTCACAGTCATGAGTTATAGAGACATCTTTTTCTAGCACTGAAATCCTGGGCTGCGGAGCCTGGGGTGGGGCTGGAATCCCTCACTCCTTTAGGGGGAACCTCCACAGCAAAAATATCCCTCCTGATTTTAACCAGTCACATGCAAGATTTTTAGCAGTCTCAGGCTGAGACCAGCCTGTTCTGCATCTCTGCCTCTCCTACCAGTCTCAAGATGATTTCTTCTGCATGTCTTTAGTTGTAGGACTTCAGTTCAAATAGACTTCAGGTGATTCTCAGTGATGATTGTTCTATAGTTTAGTTGTTGTAATTTTCATGTAGTCATAACAGGAGGCAAGCAGAGCATTTATCTACTCCATCATCTTATCAATAGATATAAATTTTCCAGTATGACTTGAAAATCTACACTTACTGACTTTTGTTATAACCTTTCTACTTATTCTGTCTTTCAAAGAAAGCTAATTAAAAGAAAAATGAGTAGGAATACCTAATATTTATTAGACATTTGCTATGTGCTTATTCTATATATTGAAAGAGCTCTTTCTATACCTCTTTTTCTTTTCTTTCTATACCTCTTTTTCTTGTCTGTTTAATTTTTTTAAATTAAGTATGTTTCGTATGATGCAAACTATTTTAATTTGGAAAATACTCTTTGCTTTGATAGATTTAGTTCATGGAAACATACTGGGCTGATTCTGATGTCAAAGAAAGTAAAATACAAGTCTGGAAGCTTTGCTAGAAACAAATAATAGAGATCTATTCAAGGGTCTTGGAGCTAGCAAACTGGAATACAGCTGGGTTAAAACCCAGAAGTGTTCCAAAGAGGAAAGAAAAGTGAACAGTTCTTATAGTAAAAAGTACGTTCTTGAGAATAAACAGTCTTGCATTTGTCACCTTAGGATTGGTCCAGAATGGTTATCAGTCAGATGCCTGGCAGTCAGAATGTTGGATGCCAGGTGGTCCCGAAGATGGGTGCCAGGAGGCCTGGTCATGCTCCGGTTGTCTGGATAGTGGATGTCAGGTGGTCTGAATATGTTCGTCCTTCAGGAGGTGATCAGATGGTTATCTGGAGGTCTGGCGTATGTCCAGATGTATATCTAGGCATTGATACAAGACTAGAAAGTTCAAAAAATTTAAGTTCCCAGTCTAGTTAGAAAAAGAATAGTGTCTTTTCTAATGCCTCAAACTTTATAATGTTAACAATTTTAACAGCTTGGTTAAAATGACTTCATTTTATATATTCCCTATGTTCACTCTTTCCTCACTTACTTGAAATGGTCATTCTTTTTATCAATGAAGACTCTGGGCTCAGAGAACTGAAGTGCCTTGGCAAAAATAAAATTTCCAAAAACTTGGAAATTTAATATTCTAATGCATGTATACTGTTTTTACCAACACCCTTCAAACATACATTATAAATTTACATAAATTTTACTTTAGTACACTATGGTTTATAGACACTATTAAATAGCACTGATTGCTCAAGATTTGTATATTTTGATTAAGATTAAGGTCTCAGATTTTCAGTAAGTAAGAAGATTTTCAGCAGTAAGAAGTAGAATCACACTTCAAACCCAGGTTTTTCACCTGAAACCCAGAAAATCTGAACACATTCATATATATAAGTATATATGAATGTAGTGAATGAATGGGTAAAATCATAATTTTTATTTTTGTTGCAATTAATTTATTCAAATTCAAAATTTTAAGTGCCAGGCAAGTTCTTTACAAATGGCCGTTAGGAACTTATTAAGGAAAAAGGAGTGAGAATTGCCATAGATACACAGAGTAAAATAATGGGAAGGATAGAAGCTGGGATGTATAGGAAAGAAAGTTGGATGTGTATGAGTGTGTACCTGCACAATTCCCAGCAGGGAAAGGGAAAGAAAGTGACTTGAGAGGAGACATGGGCAGTGGGGGTGGGGTGGTCTCTGAGAGTGTCTTTAAAAGAGGATATCACCTGATCCTGGGCTGGCCCCAGCTGATGCCCTGTAGCTCAAAGGGACACAAGGGCACCTGAGGGGTGGGGCCTGAGTCCAGCTCCGTTGCTGTAGTAGGATTGACTGAGGCAGGATCTCCAAGGACCATGTGAGGGGGGATGTGGTCAGTGGACACCACCATTGCATCAAGCCAGCACAGTAACTTTGGAACAGGGTTGTCTCTCAAACATTAGAAAATCTGAGACCTTAATCTTAATCAAAATATACAAATCTTGAGCATTCAGTGCTATTTAATAGTGTCTATAAAACATAGTGTACTAAAGTAAAATTTATGTAAATTTATAACGTATGTTTGAAGGATGTTGGTAATAACAGTATACATGCATTAGAGTATTAAATTTCCAAGTAGAGATTGTGGGATTTTTAGTAACATTTCTTTCATTATTGTAATTAAATAAGTAACTATCAAGGTAACAAAAATTTTGATACTATAAATATCTTAGAATTCCTAAGCAGGATTTTAAAACCTCAATTCAAGTTAATCTGGTTCTGACCCTTCCTTTCAAGCTAAGATCATTTTGGTAGAAATAAATCCAATTCTATTAAAGCTGTTTTACTTCTCAGTAATTAATAAGAAGCAAATGTACATAATTTGGTTAATTTCATAATGTGTTCCTATAAATTTTCTTTACTGCATGATTCCAAGTGTTTTATTAATTATGGTCGTTTTATTCAAAATTAGAGAGGAAAATGAATGTTCATAAGTCTGCAAAAAAGAAAAAGTTTCTGTTTCTGTTTGTTTATCTAAATTCAGTTAGGGATCAGATGCCTTTAGCAATGGATTAAAAATTCCTGCTACGTCACCATCTACAGGGGTAGGTCTGAGAAACTCGGCTCCTGAGCTCAGGTAAAGCCTCTTGGCTAAGTGGGATGGTGGGGAAGAGAGGTTCTAAGTTCTTCCTTGGACATCACTGCTCAGACCTCATTGTCCTAAAAGAAATTGGAATGTATGGGAGCAGGGGATGGAAGGGGAGCCAAGCAGTCCCTATTCCATGCTTGTGATCCAAATCCAGCCCTCAACTCTTCACTCAGAGCTTCAGGATGGGACTTGTCTGTTCCAGCCTCAGCATCTCTCCTTTTCCTTAGGGTGGACCCACTGTGTTCCCACCTTTGGAATGAGTCCACTCTCCTTAGTACCTCGCCTGGTCTGAGGCAGAAAAAAAGTTTTCATTGTATTAAAATATGTCCCTTCACTATAAAAGCAGTATATAGTCATTATGTAATATATGTGATACACAGACAAGCAAACAGAAAAAAATATAAATAAGCCATAATCTTACTTCAGAGGAAATGATTTTTCACACCTTGAGATTATCAACATTTCTTATAGTTTCTCTGGGAAGAAAAGCCCTTTGGTCAACAAATTTGGGAAATTTACATGTCAAACTTGCTGAAGAGTCCCACAGGAAAGAAACTTGATTTTTCTCATTCCAAAAATCATTTTACTATAGAACCTTATTTTTGTTGCAACTTTTAATAAAATTTTTATTCTGTGGGGTACACTTTGAGAAATTGTTGCTCGAAGATGTCCCCAAATGCTGTCTCTGTCAGCGGTGGCGACTTGACTGTCCCTGTGGAGGCAGAGGGCACATCTGTCCTGAAGGGCCTGAACCACAGTGGCTGCCCTGCCTGGCCGCTGGTTGTCTTCTGATGTCCACTTCTTTATTTTGCAATTGCCTCTTGTCTTCATAACATTAATGTCCTTGCCAATATCTGGCCACAGTTTTATTAGAGGAGAATTATCACCCTGCCAATGTGTTATGCAACATACGTGAGATGCGTGGAGACTGTCTGAATCTTGTTTAAATTATCTTACAAACCTGAGATACATGCCTGAAAGAGACACTTTGGAACTCTGTGCTACTCATTTTTCAAGTCATCTAATGGCTTCCAGCTGGATAAGTAAGTCAACCTGCTTTCCTCACAGGGAAAATAGTCAAGTCTTTATAACACAGAGCTGGGTTCACTTGTCGGAAGGCCTCATGTAGAACGCTGGTGTATGATTCAAGAAATATTGGAAATCTCTCTCTCAAAAATATCTCTTCTACTGATGCTGTTAGAGTCTGTTATAATATTATTGGCCAAGAGATGCAGTCATACACAAATCCCTTCTTGTTTTACCCACCTCTCTCTCCTCCACTTGATATCTCTAAAGAAAATGTATGCATAGTCAAACTGGCAAAGGAAAGCAAAGTAATATTTTATTATAAATTGATATTTTGTTCCCAAGCCTCAAAATAACTGTCTGATAAACTAGGTTGGACCCAATGAAGCATTCTTTATGAGTATATAGCACAGTAGCAGCCTAGAGCTTAGAACCAAATGCTAGAACCAAACGCACAACTAGTCCTTAGAGCTTACCACCAACAGCCAGTCAAGAGAATTTCCATCATAGTCAAAGGAAATGGAGTCACAGAACAGGAGTCGATGTTTGGGTGCAATGCCTAGTACAAAACAGACCAAGCCTGTTTGTTATATAAGAGTGTTAAAAACAAGACAACAGGCCCCAAATGGAGTTGCTTATGCTAAGGTCCACATTGCCAGATGGAGACTTAACTTACAGTTTTGGCTCTCCCAGAAATAGAATCTCAAACCAGTCAATCAGGAATCACCTAATCAGCACTAGTTAGGTAATCTGCCTAAAAGATCCCTGCCATCTCCAAAAAAAAAAAAAAAAAGAAGAAGAACTTGCTATAGCCAACCTGGTTTTTTGTCTACTATAACTTCCTTATTCCCACTTCTTTCTTCCTAAAACAGTTTTTCATTTTGTACAGATCCCTTGGGCTCCTTTCTCTCTGCTAATCCATGAATGCTGCCCAATTCATGAATCGGTGAATGTAGCCAATAAAATCTTTAAAATTCACTCAGTTGAATTTTGTTTGTTTGTTTCACAAGAGAAAATGAGAGCATTCAGAGGGAAAAGCTGCCTAGCCCTCGGTACTTGCCACGACAGCCTCTGCACGGACAGATAAGAAAGAAAAGATGCCATCCCCTCATGTGCTTCCTCTGAAAACTAACCATTGGCCATACTTGGACATTATGGCCAAGTATTGGCCTAGAATTTGTAATGTCCTGTCCTTTATTTGACTGTCCAGTTATTATTGTTTCCCCAAACTTGCTGATATAAAATGACACCTATTTTCTTGTGCTCTCAGATTTTACAAGTCAAGAGTTTGGAAAGAACACTGCAGGTGTTCTCTGCTCTACAATGCCGGCATCATCAGTTTGGGAAACTGGAAGACTGGTGGTAACTTAATTGCTGTGGTTTGAAATGATCCAAAGGCTCCCTCAATCATGCATAGTGATGCTGGTTGTTGGCTGGAACCCCAGTTGGGACTGCGGGCTAGGAAACCTCTATGTGGTCTCTCCATGTGGCTGCTTGAGCTTCTTTTATCA
This sequence comes from Rhinolophus hipposideros, assembly GCF_964194185.1. Lineage (NCBI taxonomy): Eukaryota > Metazoa > Chordata > Mammalia > Chiroptera > Rhinolophidae > Rhinolophus > Rhinolophus hipposideros. The sequence continues at coordinate 34,840,066 of NC_138070.1, forward strand.
TGGTGGCTGGACTCCAACAGCAAACAGTCCAGAAGAATCAGCCTGAAGCTGCATAACTTTTATGTGTCAGCCTCAAAAGTCAAATTATGTCACGTTCACTGCACTCCATTGGTCAAGGTGGTCACAAACACCCTGCCAGGCTTGAGGACAGGAGCAAAATCACAATACGAGAAGAATGTGTGGGATGGGAGATGTAACAGCCATTGTTGGAAAATACTGTCTGCCACAGACTCATCCTTGTGGAGTAGTAAGTGCATGTGGAGGGTGGAAGGAGATGTTAGAACAAGATGGGAGGAAGGTGGAGAGAAGCAGTTCTTCAGCTTCTCCTAGATGTTAACTGATACTGGTACATATGCCTGAAATCCGCTGTTAGTTTCCATGTCTGAACTAGAACATGCAGCCTCAAAGGTAGTAAATTATTGAGCTGATACTGTCTATTGACATCAATCTTGCAATTGACTTCAATCTTGTAATATGCGCTTGGATTGTCTGCTGTATTGGCATACCTCAAAGATATTTGCAGATAAAGCAAATTTCATGATAAAATGAGTTGTAATAGTTTGGCTGAAGGAGGGTCCTGCTTTCAACTGTAAAAATTCAACATTTGCAAAGCAAACTAAAGTGAAGCACAATACAGTGAGGTATGACCATATTGGAAAGCAGACAGGACAACTGAGAGCAAAGACAGGGAAATTGTTCTTTGGTAAAAGGCTTTGAGATGTACTCGATCTGTGAGTATACGTCCCTACAGAGAAAATTCTGAGGGAGCTGGAGATGAATAAATATGAACACAAAACTTGAAGAAAAGAAAGAAGGAAGTTAGTGATCACAAAGTGCTTGCTTCACAATTTAACCTTTACCAGTTTTTCCAAGAAATGGGAGTTGATTAATGAAAGAATAAAATGTTACTCACAAAGAGAGGTCATTTCCTGGCCATTACCTGACCCCAATATAAATTAGAATAGTCCTGCGATTCTCCCTCACAAAACTGTTTTTTTTTTTCTTTAAGACCAGTGTCATGATTTCTAATTATATGTTTGTTTCATGTCTCTCTCCTCAGCTTCAGTGTAAACTCCTTGAGGGCACGTGCGCCTCTGTTTTATTGACCACCACATTCCCAGCACCTTGCACAGAACCAGGTGGATTACAGCACTCAATGTGTGTTTGTAAAAGAAAAAAGGAAAAAGAGGGTGGAAAGGAGGCGCTGTCCTATGTACTTTTAGCAGCCTTGAAATACTTAAAAAAAAGTTATTTTGTGTCTGGAAATGGAACATAAAAGTTAAGGGCAACTCCGTACACACACACACACAGTCACTCAACAATGTTGATTGTTTAGTAGCTCAAAAAAGTTTGTAGCTCTTAAATCCATAAGCTATGAAACACCCCTTGGCCACAAGAGAAAGTAAAGGAAACAGTTTAGTGGTGTTCTGTGTTACATTTGAGAACATTTCCTCTCAACACTTCCAGCCCTCCTCACTTTGATTCCAGAAAGAACTCACTGCCTGAGCTCCATGACCTGCTTGCTCACCCTCAGGCACTTCAGCCATCTGATTCCAGACTTTTCCAGTGCCTTTAGACAAGGAAAACAGCAACGGATTTTCTCCTTTCTGATTCTGACTTTTAAAGTATGGAATTTATTTTTAAGAGCTTGTTTCATATATGCCAGTTTGGGGATTCAGGAAAGGAAATATGTGTGTGGAAGGGGCGTGTTTCTCATATTAAATCCCACAGGGCTGTTCTCCCTAGGGCTTTTGTTTCTTGAAAAATAAATCCTGTGTATGGTCAAATTAACCAAGATTGGAATGGAGGTATTTAAGTTAATTTCTTTTAATATAAAAAGTACAGTGATGCAGAATTAGAATTTGATCTCTATTTTTTCCTGTACTATTGTTATACATTTAAAATAAATTATAAAGGTAAAGATTTTGTACTTTATTTCCGATGCTCTCCATCATCATGTCTTTGCTTAGGTAAACTAAATCTTCTTAATATTAAAAGAACTAAATTTTGCTTCCAACCATTTAACTTTCTGCAATTGCTTGTGAAGTCTTTAATTGTGATGATTAAATGGATAAATAAAGTAAGGGAATAGCTCTTTACAAAAGGATAAAATTACATTAATTATACCTGTTTTACATGCTAGACTTTTGAGGCTTGGAAAGTGGATTTTAGTACATTTTCCCCTTCTCAAGGATAAAAATACACTACTGATGATTGCTATGTGTTATCATTGGGTGCAAGCATTCCCATGCCAGAGGGCTATGGCCACAGCAGTTACTATAATACTTCTAGAAAAGATTTCTCCTGTTTGGTAAATTCCAACAGAACTCAGTAGTGATTGAGGAACCTACCTTACAAGACAAATTCTGCACCAGGTATGGAAAATCTGGTCATTAGTGCAACATTTTCACTGAGCTTATCATCCCTAGTTTTCTGGCTATATAGAGCAAACTGATGGCGTAGTCAAAATTCAATTGGAGAACTTGTTGAATCTTTTTAAACTGCCTTGACCTAAAGCCCTTCTCTTGTTATTGCTTAATCAAAGAGTTACTCCTTTTGTTAAACATCAATTGTCTCCTTTTTAAATAATTACCAGAAGACCTATGAGACTAGATTAGGGAATGTACAAACCTGCCTTATAAAGGAGATTTTTTGAATTATTGTAAACAAACAAACAAACAAACAAAAAACTTATTTGAAATTAGTTCAAAGCTCATAGAGAAATCTTTTCACAACATGCTCCTAGGAAATGAAGACATTGAACATCATGGCCTACAACCTAGAGACGGTCTGTTGAATAAAACATCTCTATATTGACTCCCTCCAGCCTCAGTGAAAAAGACCATATGGGGCATTGTTAACTAATCCTTAGGCCACAAAGTTAAAAGGTGTTGAGTCATGATTTCATGGTTCTTATTTAAAAAGACTTCTACAGTTGCATCTCATTCACCTGTCTGGACATCCTAGCCTACAGGAAACCTCAAAAGTAAAGTTATCCAGAGCAGACAACTGCTCAGATGAAAAGCAGATGGCATGTGAAGCAGATGGCCTCTTCCAAAATCTGGGATCGGGCCAGTATAGTCAATTGCTACTATAAATAATCCTTATGTTTATTTCATAGTTTTCATGATTAGTATATGCCTGGATATAGTAGGAATCTTAATTTTCTTGCATCAATCTAGTCACCTTCTCTGTGTTTTACATTGTATATATTGACCACCCCATATCATTAGCCTCAGACTATGCAGTTATCTCTAATTGTTGTTGCTTTAACCCCTGTAAACGGGAAACCCTGGCATAAAACATTATGATACAATACTCTCAAACCTTAGCCTCCACAGAGAAGCTGTCTAAATGCTAAATTTGTCTTACAGTGCCTGCCTTTACCTTTGGTAAAGCTGATGAATATCTTGATAGTAGTCAGTCACCAGCTTAAGGCTGTAACTGTTTTTTTTTTTTCTCTCTTTTTGAGTTCCTTATCTTCCACTATATGCCAGTGTTTAAAAACTAAAATGCATTTTAAATGATGTCAGAGAGAATAAGTTTAACATTCTAAATATCTATTAGCATGGATAACACTTAATATAATTTCACAAGTTAATGATTCTGTAAATTGTATTGTTGGAGTTAAAATGTGCCATGGGATAGATTGGTGCTTCCTCCTGAGACTGAAAAAAAAAAAAAACACAAAATTTTTTTCCAGATATCATCCACCAAATGGCACTTATGCCCATATGTAATCTCTTAGTGACTAAGTAGAAAAAATAAGGAAGCCCGAATGGCTTGTTCTGTTTTAGGCACTGGTAGGGAGGAAGTGTCTATGCTTCAGTGACAACATAGATATTCACTCTAGAGCCGGGGTGTCAAAACTGAGGCACACGGGCCAACTGCGGTCAGCAATCCATTGTTAATTGGCCCGCAGCAAATTCCAAAAATATATTTAGTTTACTTAAATAAACCAGGTGAGGCAATGCGTACTTCACCTCGACTGAGTGGCCCGGCTGTTTGTGTATTTTACCACATATGACCCTTGGTAAAAAACGTTGAAAAAAGTTTGAACACCCCTGCTCTAGAGACTGCCTAGTGGATAAAGCAATGCTTCATCATGACTGCATTCACCCATGATTCAATACCTGCCGCCACCATTAATTATTTCCTTGAACATATATCCTTACCCAACACTTTAGTAGGTGCTATAGAAGATATAGGAAAAGAGACCTCATCTTATTCTCTAAGAAATTTTAATTTAATAAAGAAGATCAAACTGTTGTCTGACAATTAGGGAACAAAGGAATATCCTGGCAAGGCTTTGTATGGTAGGCTTAACATATATAGAGATATCTTTTAATTTGATGTATATTTTGGGTATCTCTGATTTATATTTGGGTATATGCAAGAGATTCACAGAGCTTTATACCAGAAAGGAGGCAACGTTTGGGCAACGGACCAGGAATTTTTTAAAAGTACTTTTTTCAAAAATGTAAAATAAAACAAAATAAAATAAACACAAAATTTGGCCATGGAATTCAGTAGTAAGATGACTGCCTGAAGTTTGGTCTATTCTACAGATGCTTGGTTCCAGTACTTTATCAGATGTGTCCTGGTTAAAGAACGTAAAGCAGCAACATTCCACTGAGCTCCAACATGTATGGGTGTGACAGTACAATCAGTAAAGTGTATGAATTCCAGTTGCTGTTCACTCAGTTAATCCCAAGAGGCTCCCTGAGTAGCCAAAACATCAGAGGGAGAGGTGACCTTCTCCAGTACCATGGCATCTCACAATAGACTGAAGACAGGGCAGGCCACTCCCTCTGCCAGTGGGACATGTCAGTGGCCCAGGTTTGGCTACATCCGTCAGCAAGGATGCCTCAGTAGTTGTGCTGATCCTGTAGGTGCTGATTCCATGACCCAAAGCATAATGGGAAGCTGGGTACAGAGGGTCAAAGGCTCAGGGTCTGTGACAACCACTATTTCCCAGAGAGCCTAGTTTGTGACCAGTAATTCTACACTAATGGGATATAGTATGGGATAGAGAAGAGCAATTTCTTGTATCAGAAGTCCATGGGTAACTTATAATCATTATGAGTGATCCAGAGTTTCTAGGAGAAATAAAATAAGGTTTCCAAGGCTTTCCAAAATGAAGGAGCCCCAGGGACACGAATGAAAGCACCTATTTTATGATAATTTAAATAGACTTTAGGGCCTTTTGTGAAAGGGAGAAAAGTTTGAGAGCCCAGCAGCCCACCTTTCAAGCAGCTACCTCCTCCTCCAGGAAATGAGAGTCAAACTCCTGGGGTTTGGGTCTAAATCTACCAAAGTCATTTTGTCTGTGGTCTGGGTGGGAGCCGTCAATCCCTGTGACCACATAGTAGCTGACAGGATTGTAAGCAGCGGTATTAAGCAAAGCCCAGGCACACGAGCTAGGAGTGTTGCATTAGGAGAACAAATGTTTCACTTCCTCTGGTGTTTTGGGAGGAGCTAATACCAAATGTGTCTTTCTCTTTTCTTCCTCATCAGTGCCTTGACGATGGGTCACCAAGGATGTGGACCTCAATACCCTTGGGGGTCTGGGAAGTGTGAGTGAGAGAAGTAAAGGAAGCAGAGCATTGGACGTTGGCAAGGTTGCTACCCTTGCCAGAATAAGCACTGCTGTTAGTCAGCCTGGGTAGTGGTTTCGTTTCTTTCCACAAACCTCAAAAAAGGGCATTCCCAGGCCCATCCTGTAGGTACACAATAATAAACAATGTAAATATGGCTGCCCTCGAAGCTAGAGATGGTCATCATGCCAAAAGCAATGACCATAGAGTTACAGCTCAACCTTAGTAAGTGGGACAGAAGCACAGGCTGGTTACAATGTTATGTTGTTATCATTTTTATAGGTGGGAGCCTCAGAGACCACTAGACAAACACATGCCAAAGCCAAGGGCACATCATACCACAGTATAATTAATTAACACAATGCTTGTCTTGGAGATGAGAGTATTTAGTGTGGAAATATATAGCAACTCCAACAAAGATAGCAAAGTTCACAGAGGCCAAAGCACAAGCCCATAAGCAAGTGGTAGTTCCCCCTCGGGCAGCCTTCGCCATATGACATCAATTAGCTAGCCAGGATCAGCTGGTTAAAACTGACCTTGGCCTTGATTGGGTAATTTGTGACACCAATTGTTTTAATCACCTACTATTTATGAGGTGAGGGAAGAATTCCCACTCTAGGGTTATCACACAACACCTGACACTGGACCAATGAGATTGTCAGTGGTTTATTAGTCACATGTAATCAGCGAGAAGGACACCATATGTCATACATGGCCACACGACAGTAGCACTTGAGAACAGAGTGAACAATGTCAACAAAAATTATCAAACAGGTGCAGAGGAGGAGAAACCATTCAGACAAACAGTCTCAGTTCTGTGGCAGATATCAGTCCATTGGTCAAAAGGCTAAACCTAGAACTCCCTTATAAAGTTTGACTCAGGTGGCAGGAGAATAGCACAAGAGGTTGAAAGCTCAGTCTTTCGCTTTTTCTCAAAATTCAGAGTGGGTGAGAGGCCGTTCTATCAGTAACGGCTGCTAGAGTAAACATGAGAAGTACTTCTTGGCAGATACATTTCTTTCTGGGGTTCATATTTCTCCCTTTTGATCAAAAGTTGTCAGCAGGCAGCATTAATAATGGATCAGTTCAGCTCATCCCACATCAGTGCAGGAGTGGTTTGGTTACCTGCTCCACGCTCATCTAGTTCTGTCATTCCGGGACTCTGGTCCCGCTCCCCACAGCAGAACACAGGATATGGTGAGGCCAAAAAAGAACAACAACGGAGCCATAGATAGGGGAGTCATACCACTATATTCTTGATGGTGGCTGGGTTGGAGACACAAAAGCAAACATTCGCCAGTACTCCAATGAGAGGTCTTCCTGCACCCCAGTCTCTCTGGCTGCTGGGCGAGACACAGGAAGTAAGATCCACATGATCCACAATCTGCCATCCACGCTTGCCAACCCCACTTGCTAGCCGCAATCCTCCTGTCGCTTCTCTGCCAACCAACCAACCCCCTAGTGTAGCCATGGCATTTATATTAGTGACCAATGGCTAACGGGTTACAGCTGATGATGGACAACTAGTTACAGTAGATACAGCTCGGTATCTACTAACCTAGCCAGCACCTTTCCACGTGAGGCCGAGAGTCTGGAAATTGCTGTCTGGGACTCTGTCCCCAAAAGTTCCTTGGTGAGACTCCTGTGGTCAGGCAGTAGACAACAGAATAACTAGGGTCATTTGCTTCCAGGAGGTCTCCCAAGCACCTGTCAATCTCAAAGAAATTTTCCAAGGCTAAGTTTAGCATCGCCTTAGTAAGATTTCTTTACAGTCGTCTATAAAATGACTAGAACAATTACAAGGAAATTGAAGAACAAAGTCACTCAATTTGTATCATCAAGAAAACCATTAGGCAATTGGTGAAAAGCATTCATCATTGGGAGTCCTGTCAGCTTAAAGTTTCTTGATTTGAGTGGGTAGGCAAGTAATCTATTGTATACAAAAAACAAAAAACCAAAATGGTTTTAACCATGTATTACAAAAACTAAGGGGATGTAGAGGCTTGATGGATCATTTGTATCCTTTGTGAAACCATTACTTGAATATTTACAGGGGGTTTCAAGGACTTGGTGTAGGGACAGAGTCCCAGTGAGCAGTTTCCAGGCTCTCGGCCTCACGTGGAAAGGTGCTCACTTAGGTACTAAATGGCCATCAACTGTCATTGGATGGCCATCAGCTGTTGCTAGTTGGTCGTCAGTTGTAACCAGTGAGCCATTGGTCACTAATATAACTGCCATGGCTATGCTAGCAGCAAATGGGGGCTAGCAAGAAGATGGTGGCTGAGCTAGCAAGAGAGGATTGCAGTTAGCACTGCAGATTGCAGCTAGCAAGTGAGGTTGGTTGGCAGAGACAAGTGGATGGCAGGTTGTGGATCGTGTGGCTCCTGTTTCCTGTGTCTCCAACCCAGCCACCAGCAAGACTATAGTGGTGTGACTTCCTGTCACATAGGGTGGCCTGTGGGGTCTCAGCTCCCGTTCCCCACACAAGAACGCAGGATATGGTGAGGCCAAAAAGGAACACCCACGGAGCCATAGGTAGGGGAGTCATACCACTATAGTCTCACTGGAGGCTGGATTCACACGATGTGCGACCTGCTGTCCACTTTTCTGTCAACCGACCGAATCTCTGACTTCCCTGGACTTTCCTCCACTCCCCAACGTAGTGGCCAATGGCTCACTGGTTACAGCTGACGGCCAACTAGCCACAGCTGATGGCCATCCAATCACAGTTGATGGCCATTTATTACCTGAGCCAGCACCTTTCCACGTGAGACTGAGAGCCTGGAAACTGCTCTCTGGGATTTTGTCCCTACACTCCCCTATCTATGGCTCTGTTGGTGTTCCATTTTGGCCTCACCATATCCTGTGTTCTTATGCGGGGAGCGTGACTAGAGACCCTGCATGCCACCCCACATGACACTTGGTCATACAGAACATCAACAGTTTGATGATGAAGTACTTCAAATCATTTAGAACAGTGGAACAATTTGCATCCCAGACCTTAAAGTAGTTCTTAACCCAGTGGGAAGCCAGCTGAAAATATCAGAAAATTTAAATCATTACCAGTTAGTGGCACTTGCAACAAAACTGGCATGTTCTTTAAAGGATATTGTAACCTTTTAAGCTTGGTTGTTTCTAATTCTAGCTGGAAAAAAATGTATTCATTCAGGTACAGCAAGAGGTCACAAATTACTCCTTGGGCAGCAAGCAAACAATCTAAAGCAATCCTGGTGTTAAGCATGATTTGAGCTAGGGAATTCAAGACCTTTGTTGAGCTCCAATAGCTTTAGCAGCTGAATGGCTATTATACTAACTTTTGGATTAGATTTTGCATTATTATATTCAATTGAGCAGTGCCAAGGTCAGCATGTGAGCCTATAATTCTAAGGAAGTAGTTGCCCTCATATTAATCTTAATATTCTACCCTCCCCTATTTTTCAATGATCAAAATCAATCATATCTGAGAACAGTTAAAGATTGGGACTGACGTAAATTAGGAATTATAGTTAAAGCCACATTCTTATGTGCTTTTACATGTTTTCTACTGATTACATTTAAAAAATTACGCAACTGGATTTACTTGATATGTAAATGAATTAGAGTTAGAATAAAAAGTGCCATTTATATTCACATAAATACCAGAAATATATTCATAATTACAAAGGAATGATAATCTATTTATGATACACCTAGTTGTTTGTGAAATTTATAGTGGGTAATAGAGCAAAATAGTACTATTGTGTAGAAAATTACATCAATTAAGTAAGCAGCTCAGGTCCATAAGAGTAAAAACCCAATATTCCTGAATTTCTAAGAATAAATCTCAGTGTCAACATGGTTTTCTCTAAATTCTACCCCACTAAAAGAGAGATTTTAAATATTCTTTCCTCTTCAATGCACCATAATTTCAGAGGTGAAAGGGAAAAGTTTAATTTCTTTTCCATCCTTGCTCATGTTCATGAATCTGATATAGTGTCATTAAAGTGTCTAGGCTAAAGTTCCAGAATATTCCTGATATTGTACAATAAGCCTGTCTTCCAGAAAACCATGTCTCTGGTTGAAATATATTCCTGAATCAATGGTTGAAAAGTTAAGACCAGCTGCAAATGAAGGCAGACTGTTCCCTAAATGTAAGATACCATGTTGATTTTCTCTATTAAACTAACATTTCTTAGAGAATAGGACGAGGTCTCATTCTTTTCCTGTATTCTCTATAGTACCTACTACAGTGTTAGGCAAAGATATATGCTCGTAAAAATAATCAGTGATGGAGGCAGATGAATGTGGTTATGATAAGTCTTACTTCACTGATCACTCAAAAGGCAGTCACTGGAGTGAATCTCTGATGTTGTCACTGAAGAATAGATACTTGTTCACTACCATAGTCTAAAAAAGAACAATAATTTGGATGCTTTTATTTCTTTTTTCTAGTCAGTAGGAGATCATACATGGGCATGAGTACCACTTTGTCGATGATACCTGGAGAAAAAGTTCTATTTTCTGTCTCAGAGGAAACACACCAGTCCATAATATGGTACATTTTAACTCCAATAATAAAATTTAAAGAATCATTAACCTTTTACAATTCGGTTAAATGTTATCCATACCAATAGATTTTTAAGATGTTAAGCTTATTCTCTCTGACATAATTTAAATGTATTTTATTTTATTTTATTTTTTTTTAATTAATTTTATTGGGGTGACAATTGTTAGTAAATTTACATAGATTTCAGGTGTACAATTCTGTATTACATCGTCTATAAATCCCATTGTGTGTTCACCACCCCGAGTCAGTTCTCCTTCCATCACCATATATTTGATCCCCCTTACCCTCATCACCCTCCCCCCACCCCTTTACCCTCTGGTAACCACTAAATTATTGTCTGTGTCTATGAGTTTTTGTTTCTCATTTGTTTGTCTTGTTCTTTTTGGTTTATATACCACATATCAGTGAAATCATAGGGTTCTCTGCTTTTTCTGTCTGACTTATTTCACTTAGCATTATTCTCTCGAGATCCATCCATGTTGTCACAAATGCTCCTATATCATCTTTCCTTAACGCCGAATAGTATTCCATTGTGTATATGTACCACAACTTCTTTATCCATTCATCTATCGAAAGACATTTTGGTTGTTTCCATGTCTTGGCCACCGTAAACAAAGCTGCAATGAACATTGGCGTACACGTGTCTCTATAGAGAAATGCTTTTATATTTTTGGGGTAGATACCCAGGAGAGCGATTGCTGGGTCATATGGTAATTCTATTCGTAATTTCTTGAGGAACCTCCACACTGCCTTCCATAGCGGCTGCACCAGTCTGCATTCCCACCAACAGTGTATGAGGGTTCCTTTTTCTCCACAGCCTCTCCAACACTTGTTACTATTTGTTTTGTTGATAAAAGCCATTCTGACTGGGGTGAGGTGATATCTCATTGTGGTTTTCATTTGCATTTCTCTGATGATTAGCGATGTTGAGCATTTTTTCATATGTCTATTTGCCATTTGTATATCCTCTTTGGAGAAATGTCTCTTTAGGTCCTCTGTCCATTTTTCAATTGGGTTGTTTGTTTTTTTGTTGTTGAGTTTCATGAGTTCCTTGTATATTTTGGATATTAGCCCCTTATCAGAGGAACTGTTTGCGAAAATCTTCTCCCATTCAGTTGGTTGCCTCATTATTTTGTCAATAGTTTCTTTTGCTGTGCAGAAGCTTTTCAGTTTCATATAATCCCATTTGTTTATTTTAGTTTTTACTTCCATTGCCTTTGGAGTCAAATTCATAAAATGCTCTTTGAACCCAAGGTCCATAAGTTTAGTACCTATGTTTTCTTCAATGCAGTTTATTGTGTCAGGTCTTATGCTTAAGTCTTTGATCCATTTTGAATTAATTTTGGTACATGGTGACAGATAGCAGTCCAGTTTCATTCTTTTGCACGTAGCTATCCAATTCTGCCAGCACCATTTATTGAAGAGGCTGTCTTTCCTCCATTGTATGTTTTTAGCTTCTTTGTCAAAAATTATCTGTCCATATTTATGTGGTTTTATTTCTGGGTTCTCAATTCTATTCCATTGGTCTATGTGTCTGTTTTTCCGCCAATACCAAGCTGTTTTGATTATTGTAGCCCTGTAGTACAAGCAAAAATCAGGGAGTGTGATACCTCCAGTATTGTTCTTTTTTTTTAATATTGCTTTGGCTATTCGGGGTCTTTTGTGGTTCCAAACAAATCTGATGATTTTTTGTTCTATTTCTTTAAAAAATGCCATTGGGATTTTAATGGGGATTGCATTAAATCTGTATATGGCTTTGGGTAATATGGCCATTTTAACTATGTTGATTCTTCCAATCCATGAGCACGGAATGTCTTTCCATTTCTTTGTGTCTTCTTCAATTTCTTTCAAAAATGTCTTATAGTTTTCAGCATATAAATCATTCACATCCTTGGTTAAGTTTATTCCTAGGTATTTTATTCTTTTTGCTGCAATTGCAAAAGGAATTGTTTTTTCTATCTCTTTTTCTGACATTTCATTGTTGGTATATAGGAAAGCAATGGACTTTTGTACGTTGATTTTGTAGCCAGCAACTTTACTGTATTCATTGATTGTTTCTAATAGCTTTTTGGTGGAGTCTTTAGGGTTTTCTATATATAGCATCATGTCATCTGCAAAGAGTGACAATTTAACTTCTTCATTCCCAATTTGGATACCTTTTATTTCTTTCTCTTGCCTGATAGCTCTGGCGAGGACTTCCAACACTATGTTGAAAAGCAGAGGTGATAGGGGACAACCTTGTCGTGTTCCTGAACGTAGAGCAAAGGGCTTCAGCTTTTCACCATTAATTATGAGATTAGCTGAGGGCTTGTCGTATATGGCCTTTATTATGTTGAGGTATTTTCCTTCTATACCAATTTTAGTAAGTGTTTTAATCATAAATGGATGTTGTATCTTATCAAATGCTTTTTCTGCATCAATTGATAGAATCATATGATTTTTGTCCTTTATTTTGTTTATGTGATGTATCACATTGATGGATTTGCGAATGTTGAACCATCCTTGTGCCCCGGGGATGAACCCCACTTGGTCGTGATGAATAATCTTTTTAATGCATTGTTGTATTCGATTTGCTAGAATTTTGTTTAGGATTTTAGCATCTGTATTCATCAGAGATATAGGTCTGTAGTTTTCTTTTTTTGTGTTGTCCTTACCAGGTTTGGGTATCAGGGTAATGTTGGCCTCATAAAATGAGTTAGGGAGTACTGACTGTTCTTCAATTTTTTGGAAGAGTTTGAGTAGGATTGGTATTAGATCCTCTTTGAAGGTTTGGTAGAATTCACTGGTGAAGCCATCTGGTCCAGGACTTTTGATTTTGGGAAGGTTTTTGATGACTGATTCAATTTCCTTACTGGAGATCGGCCTGTTAAGATTTTCCAGTTCTTCATGATTCAGCCTTGGAAGGCTATATGTTTCTAAGAACTTGTCCATTTCTTCTAAGTTATTAAATTTGGTGGCATATAGTCCTTCATAGTATTCTTGGATAATCCTTTGTATTTCTGTGGTGTCGGTGATAACTTCCCCTTTTTCATTTCTGATTTTGTTAATTAGTGTCTTCTCTCTTTTTATCTTAGTGAGTCTAGCCAAGGGTTTGTCGATTTTGTTAATCTTTTCAAAGAACCAGCTTTTTGTCACATTTATTTTTTCTATTGTCTTTTTGTTCTCTAGTTCATTTAGTTCTGCTCTGATCTTTGTTATTTCCTTTCTTCTGCTGACCTTAGGTTTTGCTTGTTCTTCTTTTTCTAGTTTTTTAAGGTGTAACATGAGATTATTTATTTGGGATTTTTCTTGTTTCTTGAGATAGGCCTGTAATGATATAAATTTCCCTCTTAAAACTGCTTTCGCGGCATCCCAAAAATTTTGGTAGGATGTATTTTCATTGTCATTTGTTTCTATGTATCTTTTGAGCTCTCCTCTAATTTCTTCTTTGACCCAGTCGTTCTTTAAAAGTATGTTGTTTAATCTCCATGTATTTGTGTTTTTTCCTGCTTTCTTTTTGCAGTTGATATGCAATTTCAAAGCTTTGTGATCAGAGAATATGCTTGGTATGATTTCAATCTTCTTAAATTTGCTGAGGCTGATTTTGTGTCCCAATATGTGGTCTATCCTTGAGAATGTTCCATGTACACTAGAAAAGAATGTATAGTCTGATGTTTTAGGATGAAGTGCTCTATATATGTCAATTATGTCCAATTCATCTAATGTGTCATTTAGGGCTGCGATTTCATTATTTATCTTCTGTTTGGATGATCTATCCATAGCTGTCAATGATGTATTTAAGTCCCCTAGTATAATTGTGTTTTGGTCAATTTCTCCCTTTAGTTCTGTTAGTAGTTGCTTGGTATATTTCGGTGCTCCCTGATTGGGGGCATAAATATTGATGACTGTTATGTCTTCTTGTTGTATAGTCCCCTTTACCATTATGAAATGTCCATCTTTGTCTCTTGTTATCTTTTTCACCCTGAAGTCTGTTTCATCGGAAATCATTATGGCAACACCTGATTTTCTCTGGGTACCATTTGCTTGGAGTGTCAATTTCCACCCTTTCACTTTGAGTCTATGCTTGTCCTTGTAGCTGAGATGTGTCTCTTGTAGGCAGCATATGGTTGGGTTTAGTTTTTTGATCCAATCTGCTACTCTGTGTCTCTTTATTGGTGAGTTCAGTCCATTTACATTTAGGGTGATTATTGATATGTGAGGATTTCCTGTCATTCTGTCTTTAGTTTTCTGGTAAGGCTGTATCTCCATTGTTTCTTTGCCTTTTTGTTGTTTTCTGTTATTTCTGTGTGGTGGTATTCTATGATGTTTCCCTCTGTTTCTTCTTTTATTACAGTATATATTTCAGATTTGGATGTTTTTTGAGTGGTTACCCTTGAGTTTATGTAAAAGAAAGTTTGATATTTAGAGTATTCCAGTTTCTTCAGTACGCTTACTTTCTCTATTCCCATATTCCAGTTCAGGCCTTTACGCTCCCCCTTTTTATGTTTCGGTTGCCACAAGTTGTCCCTGTTGATGGTGGTCTAATAGCCTCCTTTAGTATTTCTTGTAGTGCAGGTCGTGTATTAGAAAATTCCCTCAGCTTCTGGATGTCTGGAAAGGTCTTTATTCCTCCTTCATATCTAAAGGAGATCTTTGCTGGATATATTATTCTTGGCTCATGATTTCTCTCTTTCAATAGTTTGAATATTTGGTTCCATTCCCTCCTAGCTTGTAGAGTTTCTGCTGAAAAATCTGATGATAATCTAATGGGCTTTCCTTTGTAAGTTACCGTCTTCTTTTCCCTGGCTGCCTTGAGGATTCTTTCTTTGTCATTGATTTTAGACAGCTTCAATACAATGTGCCTTGGTGAAGGCCTGTTGGGATTGAGGTAATTAGGTGTTCTATTTGCTTCTTGGATTCGAGGATCCAGTTCTGTCCACAAGTTTGGGAAGTTCTCATCGACGATTTGTTTGAATATATTCTCTGTTCCCTTCCCTCTTTCTTCTCCTTCTGGTATGCCCATTATTCTTATATTGCTCTTTCTGATGGAGTCAGAAAGTTCTTGTAGAGTTGTTTCATTTCTTTTAAGTCTCAAGTCTCTTTCTTCTTCCCTCTGTGTAAATTCCAGGTTCCTATCTTCGATGTCACTGATTCTTTCCTCCATCTGGTCAACTCTACTACCTAAGCTGGATATTTTATTGTTAATTTCTTCTATTGAGTTCTTAATCTCCAGAAATTCTATTTGGTTCTTTTTCAAGATTTCAATCTCTTTTGTAAAATGCTCATGGTGTTCTTTGATTGTGTTTCTGAGTTCATTAAACTGCCTTTCTGTGTTTTCTTGCATCTCGTTCAGTTTTTTCAGAATTGCGATCTTGAATTCTCTGTCATTTAAATCACAAAGGTCCATATCTCTAAGTTCCTTTTCTGGAGACTTTTCACTTTCTTTCTGAGCTATCTTGTTGCCTTGGTTATTCATGGCAATCACTGATTTACTATTTCTCTTCCTAGACATCTACAGGAGTGTCTTCTGCAACAGGTTGATAGGTATGCGAAGAGCTTTTGGAGTTCCAAAGCTCTTTCTGCACCAGATTCAGAGCCCGTTTGTTTCAGCAGTTCTGTTTACTCCTGCAGGGATCCGCCCAGATAGGTGGGGCCAGGGGCGGGGTGAGTTGTGAGAGGTGGCCCAGAGCAATGGCGGCGACCACCACCACAGCCAGTCCTGCTTCCACAGCTCCCTCCCCTTTGCCGGAACTAGTTGAGCTGCGAATCTGTGCCTGCGGTCCACAGTTATCAGAGCAGCAAATATTCTGTCCTTTGATCCGACACTGCTACTTTATCGCTTCTAGCACCGGGCAGGTGGGGGTGGGGCGAGCTCTGGGAGGGTAGGGAGGGGGCGGCTAGTCTCCGTGCCTAAGGCTTCCGTTCTCCGCTCGGCAGTGAGGGCTTAAATCACCGATTTCAGCCCTCTTCCCTCAGTCTTTGCTCCGAGGTCTGCCGTGAGCGAGCGTTGGGTTCAGCGGTTTTGTATGCTGCCCCCTCAGCCCTGTGGGCCGTAAGCGGAGCCCTAGCAGTCCGAGTCCTTCCCTCTCCCGCAGTTGCGGAAGATCCGGGCGCAGCGGGCTCCCAGCACTGAGCTAGGTCTGTGTCCTGCGCCCGCGCGGCTCCGTCCCCGCACTTCTCCTCTCCCTCCTCCCCGGCTCGCGCGATTCACCCACCTGGAGGTGAATTCAGTAGTCGGCCTCTTCGTCTTGCCTGTCTGCTGTGCAAGGAGTCCTTTGTGGAGTTATTGTTGTCCGATTCGTTGTAAATTCCAGGGGAGCGTTACAGAGGCTCACCTCACGCCGCCATTTTTCTCCTCTGTATTTTATTTTTAAAAACTAGCAAGAGGTAGAAATTAAGGAACTCAAAAAAGGAAGTTATCTTTAAAATACTGACCTCTATTCACTACAGTTAGCCCCAAGACTGAAGTAAGTTACAGCCTTAAGCTGGTAGACTGACTACTGTCAAGATATTGCTCTTACCTGAAAGAAATTTCTTATAGTTGAGTGTGAGGCTATATATATTTTTTCCTTAATAACTAACTATTTCTGCATTAGGTGGTGTTTGAAACTATTGGGCTGTCAGTTTTGATGACAGAGAGGCGGAAAATAGCTGAATAGGGCTGTTTCCAGCCTTAGCAGCTTTGCAGAAGGTTTTTTGTAAAATCAATAGTAAAGTTAGGGACGGTCAAAAAATTGCTAACAGTAATAATTAGGGGATCATCAGCTTCACCAAGGTAGAGGCAGGCATCAGATGAGAAATCCAGCATTCACATAGGTTGCCTTCAGAAGCCAAGGTTTAAAAGTATTGATTATATCATAATATTTTTATGTCACTGTTTCCCATTTACAGGTGTCAAAACAAAAAGAGTCAGGAACTACTGTATACAGTCAAAGGTGAATGGCATGGAATAACTAGAACATACCATCTAAAACACTGGGAAGGTAACCAGCTGTGTAAGAGAGTTAACATAATATACCCAGAAATACCAACATTATAACAACAATAAAAATAAACAGAAGGATTATGCACAGCAGGAGTTGCTTTTATTGCCCTGGTGCCTGATTTTGGGAAAGGCCATGTTCTTCAACTGCCATCTATTTTTCACCTGAGTGAATATCTGCTCTTGATAACTTTAATTTGATGTTTCCTATAAGCTGTGGTGTCTAATTGTAATGGTGACACTGTATCTTCTATTTTGAAATTTAAACTTCTAGTGTAATTTGATTTAACAGTGTAGTTTAGTTTGGGACTTTTTGAAAGTTTTCTTTGCTTTGCTCTCCTTCCTACCCACCGAATCTTAATGACCCTATTTACTATACATTTACTTTGCATACCAGTTGCAATGGTTCTGTCAACTCCAGACCAGATGCATACCTGGCTGAATGACTTGAAAGACGTTTTTACATGTGCATAAGATCCTCTCCTATCCCGGAAACAAACCAGCCTCTGGGAATTACTTTTTTTCAGGAATTGCCTGACCAACTTACCCTTTCCTTTGTTCTGCCTCTCCTTACCTGCCTATAAAAGCTTGTGGCCATGCTGGGAATGGGGGGATGGCCTTTGGACAGGAGTTCACCCTCTTCCCAGAATGCTGGTGGAAGGGGCAGAGGGGGAGCCCTAATGGCCTTTGGGCGGGAGTCCACCATCCTTCTAGAATGCCAGCATTTTGAATAAACCTGCTTTTCTTCCCACCAACCTCAACTCTAAGTTTTAGCTTTCATACAGCAAGCAGCTGGACCTTTAGCACGGTAACAAATCAGCAACCACGAAGGGATTCGATCAGACCGGATTCGATTGGGATTGTACTGGGCTCAGAGTGGGTGAGTTCACTCCCTTTCTCCCCAGGGAGGGAGGGGGCATGGAGTACCACAACTGATATGATCCACGGCTGCTTGTGGCAGGCTGGCCCTGGGGAGGTCATTGCAGGGATGTCCCATCAGCTGCTGAGAATTCTTTTGTCTTTGGGACTTTACCTGGCTCTCCCCCTCCAGGCATTGACCACCTATGAATGCTTAAGATGGTGGAAAGAAGAGTGTTATTAGGGATTTGGAAAGACGACAGGTTTATTATTAGTCTGGGACTTGTCAAACGAGAGACTGTACCGGAAAGCTTCTGTCTCCCGTTGGGACATTGTGCCATTTAGAGGACTTATTTGAGGCCAATCTCTGGTACTGGTTGTGGGCTTTTATGGATTTGGGGTCTTGAGAACAATTTGAGGTACTGATTTTGGTAGGAGACCAGGTTTTGACCCTCAACTCCTCACTGTTGAGGATTTGGCTTGCGAGTGCTCACATTTGGCCTTAGTTTGTTTAGATGAGTCTATCTGTAATTTGTTTTCATTTGTCTGTAATGTGTTTTTCCCTCCTTTTCCTTATCCTTTGTGTCTTACGCTAAAAGTGTGTGTGTGTGGGGGGGTGGGGGGTTCTGTGTTTATACCATCTGAGAGTCCTCTGGGTTCTATGTTGATTGATTGGTCAACTTATAAACCAATGACAAAGAACATGTGTTTTACTGTAATACAGTTTGGCCTATGTATGTATTAGATTTTGAAGAGAAATGGCCTCTTAATGGGTCTTCGAACTATGTATTATATTATTTTACAGTTAGAATCGTTTTGTCAAAGTTCAAGAAAATGGGACAAGGTCCCTTACGTGCAAGATTTAATGATGTTATAAATTCAGGATTGCCCCAGAGCTATGTGAACTCTTCCATCTTGAGATCAGGACCTTCTGAATGTACTGAAGGTCCTCTTTATTGATAGCATAGTAATGAGATTGGATGAGCACGAAGAAACTAACACGTTGGAGGTGTAGGCAGTGCAATGTAATTCGTAGGGTAGAAGACAAACCATTTAGATTCAAGAGCCCTCTATATTGTAAAAATTTTACAAACTCAATGGTCAAAGGTGTGTTGGGATACTCCATGTAAAGTAAAAGATGAATGATTGCACCTCCCACCATGAAGAAGAAAGCGTAACACCTAGGGAGGCTCTGTAGGTTTAGGGGCAGCATGATAGCTGCAAAAAACCAGAGTTTGGAGTGAGTGTGGATTGGACACCAACCCTGTATTCAGAAACATGGCAAAAGTGGAGGTCTTCTAACTCTCAGTGACTGTCAAGATCTTGCAGATAACCTGAAGTATGAACATAGCTACTGCAGCCTGAGGCTGAAGTAACAAAGAAATAAAAGGATGGGCAGCATTTTAAAAAACAAGTGGCTAGTCTCTTAAGCCAGACCACCACCCTTTTGTTCCAGCCTCTTTAAAAACGTTCTGTTTGGGGCAATTGAAAGATCTTAGGTCCTCTTTGTAGTTGTTAGTAGTTCTGTTTATGTGTATGATCTGTGATATCTATGCTTGTCTGTGTTTTATAATGTTTTTGCCTCTGAATGATATAACCAATTTATAATGTTTAATTGGCTTAAAATAAAATTTTAAGTGCTTATATAAATTTAAATAATGAAAATTGACCCAAGTACTTTCCAGGATCATGTGATCTGGCAGGATGTTTGATACTAAAGGATACTAAAGCTGTTTTAACTTTTGGTTAAATAGATATGTCTTTTATGGTATGTTTTGTTTTACCTGAGTTTGCAAAAATAAATTCATGTTATCTCTTACAAAATTTGTCAAGAAAACAGATTGGGTAACAATTAACTTTGGAATCTCAGAATTAGGAATTAATGGGTATAAGTAAAATGGGAGGTTGTTAATAAAGTTTTCAGTAATAATAATTATATGATATATAGATGTCTATATTGATACAAATATAATGTATACATGCTTAAACATGATTTCCCAGATTCTTTTGGTGACTTGAAACTTTGGAGTTTTGCTAGGTAGGGTTAAATTAAAAAATTATTAAATATCTAGATATTTCAAAATAATAAAATATTGAAATATTAATTATTGGATGGATCTGAGTTCACCTACGTTTGGTTTATTGTTATAAGAAAGCTAAAAGATAAATTAAGCTCTGTTAATAAGTGTGTTTGTATTTTTTTTTGAAAATACAATTTTTAAAAAAATTTAGATATATTACCAACAAAAACCTATGTTCTAAAGGCTTCAAAGTGTGTTTGTGGATTTGCCAATGGAAATGCTGGTTGCTTGCTTTTTACTTGTCAGTAGAAATTAAAGTTCTGAGGGTTATGAATTCTAAGTAATATAAAAATGATGTGTGTTTTCAAAGAAGTTACAGGATATAGAAATACATTTTTGAAGGAACTAAAACAAAGTAGTTTTTCCTAAGGATGATTATTTCTGAATGAGTGAGAGGAGACAAACTAAGAGGGACTGGGAAAGTTGTAGAAGGTTTGTGAAGAAAAATCTTGAGAGAATTTTATATATAGTTAAGCTAAATACATTAATTAAGTAAATTTGAATATCAAAAGTAAGCTCATGCAAAATTAGAGTTAAGTTTTCTCTCTCTGCTAAGTAAGACAAACTTTGTTATGCTATTGATCTGCTATGGATACTATGAAAAAGTTCTCTGCCTAAAAAGTAAAGATTATATGTGTCATCAGAATAATTTTCTACGTTTTATATTGTCTTATCAGGTCTTTGGTTACCTAAGAAGAACTAAGTTTTGCTAATAATTATGTAAACTTCTGTATTTTGGAGCAGCTAGAGTTCATGTGCCCACCTCAATGTCAGATATAGGCCAATGTAAGGAAGATTGGCCTGATGTTTTCCCTAACCTGGTATAGTGTTATAGTAATTCTGACTTACTGTTGAATTCCTGATAATAAGTCTCAGATGTTAGAAAGGATCAGGGAATTTGTTTCAATGCCTTTAACAAACAAGACAGAGAAAATGAAGACAGAGAGGAAAAGTGAGACTGGAGATGAGACCAGAGACAGGCCAGACTTTTGGCTACAGTTATAGACAGACCAAGGCCAAAGCTACCTGAAGGCCACCAAGGAAACCCCAGAAGAGCAACACCAGGTAAAGAAGCCTGCTTTGGATGTAGAAGCCCAGACCACTAGAGTATGGCATGTCTTAATCCTCCAAAGCAGCCATGCCCCCTGTGCAAACTAAAACGGCATTGGAGGAGGGATTGCCCCTGCTCCAAAGGGAGCAGGGACCAACTACTTCCCTGCAAATGGCTGTGATCCTCTGACAGGCCTGCAAGTTCCAATGGATCCTAAAAATAAAAAGGCCATTCTCATTACAGGATGGGAGGAACTGCAGGTGACTCTTGACATAGCAGGTAAGACTGTTGATTTCCTGATTGATATGGGAGCCACTTACTCTGTCTTGTCTGCTCACTCTGGACCTATTTCCTCTGAAACCTCCTTGTTTGTGGGGATAAATAGAGCCCCCCTCCCTGATTTGGACTCATACTCAGCCTGTTCCATACCATTGGCCTATACCTTAGAGGAAATGTAAAATGAGCAAATCAGACTTTAAAAAGGACTCTGGGAAAGCTTTGTCAGGAGACCTGTAAGCCATGGCTCTAACTGTTGTCCATTGCTTTGAATTCTGACTTCAATTCTGTTGTTTTTTATTTAACTTGGAGTGCCTATCCAACAGGCACTCAGGAAACATAAGGAACCTCCCCATGGCTGATCTCTCTACACATTGCAGGCCCATAAAGCCAGGGGACAAAGTATTAGAAGCCTAGAGGGAGGGATCCCCAACAACCCAGTTAGCTCCTAAATAGAAGGGACACTATACAGTTCTCCCGAGCATCCCAACCGCTACTGGATTGGGATGGAATCACTTTGAATAATGGAAATATTCAAAGTGATGAAACGCAAGGACCTACAACCAAGATTACTCTGCCCAGCAAGGATAGCATTTAGAATCGAGGAACTGAAACAGCTTCCCAGACATGAAATATTTAAAGGAGTTCATCTCCACCAAACCTGTATTATAGGAAATGTTAAAGGGACTTCTTTAAGAAAAAGCAAAAAATAATGAATTATAAAATGTAATAACTACATACCTATCAATAATTACTTTAAGTGTTAATGGATTAAATGCTCCAATCAAAAGACATAGGTTGGCTGAATAGATAAGAAAACAAGGCCCATACATATGTTGCCTACAAGAGACCCATTTTAGATCAAAAGATACTCACAGACTGAAAGTAAAGGGATGTAAAAAAATATATCATGCCAATGGAATTGAAAGAAAGTTGGTGTAGCAATACTTATATCAGACAAAATACATTTTAAAACAAAGGCTGTAACAAGAAACAAAGAAGGACCCAGCAATTCCACTTCTGAGTATTTATCTGAATAAACCCAAAACACTAATTTGAAAGAACATATGCATATGTATGTTTACGACATTGTTTACAATAGCCAAGATATGGAAGCAACTTAAGTGTCTGTCGATAGTTGAATGTATAAAGAAGTGGCACATATACACAATGGAATATTATTTGACCATAAAAAAGAGTGAAATATTGCCATTTGAGAAGACATGAATGTACCCAGAGGTACATGCTAAGTGAAATAAGTCAGAAAAAGAAAGACTAATACTATATGATTTCACTTATATGTGGAATCTAAAAAACAAATAAATGAACAAATAGAACAGAAACAAACTCATAGTTACACAGAACATTTTGATGATTGCCAGATGGGAGGGATTTGGAGAGACAAATGAAAATGGGCAATGGATTAAGATGTTCAAATTGACAGTTATGGGACATGCATGGGAATGTAAAGTACAGCATAGGGAATATAATCAACAATATTGTAATAACTATATATGGTGTCAGATGGGTACTAGACTTATGGGGGTCATTATTTAATAAGTTCTATAAATGTCTAATCACTATGTTTTACATCTGAATAAAATATTGTGTGTCAACTGTAATTTAAAATACATTAAAGTATATTTTTAAAACAACAATGTAAATTTATAACTCTGAATTATATAGTCATAAAAAAATAAAAACATCCTACTTCCTGACATACTCTGTTGGCCCCCCGTTATATGTACAGGGATCCCTTGTGGTGCATTCTTATTGTTCTTGTTCTTGTTTTTCCTTTTGGCTTTAATCTTTTAGAATATTGGAACTTACACATCAGTGGAAATAACGTGTGTTAGTTTCTGTTTCTGAGATGAGATATGCTTAAAGCAGCCTATTTACTAGATTCTCCTGTTGTCCTATTTCATAGCACCATATTTTAATCAGACTGAGAACTTCTTTAGATTAAAATTGGAACTATATGACATATTTATGCATACATTTCTTTATCTACTCTTGTCTGTATGTTGATGGGACTATGTGATATGCAACAAAATGAGCAGAAATATTAATAATTTATTTTTGCAGAAGGGGTGCACCAGTGAATTCAGTGAATAAATGTCATGTGCTTGAATCAATGGCCTGTGGAAATAGCTGAGGTTTTCAGTGCTTAGTGAGTATAACATGCTGATTCCAGATCATGAAGGAGTCAGCTCAGATCAGAGGACCCCATGCTTCCTTACTGGAGTAGGTACAAGTAAGATTCTCTGTTAAGGAATCACTGTTTACCCATCCTTGACCCATGTGTTTGACAAAGAGAAGCAAAGTGGAGGATCATTAATAAGATGATGTAATAAGATAGAAGAAAAACAAACAAGCAGTATCTCTTATATTCTTCTTTGTTCCCCAACTGAGGGCATGCATATAGTGTCATCAATTAAATGGCAAACTAGAAATCAAGCTATAGTCACGTTGTTTTCTTCCCTGATACTCTCTGAGAAGTTGTTTTTTGACAACAAATGGACATGATCTAAATCGCATTCTCTTTTTGCCCTTTCAGATACAATCAGTTATCTTTTCACAATAATAAATCTGCCAACCGAGGAAATTCCAGACGGTCTTGATAGAATCAACTTCTCGACTTATTTCTTTACTTTCTTTTACTGTTGAAGAATGTAATGTTTTCTCAACATTCTTGCTGATGTCAAAAACAGACTGTAAACCAAAAAATTTGAGCACCAGAAGAATTGTTTCTTGATGGAAAAAAACAAGAGAGACAGAAAGAGGTAGAGAAAACCTATGAAGTGAAGGCAAAAAGGAAGGAAAGGAGAGGTGAGTAGACAGAGAAAAAGAACTCAGAGAAGATGAGAGTGAAGAAAAGAGATAAGGCCAAAGTGAGGAGATAACATGAAGGGACAAGCAGAAGAATAGGAGGAGACAATGAGGAAGATAAAGGAGAACACATAAGTTGCCTGCTTTCAAAAAATTTACTTGAAGTAGATAAAATAAATTAAGCAGAATCCGAGATTTTAAAAACCACAATCTATAGCAATACTCAAATGGCTTAATAAATTATTTATCAAGCTATAAATTTCACAGAGATACACAGGCTGGAGAATAAACACTCACCCTATAAGTCCTATCTCCCTTGTCATATACCAAATGTCAATGCAAGTTATTTTTATTTGATGAAAACCTTGGATGTTGATGCTTATTTTTATTTTCAATCTGAACAAAATTATCATTTATGCACTGTGTTATGAAATATTTTATAAATGGGACTTTTCAATCCTGAGTATAAGCACATTTGACAGCTCCAGAATTCCACAAAACATCAGCACCTTATCTTAAAATAACACAGCTTCTTCCAGGTTAGACCAGTGTCACATTCCTCTGAGGTTTATGACCAAAGCCCTAGTTTCAGACACATTCTGCATTATAGATGCGTGTGTGTGTTTGTTCCTTGGACATGGACAATAAAATATTTTCTTTACAATAAAATATTGAAAAATAAAATTCTCAGAGAATTAAAAATAAAATATTTCTATGCTTCACTTCTCAAAATACTTAAAATTCAATGTAATCTGTCACATGCCACTGTCATATAGTGTGACAGCTTGGTTGAGGCTGCCTTCCTCCTCTATCCCCTAGTGCCTTTCTCCCCTATCCCCAAGTGCCACCTGAAGAATATACAGTTGATGGCAGCTCCTAGTCAGTCAATGTACCTCACCAAACCCCAAACCTGGAAGTGGCAATTCTGGTAGACACTGGGAAACTGTGCTTTGCTGACTTCAGTTGCCATTATCCTTACTGTATTAGCTATGTCTTCTTATATTTGTATTTCTAAGTAATTGCTTACCCTAGAGGAACTGTCTCTCCTAAGATTAGCCAAACCCTGGAGATAGTAAACAACTTACTTTAGAGTGAACTTTTCAAATGCAAATGAACCTATCTAGAACCCACACCCCAACCACATCCTTTGTCAAACACTTCTATTGTGTGTCACTTTCCACCTGCCCTGTCTTAATCACCCCAGGAGAGGCCCCAGAGCCTGCTCAAATTACTCAGACTAGCCATACCAAGCCTGCTTACCTAGCATTGTCTATTTCTTCACATCAAAATCAAAATAAAGGCTCTTGCTCGGGGTTTCCCCTTCTCCTTCTGCCTTCCGATTGACCATGATGATTCCCCCTGTGGCTCCCCCCGGGTAGCATGCCCCTCCTCTTGGGATATGTAAGTACAACAAACTGTCATTTCAATGGACATCATCTTCTGATCTGTAGGCCTTGACATAACTAAATCATAATATAACCATAATTTAAAATTCTTCTATATGGATTCAATCAAATGATGGCTGAGTATCTCTGACAAATTCAAAAGAGGAAATATAGAGCCCTAATATAGTAGGCTGAATAACGTTCCCTCCACACCCTAAACTCTATAACCTGAGACTATGTCACCTTGCATGTATAAAAGGACTTTGCAGATTTGGTTAATTTAAAGATCTTGAGATAGGGAGATTATCTTGAATTATCTACATGGCCAAATGTAATGTTGTTTCCCTATAAGAGGAAAACAGGGAGGTCAGAGTGACAGAGAGATTGGAAGATGCCATGTAGTAACTTTAAAGATGGAGGATGAGGCCATGAGCTAAGCAATGCAAGCAGCCTTGAGAAATTGGAAAAGGCAAGGAAACAGATTCTGCTCTAGAGCCTCAAAAGGAGCAGATCTTTGCTGACACATTGATCTTAGCCCAATAAAATTTATTATGGATTTCTGGTCTCCAGAACCGTAACATAATAAATGTGTATTGTTTTAAGCCTCTAAAATAGTGGCAATTTGTTACAGCAGTAAAGAAAATGGTACCAAGAGAGATACCTGTTGTAACAGTGGTGCTGGCGATGCAACAAATACTTGGATATGTGAAAGTAACTTTGGAATTGGGTAGAGGATGGATGAATTTTGAGGAATGATATTAAAAGTTTATATTGCTTATAATTCTCTTAGACTATAGAAATGTGCATGTTAAAGACTCTAATGTTGAGGGTTTAGAAGGAAGTAAGGAGTGTGATACTAGAAACTTATACCAGTTTGTACAATACCTGGATTATCATAAACAGATTACTGATCATAGAATGCATTACTGGTGAGGGCTCAAAGGAAATGAAGAACATGTTATTGAAAGCTGGAGGGAAGGGAATCCTTATTATATAATAGCAGAAAGCTTAGTAGAATTGTTCTTTTCAGTTATATGTAGAGCAGAACTTGTAAGCAAAGGACTTGGATATTTAGCTGAGGAGATTTTCAAGCAAAGTATTGAAGATGTGGCCTGCTTTCTTCTCACTATTTCTATTAAAATGTAAGAGAAAAGACATAGATTGAAGAAAGAACTCTTAAGCAAAAAGAAACTAAGACTTGATGATTTGGGAAATTCTCAAGTTATTCATATTGCAGAAAATGCTAAAATTAAGAAATTTCCTGTTAGGAAGCATATTCTGGAGATAGAGTCAGAGTATGACTAGGTGACTCTTTGATAATGCCTAGGAAGAGTCAAAAAATTAGAGCATTGAATCACATGGAAGGCTCTTTTCAGAACTTAGGCATATAGTAACTCAAGGATCTTCACTGGATAATTTCCTTAGAGATAAGTTATATACCACTTATCCTCATTGGATAATTTCCTTCGAAAAAAATAATGTGAATCAACTGACAATGGTGCCATGCTAACTCTATGACATTTTGAGTCCCAAGTAGCCCTATTCAGGGGCCTCTCTCTTCACCACATAGAAGAAGGAAGAATGCTCTTTGCTCTTCTGGAGCAACCCTGGCCCCTAATGAGACTTGTGAAAGTCAGCAGGGGTGAGGGCAGCTGGTAGCGAGGGCAGCAACCACCCACTGTTCCCAGCCCAGGGTAGCACTGGCACCAAGAATATTGTTGAAAGACCAGAGCTGAGGTGAGAGTGCATACCCAGAAGTTAGAGATGACTTCAGCAGCTGGTAATAGAACTTCTGCTCAATAGCACCTTAAATAAATAGTTTATTTTTCTCACATAATAAGAACTCTAGGTGTAGGTGGCTGCTCAATAGTGTCATACCCAAATCTCTGCAATTCTTGACTATCTTCTTTGTTCATAATGTGACTCTCATGGCCTTATATATTACACCCATATTCAAGGCAGGGAGAAGTCAAGGGAGGATGAACTAGTAGGAAGCAGCTGAATCTGAACATTTGTTAAGAAAACAGTTGTTTTCCTAGATGCCTAGCAAATGTTCCCTGACATCTCTGATGAGTGTTGGTCACATGGTCAACTCTGGCTTTGGATGTGAGTATGTGACTTCCTAGGCTTTATAGTGTGAGATGCTGGAGGCATGGGCCTGAGAATACAAGGGCTCAGTCAACCAAAAAACTCTAGACACTCCCAGGAAAAAAAGATTTTGCAAAGGACTAAGCTCTTGTTAGCCAAGAAAGGGTGGGAGAAGGAAGGTAAGCCAACTTAATTTAAGCATGAATGTCACCTCTTTTGCCTCCCTCAGCTGGCATCTACCTTGTGATTCTTGACAAGAAGCCCGTTCTCATCTTCCTTAAGGTTAAGCCCTTCCAGAGCATTAGAAGAGAGATATCCCCTTTGCCCCCTTCCTTCATTCTTCTATCATCCTTGAAACTATCCTTTCTCAGACCTCCCCTTATTTGGCACTTAGATCTGTGCATCAGTCTTCTGCTTGGTCTTCTCATGGCCAGACTTGTCCATACAAGTATGCCCTCCACACTATGTCCCAGTGGATCTAACTGAAATATAAACCTGAGTACTTACCCTGATGCTTCAGTGTCCCATCCCACCTCCTAATGGAAAACATTCAAGCTCACTGCCATAGCACTCGGGTCCCCTGAGTGTGCTGCCCTTCATGCTCACCTACCCCTTGGACCTCAGCACTCACAATTGTCTACTCTCCCTTTATTCTATATGTCTGTTTATTGTTCCTCAAACACACTGTGCTGAAAGCCCAGACTCTTGTCGTGACTCATCTTGGTTTGAAACCTGGTTCTGCCTTTACCAGTTGTGTGACAATTGGCAAGTATTTAACCTCTCTGTGCTGTAGAGTTTGTTCTGTTAACTGCATATATTTATTCTCCCATTGACTTGTTTTTCAGATAAAACATGTTAATTCATGTAAGGCACTTAGGAAAAGTGCTGCCATTCTTTTGCCCATGCATTTCTTTAATGCAGAAAACCCTTTCTCCTTGTCCAGTTAACTCCAGTTCTGAGAAATAGAGGTTAAAAGCACCATTTGGCTTCTGTTGGATAAGGATTTGAATTTCAGTTGTGCCTGATACTAGTAAAATGATCTTGAGCATCAATGGCAGCAGCCATAAAGCAAGTAGCCATAAAGACTCCTATCTCATGAGTCCATAATGGGAATAAAATGAGAAAATATGTTTAATCAGTTAGCTCAGTGTCTGGCTCACAGCAAGGGCCCAATAAATGTTTACTATTATTGTTTTTATTAACATCTTTCAAGACTCAATGCAGGTACTTTCTCAATGGTTTCCAATGATTCCATCCCCTTCTCTGTGTTATGAGAGCACGCTCTATAGCAGAAGTGTCCAAACTGCAGCCCGCGGGTCAACTGAGGCCCGCGATCCATTTTTAATTGGCCTGCAGCAAAGTCCAAACATATATTTAGTTTACTTAAATAAACCAGGTGAGGCAATATGTACTTCACCTCAAGTGAGTGGCCCGGCTGTTTGTGTATTTTACCGCGTATGGCCCTTGGTGAAAAATGTTGAAAAGAGTTTGGACACCTCTGCTCTAGAGAAACCCTTGTCATATTCCAATACAATTGTCTGTATCTTTGGTTCTTCTACATACTGTAATATCCCCAGTGTAAAGACATGAATCTTCAATTCTGGTAGATCTAGAAGTGCCTTGTGCTCATAAAATGCGTGTTTCTTCTGAACGCAACTGAATTTCTCCATCAACAGTGAGTTAATGAAGTATTTTGATCAAATAAGGCATTTATTTCATTTTATATGGTAGAAATGTTAGAAAGAGTAGTCTTCGAGTCATGGCTCTGTCCCTTTGCTTCTAGAACTTAGAAGACAGGGAATTTCTTTGGTAGAAACTCAGAAATGAATGGACTTCTTTGTAATTCTCAGAACTGATGCCAGTCAATAGACTGTGATTGTACTGCTAAACTATATGTAAACTACATTTGATATTTGTTTAAAAATTGTCCCATTGTTTTAGTTGGTTTTTGAAAAGCCACTAACAGATAATTACCCATTATGGATCAATATGAAGTCCAGAACTGTTTTTTGTTTTTTTTTTAAGACAAATACAACATCATTTGTACAATTAAATGCATTTTTCGGGGTGGCCGGATGGCTCAATTGGTTAGAGCACAAGATCTGAACAACAGGGTGGCTGGTTCGATTCCCACATGGTCCAGTGAGCTGCGCCCTCCACAATTAAAGAAAACGAGCTGCCACTGAGCTTCCAGAGGGACGGCCATATGGCTCAGTTGGTTAGAGCACGCGCTCACAACAAGGTTGCCGGATGGTGGGCTGTGTCCCCGGCAACTAAGATTGAAAACTGTGACTGGACTTGGAGCTGAGACTTGGAGCTGAGCTGCGTCCTCCATAACTAGATTTAAGGAACAATGACTTGGAGCTGACAGGCCTTGGAGAAACACACTGTTCCCCAATTTAAAAAAAATTTTGTTTTCAATGCATTTTTCCCTCAAAAGTATTTTCCCCATGAGAACCACTGTCATGACCATTTGGGGACCAAAGTCTTGGAATTTCCTTCAAAGTACATTAGTTCCTCTCTTCAGGCAAAGATGTTTTGTGATGGCGTATTTCCCTTTCTGAAACTGTTAAAATCATCTGGTGCCAAATTAAACAAAGCTGGTGATAAAGCCGCCAAAGACATGGTCAAAGTGGCCATAAAGTGACGGTACTGGTCTCCATGTGTAGCTCATAAAACAACCATTGGAAGCTTCCCTGACAGAAAAGTTTAAGATGAAAGGCAGAGTTTAGTAGAGGAAAGGAAACTGGCCACAGAAGCACTGAGTCAGAAGCCTTGACCTACCACTTATAAGCTGGGTGATTTTGTGAAACCCATTTTTCCATCTTAATTGTGGGGATGACATCACCCTACTTGCAAATTCAAAAAATGAATTAGAGATAAATATATATATATATATGCATGTCTAGCATGCACAAATGCTAAACACAAGTGAGTAATTATTAATTAAAGATGTTATCAATGACCACATCACTGGAATTAAGCATATAATCTTCCAAAAGAGCTCTTCTTATAGATAGCATGTACTTAGCTGTAACATCCATTTATTCTTTGACTCAATCCTTTAACAAATATATGTTGAGAGTTTATTTTACATTGTCGTGCTGGAGACACTGCTCACTGCGCCATTTGTCGTGCAGGGTCTCCTGCGGGGTTTCCGCTCCCGCTCCCCACATAACAACGCAGGACATGGTGAGGCCAAAAAGGAACAGCCACGGAGCCATAAGTAGGGGAGTCATATCACTATCTTCTCACCGGCGGCATCCGCCTCTCTGCAATCCGCTCTTGCTAGCCCCCATTTCTTTTTTTTTTTTTTTTTTGCTAGCGTAGCCATGGCAGTTATATTAGTGGCCAATAGCTCTCTGGTTACAGCTGACGGCCAACTAGCCACAGCTGCTGGCCATCCAATCACAGTCGATGGCCATTTACTACCTGAGCCAGCACCTTTCTAAGTGAGGCCGAGAGCCTGGAAACTGCTTTTTGGGGTTCTGTCCCCACACACATCTAGCAGTGTTTTGTAGTAGGATATAACAAACAATCTTGCATCACACTAACAAATTTCCTGTCCTCTTGTAAACAATATATAATAGAAAAATAAAGAATAAATGGGATAGAAAGTAATATTGAGACAGGTGCTATTTTATATATGGTGGTCAGGGAAGGCTTTTCTAAGCAAGTGAAATTTGAATATATTGAGGGAATAAATGAAGATAAACTCAACGTACCTCTGAGAAAAGAAGGTTCTAAGTCAAGGTAATAGTGAGGACAAAACCTATAAATATGTTGCTTGTGATAAATGGATGAATAAATGGATGGATAGAGGGTATGAAATGGGAGACAGAAAAAATATATGGGGAAAACACAACCGGAAGTATTGTCCCTGATTTACAAGGAAGAAAAATCAGGATCCAAGTGTTTTAGCCTCTTACCAAATATCACCCACCATGAGAGGGGCAGAGGGATGTTTTGAACTCAGTTACGGCTGAAATCTGTCACCAAAGCCATCTTTTTTTCTAATAAGCCACAGAAGCCTCCCTGAGGTCCCAGCTCCTCAGCCATGAGCCACTCTGTGTGACTTTGTGTGACTGAGACGGTTCCACAGCAGTGGCTCTCAAACTTCAGCATGCATTAGCGTCACCGGAGGGCTTGTTAAACCAAAATTGCAAGACCCCACTTCCATAGTTATTGATTTAGTAGCAGTGGAGTGGCATCAAAAATTTTGCATTTTTAATAAATTCTCAAATGATGCTGTGCTGCTGATCTGGGGTGACATTCTGAGAGCCTCTGCTCTGAGTCAGGTAAGTGTCCACAACGCATTCAGTACAATACTTCAGTATTGGTCAAGGCCAGTGGTACACTGGGGCAGGAGCAACCCTTCCCTCACAGAGGTGTAAGCTCTGGTGGTATCTGGAGGGACTGTCTTCCTCCAGGACTCCTCAGCCTGGAGGGGACAAAGTCTCCCCTTTTGACCAAACCTGAGTCAGGTTCCTCTGAGTCTTCTTGTAAACTAGGCCCAGACCTTGGGCTCTGTCCTTGGCCAGCTTAGTCCAGTTTTAGCAAAGAATTCTGTTGGGTCAGTTTAGTGAAAATTTCCCACCCTTGATATCTGATCAGATTCCTCACCACCACTCTCAATATCTCATTGCCGTGGACTCCCCCTATCTTTTATTTCCTCTTAGTAATTTTCCATCCACTGAACCTCACCCTGTTCCTTGGCCATAAATCCCCACTTGTCCTTGTATCCAGAGTTGAGTCTGATCTCTCTCCTCCACCGAAAAACCCCATTGTAGAAGTCCCTCTTGAATAAAGTTTTCCTTACCATTTTAAACAAGTGTCATAAATAGTTTTTCTTTAACAGAAAGAGGGCATGAATGAACGGGGAGTAGGAGCCAGGCTGTTCTAGGCTCGATGTTGGCAAATGGTTTGTGCTGATTCCTTTCAAACTGCCCTTTATAGACTCCGCTGTGTCTTAGCACTAGAGCAGAGGAGCTGGCAGAACATGCAAATTAGGCAGAGACGTAACTGACATGGAGAGTCTAACAGTATTATCTTGATGGCCCTGCAATAAAATATACTCATTGGTAGAAATTTATTCTGACATGGTGTTCATTGTCTTTGTAAAGAAGCCTCTCCCTCTCTCCTGGCCATCACCAAGAAGCTCCTTTGTGAACCTTTTCCCTCAAAGGGTGGAAGATCAAGGCCCCTTAATGCTGTTTCTGTGTTTGCCAGAAGAAAGTTCTCTGGTGCTTGATCATCTTCCCCTGGAGTTACAGCTCTCACCCTGGAGAATCAGCTCCATTGGGGAAGCTACCTAGAAGGAAGAGGGGCACAGATAACACAGTCATCTCCAGGCAGGGAGGAGGGTCTCCCTAGAGAGACTCAGGAGCCATCTCAGAGATACCTCTGTACCTATTGAAATGGCCAACCCTTGTCAAAGTTTGGAAGGGTTGGAAGGACCCCAGAGGTGGAAGGACACTCAGGAGGGTAAGCCTGAATCAAGATTATGGGTCCTTCTATTCAGCAAGCATGGCTGAGATGGCTCAGTCCATTCCTAAATTGACTTTTCTGTCCTGAGTCCCTCCACCCGCTCATGTATAATAGCATTTCTACAAAGGCACATGCTACTGCTGATGTGTCTGTCTTCTTTCACTTACTTATTTATAAACTTTAGTTGTACCTCTGGTATGGAACATAAGGCTTATCCATTGACTGTTCAATTCACTTCTTCACTCATTTCATAAAAATCTTTTGAGCTCCTACCATTAAGTGTAGGGAGCGGGCTGTAAGCTGACAAGGGCCTTATAGCCTGCAAGGTCATTCCCATGGGAAGCCTCGCCTCAACCTCTACCCACAAAGTACAAGATAACACTAATGCAGTCACAGACATACCAACTTGCCAATACACAAAACAAAATGTTCTACTGATACCTGTTTGTTCTGCTAATACTTATTTGTATAAACAATTATTCTAAGACTGTATAAAAACTGTGTGTGAAATAAAGATTCCGCCACTGTTTTGCCATCCATGGACGGTGGACCTCCATCTCCGTGTCTTTTTTCAATCTCCTTGCCCTTCCCCCTCAGGCCTAGCCCTCCTGGCTGCGCAGGCCGTGGCAATTAAGCACTGATCTAGGTTTTGGAGATAAAATAATGAACAGAACAGACAAGAGTCCTGCTCTCCTGTAATAAATATCCCAGTCCATCTTTATTACCCTACTGAATCTTCAAGTGATTGTCAAAGAATCCCATGTGGTTCAGCTCATTGGCTCTCTGCCCACATCACAAGGAAAAATGGGGGAAACAAAGTGTGAAGCTATCTACAAATGAATGGCATCAGGGTAACTTTACCTGGAGCAATTTCTCTTGAGACAGGTCTCAGTCTCTTTATCTGTAGTGTGAGCCCTTTCAGATCTCCAGGGGCTGTGACACAGGACAGATCCTGCATGTATCTCACCAGACAACTTTGGAGGATAGAGTCAAGCATTTCACACTCATAAATGCAGACTCCTGCTCCTCTCAGCTATGGTAAAGTGGAATAAATATAGAAGATATAGCAGTAATCTGTTACCAAGCCCATCAAGCAGAAAGCACCTACTTAATTCTCGAGGTAGATTTCAGTCACACAGCTGTCTCTCCTCAGGCCTTATTTGCACAGCTGAAATCCAAGTCACCTGTGTGTTTGGGTTGTTTTCTTTCCCTAAGGAATATTTCTGCTCTACATGGTGTTTTATGTTTAAATTTTGTTTTTTTCTTTAATCAAGATGGCTTTGAAGGAACTTATTCATCATCCTAGTCTATTCTGAGTATTTGTCAGAATGTCTTTATAAGGCAGAAGGAAAATTTTAAACATAGAGATAAAATAGAAAAAAATGTCCAATTTCAGAAAGAAAGGCTTATGGAATGAGGGGGGTGGGGGAAAGAAGATAGGAAAGGAGATTCTTATATTAACAGTGGGGTAGAAATTGTGTTTGTAGTCCTCTTTTGGTCATTTCTACACTCCTTACTCCCAACCCAACCCTGAATTCCTGGGAGGTCCAAATAGCAGTGATGGATGCTGAATGGTGGATGACAGCACACAAAGACAATGTATAGCACAAAGCCCGTCATCACATGCACCATGTAGAACAACCATAACAAAACCACAAGTAGATCTGGGAGAAGGGAAATATCTTTCTGGGTGAGAAATGTAGGAGATGGTATTGGTTTGGGGCAAAGATTCCTTAGAAGAGGTGTCTGTTACTGGAAGGGCTCCTTGAAGGAAGTTTGAAAGACATTTAAGTCAATACCCAATATCTATGGTATCTATGGTACATCAAGTGAGGCACTTTCTCTTAAATAATCATGATAGGCAGTGTGGGGACAGAGCCCCAGAAAGCAGTTTCCAGGCTCTCGGCCTCACATAAAAAGGTGCTGGCTCGGGTAGTAAATGGTCATCAACTGTGATCAGATGGCCATCAGCTGTGGCTAGTTGGCCATCAGCTGTAACCAGAGAGCTATTGGCCACTCATATAACTGCTGTGGGTACGGTAGCAGAAAATGGGGGCTAGCAAGAGCGGATTGCAGAGAGGCGGATGCCGCCAGTGAGAATATAGTGAGTGATATGACTCCCCCTACTTATGGCTCTGTGGGTGTTCCTTTTTGGCCTCGCTCTGTCCTGCATTCTTATGTGGGGAGCGGGAGCTGAGACCCCGCAGGCCGCCCTCCATGTCACCTCGAGTGACAAATGGCACAGTGAGCAGGGTATGGTGCTGGCCAAAGCTCTCTGAAGGATGGTGGAGCAGTTTGTGCATATGAACACTTAGTCTCAGGAAGACCAGGAGGAGCAGCTGCTGGAGAGCTGGACCCCCGTGGAGGGGTGGGACGATGTGGACAGTTCCCCAACCAGTGTAGGTCGGAGAAAGCGAAGGTCATTGCGGCCCTGTGGGCTGGGAAGTTCTTGCTGAGGCAGCCCGGATGCAGGACTTGTAGTCCCAGGAGGAAACGCTTGCTGAGTCCTCCTTGGGAGATGAGGGTGAGGTCAAGGTCATCCCTCACCCCCAGGACAGCCCTGGCAAATGACTATGGACTGTGTGGAATTGCCCTCCATCCCTAATTTAATGGACCACTGGACTGTGTGCTTGGGAACATACCACCATGTAGTGGAACTGGCAGATGTTTGCTTTTGTGTCTTGACTGGCCGCCATCGAGAATATTTCAGCACCTTAACTGTGAGCCTCTGTGCCAGCATGGTACCCTGAGAGGCCCAGAGAGAGAGTGGCTTCAGAGGTAGAGACAGAAGATTGTTACAATAACCAGCGGTTCTAGATCAATACTAGGGACTATGGGGAATTGCCTTCTACCCCTGATTTAATGGACAGCTTGACTGTTTGTTTGGGAACATACCACTATGTAGTGGAACTGGCAGATGTTTGCATTTGTGTCTTGACTGGCCACCATCGAGAATATGTAAGCATCTTGACTGTGAGCCGCTGTTGTTCAGCACAGTACCCCGAGAGGCCCAGAGAGAGTGGCAGTGCCCTGAGGCCCTGGCTGAGCCCAGGAAGTCTGGGAGACGACACCCAGGAAGTCTGGCTGTGTCCAGAGAGAGTGGCAGTGTCCTGTGAAACCCTAGCTGTGCCCAGGGAGACTAGTGGTACCCTAAGAAGCCCAGTGTGGGGACAGAACCCCAGAAAGCAGTTTCCAGGCTCTCGGCCTCATGTGGAGAGGTGCTGGCTCAGATAGTGGATGGCCGTCAATGTGGCTGGTTGGCCATCAGCTGTAGCCATTAAGCCATTGGTCACTGATATAACTGCCTTGGCTACGGAGGGGAGCCGAGGAGACTGAAGGAGAGTAAGGAGAGTCGAGGAGAGTTGGTCGGTTGGCAGCAAAGCGGACAGCAGGTCGCACGTCGTGTAAACCCAGCCTCCAATGAGACCATAGTGGTATGACTCCCCTACCTATGGCTCCGTGGGTGTTCCTTTTTGGCCTCACCATGTCCTGCATTCTTATGTGGGGAGCGGGAGCCGGACATCCCGCACAACACCCAGGAAGTCTGGCTGTGCCCAGAAGTACTGGTGGTGCCCTGAGAAACCCTGGCTGTGCCCGGGGAGACAAGTGGTACCCTAAGAAGCCCAGGAAGTCTGGCTATGACCAGAAGTACTGGTGGTGCCCTGAGAAACCCTGGCTGTGCTCAGAGAGGCTGGCTGTGTCCAGGATATTGCATTCACCTCCAGGCTCCTCGCACAGGGCCCCTGGCAGAAGACGCTTGTCACGTAGATTGTGAGGCGAGACCCTGTAGGGGTGGAGTGTGGGGACAGAGCCCCTGAGAGCAGTTTCTAGGCTCTCGGCCTCACATAGAAAGGTGCTGGCTCGGGTAGTAAATGGCCATCAACTGTGATCAGATGGCAATCAGCTGTGGCTAGTTGGCTGTCAGCTGTAACCCATAAGCCATTGGCCACTAATATAACTGCTGTGGCTAAGCTAGCAAAGGAATGGGGGCTAGCAAGAGCGGATTGCAGAGAGGCGGATGCCGCCGGTGAGAATATAGTGATATGACTCCCCTACTTGTGGCTCCGTGGGTGTTCCTTTTTGACCTCACCGTGTCCTGCGTTCTTATGTGGGGAGCGGGAGCTGAGACCCCGCAGGCCACCCCGCATGTCACCCTCCATGACGGGCAGTTACCAAGAACTTTGCTACATGCCACTAGTCGAGTTGAATGTTTTGTTTATTATCTTAGCTAATGCTCAGCACAGCCCTGAGAACCTGAAGAAAATGAGGTTCTCAGTGGTAAGGAACTTGCCTAAGTTTGACTGGCAAACGGCAAAGTGAACCCATGTCTGTCTAACTCTGAGGTTAGTGCATTTTCCATTTAATGACACTGATCCCTGTGGAAATTAGTAGAAATCAGGCAACAGAAATAAAAGAGGGAATATGTGTTTTCAGCAGTGAGAATAATACAGGTTAGCTAGCATGTCCCTAGGTAGACAGGGAGGTCCCTGGTGGAATAAACAAAAGACAGCCATATCCTAAAACTCCAGGTTTTGAAATCATTCCTTCGCTCCAGGACAAAATGTAACAAGGCCTTGAGGTTAATCATAAAATTCCTTTTGTCCTGACAAATGGAGCTGATCTGATAGATAAGAGTGGGTTACTTTGCTAATTCCTTCAGGATGGGCAAGCAGAACAAACCTGGTAGACGAATTTCATTAGAAGGAGCCAGTTCCCTTCTTCAAACAAGTTCCCTTCTCCAAACAGCTCTCCTTCCCCAAGCAGGCAAAGGAAGTTATTAAAGAAAGAGCTTTTGACTCAGTGACAGGGCACCCCCATTCGGGCGCCCTCCTGCCCAGGAGCTTTGACTCTTTGCTTTCAATAAACTAGCCTCTTTGCCTCTCCTGAGTCTGTTTCCATTCTTTGGTCTCATGAGACACTATCCCGGCCCACACCCAGACACTGCCGGCAGATACATCATCTACATCAGCTGGGTAATCACAGGAAAAATATTCCCCCATCAAGAATAGTATATGCCAGGCAAGGACTCACAAGGAAACAATATTTGGCGAAAACAAGAGTTCTGCATTACTAAAGAACTCACTGAACAGAGAGAGGTCATTGGGTATGAAGCTGGAAAAATGATGGACCAATAATATATTATGAGTCTTGAATGACAGAAGAAAAGTTTTGGGCTTTGTTTGGTAAGCAGTAAGAAGTCATTGATGCTGAACGAATTTATGCATAGCTCGGAATATCTTTGCCAGAAACTGACAGTAGGATGGAACAAGGCATTCGGGCGTATGAGTACG
Organism: Rhinolophus hipposideros; assembly: GCF_964194185.1. Taxonomy (NCBI): domain Eukaryota; kingdom Metazoa; phylum Chordata; class Mammalia; order Chiroptera; family Rhinolophidae; genus Rhinolophus; species Rhinolophus hipposideros. The sequence goes on from NC_138070.1 coordinate 34,878,516, forward strand.
GTAGTATAGAGGCTGTGAGGCCTGCAGCCTGCAGGTGCTGATGTGATATTGATTTTGCTGATTAAGTCTCTGGCAGTGGTGCTCAGAGCTAAAGATCTGTGTGGCTGCTTGGCAAAAAGGCTGGGAAGGTTCAGTGCAGTGCAGTGGCCAAGTGTTCAAAGCTCTTGGGATACAGGAGTATAGAGAAATGTGGGCAAAGCAAAGAAGAGACCAGCTGCTGGAGTCCATTTTGCCTCCCAAATTATACCCTAAATGCTACCTGTGGATTCAGGAATAATTTGAGGCCATGGGCTAGGGGATACCAGACAATAAATATCTTCCACTGTCTTTTCCGGAGACTTAACTGAAGCAGATGTTGGATGTGCTTTGTGCAATTTTTTCTGACCAGCTCCCTCCCCCCACTCAAAGGAGTTGTCTGTAGCCATGGGTGGTAGCAGGAATCTCTGATCTTGCTGGCCTTGCTGGTATAGACCTTTGGCTCAAGGGGATATGTTGCAGGTATGACACATCTGCCAGGGTGGCAGTGGCATTGGAAGCCCTGAGAATAGCACGGAGAGGAGCTGGCATGAGGACACATAGAAACCAGCTCTCCAGGCCCTTGCTCCCAAGGGTGAGGATCCCACAGCCTCAGGTGCATCCCCTCCAGTCCCCCAGCCCTCTCCCTATGAGGCACTTAAGGGGACCCTGACCCACTCAGCAGGGCATGTCCCTGGACCATTTGTAGCCCGGATCTCAAGGAGTAAGTCAGGAGCCTCCTGTTTGTAACCATCTAGCAAACAATACTTAGAGGTGTCATTTGAAAGGCTTTTAGCACAGATGTGGAAACTGAGGCTCAGGGGGATTAAGTAAAATTAGATTTAAATGAGCATCAGCATGCTTCATTATAGCAGGCCATGGGGCATCCGGAGGATTTTCATATATCCAGGGGGTTTGGCTTGTTAATTGGGCTGAGCAAGGAGGTTCAAAGGCTCTTATTTCATGTGGTCCCAGCAATAATTTATCGGGAGTTGGTTGGGCCACTTCTCTCCAAGAAGGTGCTCCTTTCACCCAGCCACCTGCTCTAGTCAGGCAGCTTCAAGTCACTGTGTGAGAAGGACCCTCTGCTCTGGATTGGGGACTCTGAGAACAAAACTCCTGGGAGTTTGCCCAGGTTCTTGGCTAATGCTCTGCTCAGCTCCCCTCACTGTGCTTCTTCTGGCCAGTGGCACAAACCTCCCTATCTCTGGTACCATTTCTCTCTCTACCCCTCACATGGATGCAAGAGCAAACCCCTAAGGCCTGTCTTTGCTGCTGTGCTCAGAGCCTGCAGGGGTCTGAGCAGGGCATTAGCCAAGGTTACGCTGTGGAATTTATGACTATCCTATGAATATGGAACATAGAATTGTGCTTTTGGCTGTGGTGTTGGGGGAATATATCAAGTTGCAGGGGACAATGTGGAAAGAATCAGAGGAGTCTGGCAGTTCAGTCCAGAAGAGGGGTGTATGACCTCATCATGTTAGGAAAAATCAAGTTTGGGTACCTGGCTATTATCTGGAAGAAGCATGGAATGAGGTAGAACTGATTCTGGAAGGCCTTGGGGAATGCCCATGTCCTGAGTTCTTATGTGGGGAGCGGAACCAGAGACCCTGCATGACAAGCTCTTTTCTACTTGGTAGATAACTATGGGGAGGAAGGTAGGTATTTTTGACCAGCACTAGCTTTCCCCGTAGTTTTTCCTCTGCCTCCCAAGCCAGCCTCCCACTGAGTCAGCTTCCCATGGTGCTGGGTTTCAGGGACAACTGAGGTTGCTACAAAGAGCCATGCCATCTGGCTGGGGGCCAAGGGGAAAGGAAATGGAAGGTGAAGCACAGCATAGCACAGAGAGTAAGATAATTGGGTTTAGGGGTCATTCAGACCTGAGATAGAGTTTAACAGCTGTGTGACCCAAGGTAAGTCACTCAACCTCTCTGAATCTCCACAAAATGAAGTTCATTGTTTCTACTTAGAGTGTTGATTAAATGAGATGTTATATACAAAGGACCCATCATAGTGTCTGGTGCATGGTGAGTATTTATGACATTGTTGTTACTGCTGTACCATTCATTCTTACTCTCTAAAGGTAGAGGCAGAAGCCTGATGTGTGCACTGAAGCAGATCAGTAGAAAACAGCTGAGAAATACACACTGCGGCAAGGGCTGTGGAGTAAAGGTAGTGCATGGATGTCTGAATTGGTGGAGGCTGTCATTGAGGCCTTGTGCTCTTAGGGTTGGAGGACATGTGTACGCATTTCTGTCCCTGCCCCAGGAAGACAGTAATGAAATTCATCTCTGGTCATTGTCTCCTATGTCACAGTCAGAATTTGGAAGCAAGGAGGATCCAGAAGTTTAAAAATGAAAACTTGTATAAAGCACCAGCCCTTATCCCTGGAATAATCAATAGCGTTACCTTACTTCCCTATTTCCTTTCCCCTGAAAGCACCCCCCTCATGACTCTGGCCTTTCCATATCTTTAGTGTTGAGACCTAGGACAGTGGAGGTCAAGAGGGTAGAGGGATTCACTGGGGGAGCTCTGTCGCTGTAAAAGATAGATGAGTATTGCCCCAAGAAGGTAAAGATCCTATCAGTGTAGCAGAGGAGACGGCATGCTCTTTCTGATAACTAGAGCAGAAACACTTGTTCTTTCAACATCATGTACAAAGTATATCCAAGGCTGCACCTACTCAGACACATAGGAATTTAGAGACAGCTTATGTATCTATCCAAACATCACTACCTCATTGGCTGCCTGTGCTCTCTGTTCTCCTGTTGTACAGATTAATTCATGTTCTAGATCCCAGGAGATCCAAAATCATGATTTTCCTGATCCTTCCGCCCTAGTGTAATTTGCTAAAAAAAAACACAAACAAAAACAAAACACCAAAACAACAACAACAACAACAACAAACCCAGCCTCTCCCTCACCAATTGACAACACTTACGTTTCTTAGGGTTGAAGGGTAAGATGGTCCTCCTAAGGCAGTACAAGAACTATCTTGGAAGTCAAGCTATCTCATAAAGCTGAGCTTTCTTGCTGGCATCCTGCTTCGCTCCCAGCAGCAAACGTTTGCCTCAAGAAACTCCTCCACAAACAGGCACTGAGTTTCTCTGTCTCTTGGCCTTTTATGGAGACATGTCCATTCTGGAAGAGAAAAATTCTCCCTGTAACATGGGCCAAGTGAGTACATCTCCCCTCTGAAAAAGTATTTTTGTTTTCTTTCCTTTAGGGGTTTTAAGTTTCCCTTTCCTAAGTTTCCTTTCCCCCAGTTTCTTAGCTCCCTAGTTCCTGATCTTAATCACCTTTTAAATAAGCTTTTTAATCTTAAACAGAAGACTGTTCCTAGCCTGTATCATAGGAAGTCCCCTGTCCCCTGCTCGAGGCCATTCTAGGCCCAGCTCCTGGGTGAACACTGCCACCTGAATAATCGGATTAACCAGAGGAGAAGGCCACAGGCTCCACCAAGCTAAGCAGAATTTCTATCACGCAGCTACCTTGCGTTGATGGCTTTGGGTCCTGCTTCTTGGGCCAACACTTTTAACTCTGTTTAACCAAAGTCTGTTTCTTCATTTAGGGGCCTTGGGGATAGAGATGATATCCAGAGATTACCAGTTCCAACCAAAGAAGCCAACATGGCCTTCCAAGCAGATCTCAGTCTTTCAGGCGAATCTCAAGACCCCTCCCTCTCATCTGAGATCAGATAGTGCAAGGGTTTGTGAATCCCCAATAGGTAGGGACAGCTCTATGTCCCTGCCCAGCAGGAAGCAGATACAGAAGAAAAGACTCTCTGTCGCTCACCTTCCCATAGAGATTTTATGAGGATCACGTCTCTCAAGAGGAAAACAAGGCAGGCAGTTAGAGATAGGCATTGGGTCTCTGCATTCTTGCACAACCCCCCAGAATGGGACCGCTCAAAAGACTTCCCCTCTCTGCCCCAAACTTCCCCTTTTCACTATAATTATCTACCCTTATGGGAAACAAATGGGTACAAAATACCCAACTAGATTAAACCGGTCATGCACACCTGCTCAGTAAAGGCCACAACGACCTTCATTTCACCTTGGCCTCATTATACTGTCATTATAATATCATACCTATGCCCAGGAGTTCATTAATATCATTATAACAGACTGAATTCTAGGAATAACATGCGCAGTTTAAAAAGATGAGATAATAGCCTCTTGTCAATCACAGGTGTCAATCAAGAGGTTCCACTCCTGGAAAGGAACAGCCCCTTCTAGAGAAGAAAAGAAATGAAACTCCAAGTCCCCACCAGTCAGCGCCTCTTGAGCCTTCTGAGCCTTGCCTTTGCTCGGGGCCCGCTCCATCCCTTTAGACTGTACTTTCTCTTCTAATAATGGCCCTTCAGCCATTGTTTTCTGCTTGGACCCGCCTCTATCTCTTTGAGTGTACTTTTTTTTCTAATAAACTGCTCTTTCATTGCTTTACCCTGGTATCTCATTCAATTCACTGCTCAAGAGGCCAAGAACCAGGACACAGAACCGAGAAGGGCCCACTTTCCGGTAACACCTGCCCCTGAGGGGCTTTCAGATCTCAGCATCCCTGGGAAGCAGGATGCTCTGCAAACTCAGCTCAACGACCTTACCCTTCTCACACTGAGAACAGAGGTAGTGTGGGGACAGAGCCAGGAGTGCAGTTTCCAGGCTCTCGGCCTCACATGGAAAGGTGCTGGCTCGGGTAGTAAATGGCCATCAACTGTGATTAGATGGCCATCAACTGTGGCAAGTTGGCCGTCAGCTGTAACCAGTGAGCCATTGGCCACTAATATAACTGCCGTGGCTACGCTAGCAGAAAATGGGGGCTAGCAAGAAGATGGTGGCTGAGCTAGCAAGAGAGGATTACAGTTAGCACTGCAGATTGCAGGTAGCAAGTGAGGTGGGTTGGCAGAGAGAAGTGGACGGCATGTTGTGGATAGTGTGACTGCTGCTTCCTGTATCTCCAACCCAGCCACCCGCGAGAATATGATAGTATGACTCCCTATCTATGGCTCCGTGGGTGTTCCTTTTTGGCCTCACCACATCCTGTGTTCTGCTGTGAGGAGCCGGACCAGAGACCCCGCATGACACCCTGCATGACAGGTAGCTTCCTCTCGCTGGAGTTGTCTTCTCAGGTCTCTGAACCCTGAGCAGAATGGGGGAGCTTCTCAGCTGCTCTGGAAAAGCAGAAGGAATGGGGGGAGCATGGTTTAACTAGTCCCTGGCTTGTGGAATCTGTCCTGGAATTCCTAATCAGATGACTCCTGAACTTGCAGCTGTGAGCCTCCTCTACTGGAGTCCTGGGGATTTTCTGGCCTCCTTCCTGGCTGTGCCACTCATTTAGTCTGCTCTCCCAGGAACACCCTGTGGGTAACATCTGAATGACATCTTACAATTTACAAAGTACTTACAATGGTGTTATGTCTGAATCCTCACATCTTCAGCATCCTTCCGTTTTGAAAGGCTCCCCTCCTTAGGATTCTGGCATGCCACACTATCCACTGCATTTCTTTTCAGTCTCTCTTTGTCAGTGTTCCATTCTCGGCCCCTTTCTCTGTGAAGATTTCCACGGCTCTGTTCTTTTGCATGATCGACACATCTGTATCTTCAGCCCTTTGTTCCTGAACTCTAGGTTCATGTAACCATCTAACGTCCCCTCTCTGCAAGCACCTCAAATTGAGCAGGTCCAGACCAAATTGTGGATTCCTCACATCCAAAAACTGTTTTTCTCAGGTCTTCAATTCTGTAAATGGCACTATTGTCCACACATCCCTGACCAAAAGCCTAGGAGAGATCCTTGGTTTCTCTCTTTCCCTCACAATGAAACAGGAGAGTTAGCATGTCCCTAGGTAGACAGGGAGGTCCCTGGTGGAATAAACAAAGACAGCCATATCCTAAAACTTCAGATTTTGAAATCACTCCTTCGCTCCAGGACAAAATGTAACAAGGCGTTGAGGAAAATCATAAAATTCCTTTTGGCCTGACAAATGGCGCTGATCTGATAGATAAGAGTGGGTTACTTGGCTAATTCCCTCAAGATGGGCAAGCAGAACAAACCTGGTAGACGAATTTCATTAGAAGGCTCCAGTTCCCTTCAAACAGCTCCCCTTCCCCAAGCAGGCAAGGGGAGGTATAAAAGTAAGAGCTTTTGCCTCAGTCACGGGCCACCCCCATTCGGGACCCTCTCCCGCTCAGGAGCTCTGACCCTTTGCTTTCAATAAACTCTCCTCTTTTTAAAACTCTGTGCCTCTCCTGAGTCTGTTTCCATTCTTTGGTCTCATGAGACACGATCCCAGCCCACACCCAGAAACTGCCGGCAGATACAATGTCATCTACATCATTTGGGGACTCGCAGGAAAAACACTCCTCCATCAACAACAGGGGTATAGTCCTCAAGCAAATCCTCTTGACTAAACAGTAGAAATCTTTCCCTAATCCAACCATTTCCCCCATCTCCACGTGGTCAGTCTCATTCAACCTACCACCATTTATTACCTGGACAAGACAATAACCTCTTTAACTAGCTTCCCTCCCTGTCTCTTCAAAATAAAAATTTGTTACTCACTCAGGAGCCAGAGCGACTTTCTGAAGTGTAAATGAGATCACAACACTCCATTACACATGAGTAGACTTCTACAGACACCGTAACAGCAGATGCCCCCTGAGTCCCCTAGCTCAGCTGCACACCTCTCACTATGTCACAGCACACTCTCATTCTCACTGTCCCTATGTCTCACAGGCTTGTACTTGCTGTTCCTCTGTCGGAAGTCTTCTACACAGGTCTGCACATGGCTGTCCCTTTCCTATCACTGAGGCTTCAGCAAGAATATAATTCTCTCTCTCTCTCTCTCTCTCTCTCTCTCTCTCTCTCTCTCTCTCTCTCTCTCTCTCTCTCATATTACCCTTCTTGGATTACTTCATAGCACTTATCACTTTCTGAAATTGGCTTACTAATTTTATGTATGTATGTATGTATGTATGTAAGTATGTATGTATGTATGTATGTATCTGTTTTCCTGACAGTAAATTGTAAGGAATATATTTTCTGACCTATCCCAGTGACTCAGAGTAGACACTCAGTAAATGCTGATTGAATAAATTAACAGATGGATGGATGGATGAACAATGCAACAATTATTGTTTGAATGCCTATTTTTAAAAATTCTGGTAAAATATATAAAAAATAAAATATCCTTTTAACAAGTTTTAAGTGTACAGTTCAGTAGCATTAAACAAATTCTCATTGTTATACAACCACTATGACCTTCCATCTCCAAAACTTCATCTTCACAAACTGAAAATCCATACCCATTAAACAATAAAACTCCTTATTCTTCTCTTCCCCCTTGCACTTGGCAACCACTATTCTACTTTCTGTCTTTATGAATTTGACTATTCTGGCTATCTCATATAAGATGAATCATACAATCTTTGCCCTTTTGTGACCGCCTTTTTATTTCACTTAGCATATGTTTTCAAGGCTCATCCACGTTGTAGAATAACATCACGTTGTATGTATAAACCACATTTTGTCTATGCAGTCATCTGTTCATAGACAATTCAGGTGGCATCCACCTTTTGGCTATTGTGAATAATGGTGCTATGAATATCTATAGGTGTAAAAAATATTCAATTGAATTTCTGTTTTCAATTATTTTGGGTTATATCCAGAAGAGAAAATGACAAATTATGTGGTTTTCTAAATTTAATTTTTTGAGGAACTGCCATACCATTTTCCATAGGGGTGACACCATTTTAAATTTCCAACATAGGTTTTAATTTCCAATGTTCAAGGTTCTAGTTTTTCCACATCCTTATAAACACTTGTTATTTTCTATTTGTTCTACAATACCCATTTTAATAGGTAAGAAGTGGTATCTTTTGTGTTTCGGTTAGCAATTCCATAATAATTAGTGATGTTGAGCAGTTTTTCATGTGCTTATTGATTATTTGTATCTTATTTTTTGAGAAATATCTATTCAATTTTTTGCCTATTTTTAATCAGGCCATCTGCTTTTGTTGTTGTTCAGTTATAGGAATTCTTTACATATTCAGATAACACTACAGTTTTTAATTTTGATGAAGTTTAACATATCTATTTTTTTCTTTTGTTGTCTGTGCCTCTGGTCATATTTAAGAAATCATTGCCAAATTCAATGTCATGAAGATTTTACCCTATGGTTTAAGTGTTTTATAGTTTTAGGTCTTATGTTTAGGTCTTGAATCAATTTTAAGTTAATTTTTGTAAATGGTGTAAGGTACGGATCCAGCTTCATTCTTTTGCATGTGAATATCCTGTTTTCCCATCACCATGTTGGAAAGGCTGTTCTTTCTCTATTAAATTGTCTTGGCACCCTTGTCCAACACCATTTCGTTATATACGCAAAAGCTTATTTTTCAGTCTCTATTTATTCTGTTAGCTTCTATGTCTGTCTTTATGTCAGTACCACACTGTTTTGATTACTGTAGCTTTGTGGTTAAATTTTAAATCAAAAATTGTAAGACCTCCAATTTTATTTTATTTTCCCAAGATTTTTTGGCTATTCAGAATTCCAAGAAATGTAATATGAATTTTAGGATGGGTTTTTATATTTTTGCAAAGAAAACATTATTGGGATTTTGTTAAAAATAGCACTGAATATCACATTTAGTAGTAATGTGATATTAACAGTATTAAGTCTTTCAACCTATGAACTCAGTTGTCTGCCCATTTGATTATCATTTGCAATTTCTTTCAGCTTAGTTTTAGAGTTTTTGGTGTATGAGTCTTTCGTTTCTTTAGATAAATGTATTCCCAATTATTTTAATTTCATTTTTGAATTGTTCATTGTTAGTGTGTAAAATGTAAGTAATTTTTGTATGCTGATATTGTATTATGAAAAATTGCTGAATATGTTTATTAATTCTAACATATTATTGGTAAAATCATTAAGGATTCCCTACATGCAAGATTATATTTTTTTCAAACAAAAATAATTTTACTTCTTCCTTTCCAATTTGGAATTCCCCCCCCCCCCATTTGCTCTGCCTAGGCTATGTTGAATAGGGGTAGTGAAAGTGGATATCCATTCTTCTTCCTGATTTTAGATAAATAGTTTTCAGTTTTTCACCATTGAGTATGATATTCACTGTTGGTTTTTCATATATGACCTTTATTATGTCAAGGTAGTCTCATTCTACTCCTCAATTATTGACTGTTTTTATAATGAAAGGGTGTTGAATTTTGTCAAACGTTTTTCTGAATCAACTGAACTGATTGTGGGGGAAAGATCCAAGATGGTGGAACAGATAAATGCGGTGCTTGCCTCCTCCCATAACCACATTAAAATTAAAACTAAATTACAGAACCATCAACTTGGAGAACCATCAAAAGACCAGGGGAACAGAAGTCCTATAACTAAGGATATAAAGAAGAGGCCACATTGAGACTGGCAGAAGGGGTGGATATGTAGAATGGGTGGCTCCATACATGCATGTGGTGGTTGAGAATAGGGAGGGTTATCTTGGTCATGGAGGTCCCCTCATAGGAGCAATGGACCCCAGCCCCACATTTGGTTCCTCAGCCCAGAGTTCCAGTGCCAGAAAGAGGGGTCCCCAGAATATCTGACTGTGAAAAACTGGGAATTCTGATCATCTCGGTGAGACAGAAGCCTGCGGGATACCAAGATGTCCTCTTATTAAAGGGCCTGCGCACAGACTCACTGGCTTGTAGGCACTCACCCTGGGCTATGGCAGAGAGGTAGTGACTCAGGAGGAGTCAGAGACATAGAGAGAGAGAGACTAAATTGAGTGGCTTCAAGGCAAGGACTGAAGGAACAATCGCCAATTTCCCTGTGTAGAATCTTTCTTTTCTATAGCCATCAGGTGGGAACCATTTTTCTTGTATTGAGCCCTCCCATACATGGCCAAATCTGAGTCTGTGTTGGTTTGGTGAGTTCCACTTGCTCCACCCTGGTGACTCCCTAGGGCCCTGGCCCACCCAACTCACACAATGCCAGGGGCACATTCTCGACAAGCAACAAACTCCGGCCTGTTTTGCACTTTTTCTTAGACAACTCTCAGGGATTCATGGGCTCCAGGTAGGGAGGAAGCTGGCCTTAATGTGCTGTGAGACTTTTGCTGAACCTTATGCTAGCTAGCAGGTAGTAGCAGGCCTTGGGTGCCCAGGGCTTTTTGTGGTGCTACCCCAGGCTCAGTATTGGTGGCAGCTGTCCAAGGTTCACAGCATGGCCTCTCCTATGTGCCTCCAGGTCCAGCACAGGAAGCTGATGTAAATGATGTTGGATCTGCCGGCAGTTTCTATTTGTGGGCTGGGACCATGTCTCATGAAGCCGAAGAATGGACACACAGACCAGGGAGAGGCAAAAGGTTTTAAAAAGAGGATAGTTTATTAGAGGCAGGAGAAGAGGTTGCAGATCCCGAGCAGGAGGGGGTACCCAAAATTGGGAAGCCCACTAGCTAAGGCAAGAGGCTTTTACTTTTATACTTTCCCCTGCCTGCTTAGGGAAGGAGGCTGGAGCCTTTTAATGGAATTCATCTATTAGGTTTGTCCTGTTTGCTCATCCTGAAGGGATTAGCAAACCAACTCATTCCTATCTATCAGATCTGCTCCTTTGTCCAGCCAGAAGGGATTTGAGATTATCTGTTAACCTCAAGGCATATTCTCATGTCTCTGTCCTGGAGTGAAGGAGACATTCTAGGACCTGGAGTTTCAGGATATGGCTGCTTTTTTGTTTATTCCATCAGGGACCCCTGTCTACCTAACAATCATACTAACTAACCTGTCTCAAACTGACCCACCAAAGATCACTTTGTACCTCCTACCAAGTAGTGCCTGGCCTATCACAGGCAGTGTCTGACCTGGGCCTGCACCAGAGCTCTTCCCAAGAGGCCTCAGAACCAATATACTTGGAGGTTGGCTTCAGACCACATCAGAACACCACCCAATTAGCACCGTAAAAGGCAAACCCAAAGGGAAGTCTCAACAGGCACCAGAGTCCACTGGGGTGAGTCTCTCACTCAATGGAATATGCTGCCTCGCACAGCCAAACCACACAGCTAGTCAGCCTGCGTATCAATCCCATCCATTCGATGTGCCAATATAAATCAAGGCTCAGCTGTAACAGGAGGGCACACACAACCCACGCAGGGGACGCTCCTGGAGCAACTAGCTCAGGTGACCAGGGAGACTGCACCACTGGGCTCCACAGCACACTTACAAAATAATTCTACCCAGCCAAGACTGGGAGTTTTAGCAGATCTACCTAATACATAGAAACAAACACAGTGAGGCAGCCAAAATGTCCCAAATAAAAAGTCAGGACAAAACTCCAAAAAAAGAACTAAATGAAATAGAGTCAGGCAACCTACCAGATACAGAGTTCAAAACATTGGTTATAAAGATGCTCAATGAACTTAAGGGAAAAATATATGAACTCAGGGAGAACTTCAACAAAGAGATAGTAAGCATAAAAAGGGACATAGTAACCATATAAATGAACCACTCAGAAAGAAAGAAAACAATAAGAGAAATGAATAATGCAATAGAAAGCATCATCAAGAGCAGACTACATGAAGCAGAGGATGAAAATGGCGATTTGGAAGACAAGGTAGCAGGAAACACCCAATTGGAATATCAAAATGAAAAGAGAATCAAAAGCAATGAGGATAGTTTAAGAGACATCTGGGACAACATCAAACGTAACATTTGCATTGGAGGGATACCAGAAGAAGAAAAGAGAAAGAAAGGGACTGAGAACATATTTGAAGAAATAATGACTGAAAACTTTCCAAACCTGTCAAAGAAAATAGACATACAGGTTTAGGAAGCATAGAGAGTCCCAAACAAGATGAAACTAAGAAGGCCCATACTAAGACACATTAATTTAAAATGCCAAAGATTGAAGACAAAGAGAGAATCGTGGTGTTTTTTTGTTTTTTTTTAATTAAAGTTTATTGGGGTGACAATGGTTAGTAAAGTTAGATAGGTTTCAAGTGTACAATTCTGTAATACATCATCTATAAATCCCATTGTGTGTTCACCACCCAGAATCAGTTCTCCTTCCATCACCATATATTTGAACCTATTCACCCTCATCTACCATCCCCTCCCCACATACCCTCTGGTAACCACTAAACTATTGTCTGTGTCTATGAGTTTTTGTTTCTTTGTTTGTCTTGTTCTTTTGTTGCTTTCAGTTTTTATATCCTGCATATCAGTAAAATCATAGGGGCTAATATTCAAACTGTATAAGGAACTCATACAACTCAACAACAACAAAAAAACAAAAAATCCAATTAAAAATCAGGCAGAGATCAAATATATGGTGATGGAAGGAGAACTGACTCTGGGTGGTGAACACACAATGGGATTTATAGATGATATAATACAGAATTGTACACCTGAAATCTATGTAAATTTACTAACAATTGTCACCCCAATAAAACTAATTAATTTAAAAAAAAAATAGGCAGAGAAACTGAATGGACATTTCTCCAAAGAGGACATACAGAAAGCCATATGCAGATGAAAAGATGCTCAACATCACTAATCATCAGAGAAATGCAAACGAAAATCACAATGAGATATCACCTCACACATGTCAGGATGGCTATCATCAATAAATTAACAAACAAGTGTTGGCAAGATGTGGGGGAAGGGAACCCTCTTGCATTCTCGTTGGTGGCATTGCAAATCTGCAGCCACTATGGTAAAAGGTTTCTCAAAAAATTAAAAGTAAAACTTACTTATTATCAAGCAATTCCACTGCTGGGTATTTACTCAAAGAAATCCATAAGACCAATTATAAAAGACATATGCACTTCTATATTCATTGCAGTAGCATTTACAATAGTCAAGATAGGGAAGCAACCCACACGTCCATCAATAGATGACTGGAGATAGAAGAAGTGTTACATATATACAATATTATTCTGCAATAAAAAAGAATGAAATCTTACCATTTGTGACAACATGGATAGACCTAGCAGGTTCTATGATAAATCAGACTGAGAAAGACAAATACTATATAATCTCACTTACATGTGGAATCTAAAGAACAAAATAAATGGAAAAAAAAAAAACAGGAACAACTCATAGATACAGAGAACAAACTGATGCTTGTCAGAGGGGAGGTGAGTTGAGGTGTTCTTGAAAAAGGTGAAGGGATTAAAAAATACAAATTGGTAGCTACAAAATAGTCATGGGGATGTAAAGTATAGCACAGAGCACATAGTCAATAATGTTGCAACAATTATGTATAGCGCCAGGTGAGTACTAGACTAATCGGAGTATCACAGCATAAATTATAAAAATGTCAACCACTACAGGGATATAGGTATCTTCTATTTCTGAAATTTAAACATCTGATATAATTCGATTTGACAGTGGTTTGGCTTGGGATTTTTTGAAAGTTTTTTTCTTTCCTTTCTTTGCTTCCCTCTCCTCCCCCCAAACGTTGATGACTCTGTCGGTTTACTGTGCATTAACTTTGTATACCAATTCCAATGGTTTTGTTTACTTCAGACTAGTGTGCACACCTGGCCCAGTAACTTGGAAGAGTTTTTTTTGTTGTTGTTTTTTTTTTAAATGGGATTCAATACTGACCCTGGTGCAGAATAGCCTCTAGGAAGCGCCTTTTCCTGAAGTTGCCTAGCCAACTTCTCTTTCCATTGTTTTGCACCTTCTTGCATGTCTATAAAACCTTTTGGCAATATTGAAAGAGAATGGCAGTCTTTGTGACAGGGAATCCACTGTCTTCCCTTAATTCTGGCATTTTGGAATAAAACCTACTTTTCACCAACTTTAGGGCCTCTTGAGTTTTGATTTTCATGCGACAAGCAGCTAGACCTTTTCCACCGTGATGCGACAAGCAGCTAGACCTTTTCCACCGTGACATTATGCTGTATACCTGAAACTAATATAAGATAATATTGAATGTCATCTGTTACTGAAAAAACAATTTTAAAAAATAAAATGAAAAATAATTGAAGTGGTCATGTTTTTTCTTCATTCTGTTAATATGATATGTCACATTGAGTGATTTTTATCCTTGCATTTCTGGAATAAACCCCATGTGGTCATGATATATAATCCTCTTAACATGATGTTGAATTTTGTTTGATTATATTTTGTTGAGGATTTTTGCATCAATATTTATAATGGGTATTGGTCTGTATTTTTTTTTCCCGTGATTGTCTTTGGCTTTAGTATTAGGTTAATACTTGCCTCATAGAATGAGTTTGGAAGTATTTTCTCCTCTTCAATTATTGAAAAGGTTTAAGGAAAATTGATTTTGATAGTCCTTTAAATGTGTGATTAAATTTACTAGTAAATTCATTTGGTTCTAGGCTTCTCTTTGTTGGGAGATTTTCTATTGCTGATTCAATCTTCTTACCGATTGGAGATCTATTCAGATTTTCTCTCTCTTCATGATTAAGTCTAGATAGGTGGTTTATTTCTGGGATTTTTTTCCATTTCATCTATGTTATTCAATATTTTCTCATATAATTGTTTGTAGTATACATTTATAATTAATTTTATTTAGGTAATATTGCTACTGATGTCCCCACTGTCTTTTCTGATTTTGTTATTTGAGTCTTTCTCTCTCTCTCTCTCTCTCTCTCTCCCTCTCTCTTTCTCTCTCTCTGTCTCTGTCTATCTATCTATCTAGCTAAAGATTTGTCAATTTGTTGATATTTTTTGAAGAACAAAATTTTGGTTTTATTGATTTACCTATTTTTTATTGTCTACTTTATGTGTGCACTAATCTTTACAGTTTGTTCATCTTCTTCTAGTTCCATAAAATGTAAAATTGTGTTGTTTATTTGAGAACTTTGCTATTTTTTTAATGTATACATTTACAACTATAATTTCCTTGTTGGCACTGCTTTTGCTGCATCCCATAAGTTTTGGAATGTTGTGGGGTTTTTCTGTTTTGTTTTTAAAGATTTTTATTGGGGAAGGGGAATCGGACTTTATTGGGGAGCAGTGTGTACTTCCGGGACTTTTCCAAGTCAAGTTGTTGTCTTTTTAATCTTAGTTGTGGAGGGCGCAGCTCAGCTCCAGGTCCAGTTGCCGTTGTTAGTTGCAGGGGGCACAGCCCACCAGCCCTTGCGGGAGTCGAACCGGCAACCTTGTGGTTGAGAGGATGGGCTCCAGCCAACTGAGCCATCCGGGAGCTCAGCTGCAGCTCAGCTTAAGATGCCGTGTACAATCTTAGTTGTGGGGGGGAGGAGAGGGGTGCAGCCCACCATCCTTTGTGGGATGGAGGAGTTGAACCAGCAACCTTGTGGTGGAGAGTCCGCTCTCCAACCAACTGAACCATTTGGCCACCTGGGAGCTGAGCAGTAGCTCATTGACTTCATTCTAGTTGTGGAGGGCGCAGCTCGCTGGCCCATCTGGGAATCAAACTGGCAGCCCCCTTGCCCAGAGCTCACATTCTAACCAGTTGAGCCACCCGTCAGCCCCATAATGTTGTGTTTCAATTTTCATTCATCTCAGAATATTTTTAGCTTTCCCTTGTGGTTTCTTCTTTGACTCATTCATTACTTTAGAGTGTTTTTTAATTTCTTCATATTTGTAAATTTTCAAGTTTTCCAACAACTTTTGATTGCTACTTTCATTCCATTGTAACCAAAAAATATGTTTTGTATAATTTCAAAATTTTTCAAATTTATAAGACTTGTTTTGTGGCTTAACATATGGTTTATCCTGGAGAATGTTACATATGCACCTGAGATAAATGTATATTTTACTGTTGTTGGGTAGAGTATTTTGCATATACCTGTTAGGCTCAATTTATAGTGTTGTTCAAGTCTTTATTTCTTACTGATCTTCTCTCAAGTTGCTCTATTATTGAAGGTAAGATATTAAATGTTCCTATTGTTACTTGTCTACCTCTTCCTTCAATTAAATGTTTGCTTCATATATTTAAAAGCATTCATGTTTGGTGCATATATGTTTAAAATTATTATATCTTCTTGGTGAATTGATTGTTTTATCATATAATGCCCTTCATTGTCTCTTGTAATGTTTTTCTTTTATTTGAAAGACTTCAAGTCTTTTCTGATGTTCATATAGCCACCTCTGGTCTCTTTTGCTTACTATTTTCATGGATTATATTTTTACATTTTATATCTTTTCACTTTCAATGTATATGAATTCTTAGATCTAAAGTGAGTTTGTTGTAGACAGACTATAGTTACACCCTGTTATTTTTTCACGGTATCATTCTATGATCTTTGTTTTGGTCATGTATTAGTAAACATTTATCAGAAAAAGAAACAGAACCAATAGGATACACACACACACACACACACACACACACACACACAGGGTGCCAAAAAAAGGTATACACATTTTAAAAAAGGAAAATTGTCTTAAAATTGTAATATTCAATATATACTAATAACAAAAGATGAATACAAATCACGTTTTACTTCTGCAATTATAAGAGGTGCTCAAAGTAGTTACCATCAGCATAATTTTAATAGTTTTTTTTCTTTTCTTAAAATGTGTATACATTTTTTGGCACACTTTGTATGTATGTGTATATATTATATATGTATATATACACATATGTACACATGTGTATATATATATTTATATATGTGTATATATATATGTATACAAAAATGTATGTATATGTGTGTGTGTGTGTGTGTGTGTGTGTGTGTATATAAAGGGAGTCTGGAATTTCCTAACCTATCATCTTGCTGGCATCACTCCTGGCATACCTATTTTTGAAATGACAAACATGAGAACCAGAAAAGCTGCTAAGTCCCAGAATTGTGACTAAAACTAATGAATTTGAATTCCTAGTCTAGTGTTTCTTTTTCTACACTAGAAAACTTAAAGCTGTATTTGTAATAATCAAGTAATAAAATGTTTGTGCAAATAGCACATTAAATTTTATAAATTAGTTTTGTTTCCTTATACAATGTTTAGAGATCCTATGTAGGATAGCTGGGGATAAATTATCCCATTTACTGAATAAAGAGTCTGATGCTCTATTGGGTAGTGATTTGCCCAAGGTTATATGTAATTTAGTGGGGACCTCACATCAGTCATCATTACTCCATGTGATCTTTCTGGCCTTTGTGCCACACTTTCAGAAGTTGGGCAGGTGCAGGATGGGGAGACAGGCACACAATCAGGCAGGGACATAAAGGTCTCTCAGGATTTATTCACCTATTTAGACCAGGATGCATTTTTTTGGCGTGGCAAAGGGATGGGTAAGCTTCTTGTATTGGAAGGCAGCAGGCTATGGGTGATGATCTGCCCCCAGCATGAGAGACAGAGTTGTGGGAAGATCAAGAGCCTGGATACCAGGGCATATCTGTGACTGGAGCAAACCCCAGCCTCTCTGCACCTTGGTTTCCAATCTCTGAAGTGAGGCCTTCACACTATTTCCTGTTCCAAGCTACTGACCTGTCCCTCTTACTCCTCCCCACTTCCCTGCAGGGACAGCTTAAAGTCTTCCCTGTACCTAGGTTAGCACCTTGGCCAGAACACCCCTGTGCCTGCTTCCCTGGTGACTGAGGCTTCCCTGACCAATGACCTGGGTTGGGGAGATGGGTCTGCATAAGAGAGCTCACCTGTGGCTGCTGCTTTTCTTCTCTTCAGTTGAAACCTGTCCTGGGAGGTTTTATCAAGACTTCTACTCCTTTTTCTATAGACACCCTTGATCCTGAGGATAGTCATCTTGTCGCCACCCTCTTCTAAGACACTTTCTGTCTCTCTGAGATGTCCTGGGAGACCTCTCTGGTTTCTGGCCCTCCCATCTGAGAGGGTCCCAGCACCATTGTGTGAACCTACAGTTGTGTATACTGTGCAGTTCACAACCACAGGGGGATATAGTCTCCGTGTCATGCAGGGAATGACGCTTTCTAGGGCTGGGCTCTAAAAACCTGCACAGCTCTGCTCTGCAATGCTGGGGCACTGGGATGCTCTCTTATGGGCTGGAGTTGGTGGAGTGGTACCCTTATCCCTGGATACACCTGTAACCTGCGTGTGGCCACCAGGTGAACAGGGAACAGCTAATTTTGTATTCTCTAAAGCTAAGTTTGTTACTTGTGGAAAACAGAGAATAGGATGTATAGATGACATTATCAACAGTGATTACTAATGAAAAATAGTGAAACAATTCTATAGTTAGTAATTATTAAAGATAATGGTGTACAAGTTAGATCAAGATAAAAATAAAATATGAATTCTGATCTACAATAAAATGATTTTTCACCACTATAGTCTGGTTTGCACAGTAAAGTACAAATGCACCTATAACATAATTTTGGAGGTAGAAATGTTCTGGGGGTGCATATAGAGCCCTGAGTGAAGTGATATGAAGCTCCATTGGTATGAAGAACCTTTATAGTCAATTTCCTCAGTCCTTTCAGAAGAGACCTTTAACTATGTGCTTTCAGCTTGTCAAAGTTGATGTACTGAGCTATGTTCTCAGGGCTTCCAGTTACTTCTTGCATCTCCCTCCACTCCCTCAATGTATTTCTCTTTTATTTGCATAAATAAAAATTGTCTTTCAGATCCATGAAGATTCAAGCAGAAAGACAATGAAATTGTCGATACTTACCCTTCAATCCACCTATGCTCCTGGCTTAGAAATAGACAGTGCAATGAATCCCAGTTTTTTTTTTTGTTTTTTTTTTTAATCAAAAAGAGTTTCCTGTCTTAAAATTAAGAGCATTCTGGGGAGATAGAGAACTGAATAGGTGGAGCACAGGGATTATTCTCAGGCCAATGAAACTATTCTGTATGATATTTAATGGTGTATATATGATACTATGTATGTCTCAGAATCCATAGACTGTAGAACACAAAAAAATGAACCCTCATGTAAATTATAGATTTTAGTTAATAATAATGCACCAGGATTGTTTTTGAATTGTAACAAATGAATCCACTAATACAAGATGTTAATAATAGGGAAACTGAGAGTATGGGGTATTGGAGAACTCTGCTTAATTTTCTGTAAACCTAAAATTGCTCCAAGAAATAAAGTCTATTAAGTCAGCATTTGTTATACCATAAAACAGTGCAATTGTCTTAAACAAACAAATAGCCTCTTAATTAAAATCACTAAGTATTCAATTTTCCATCAGTTAAAAAATTCTATGATATCAGATGATCTTTCTTTGATTAAATTTGCTGAATCAAATGCTTTGAAAGAGGACTGGTCTTTTTCAAATAACTATATATTAAATCAATTAGTGTGCACCCATAGAGACCCACATGGACACACTCATACACAGGGTTCTAAACCAAAGCTGTATACTACCCTACAGGCTTTCTGCCTGTATTCATCCCATTGTGCCCCTTCTCTAGTATACGGGAATGGTTGGTAGATCTCTTGGCTTCCAATGTCAGTTCATTAAAGTGCTGCTGGGTACAGGGGCCTTGACCATGCACTTAAGAACTCCACAGCCCCAAGGGTAAACAATAGGCCATGGAGATGGAGATGGCACAATCACAAAGAAGTATTGTGTCAGGAATATTGAGTTTATCTCTATCTTCACTAATAAAAAAAGGAGCGACATGTGCACAGCACCTAAAGATGAGGTTAGTGGTCCTCAATTTTAACTTGTGTCAGGATTACCTGGGGAGTTTCCTAAATGTAGAAATCCTTGATTGAAGATTCTGATTTGAGAGGTCAGGGTAAGATATAGATTTCAGTATTAAAGAAAAATAAACATTTCATAAATGATTTAGATGTTCAGGAAAACTTTATAAATCACTAAAATAGATCATGATAAGGATATAGGATATGTTCTCTGGAATATGAGAGCACATAGAGATGCTCTATGTGAGTCTTTCCTTCACTGATTTTAATGTGAGACCTTTATTCCCTCAGCATGTCCCAGAACCTCTCAGTGTAGGGGGCTCTGTCACCCATCTCTTTCCAGGGTGACAGATTTCTCTGTCACCCAGGAGAAAAAGAAATCTCCTACCTCCCTTTCTGAGTCTGACTTTTAATGATATCCCTGCTTTGTCCCTGATTTTAGGGCAGGTGGGGGTTCAATCTCTCACTATTAAATCTGATGTTAGGTGTAAGTTTACTTATATTGGAAGTCCTAACCAGTGCTATAAGACACTAAAATAAAAGTTACATAAATAAAATAAAGGAAATAAAAGTTATACAGGATGAGAAGCAAGGTAGAAAAATGTCTCTATTTGCAGGCGACACAATTGTCTATGGTGAAAATCTCAACCTACATAAAGCTCCTAGAGCTAAAATTTCACAAAATTCATCATAAAAGGTCAGTATATAAAAGTCAATGGTATTCCCACAATAGCATTTCAATTTCTAATGTCACTGTTGTTTACTTAGCTGTCTTCTTTGCTAAGGAGAAGGACCCACCATCTGCTTCACTATTTTCTCCCTGCACAATGCTTTGCACTCAGTAGAGACCCAATGAGTACCTGTGGTATGAGTGTTATAATTACTTTAACATTTCTACTTTTGTCTAGAAGGTGATCTCCTCAGGGGCAAAATCTGAGTCTCATCCCTCTATCTCCACAACTTAACCTACCCAGATAACCTGTTTCCCCGAAAATAAGACCTAGCTGGACAATCAGCTCTAATGCATCTTTTGGTGCAAAAACTAATATAAGACCCCGTATTTTCTATTCTTTTCTATTCTATTCTATTCTATTCTATTCTATTCTATTCTATTCTATTCTATTCTATTCTATTCTATTCTATTCTAGACTCGGTTTTACATTATAGTAAAATAAGACCAGGTCTTATATTAATTTTTGCTCCAAAAGACATATTAGAGCTGATTGTCCGGCTAGGTCTTATTTTCAGGGAAACACGGTAGCTAGCATACAGTAGATGCTTAATAATTGTTCAATAAATTACTTAATTAAAAGTGCCGAAGCCAAGAGAATCTAAGTTCAGGCCATTTGTCTGTCTCTTTCAAAATAAGCAACCCTTCTAAGTACAAGGCTGATAAAAATTACAATGTCTATTCTTTTATGTTCTGATTTGGTTTTTTTTAGAACAAAGTCTTTCCTTCAGAGAGTGGGATTTCACTTTCTCCTTGGGCCATCAGTAGCTAAACCCAGTGGAGGTGAGGGGTCTGGAATCCCACCCCTGAGCCTGCGTAAGATGTTACAGGAACCTTTTCTGAGATGTAGTGGTGCTCTCTGAGTGAGGGTGAGGCAGCTGGATTTTAACTAGTTCCTCAGGCCATTCATACCTACCTAAAGGTGGAGAACCACAGTACAACGGCTTTGAAATCAAACAGTCCTGGGTTTAAATCATACATTTGCCTCTTACTAGATGAGTGACCCTGGGTAATCACTTAGCCTTTTAGAGCCTCCTTTCAATCATCTATAAAACAGGCTTAACTATAATAAATGCTTCAGAAAATTGTTGTATGACTAGATGCATGGAAGAAAGCAAGCACTCACAAATACCACCTATGGATATTATTATTATTATTATTATTATTATTATTATAGCCTTCTGACATGAAATAGTTAAGGTCCTTCTCAGAACCTTCATGGTCTGCAACTGGATTCAGAGCCCATCTATCAGAGGCACATGAAGAAACAGTGCAGTGGGTTCTCACTCACACAGGGTTAGAGGATTCAGATGAAAGAAGACATTACCTTAATGAAAAGTCATTATTTCCTCAAAAATATCTGCCAGTTTTCTCCCTATGCATGGAGGGGAAGGCATATTTTATTACTGTTAAAGATAAAGACAGATTAAAAGGGAAGCTGAAAATTCAGTCAGCTAGCTGTCCACATCTTTTGCTTCTACCACCCTCTCTGGGAACCCTGGGAGGCCTGCACTCTTTGCCAGGTCTGTAGCAGGAACCAGAGCGTCAAAAGCTCCCCTGCCCTGAGGTCCTGAATGAAAAAGTTTGCTGGACCTCCAGGATCTGTCAGCGCCCCAGCTCTTTTGTTCTATACTCAACCACCCTTCTGCCCTCTCCCACAACTGCTCTAACACCTGCTCACCAGGTGTTCACATCTTAGTAGTAGGCAGAACTTTGGGGCTGTCAAAGTTGGCTCATGGCCTCCCTTTGCATTGCCGCTGATTGAGTTTTAATTGGCAATTCTTACCTGTAATGGAATGTAATTGCATACATTCCCAGGAATCGTTTGCAGAGTGCAAAGAAATTGATACATTTGGGATCTTTCTGGAGGAGTTAATTAATGCAGCAGATGGTACCACACTGGCTGGCCTAACAGTAGGGGTCTTTCATAGGGAAACAACAGTCCTCAGAGACAATGCCATTCCTGACTGCCGCTTTGCTCCAGATGCCTCTTGGAGTATGTTTCTGGGTCGTGTGTAGGCTGCAGGTCATCTTGAGATCTCTGTCTAAACATCTGGTGTTGGGGACAAGGTCAACATAAGCATCAACAGTGTAACATTGTGAGCCAGGCAGAGAAACAGCTACATCAAGGCCGGGGACACGGGCTCCTCTTAGGCTCCTTGCTGTATGACCTTGGACAGCTCCCCTCCCCTCACTATGCCTGTTTCTTCTCTATACAATTAGGGGATTAAATCAAACCCAAGCACTGGCAATTCGCAGTGGTGCTTGTGAGGAGAGTGATGGGCAGGTTCCCTGGGCAACTCATATCAACCAAACCTGAGCTTCTCCACTTGGATCTAATGTGCTTGATAGTGCTATGGGCCGTATTCTGCCTGCCCAAAATTCATATGTGGAAGCCCTAACTCCCAGTACCTCAGAAAGTGACTGTATTTGGAGATAAGTCCCTTACCGAGGTGACTAAGTTCAAATGAAGCCATTATGGTGGGCCCTAATCCATATGACTTTTGTCCTCAGAAGAAAAGGAAATTGGTAGAAAGAAACCACAGAGATGGACACACAGAGGACAGGCTGTGTGGGGACATAGGTTGAAGGTGGCCATCCACAAGCCATCGGCAGCAAAGGGGAGCCAAAAGCTGCTGACACCTTCATCTTGGACTTCCAATCTCCAGAACTGTGAAAAATCAATGTCTGTTGTTTAAGCCACCTAGTCTGTGGTATTTTGTTATGGCAGCTTAAGCAAACTAATAGAAAAAATGTTTAAATGTTTAAATGTTTCTCCCCCCACCCCCGTGACTATAGGAGCGGCTCTTTAACTCTTACTTTGGGACCCAGTACTTTCTGAGTGTCACTACATACCAGACCCTCTTCTAAGCACTTACGTTATAGAGAGCAAGACCAATCAGGTTCCTGATCTGGAGGGGAGAGGCCAACAATCTGCAAACAAATAGAATAAACACCAGGTGGTTATGAGTGTAAGTCGGAGAATTAAAATAGGGTGGTTTGGAGAGAGTAATTGAAGGACAGGGAGAGTCTTTCTGAGGAGGTGACACTTACGAAGAAATTCAAAATGGTCCTAAGGTGGGAACAGGCTTAATGTGCTTAAGGGAGAGAAACACAGGCTTCTGTGCTGGGCCATAGAGATGATGAGGAAGAGTCTGATGACAGGAGTCGGGAGGGGTGAAAAGGGGCAGGTGTGGAGGGCTTAAAGATCCTCTGAGCTCCTTCTTTAAAATCTGATGGCTTTCATAATCAACAGTTACAGCTAATATCATATCTATCATTTGCTGTCTACAGAGTAATCACCCCTAACTCACTAAAATGTTGTACATTTCTGAGAGTCCTCTATAGTCCCACTCCCAAAAGAAAACAAAAGAAAACTAAAACTAAACTGCAGAACCAGGCCCCCACCACAGGGGCCAGAACATCTCAGTCTCCCAGAGGTTCCAGCTCTGGGTACAAAGCATCTACATGCACATTCTGGGTGGTCCTCCAGGAAAGCCAGTGAACATGGCCTTCAGAATCACAGACATTACCATCAGAAGTGCACTGAATTGGCACTGGCTTTGGCCTCACACAAACTTGAGTGTGAATCCTGCCTTTGCCACTAATCCTGCCTTGAACTTCGGTAAGTCCCATGATCTCACTGAGACTATTTACTGAACTGATGGTGATTCATAATATCTTTGCTTTTTTCCTTTGGTTTGGGGGAAGAAAAAACCTGGTTATATATGTGAAAATGTCAAGCCCAGTACCAGGCCACATAAATGTTAATTGGCTTATGATGGTTTTTAGTAGTTGCTTCCTAAGTGTTGGTCTTGCAGACCTTCTAGGCTGAACTGTTTGGAGTCATCAAGACAACTTTCACCTGTCTGTCTCTTTCTCTCGCTCTCTCCCTCCACAGTACCTCAGTACCTGACTACTAGGATAAGAAGTGGATGCTCAACAAACTGAAAGGTCATACTAAAAATCCAAAATATTTATTATGTACCAGACATGATTCAAAAATTCATTTAACAATCACTATGACCTTACAGAATGGCTATTATGATTATCCTTTTTTCACAAATGAGGAAATTGAAACAAAGAGAGAATAAGTAACTTACATACTCGTAGGTCAACAACTAGTAAGAGGCAGAGTTAAAACTGGGCTCAGGCTGTGTGGCTTGAGTCCCCATGCTCTTAACCACTATTCCACACTGACTTCATTGGCTCCTTGCAAGGAAAGAGGCAGACAAGCCCTGTTTTATGAAGAAGGCCAGGCAGTGGGGGAGCTTTCTTGGAATATGTCAAGACTCTCTTCCTCCTGACAACTCACAGTGAGGCCAGACTTCCCTCCAGGACGGACAGGTCAGGGAAACTGCAGAGAGCTGAGTAAAGTTTTGGCTGCATGAAACTGGGCATATTAAGGGTGTGGTACACCGTCGGCCTGGCATATTTCTCACCACAAATCCAATATGCCTCAGGGCAGAAGAGTTGATGATGATGATGATAATGATGATGATGACGATGATGATGATAACGGCCCGCATATTTGGGTACATGCTGTGTGCTGGGACCTATGACCTCTACCTGCATTCTCCGTTAGATATCTCAACTCTATGCATACTAACATGTTCTTTCAGATGAGGACATAGGGACTCTGAGAGAGTGCATCATTTGGCCAAGGGTGTGCTGTTAATAACTGTCAGGACCAGGTATGGACCCATCCCATGGCCTTCATCACTGCTGGGGCAGTGCCCTAAATGAAGAGTGGGAAGAAGGCACAGATTTCTGGCCTCTCACATTGCACTCATGTTCCCCTTGTCTGTAGTCCTCCATTCTCTCCCTGGCCTAGATGAGGCTGCCTCCTGCATAGAGCCTTCTTTCTTTTCTGGATTCTCAGAGACCATTCCCTTTCTGATTCCCTCATTCTTCTACTCCATACCTTCTCTTGGGGCCTGAATTTCATGCAGCTCTGAGTGGTTTCTATGCCTGATTGGATATTAACTTTTCTCTGTGAATTGACTGTCTCCCTTCAATTGCAGGAAGCAATGCTGGGCTTCACATGGAACAAGCACTTGTTGTTTGCTTTATTAACTGAATACCTTGTACATATGTATATGAATATATATTTATATATATATGGAATGAATACTGTGTGTGTGTGTGTGTGTGTGTGTGTGTATACAGGCATACTTTGAAGATATTGTAGGTATAGTTCTAGGCCGCCACAATTCAGTGAGTGTTGAAAAGAGTGAGTTGTAAGCTTTTTGCCTTCAATTTGTAAAAAAAAAAAAAAAAGAAAGAAAGAAAACACACAATAAGACACACATACACATGTCCGACAATTAAGTTCGCGAACTTGTTGCAACGATGTTGATAACCTTCTTTGATATCAGAGGGATTATTCATTATGAATTTGTACCAACTGGACAAACAGTTAACCAAGTTTACTACTTGGAAGCGCTGAAAAGGCTGTGTGAAAAAGTTAGATGACCTGAACTTGTCACCAACAATTCATGGCTCTTGCACCAGCTCACACGGCACTGTCTGTGAGGGAGTTTTTAGCCAGTAAACAAATAACTGTATTGGGACATCCTCCCTACTCACCTAATCTGGCCCCCACTGACTTCTTTCTTTACCCAAAGATAAAGGAAATATTGAAAGGAAGACATTTTGATGACATTCAGGACATCAAGGATAATACGATGATAGTTCTGATGGCCATTTTAGAAAGAGTTCCAATATTACTTTGAAGGTTGGGCTAGGCACTGGCATCAGTGCATAGCTTCCCAATGGGAGTGCTTCAAAGGTGACCATAGTGATATTCAGCAATGAGGTATGTAGCACTTTTTCTGGAACAAGTTCACAAACTTAATTGTCTGATCTTGTATGTATATATGACCTTTGTCATTTATTTCCCACAATTTTGAGATAGGTATTGTGTCCCAATTTTACACAAAATAAAACTTAGGCTGAGAAAAGCTGCTGACTTGCCTTAGGTCACACTGTTAGTGGTTGCAGAACCTGGGCTGAGAACCAGGTGTGCCTGTTCCCCAATCTGGCAGCTCCCTCACTACACTAGAGATTCTAGGGTCGTATAAAGATTTACTGAGCAGTTTCGAGGTAAAGCTCAGCACTTCCTTCCTCTCAGTCAAACTATGACCTTTGTTATATGATTTTTGTGCTTTTGTCTTTTTGTATCTGATACTGGCTGTATTCAGAATAGTCATTACCAATCAACAGCTCAACAAAGACACTTTTGTTATAGTTTGTCAATAATTGAAATGTGACAAATAACATACGATGATTTTGTAATAATTACCACTGGAGACAGGAAAGGGCCCAGCTCTGAGAGTCACTGGTGGAGCTAAAAGGAGTCAGGGTTCTCATTCATACTCAAGCCAACCCCCATTGCCTCCCTTTGCTCTTCATGGAGACTACCATCTTTCCCCATAGTCCTCTATCTCACCAACTGCATGCCAGGCCAGCACTTCATGACTAGGAACTGCCTGGCAAACCCTACTGGCTTTTAGTAAAAAAGGGAAACCCTGTAATGACTATGACAAGGAGGGGCAACTATAATAATGATACCTCATCTTTTTCCTGTGTCAGGTCCTTTCTGTGTGTGCAGCCAACTGGGTGGCCTCCAACAGATCATGTTCTCACGTCTCATGAACATAAAGTCAAGTACTGCCAACCATTCCAGTCTCTCCTCTTCTATGATATGGAGAAAACTTATTTGCCACTGTTAAAAAAAAGAGACAACAGACCTAAAATGAAGTCACTTGTGCTAAGCCCCTATCACCAAACCAAGACTTAATGCCTAACTTAGAGTTTCAACCTCTCCCAGGAATAGAATCTTAAACCAAACAATCTGAAATTACCAGATTAGCGGAAGTTCGGTAATCTGCCTGAGAGATCCCTGCCATCTCCTAAATGAAGGTGACCTTGCCAAAAACAATCCCCTCTTTGTAGTACCTTCATTGTACCACACCCTTCTGCCTATTAGCATTTCATTTTGTGCAGCTCTTTGGAGCACCTTTCTCTTTGTTAGATGGGTTGCTGCCCAATTTATGAATTGTTGAATAAATCCAACAAGATTTTCAAAATTTACTCAGCATAATTGTATTTTTAACACTGCTTCTTTTCCAAAATCTTTCAAGTTAAATCAAATAAAATACTCCATTTGACAGTGTCCAAGTTATCTGACAATATTAGGTGTAATTATAATCTTCTAGAGCCTACTTTGTTTTGGCCATCTTTCTCATTCCATTTATCTTTCTTTTTCTCCCTTGCTTTTCACTTTTTTTTTTCCAGTTCATTCCTCCATTATAACCCTTTATTTTTCTCCTTCCTTTTCCCTCTACAAAAACTCCTCTGCTATCTCCATAGCCCTCTTTGTTTAATAAAGCATTTATAGAGATGGGCAGAGAGCAGGGTCTTTTCCCAAACTCTAATGGAATTCACAACTATTTATTTCCTGACTGATTTTGTAGGCAGATAATTTGCACTAAATATATGCAGAAAGTGGAAAACAACATGTATGTAATAAAAGCAACAGGAATAGTTTTGCAGACAAGAGGAACAAAAGGATATTCTTTAAGCAGGCAGGCAGCCTATGAGACAGAT
Source organism: Rhinolophus hipposideros (assembly GCF_964194185.1). NCBI lineage: Eukaryota > Metazoa > Chordata > Mammalia > Chiroptera > Rhinolophidae > Rhinolophus > Rhinolophus hipposideros. The sequence continues at coordinate 34,906,442 of NC_138070.1, forward strand.
CCAAATTCATCAAAGAATCAATCATTTCCCTTGAAGACAGTGCCTGACATGGATGATGATCTGGCCACACTAGCGTCATCCCCTAGGTTTAGGTCATTGGCCCTCCTGACAGGCATAAGTGGTGAGGCATGGGCACATAAGATAACAATTTTTCTTTTTCTTTTAGTTTTGCAGTTTAAATTTATTTTAAATTGGAATTGCATATTGGAGGAGCACCATATTTTCAATGTTTAGGCCTTAAAGTCCTTAAACCATCTCTGAATCTCCCTCCTCCTCCTCCTCCTCTGCCGCCTTCTTCTTAGTTTCAGGTGTACAAAGCCTAAGATTACAATTTAATAGAGATTACTATTTTTTAAATCTTTTTCATCTAGAAGAGATAATTGTATCAGATTCTCTAGGAGTGAAGCAGTACCATCCATATTTTTAAACGCTCCCCAGTTGATTCTAAAGCACAATTTAAGTACTACTTTGTTCCCATTCCCCACTCCTTCCACTTTGGCAACCATCAGCTTGTTCTCTATAAAATGTGTCTGTTTCTGTTTTGTTTTGTTTATTCATGTTTTTCTCAGATTCCACATTAGTTTACTTAGCATAATACGTGTATCTTCTAGGTCCAGCCATGTAGTCACAAATGACAAGAATTCATGCTTTTTATTGCTGAGTAATATATATATATATATAATTTTCTATCCACTTATTTATCGATGGACACTTAGGTTGTTTCCATATCTTGGTTGTTGCAAAGAGTATTTCAATGGACAAAAGAGTGCACATATATTTTAAATTAGTGTTGTTGTTTACTTTGGATAAATACCCAGAGGTGAAATTGCTGGGTTATGTGGTAGCTCTATTTTCAGTCTTTGGAGAATCTCCATACTGTTTTCCACAGTGGTTTCACCAACTTACAATCACACCAATAGTGCACAAGGGTTTCCTTTTCTCCACATCTTCACCAACATTTGTTATTTGTTGATTTATTGATGATAGCCATTCTGACTGGTGTGAGGTAACATCTCATTGTGGTTTTCATTTTCATTTTCCTGATGATTAGTGATGTTGAGCATATTTCCATATGTCTGTTGGCCATCTGTAGGTCTTCTTTGAAGAAATGTCTAATCATGTCTTCTGCTCATTTTTTAATTGAATTGTTTTGTGTGTGTGTGTGTGTGTGTGTGTGTGTGACGTGTGAGTTCCTTATCTATTTTGAATATTAACCCATTATCAGATGTATCATTTACAAATATTTTCTCAGACCATTCAGTAGGTTGTTTTCATCCTATTGGTTTCCTTCTCTGTGCAAACCATTTTAGTTTGATATAGTTCCGTGTGTTTATTTTTTCTTTTGTTTCCTTGCCTGAGGAAACATATCCAAACAGATATTGTTCAGAGTTATGTCAAAGAGTTTACTGCCCATGTTCTTCTAGGAGTTTTATGGTTTTGGGTCTTACATATAAGTCTTTCATCTATTTTGAGTTCATTTTTATATGGTTTAAAAAAGTGGTCCAGTTTTGTCATTTTTGTATGTTTCTATTTAGTTTTCCCAACACCACTTATTGAAGAGACTGTCTTAACCTTCACTGTATAGCCTTGCTTCCTTTGTCATAGATTAAATGACCACATAAGGAAGAATTTATTTCTGGGATCTTATTCTATTCCATTAATCTGTATTATCTGTTTTAATGCTAGTACCATCCTGTTTTGAATATTTGCAGTATAATTTGATATCAGAAAGTGTGATACCTCCTACTTTGTTCTTTCTCAGGCTGAAATGGGGTCAGTTAATGTGTTGGGAAACACACAGCAGTGATTTGCAGGTAGGCCAGAGCACCTGGATGGAGCCTCCCACCCACCCTATGGAGGGGGTGGAGAACGTAAACAATGGCACTCACTGGCCCTCCAAAGACAGAGAAGTCCTGCAGTCCCCGGGTAGCTCCCGTGGCTTCCAGTCTTCTCTATACAGTGTCTCTCTTGTTTATTGTATAGAAAGTGGTCCCATGTAGAGTAGAAGAGACCTCTATGCTGGCGTTAGGTGCCTGGTAGTTTGGGAAAGCTGCTTGGAGCCCAGCAGGCAGTTAAAGTGCCTGGGGCACTAGCCTGCTAGCCTGGAGCAGCTCTCCACATGGGGCCAGGTGAGTATGGTGACTCCCTGTTGCTCCTGCCTGCTTCCTTTGTTGAGAGGCAAAGGGCGCCAGGCAATATACATGTGAACACACCCACACCGCAGCTGCAGTGAACTAGCAGGTCAGCCAATTGGAGTGAACTTAAACAATGGCACTCACTGCCTCTCCAGCCCCCAGAATTCTTGCGTCTCCCTGAGGGCTCCCTGGGATTTGCGGCTTTCTCGATTCAGTCTCTTTCTCTTATTTGTTGTCAGAAGCTGTTGATTCAGCTCTAGGTTGTTTTTCAGGAGTAACGACTACCTATGTAAATGTACGACTATATATGCTTTTGCTCAGGGGAAAGGGTGAGTTCAGCATCTTCCTACACTGCTACTGTCTTGGACCTCCCTCACATTGTACCTTCTCAAGATTTCTTTGGCTATTTGGGATCTTTTGTGGTCCCATATAAATTTTAGGATTCCTTGTTTTGGTTCTGAGAATGCCATTGTTATTTTAATAGAGATTACATGGAATCTTTATATTGTTTAAGTAATAAGGATATTTTAACAATATCTATCGGTCCTTCCAATCCATGATCATGGTATTTTCTTCCAATTATTCATCACCTCTTCAATGTCTTTCTTTAATGTCCTATAGTTTCCAGAGTACAGGTTTTTCACATATTTGGTTAAATTTATTTCTAGGTATTTTCTGCTTTTTCATGCAATTGTAAATGAGATTGTTTTCTTAATTTCTCCTTCTGATCATTAATTATTGATGTATACAAATATAACAGGTTTCTGTATTTTGTAATTTGACCGAATTTATTAATTCCAATAGTTTTTTTGGGGGGGCGGTCTTTAGGTTTTTCTACATTTAGTATTATGTCATCTGCAAATAATGAGTTTTACTTCTGTTCCAATTTGGATACTTTTTAGTTCTTGTCTGATTGCTCTGGCGAGGACTTCCAATTATATGTAGACTAGAAGTGGTGATGGTACCCTTGTCTTGTTTCTTATCTTAAAAGAAAAGTTTTCAACTTTTCACTATTGACTATAGTATTACAAATGGTTTTGTCATTCATAACCTTTATTATGTTAAAGTATGTTCCTTCTATAAATCTCTTTGTTGAGAGATTTTATCATAAAATAATGTAGAATTTTGTTGAATGCTTTGTCCTCCTCTATGGAGATGATATGATTTTTATCCTCCATTTTGTTAATGGCATATATCACATTCATTTATTCACAGATACTGAATAATCTTTGTATACCTGGGACAAATTCCACTTAGTCATGGTGTATAATCTTTTTTAATGCATTATTGAATCTGTTTTGTTAACATTTTATTGAGAATTTCGCATTTATGTTCACAAAGAATTTTTAACTGTTTTTTATGAATTTTTAAAATTTTATTTTTCAATTACAATTAGCTTTTAATAATATATTAATATCAAGTGTACAGCATAGTGGATAAACATTTATATAATTTATGAAGTGATCCCCTGATAAGTCTAGTACCACCTGGCACTATCCACAGTCATTATAATATTAATAAATATATTCCATATGCTGTATTTTACATCCCCATGACTATTTTGTAATTGCCAATTTGTACATTTTAATGCCTTCACCTTTTTCACTGAGCTCGTCAAATCCCCTCCCATCTAGCAACCATCAGTTTTCTTTCTGCTTCTATGAGTTTGTTCCCATTTTGTTTATTTAGCTTTTTTTTTTTTTAGATTTCACATATAGTGGAATAATGGTATTTTTCTTTCTCTTTCTGACTAATGTTACTTAGCATAATATCCTATAGATCTATATACAAGGTGTAATCAAAAGCCACAGTGAATGTTTAAATTAAAAATATATATATCACAGTAAAAGACACATTGCCATTAACCCCCCTCAAATTACTCCTCCTCGCTTTGAACACACTTATCCCATTATTCTTGCCACTTTCTGAAACAGTTCTGGAAGTCCTCTTTTGTGAGCAGCTTTAGTTGTGTTGTCATGGCTGCCTCCACATCCTGAATTGATGCAAACATTGACATTTCATGGTCATTTTGACTTTGGGGAAGAGCCAGAAGTCGCACGGTGCCAGATCCAGTGAATAAGGTGGATGAGGACACACCATAATGTTTTTATTTGACAGAAATTGCTATACCAGAAGGAATGTGTGACATGGAGCCTTTCTGTTGTGATCAAAACATATGGTGAATGCTGCTGCTGAGTGCCTGCCATCCGACAGAAAGGCAGGGATCTTCAGTACGGGAAGCAGTGTGTTGAACTTTAGTAACAGTGTGTGACAAGTTTCAATTTGTCCAGTGCAGTCAGTTGGGTGTGAGCTACAGTTGAGAGAAGGTGTGTTTTAAAGTGTGCCATAAATCATGGATCATGAACAATGCATTAACATGAAACGGGCAAACGGTTTCATCCTCCATCATGACAATGCTCTGTGCCACACATGGCTTCTGGTACAACAATTTCTGTGAAATGAAAACATTATGGTGTGTCCTCATCCACCTTATTTACCGAATCTGGCACCGTGCGACTTCTGGCTCTTCCCCAAAGTCAAAATGACTATTCTGGACATTAAGGTAGTCATGACAGCAAAACTAAAGGCACTCATAAAAGAAGTCTTCCATAACAGTTTCAGAAAATGGTAGGAACAATAAGATAGGTGTGTTCTAAGGGAATTATTTTGATGGGGATTAATGGCAATGTGTCTTTTACTGTAACAATTTTTATTTTATTTTAAGCATTCATATATTGTTTGAGCACACGTCATATATTGTCAAAAATGGTAAGACTCCATTCCTTCCTATGACCAAGTAATATTCTATTGTATATATATAAAATGTCTTTTTAATTAAATTTATTGGGGTGGCAATGGTTAGTAAAATTACATAGGTTTCAAGTGTAAAATTCTACATCATCTATATATCACACTGCGTGCTCACCACCCAGAGTCAGTTCTTCTTCCACTGCTACATATTTGACTCCATTTACCCTTTTCTATCATTCCTTTCCCCCCTTACACTTTGGTAACCAGTAAACTGTTGTCTGTGTCGATGAGTTTTTGTTTCTCATTTGTTTGTAAATTATTTTTTGTTTTGTTCCTTTGTTGCTTTCAGTTTTATATCCTACATATGAGTGAAATCATATGGTCTCAACTTTTTCTGTTTGACTTATTTCACTTAGCATAATAATCTCAAGGTACATCCATGTTGTCGCAAATGGCAGTATTTCATCTTTTCTTATGGCAGAGTAGTATTCCATTGTGTATATAAACCACAGCTTCTTTATCCAATAGACTTTTACAAAGTCCATTTTGTCTGATATAAGTATTGCTACTACAGATTATTTTCTTTTCCATTCACATGGAAATAACTTTTTCTATCTTTTTAAATTCAGTGTTTCTATGTCTTTTGACTAAAGTGGGACTCTTGTAGGCAGCATATGTATGGGTCATGTTTTCTTATCCATTCAGCTACCCTATGTCTTTTGATTGGAGAAGTTAATCTATTTATATTGAAAGTTATTATTGATATATGTTTTTATTGCCATTTTATATTCACATTGTTTTCTTCTTCTTCTTCTTCTTATATGAGTCCCTTCAACATTTCTTGTAATACTATTCTGGTGGTGATAAATTCGTTCAGCTTCTTCTTCTGAGAAGCTCTTTATCTGTCTGTTTCTAAATGATAGCCTTACTCGGTAATCTTGGTTGTTTCTTTTCATTACTTTGAATATTTCATGCCATTCCCTTCTGGCCTGCAATGTTTCTGTTAAGAAACTAGCTGACAGTCTTATGGGAGCTCCCTTGTAGTTAACTAACTGCTTTTTGCTTGCTGCTTTTAAGACTCTTTGTCTTTAAAATTTAGCATTTAAATTATGTGTCTTGGTTCTGGTCTCTTTGAATTTATCTTGTTTGGGACTTTGTGCTTCTTGGACTTGTATGTCTATTTCCTTCACCAGGTTAGTGAAGCTTTCTGTCATTATTTCTTCAAATATTTTTTTCCATCCTTTGATCTCTCTTTTCCTTCTGGTACCCCTATGATGTGAATGTTGGTGTACTTGTTGTCACAGAGGTCCCTTAAACTATCCTGTTTTTTTTCATTATTATTATTATTTTCTTGTTGCTATTCTAATTGGGTGTTTTCTGCTACTTGTATTCCAAATCACTAATTTGATCCTCTGTCTCATCTAACCTGCTGTTGATTCCATCTAATGTATTCTTCTTTTCAGTTATTGTATTCTTCATTTTGGACTGGTTATTTTTCTATTTTCTATGTCAATTTTTATGTTTACTATCTCTTTTTTGATGTTCTCACCGGGTTTATCTATTTTTTCCTAAGCAGCCATATAACCAGTGTTTTGAACTCTATATCTGGTAGATTGCTTGCTTCCATTTTATTTAGTTTCTTTCTTGGAGTGTTTCCTGTGCTTTCATTTGGAACATGTTTCTTTGTCTCACCAATTTGGCTGCCTCCCTGTGTTTGTTTCCATGTATCAGTTAGCTCTGCTAGATCTCCCAGCCCTGGCAGGGTGACCTTATGTAATAGGTGTCCTGTGGGGTCCAGTGGCTCAGTTTCCCTTTTCACTTCAGTCTAATATTGCAATGGTGTCTCTTGTGTGGGTTGTGCGTGCCTTGATTGCTTTTGGCATATCAATGGGTGGGATTGACCCTTAGGCTGATTGGCTGTGAGGACCGACTATGACTATAGCAGATGAGCTGTTGTACAAGGGCTGACCCCACATTGTGGAATTTACTTTAGCAGGACTCTTGTGTGGGCCAGATTCACCCTGAGTGTGTGTCATTTGTGGCACTCTTGTGTTGCTCTGGTATGTTCTAAATCTGACTACTGTGTGTGCTGGTTCCGGGGACTCTTGGGAGGGGCCATAGTACAGGTCAAGGTCAGCTGCTCTCTGTGCCTGGGTGAGGCCATATCTAAGGTCTGAAAAGTTATCTGCAGTTGGTTGATGTCTGTGTTAGCCTTGTATGTGCTTGGAAGGGACTATGCCGTAAACTGAGGCCAGCTGCCACTAAGTCCAGGCTTGGGGCCACTTAGCAAGACATACAGGGTACACCAAGGCCTGCCACTGCTTATTTGGGGTTTGGGGACCTTTGAGAGATTTTAGGAAAGTCCACAGCATGTACCAAGGTCAGCTGCTTGTGAGGAAAGCCACTAAAAATGGTTTGTACCAGTGCACCAGTAGGGTTAGGTGTGGTCTCAGAGAATAACAAGGGCAAGCAGGTGGTGTGAACCATGTTAATGGAGAGCTCAGATTTGATGCCCACCTGTGCTTGCTAGCTCTTTGGGGAGATGGTTCAACAAAGAAACAATGGTGCTTACCAGTACTTCTGTCAGAGGGAGTGCTGCCCCTCCAACCCTAGCCCTAAATCCAAACAATTCAGTTCTGCCCTATATGTCCCTGGCTTATTTTGAGTTGCTGTCCCTTTGTTGGAGCTTAGGGTGAGTATTTATGAATGCATGAGTCTGCTCTTGGGCCCTTTAAGAGGAGACCTGGTTATACAGCAGTCCTCTGTCTCATCCGGATGGAATCCCCATCCGGATGTGGGGGCTCCTCTTTCTGGTACTGTGACACTGGGCCAGTGAGCCCAATACAAGGCTAGGACCCTTTGCAGGGGTACCTGCAAAGCCTAGATACACCTCTTGATTCTTATCTACCACATGTGGATGTGGAAACACCCCATTTGGTGTCTGCACCCCCGCTACCAGTTTTGATGTGACTTCTTCTTTATATGCTTAGTTATAGGAATTCTGTTCAGCCAGTCTTCAAGCGGTTCCCAAGAATGGTTGTTCTATAATTTAGTTGTAATTTTGATGTGGTCATGGGAGGAGGCAAGCACAATATTTTCCTACTCTGCCATCTTGACTGGAAGCCCCAGATCTAAATGAATGGTGTTTATAAGACACCTAGTTTGTGGTATTTATTATATCTGCTCAAACAGACTAAGACAGTGGTCCACACATGGGTCGAGTTCTTCTATTCCTAAATATTTACACAATAGTAATGAAAACACATGTCCCCAAAAAGACTTATACAGGAATCTATTTATGGAAATGAATATACCCTGAAACTGAAAGAAAAAATTTAATATACATCAACATATGGAAGATAAACAACTCTGGTATAATTAAACAGTGAAATAGGTACTTGTCAATTCTAATGAAAGTGTACACCTTAAATATAAGTTTTGGGTTATTATTTATATCTCAATAAAATTGATTAAGATTAAATTCCCTGAATCATATTGACAAAACTGTTAATGCCCAGTCCCCACACCTTCCACTGAGCCATGATGAAAACCCCATAACACCCAGGTTCTCACCTCTGGGGCAATCAGTATCCACCACTGCGACAGGGCTGGGGACGCTGGTCCTTGGGGCAGGAGAGGCCTGATGGGGGGAAGTGAGTGAGGGGTGCAGGCCCAGGCACAGCAGAGCATGCCAAACCATAAAATGATTATTTCTGCATCACCAGAACCAAATGTAAACTTGGGTTTGGGTCAGAGGCTATTGTGATGATACTGTTAGCCAAGTTTAAGGATTTTAAAAAAATTATAATAATACTGACAGCTGTCTCTTTTTTTGAAATGTGAGAATTTTTATCTTGACAAATAAGTGCAGTGTAAAATTTTTTATCTAAAAAGTAAAATAAAAGCAGGTTAAAACAATAAATTTATAAATCAGTGTGAAAATAATACAAAAGATAGATTGTTGTTTTTTTTTAATGAAGAAACCTGAAACGTATCCAATTTTATATAGGCTCTACCTTTTCAAGCAATGAGGATAAAGCTGAAAATCTAACTTGGGTTTTTTGCTGCTTAAAAATGCACAGATAAAAACAGAACTTAGAAAAAACAGCTAAGATCAAACGTTGTGATAAGATTACTATCTATACCTGCATGGTATTTTTGTTGTTGTCATTTATGACATTTATTTCTGTTTTCTCTAAAGTGGCGTGCTGACACTGTGCTCTCTGATTACCATTTCCTGCTGTTCTTCCCACACACAAATAATTCCAATCCAGTCTATCTCCTCTCACTCACAGTACTGCTTGTTTCTTCCTTTTCCCTCACCCAAACCATTGATATCTAAAATTTTGTTTTATTTTCACATTATTAGTTATTAATTGCTGTGTAACAAATTCCCCCAAATCTGGCATTTAACAACAAACTTTTGTCATTTCAGTTTCTTTGGGTCAGGATCCAGACATTCTGGCTCAGAATCTTAGAAGGCGGCAGCCAAGCAAACTTGACAGGGCTGTGGTCATCTATAGGCTAAAGCACCTTTCTCTCTTCCAGCTTTCTCACATGGCTGTTGGGAGGAGGATTTAGTTCCTTTCTTCTGAACAAGAAAACTGTTTCTTCAACTTTTATTGCCAGTGAGAATTATCTCCTGTGTGTGGAGAGCAAGAAATGTTATGGTCTAATCTCATGTGCATAAACTATTCGACCTGACCACAACCTGGGCAGGGAATTTCAGACTTTTTTTACAGATTAAGGAAGCCAATAACCCAGAAGGTCACATGACAAATTCTGGTGGGACTGAGCACAGGGACTCTGCTCCATTTTAATTCCCACTGTCTAAAACCATCACCTCACAGGAAATGTACTGGTTCATTTTTTTTTCTACATTGAGGAGGATACAGAAACAAAAAGAAATATCAAAAAATAGCAACAACCTAAAAAGCAATATATTTCTTCTTAAGTTTATTTCTTTTTCTACAAGGGAATATGATAGTGAAAGTAAATAAATAAAAAAGACTAACTTTCCAGATAGTCAGCTATCCTGCAATTAAACAAATCCTCAAGACTGATATAAATATGCATGTGTATTCATTCTCCAGTTTGCAGAAACTAACTGCAACAAGAGCATTAAGATAAATATATTAGACATAATAACTGTGTCAACAGCAATTGGGGGAGGTTGCAAGGGCTGGTTTATTCATTAGTTTGCACAGAAGTTCAATGGCTTTTTAATTATGCACTGCTATTTTTTATCCTGTCCTCCTTTTGTCTTTTTGTTTAAAAAAAATCATCATTTGAGGTTTTCAAATCTCTGCAGCACCTGTAACAGATGTTGGCACCTGTAACAGATGTTGACATCTGTCCTGAGGAAGACTTGGAAATAATCCTCAGTCCTGACTTCTAAGATGTCAGGACTGAAGCCCAAAGCTCAGCCCAGGGTTTTGATGAAGCAGGTATAAGCTGAGTGACACTCCACTTTTCACCTTCCAACAATTTGCAAGCCGCATGAAAATGCCTGTATCTTGCTCACTTTGCCCATTTGGAAGAAATCACTAAATAATAACAGAAATGAAATACAGCAAAGGAAAGACAAAAGTCCCAAGCTTAGCTGTGTTCTGTTCTTCCCCGTAGAGGTACTTGTCCTGTTTCTCTCGGCATCACCATTTTCTCTGTCCTCTGCATTGATTGTTCTTTGTTTTTCTGCTCAGAGTTTTGTCAGGTCTCCTCAAGGCCTCTCCCTAGCCAGACCCCAGGCCCTATCACTAAGGCCCATTCTATCCCACAGTCATGGCCTGAGCAACAGTTCAGTTTGGGGAGGCATGATCAGAGGCCTGATCAGTGCACATCCCGCTGAGCAGAATGATCGGAGATGCTCACAGGGACACAGCCCTCAAGGGCTACCTGTATGCCTTCTCTGGTTCTTCAAACTGACCTAATGCTGCCAGTTTGACATAATGGAAAAGGGAAAGAATGGGGGAGACTCACATGAGGGTCCCCAACACATCCTGTCAGTGAGTGCCTCTGTAGATGCCTAATATAGGGACGCCTGCAGGTGTTTCTGTTTCCTATAACTGAATAGAGGAAGAGCACTGCCTCCCTGACAGTGACACCATTCCTTCCACCTCATCTTGGGACTGACATTTCTTACTGTGTGACTTTGTGAAAGATTTTTCCCCCCACTAAGCAGAAGGGAGAGAGCATCCTCACTGGCCTTGCCCTTTACCTTCAATTCACCCAACCAAGACTTTCTGTGTGGCCCACGGACGCCAGCCCTATGGGCTAGGCTTGGAGCCTGTGGATTTGAACAGAGGGGTCCTCAGGGATATGTGGCTGTGTGGCCTTAGTGAATGGGTGTGCTGCTCATAAACCACAGTTGGTTTCTGAGGAAAGGGTAGTAGAGTGGGAAGAGAAATAGAACTGGTTTCAAGGCCCTTTCTGACTCATCAAGGACCCATGACCAACCCATTGTGTTTCATGTTTTGCTTTCAGACTTGGAACTCTGACAAGCAGATAGAAACAAAAATGGGGTTTTATGTAACTCCTGTGATGAGTGTTTAGCAGGAGCGGGAAAGGCCCCTGAAAGTTTTAACTAATTAATTATTTTTACATTGGCTTTTTCTCCCCCAAATATTTTACTCTGTGGTTACTATAGGAAATACACATGCTTGTTCTTGAAATGCAAGAAAATTTGGATAATCAAACACGGTAAATATTTTCTAATAAACCCACCTCTCACCACCTTTAACATATTGGTGTATAACTTTAAAGAATATTTTTCTCATATAAATTTTGCCTTTTAAAGTATATGTTGAATTGTAGACCCAGTGACATAGGATTTTTTTTTCTTTGCCCCTTAGTGGGTAGAGATAAATAAATGGGGGATTGGAAAGGTCAGAATAGAGATTTGGCCCTCACCGCATCTAAGCAGCAGGCCAAGAGGGACATGAATCCAGGAGGGGAATGGTGAAGAAGTGGGCATACACAGGTGAGGTGACCACATGCTTTTTTCCACACATACACACTGCCACCCTCTGGACCATGTCCGAGGGAGCAGTCACAGCACTGGAGGAAGAAGGTCACTTTTTGGAAGCAACGTAAGTGTGAGGATTTTTCAGCTAGATGACCTGGGTTCAAGTCCCAGTTTTGTTGGCCACATTGTGAGGCCTGGGACAAGTTGCTAACGTCATCTTAGCCTCAGTTTTCACAGCCAAGAGACAGAGAAAATAGAATTATGTACCTCTCAAGATCGTTGTGAGGAGTGAATGAAATATTGTTGGGCAAGGTGCGTCGTGCATGCCAAAGTCCTGACATTCTGTTCATCTTTACGTCAAAGTCATGGTGAAGAGCCACAAAAAATATTCTCCAGAAGGAAAAACAACAACAAACCACATCCCTCTGCCTTTTTACAGTAACACCAGGAATAATGCAAGAACCCATTTAGATCAGTATTACTAGGCCATATCTTTCAGGTTTGGACATTTCAACAAAGCACAAGGGGTTACCCTTCAGTGCTTTGAAGAAAGCAGCATCTCCGGAGCCTGGACCCCTGACCATGGTGCACTTGAGCAGTGAAGTCATTCCAGGCTGTCCCACTCCCGAGTCTGTCCCCTGTCGTCCTAGACAGTGAGGGAGGTATTGGGATCCAGCCCTGAGTCTGTGCTTTGCCTCCCTTAGGGGAAGCAGTGGGCACTTATGATACAGGATAGTTAGCATGTCCCTAGGTAGAGAGGGCGGTCCCTGGTGGAATAAACAAAGACAGCCATATACTGAAACTCCAGGTTTTGAAATCACTTCTTCGCTCCAGGACAAAATGTAACAAGGCCTTGAGGTTAATCATAAAATTCCTTTTGGCCTGACAAATGGAGCAGATCTGATAGATAAGAGTGGGTTACTTTGCTAATTCCGTCAGGATGGGCAAGCAGAACAAACCTGGTAGACAAATTTCATCACAAGGCGCCAGTTCCCTTCTTCAAACAACTCCCCTTCCCCAGACAGGCAAGGGAAGGTATAAAAGTAAGAGCGTTTGCCTCAGTCACGGGCCACCCGTATTCGGGATCCCGCCCTACTTGGGAGGTCTGACTCTTTGCTTTCAATAAACTATCCTCTTTTTAAAACTCTGTGCCTCTCCTGGGTCCGTGTTTCCATTCTTCAGTCTCACGAGACACGATCCTGGCCCACACCCAGAAACTGTCGGCAGATCCAACATCATCTACATCATTTGGGGATTCACAGGAAAAATATTCCTCCATCACTTAGAGACATTGGGGCCTATAGTTTAAACACTGAGTGAGCCTCAGCAAGACCAGCAGCAGGATCCAAATTGCAAAATTGAGCCCTTCTCTCTGGTGATTCAATCTCCCTGCTATTTACGTGCTGAAATAACCTGTTCAGTCTTCCCTATAGCTTATAGGCCGTTTTCAGAATCTCATCTCCAGATCACAACTGGAATTCTGTGAACAGCCACCAGACAGCTTTCCCTCCTACCACCACATCTGTGTAGCCTTCAGGGCTGTGGGGTGTGGCTGCCCAACTGGGGCCTTCCTGTGGGACCATGGCAGCTCTGAGCCAGCTGTGGTGGGGTGGGGGCAGACCACCATGGCGTGTGGCTCAGGCTCGGTTTTGAGAGGAGCAGAGGCTGCCGGTCCTGTTGTGGCATCAGCCCAGCCCTGCGCTCTCAGACCCAGTACTGTTGGAGGGGCTTCAAAGCCTTGCCGCCAGCCACAACTGGACAAAGGCCTCCCTCTGCCTTTTCCCTATCTGCATCCAGAGCTGACCGACAGATCAGCACCTCTGGGTAAGTCGCTGCTGCTTTGAGTCTCCAGTACTCACTAACTTATTTCTTACCCCAAGGTGGCCGTTTCCTTCCCCAGAACTATAAACAAAAAAGGTGCCACCTTTGCAGACCTCTCCATCTGGTGACAGAGGTAAACATGCTGACAAATAGCAATAATACACTAGGATAAGAAGTATAGTGTTAGAGTGATGACCTTTGCCTGGGGCAGGCTTCCCATGGGCAGTGGCTTCTGCCCTGGGTTTGCCACACTGAATTATCTGCATTGACAGGAGCCCCAAGAAGGAAAGCCCAGGAAGGGAGCTGAGAGCCAGTCAGGGCCTGAGCTTCCCTCTCTCTGTGCCCACAAGAACCACTGCTTCTGGATGCATTCAGTAAGAAATAAATGAGCAGTCAGGGTTCCTACATGGATTCTGTGACTGACCACGAGGCAATATCATGTGTGTTGGGGCTTCTTCATCTCCTAGTTGCTCTCACACACCTTACTTGCCTTGCACCTGCACCTGCTGTCATCTCAGCTTCTGTGTGACTTTAGACAAGCTATCATCTTCTCTGTGCTTAATATCCTCATCTGAAAAAGTGGGAGAATAACATCCGCTTCCTAGTATTGTCATGAGGATAAAATGAGACAGTGCTTGTAGAGAGCTTACCAAAGTGCCAATCACAGTGTATTCACACTGTGACTGGCAGCTATTGTTGTCATTGTACTGTTGCTGTTATCATTACATCACCACCACCACCATCATCATCATCATCATCATCACTGAATCTGACAATTGCTCTGTAAAGCAGAGCAAGCATCATCATCCCCAATTTACAGGTGAAGAAATTGAAAGAAAAAAAAAATCTCTTTATGATAAAAATTAAACGCAGCCAGGTCAATTAGGCAATACTTGTCTATACTAATGTAATTTATTATACAAAGCCACCCTTTTTGACAAATGGAAGCTGCTTCCATAAGTGAGATTGTAACAGAAGGGCTTTCAGCAGGCAAACAACCTAGCTGGGAGCCTGCCCACAACTCATGTCTTTCAGCACAATGTGCATTGGGCACAGACTCAGACAGAAGGCCCAACAGGAAGTCAGACTCCAGTGTCCTGTGTCCATTAGACTCCGGTGTCCTGTGTCCTGTTCTAATTTTGGATAATTAGAACAGGTTGTGTGACCCTGAATGCTTCCCTCCTCACCTCCGTGTCAGCCCACCCAACTTCATCATATGAATGATGCTTACAAGTGCTGAGCATTTTAACGTTCACAGAAAACTCTTCACATCCAAAATTTATTTTCCGATTCTTGTGCCAAAAGCCTGGAGAAAGAGAAAATCCTGGGCTATCAGGCCTTCATATTTAACCAGCATTGTTTGTATTGTAAAACACTTTTATCTTGATTCTATTGGATTCTCAACAACTCTGTGCAGGACGGCCATCTAGTGTGTAGGGCCCTGTCTATATAAACCATTGCATTAAAAGACGTATGTTACACAAATCGTTGGCCCACGTGGGCTACGTTGATTCATCACAGAACATTTGGAATAAGATAGATAAGAAAGAGGTACTTACATATTTGCTTCTTGTCCTATCACTGCACATGAAGATTCTGGTACTGCATGGCACCGTCTCTTTCTTCTCAAGTCTCTTTTTTTCTTTGTCAGATGTGTCGTTTTTGGATAATTTCATATCCGCTTGTGGGAGAAGAGGGCAACAATGCTATTATTACTCACAGCCCTGTCACAATGCCATGGCTTTTCAGAACCTGTTTGGACAGAAATGACACAGCTCTCTTTGCCTCTATACTTCCCTCGTGCCATGTACCTAGTGTTGGTTTCATCATTAGTCATGATGGTGCACCACCTGCCACACTGCCGTTGAGCATTGGCTTCCGATGAGTCTCGCAAAAGTTGTTGTGCTTCACTCACAATGATCACAAATGCAAGTTTATCCAGAGAATGCAGGACATAAGTGATCATCTATTTTCTGGTCACGTTAACTTTTCGTTCATAATTTTACAGCATACCCAGAGAATACCACATCTTTCCCTAGAATTCTTTAGGCTATAATTAGGGATTTGCTAGATGTGATCCTCTCAGAGTTGCGCTTTTTCTGTGCAGCTCACCACCAGCAGTCAGGAAAGAAGCAGAGTTCCAGCAGAGTAAGAACAGTGGTCCCATTTACACATGGATTTCCTGCCCCATGCCAGGCAAGGCAGAGAGCAACCTGGGAAAGCATAAGTTCACCATATCAACCAGAGGCAAGAAAAGCCATCAATTAGAAGGGACCATAAGTGTTAGGGAGCGACAACTTCTAAAGTCTTTCAAAGAGATAAGCACAGTCACCTCCGGGGGACTTCCTGGAATGTGGGGTGACTTCCCTGAATACTAGCAGCAGGAGCAGAGAGTGCACGGGGTGAAAGATGCCTGTCACTATACCTGCCACCCTCTGGTTTGGACCTACAGACCAGAGGTGACACTATAGTCAGAACAAGTCTAAGAACTCTTTGTCTAGCCAGAGGTCCCAAAGATTTTCTCCTATGTTTATTTTCTAAAAGTTTTATAGTTTTGTTTTACATTTATGTCTGTGATGCATTTGGAATTAATTTTGTATAAGGTATGAGACACAATGTGGATGATTTTGTTGCCTATAGATGTTCAATTTCTCCAGCACCATTTGTTGAATTGATTTTGCACTTTTGTCAAAAATCAGTTGAGCATATTTTTGTGGGTATATTTCTGTGTTCTCTATTCTGTTCCATTGACCTATGTCTATCCCTCCACCAAAACCACACAGTATCAATCACTGTAGATATATGATGCATCTTGAAATTGGATAAACTGATTACTCTTTTTTTAAAAGTTGTTTTAGCTTTTCTAGTTTTGCCCATATAAATGTTAGAATAATTTTATCTACATCTACACAAATGCTTGCTGGAATTTTGATAATAATTGCATTAAGCTTTATATCAATTTGGAGAGAATTTACATCTTTAATTATATTGAATCTTCCAATCCATGAACATGTCTTTCCATTTATTTAGCTTTTCTTTGATATATTTTATCGGTGTTTTGTATCATACAAGTGTTTTCAACGTATATGCCCTATAGATGTTTTTATACATAAGTATTTCTTTTTGTTTTGAGTGATCATAAATGGTATTATAGTTTTAATTTTTGGTGTCAACATGTTTGCTTTGAGTATATAGAAATACAATTAATTTTTTTTAAATGTTTATTTTGTAACCTGTGACCTTGCTGAACTCACTTCTTAGTTTTAGGAATTTGTTTTCAGATTTTTTGGGATATTTTTCATAGGCAATCATATCATCTATAAACAGAGACAGCTGTCTTTACTTTCATTTCCTATCTTCATGTATTTTTGCCTATTGGCTTGGCTATAACTTCCAACACTAGGTTGAATAGAGTGGAGAGTGGGGATATCCTTGCCTTGTTTCCCATCTTAGTAGAAAAACATCCAGTCTTTAACCATGAAGCATAATATTAGCTGTGGATTTTTTGTAGATGCTCTTGAAGTTGAGGAAATTAAACACTCATTCTTATTTTTCTGAGAGTTTTTCATAAATGAGGGCTGAATTTTGTCAAAAGCCTTCTCACTTTCAATTGATATGATCGTGTGATTTTTTTCTTCTTCTTTAGACTGTTACTATGGTGGATTATATTGATTGTTTTCATATAATTAATGTGTGATGCCCTAACCTAGCCATTCCTTTATAGTCTCTGGCAGAAGTTGGACGATGTCACCTTGTTACTTCCAGATAGGGGAGAAGTCTAGGCTCCCCATTTGCCCTTCACTGACAACTGAGGAGAGGGTTTCTCATGACTGCTGGATGGGGTGGGAGTTCCAGCTCCCCACAGACCTCCACTGAAACCTACCTGGCTGGGAGGGGCAGTTGTGCCCCCACATATGGTCATCGTTGACAGCACACTTTGGACGCTGTCCTAATTACTGCTGGGCAGAGGTGATAGTCCAGACTTTCCATTAGGCTTCCTCTACTGCCATCCCAGCAGAAAAGGAGAGGTACCTCATACTGCCTAGCAGGGCAAAAGTCCCAGCTTTCTAATTGGCCAGTTTGCCTTCTATGATCCCACTGGTAGTAGGATCCAGGTACTTCCTTACATCCATGCCATATAAAAGTCTCAGCTCCCGACTCAGCCTATGCTGGTAGGAGTGAGGTCACAGACTTTTCTGTTGTGTTTGGAGAAGAGTAATTATTGTCTAAAAGCTTTCTGTCTTACTCGGTTCCTCCTTTTCTGGTCCTATGCCTAGAAAAAGGCTTTTGTTGAGGCTTTTTTTTTTTTTTTTGTCTGTTCCTGTTGGTATTTCAGGGTTGCCGGCTTTTACAGTTGCAAATCTAAGATATATGAGGCAATATCAGAGACCTCATCACCATATTGTCTTCAGATCCCAAGGTCCCCAAGCTGTCTGCCTTCTTTCTACCCTTTAGAATCGCCTTGTGGTTGTTTTACGTATGCAATTTTTAGTTGTGCTTGGAAGGAGGACTAGAAAAAAGTATGCCTACTCTATCTTCCAAGAAGCAGAAATGCCAGGGTGTTCATTATATATTTAATAAGGTGAAGAGTGAGATTGTTCTCAATATCTCAGTAAAATCACACCTTCCTCAAACTGTATAATCTCTCATTAAATTTGACCCACTCTGTCTTTTATCTTTTATAGATCTGAGTATAAGTGTAAAAGCAATGAGCATGTTCCCAAATGTGACCCCCACAACATACTATATTCAAAATTTTAATGATGATAAATCAAAAGTCCAAAATATGTAATACCTTTCCAGTTAACCAGCTACACATATAAATGTTCCCCAAACTTTAGAATGTAAGAACCAAAAATTTTCAGATAATATTATGTCCCATTACCTTATAATTATAAATTATTAGATTAGAAACAACACGTGCTTTCTCACCAATGCTATCCACAGACACAGATTGTATAGAAACACAGCAGTAAGCCAAACCCTTCCCTCAGATAAGATTCCTTTCTGAGGAAGAGATTTTGGGGCTGGAGGAGCTCAAAGGGCTGCAGCAAAGCAGTGCTGAACTCTGAAACTGAAACAGTGCCTCTGTGCTAAGGCCCCCTTGTGGCAAATGTTGCAAATGTGTGACGGTTGGTTTTGTGTCAACTTATCTGGGTTACAGTACCAAGATTAGTCAAACATTATTTTGAATGTTTCTGGGTTGTTTTTTTTTTTTTAATTATTTTATTGTTATTAGTTTCAGGTGTATAAAACAACATAATGATTAGACATTTATACTCCCTCACAAAGTGATAACCCTCTCCCAGTCTACGATATAGCTGTTACTATACCATTGAACAGTTAACCAAGTTGACTATTTGGAAGTGCTGAAAAGGCTGCATGAAAAAGACAAAAACTACCTGAACTTTTCGCCAACAATTCATGGCTCTTGCATCACCACAATGCACCAGCTCACATGGCACTGTCTGTGAGGGAGTTTTTAGCCAGTAAACAAATAACTGTATTGGAACACCCTCCCTACTCACCTGATCTGGTCCCCAGTGACTTCTTTCTTTACCTGAAGATAAAGGAAATATTGAAAGGAAGACATTTTGATGACATCCAGGACATCAAAGGTAGTACTATGAGAGCTCTGATGGCCATTCCAGAGAAAGAATTCCAAAATTGCTTTGAAGGGTGGACTAGGCGCCGGCTTCGGTGCATAGTTTCCCAAGGGGAGTACTTCGAAGGTGACCATAGTGACATTCAGCAATGAGGTATGTAGCACTTTTTCTAGGATGAGTTCGCGAACTTAATTGTCAGAACTTCGTGTGTGTGTGTGTGTGTGTGTGTGTGTGTGTGTGTGTGTGTGTGTGTGTGTCTCTGTGTATTTGATTATACTTGACATTTGATATTATTCTACATTAGGTGTATAGTGCCGTGGTCAGGCATCTGCACAATAGAGGAAATGATTCCCCTGATAAGTCCAGTATCCATCTGGCACCCTACATAATCTATACAACATTATTCATTATATTTCCCATACTATATTTTACATCCCTGTGACTATTTTGTGAGTACCAATTTGTACTTTCTAATCCCTTCACCTTCTCCTCATCCCCAACCCTTCCTCCCATCTAGCATTCATCAATTTTTTTTCTTTGTATCTCTGAGTCTATTTCTGTTTTTTGATTTTGCTCATTTATTATGTTCTTTAGATTCCACATATAAGTGAGATCACATGGTATTTGTCTTTGTCAGTCTGACTTATTTTACTTAGCATGATATTCTCTAGGTCCACCCATGTTTTTGCAAATGGTAAGATTTCATTCTTTTTAATGTTACAGTAATACACCATTGTATAAATGTACCACAATGTCTTTATCCAATCATCTATTGATGGGCATTTTGGTTGTTTCCAAATCTTGGCTATTGTGAATAGCACTGCAATAAACATAGAGATGCATATATTTTTTGAATTATTGTTTTAGATTTCTTTGGGTTTTTTTTTAAGTGAGATTAACATTTAAATCAGTGAGCTTTGAGTAAAGTAGATTGCCCTTCCCATTGTGGGTAGGCCTCATTCAACCAGTTTAAAGCCTGAACAGAACAAAGATCAACCTCCCCTGAGCAGAAGGAATTCTGTAACAGATGGCCTTTGGACTCAAACTGCAACTCTTCCCTGGGTCTCCAGCCTGCAGACCCACCGTATTTGTTTTTGAACTTGCCAGGTTCCACACTTGTGTTTCAAGCCAATTCCTTGAAACCACCCCTCCACACACACACATACACACATACAAACACATACAAATGTTTGCACACAAACATCTTTGTTGTATTTCTCTGGAGAACACTGATATAATTACTGTGAAAGCCTGGGAGAAGCTCCCTTGGACATTCCCAGTAGCTGCTCCATTGCCCAGGGAGCCTGAAGAGCCATGTGATTACTGATTTTGTCCAACAATAATCACAGAATGCTGTGTCCAGCTGAATTTGTTTCATCTTTCCTATAGAGATGCTACTTTCTTTTTTTGTCTCTGGGAAGAAGAAATGTGGACACTTCTTTTAACTTTCAATGTTGATACTTGCTGGCAGGGAAAGTTGCTAGGAGCACAGGCCTTGAGCCCCACCAGCCCCAGCTCCATTAGGTGTGATGTGGAGCCAGCCTCAGATTCCAATCCATAAAATGAGCATAAGCATTTCTACCTGTCTTTCTCTATAGGATCCTATGAGAGTCAAATGATATGTTGAATGGGAAAATTATTAAGTAATTGCAAAATTAGTATTTCTCATAGTATGATATTTAGACAAGCCATGTACGAATTACCTTAAATATGCATTATAGATTAAACTCCCTGGGCCTCATCCCAGACCCAGGAAAATCAGAATCTCTGGGAATAAGACCTTAACTGTACTTTCCTAAAACAATCCACAAATTATTTTTATGTACAGTTAAATTTGAGAAGCATGAGTCCTAGATTTGCAAATATAAAGGATTACTCCTATATCTTAATACAATGGAAATGTCCAGGTGTCAGCAAGCCGCAGTGACAACAACCAAACCAATGGGAACCACAGTGCTGCTGATTTATGCATTATTTTGCTGATGTACCCAAAAGATCCCAAGGGAAAAGGCATCGTCCGTGATATGTATTAAGCCATGATATGTATTAGCTGTTCTCCCACTCATTTGTTTATTTATTGATTGAGTGGTTCATTGATTCAGTCATAAGAAATGTATCATAAAAGGCATTGTGGTAAATGTTAGGGAATATGATGGCATCCTAGATTCCAGTTAGAAAAACTAAAGTGAAAACATAGCTCCTGCTTTATAGAAGTCCTCGGTGTAGTACCACCTGTGAACTAACTGCATTATGATAATCAGAGCAACTACCCATAAGAGCAACTCACTCTGCCTGGAAGCACCTCAGTCTTTTATATGGGAAGTGTGTGAACCTACTCTAAGAGGTGGCAGGAGTTTCCCAAGTGAAAATGTGATGAGGTTGGGTGGGGGGAGGATCCCTGAGTCTGTGACATTATTTGGCTCTGTAACCTGGACAAGTTTTTATGCACACAGTATGGACCTGTGGCTGTGCTTCTCTGGTGTCACCTGCACATGCGTGTCTATGTTCACACTCACACATTTGCCTACCTTCTCATATGGTCTGTGCACACATAGAATAGTGAACACTTACTGAGTATTTACTCTGTGTCAAGCACTATTTTCTGTCTGCTCTGCATACCATCTCATTTAATCCTCACAACAGCTCTATAAAGTAGGGTCTACTATCATTTGCCAGATTAGGAAACTTCAACACAGAAATTTTAAACAACTTGCGGATGGTCACTTCTTATGGGTGGAGCTGCATTTTTAACTCAGGCAGTCTGGCTTCCAAGTGCAATCCCTGGTTACTGTTGTGTGTGTGTGTGTGTGTGTGTGTGTGTTCTATACATAATACACATGAATAAACAGGTGCATGCATACATTTATATTTAGGTATGAATATGTTCATAAAGCTAAGGGAAAACTAAAACTAAAGGAATGTGTGTTTTAACTTTTTATTTAAGAAACAAAAAACAGTCTGAAAAATGTTCATATCAAAAATTTACAGCTGGGAGAGTTTTCCTTAAGACAGATTTTAATGTGTTATTTTATTTTTCCTGAATAGCTTTTTGAAAAATGCTTCCACTGGTTTTGTATACTGATCCCATGAATTCATCACACTTAAATTTCTTACTCCCAAAACAACTGGCCTCAATGGTTGCTGCATCTCCTCTTTAAAAAGCCAGTTCCCACTAAACAAATATTGTCTTTGCCTAGAGACTTGGATGAGCCCCTTCAAAGTGTCCTGCTTTGAAAGGAGAGCTGTCAATTTCCAGACCCTCCTAATCTGCCAACACTGGTTGGCATTAAGAGAAAAAAGTTACCCACAGTTGTAAGATTCTTTAAAACAATTTTTTTTCAGCACCTCTAACAATTCTGCTTCATACAACCACAGAAAATTTTAACTTGGGCATAGAATTGTGCATCTATTGAGAACTAGATGCTGAGAGTTTTAAAATGTACCACTGACATGACAAAACCCTTTTTACTTCTATTATTTCCTCTAATAATTTCCTCTTCTTGTCTTCATTTTTCTTTCAGAAGCTGAAAGGATTTCTTAATAGCCTGTCACTTTAGGGAGCAGTTGTGACCATCCATCTATTGTGAGCAGTAGGGAAAAACCTTCAACTAGATAAGTCAGAA
Organism: Rhinolophus hipposideros; assembly: GCF_964194185.1. Lineage (NCBI taxonomy): Eukaryota > Metazoa > Chordata > Mammalia > Chiroptera > Rhinolophidae > Rhinolophus > Rhinolophus hipposideros. Next base: position 34,929,342 of record NC_138070.1, read on the forward strand.
ACAGGTATTTAAGTAAAAATAAAATGTTTCACAGATGAAGAGAGAAAGATGGTCTGTTCCATTTTCTCCAAAAGAAACATAAAATTCAGATGTCTGCACACCATTATGCCCGACAAGTTAAGAGCATGGCTTCCATAATCTATAGCAGTAATTCAGGTCATTGATGCTGTAAAGGTGGAATTGAAAACAGAAGTCAGAGCTTTCAATGCAGCATAGCTCACAAATTTTGCTGTATAGCTGCTGTATAGTTTTCCCCTGAAATTATCTTTTGTCCTTCCAAATTTCAAATTGTTTGCACTATAACTTATTCTAAACAGGATGATAAAATCATGCTTTTACAAAAGTGAATTATCTGTCTAAAAGAGGTGTTTCAGTCCTTGACCTCATCTCTAGGCCAGGATGGCAAGCCCATGACCCTCTCCTGCTACACTCATGGCCAACAGCATTAAGCCACCACAGCCCAATGTCCCTCCTGGATGTTATCAGGCATTTCCTCAACAAATATTCCAGAAAGCCATGACCACTTAATTAATATTAGCACTTCCACCAATTAAGCTAAAAAATATTGCTGTGTAAGAAACTATCCCAAAACTCAGTTAGAGAAGGCAGGACTTCTGAGTGACAACTGGTGAAAATTAACTTAAAAGTCTTTGGAAATGATCCCAAGGACTTATAGCAAGTGGAGAAAATGCATTCAAGAAAATCAACTGAGTGATGTCACCAAAATACCAGCATAAGGTGAGCCTCTGGAAATCTCCCCTGGAATTTAGAACAAATTAAACAATTATAAAGCTACAAAAGACTCCCTGCGCAGCAGACAGGCAAGACGAAGAGGCTCACTACTGAACTCACCTAAAGGTGGGCAAATTGTGCGACTAGTGGAAGAGGAAAAGGAGAAGTGTGGAGATGGGACCGCACAGGCACAGGACGCAGACCTAGCTCAGTGCTCTGAACTTGCTGCATCCTGGAACTACCTCAGCTGTGGGAGAGGGGAGAGCTAGGACTGCTAGGGCTCCGCTTATGGCCCCCAGGGCTGAGGGGACAGCATATAACACGGCTGAACCCAAGCTCAAAGCAGAGACCTTGAAGCAAAGACTGAGGGAAGAAGGCTTAATATGGTGGTTTAAGCCCTCACTGCCGAGCAGAGAACGGAAGCCTTAGGCACTGAGACTAGCCTCCCCCTCCTTACCTTCTGTCGTGCGGGAGGCCCTGCTCACTCTGCCATTTGTCATGTGGGAGACCCTGTTTACTGCACCATTGGTCGTGGGAGGCAACCTGTGGGGTCTCTTGTCCCGCTCCCCACATAAGAACACAGGATATGGCTAGGCCAAAAAGGAACACCCACAGAGCCATAGGTAAGGGAGTCATACCACTATAGTCTCACTGGAGGCTGGAGTCACACGACCCACAAACTGCCGTCCACTTCTCTGCCTGCCAAGTGACCAACTGACTCCCCAACTAGTGCAGCCATGGCAGTTATACCAGTGGCTAATTGGCTAACTGGTTACAGCTGATGGCCATCTACTACCTGAGCCAGCACCTTTCCACGTAAGGCTGAGAGCCTGGAAACTGCTCTCTGGGACTCTGTCCCCAGAGCTCAGAACCCTCCCAGAGCTCAGAACACCCCCACAGGCCCAGTGCTAGAAATAGAACAGTACCAGTGTCAGATCAAAAGAAAAGAATGTTTGCAGTTCTGAGTACTGCAGTGCACAGACAGATTCGCAGCCCAAATAGTTCTGGCAAAGGGGAGGGAGCTGTGGAAGCATGACTGGCTGTAGTGGTGGTCGTTGCCATTGCTCTGGACCACATCTCACAACCCACACTGCCTGTCATGTCGGATGTCATGTGGGGTCTCTGGTCTTGCTCCACACATAAGAACGCAGAATATCGTGAGGCCAAAAAGGAACACCCATGGTGTGGGGACTGAGTCCCAGAGAGCAGTTTCCAGGCTCTCGGCCTCACATGGAAAGGTACTTGCTCTGGTAGTAGATGGCCATCAGCTATGGCTAACTGGCCGTCAGCTGTAACCAGTTAGCCAATTAGCCGGTGATATAACTGTCACAGCTATGCTGCTTGGTCATTCGATTGGTTGGCAGGCAGAGAAGATGACACCAGGTTGCAGATTGTGTGGATCCAGCCTCCAGTGAAACTATAGTGCCTCTAGTGAGACTATAGTGGTATGACTCCCCTATCTATGGCTCCGTGGGTGTTCCTTTATGGCCTAGCCATATCCTGTGTTCTTATGTGGGGAGCGGGACAGTAGACCCCTCCTGACACCCTGCATGACAAGTGGCACAGCAAGCAGGGTATCCCACAAGACACATGGAGCCACAGATAGGGGAGTCATACCACTATATTCTCGCTGGCTGGGTTGGAGACACGACTGGGTTCTCAGCTGGGTTGGAGACACAGGAAGCAGGAGCCACACTATCTGCAAGCCACCGTCCACTTGTCTCTGCCAACGAACCTCAGTTGCTAACTGCAATCCACCTCTGTGCAATCTGCAATCTGCTACCTGCTAGCTTAGCCATGGCGGTTATATCAGTGGCTAATGGCTAACCAGTAACAGTTGATGGCCAGCTAGCCACAGCTGAGGGCCATCTATTACCCAAGCCAGCACCTTTCCATGTGAGGCTGAGAGCCTGGAAACTGTTCTCTAGGCCTCTGTCCCCACACCGCCCCAGTCCCCACGGATCTGGGTGGATCCCTCCAGGAGTAAACAGAACTGCTGAAACACACGGACTTTGAATCTGACACAGGAAGAGCTTTAGAACTTCAAAAGTTCTCTGCATCCCAACACGGATGTGGCACCCTTTGACCCAGGGGAACTGTTAACAGAGGAGAAGCCCATCTCCCAGGGAATCCCCCCATTGTGTGAGAAGCTGGAATAGTGCAAATAAACATAGCACTACAGTGTGAGAGAGAAAAAAAGACAGAAGTCAGAAAGAAAATAAAACATTCTACCAACACATACTGGAAAACAAAAGAAAGACCTCTTCCTATCAACCTGTTACAGAACCCACTCCTGTAGATGTCTAGGAAGAGAAATAATACGTCATTAACTGCCAAGAATAACCAAGGAAACAAGACAGCTCAGAAAAAAAGTGAAAAGTCTCCAGAAAACAAACTTAAAGAAATGGAAATATGTGACTTAAATGATAGAGAATTCAAGATTGCAGTTCTGAAAAAACTCAACAAGATGCAAGAAAACACAGACAGGCAGTTTAATGAACTGAGAAACACAATCAAAGAACAACATTAAAATTTTACCAAAGAGATTGAAATTTTAGAAAAGAACCATACAGAATTTCTGGTGATAAAGAAATGAATAGAAGAAATGAAGAACGAAATAGACAGCTTAAGTAGTAGAGTTGACCAGATGAAGGAAAGAATCAGTGACATCGAAGATAGAAACCTGGAAATGACATGGATGGAAGAAGAAAGACTTGAGACTAAAAAGAAATGAAATAACTCTACAAGAACTTTCTGACTCCATCAGAAAGAACAATATAAGAATAATGGGCATACCAGAAAGAGAAGAAAGAGATAAGGGAACAGACAGTATATTCAAACAAGTAGTCAATGAAAACTTCCTGAACTTGTGGAAAAAACTGGATCCTCAAATCCAAGCAGCAAATAGACACCTAATTACCTCAACCTCAACAGATCTTCTCCAAGACACATTGTATTGAAACTGTCAAAAATCAACGAAAAACAAAGAATCCTCAAAGCAGCCAGGGAAAAGAAGATGGTAACCTACAAAGGAAATCCCATTGGATTATCATCAGATTTTTCAGCAGAAACTCTATAATCCAGGAGTGAGTGGAACCAAATATTTAAACCATTGAAAGAGAGAAACTATGAACCAAGAATAATATACACAGCAAAGATATCCTTTAGGTATGAGGAGGAATAAAGACCTTTCCAAACATACAGAAGCGGACGGAATTTTCTAATACACGACCTGCACTACAAGAAATAGTAAAGGAGGCTATTCGACCACCATCAACAGGGACAATTTGTGGCAACCAAAACACGAAAAGGGAGAGACTAAAGGCCTGAACCAGAATATGGGAATGGAGAAAGTAAGCATGCTGAAAAAAATGGAATACTCTAAATATCAAACTTTATTTTACATAAACTTAAGGGTAACCACTCAAAAAAAATCCAGACCTGAAATATATATTGTAATAAAAGAAGAAACACAGGGAAAAATCATAGAATACCATCACACAGAAATAATAGATGACAACAAAAAGGCAAAGAAACAATGGAGACACAGTCTTACCAGAAAACTAAAGATAGAATGATAGGAAATTCTCACATATCAATAATCACCCTAAATGTAAATGGACTGAACTCACCAAAAAAAAAAAAAAAAAAAAAAAAAAAAAAAAAAGCCACAGCATAGCAGATTGGATCAAAAAACTAAACTCAACCTTATGCTGTATCCAAGAGACACATCTCAGCTACAAGGACAAGCATAGACTCAAAGTGAAAGGGTGGAAATTGACACTCCAAGCAAATGGTATCCAGAGAAAATCAGGTGTAACCATACTGATATCAGATGAAACAGACTTCAGGGTCTAAAAGGTAACAAGAGACAAAGATGGACATTTTATAATGGTAAAGGGGACTATACAACAAGAAGACATAACAGCCACCAATATTTATGGTAAAGGGGACTATACAACAAGAAGACATTACAGTCACCAATATTTATGCCCCCAATCAGGGAGCACTGAAATATACCAAGCAACTACTAACAGAACTAAAGGGAGAAACTGACAAAAACACAGTTACACTAGGGAACCTAAATACATCATTGACAGCTATGGACGGATCATCCAAACAGAAAATAAATAATGAAATAGCAGCCCTAAATGACACATTAGATGAAATGCACATAATTGACATTTATAGAGCACTTCATCCTAAAACATCGGACTACATATTTTTTCTAGTGTACATGGAACACTCTCAAGGATAGACCATATATTGGGACATAAAAATAAACTCAGCAAATTTAAAAAGACTGAAATCATACCAAGCATATTCTCTGATCACAAGGCTTTGAAATTGGATATTAACTGCAAAAAGACAGCTGGAAAAACCAAATACATGGAGATTAAACAACATACTTTTAAAGAATGACCGGGTCAAAGAAGAAATTAGAGGAGATCAAAAGATACATAGAAACAAATGACAATGAAAATACATGTGTCACGCAGGGTGTTAAGCGGGGTCTCAGCTCCCGCTTCCCACACAAGAACACAGGATATGGTGAGGTCAAAACGGAACACCCATGGAGCCATAGGTAGGGGTGTCATACCACTGTAGTCTCACTGGAGGCTGGATTCACACAACGTGCCACCTGGTGTTCGCTTTTCTGCCAACCGACTAACTCTGTGACTTCCTTCGACTCTCCTCCACTCCCCAACGTAGCTGCGGCAGTTATATTAGTGGCTAATGGCTCAATGGTTACAGCTGACGGCCAACTAGCCACAGCTGACAGCCATCTACTACCTGAGCCAGCACCACTCCACGTGAGGCTGAGAGCCTGGAAACTGCTCTCTGGGGCTCTGTCCCCACACTCTACCCCTATAGGGTCTCACCTCACAATCTACACAACAAGCGGCTTCCGCGAAGGTCCCTGTGCGAAGAGCCTGGAGGTGAATGCAGTATCCTGGACACAGCCAGGACTCTCAGGGCACTGCCACTCTCTCTGGGCACAGCCAGAGTTTCTCAGGATACCACTAGTCTCCTCCTGCCCTCCTAGCAGGTGGTACTGTCGCACTATAACCGCACGCCAGGGCTGTGGCAACACTTGAGGAGGGTGGTGTGCATGCCCACGTGTCACCAGTTTCACCACCCAGAGACGGAACTCCCCTATAAACATCTGTAAGGTGAGGCCATGTGTCACGTCCAATCCCTAAAATATACTCCGGAATGGGGGAGACATAAACCTTGTAGGTACGAGGGGGAAGCCTTCCTATACCCAGTGGTAAGGAAACAGCTTTCACAGTCACAGTCTTTCCCCTGTAGCCATCAATGCAGATTGCTGGTCCAAGGAACAGTTTTGGGTTCCCATAAACAAGACTGCAGTCTCTGCCAGTGTCAACTAGGGCCAAAACCCTCTGCACTTTAGAAGGGGACCAATGTATGGACAGTTCCACATGGGGCCTCCGGTCCCTGCTCATCCCCTCTGACCTGGTACCTTGGCTCCACCCCTAATCACGCTGGAAGGAGTTGGCCTCAAGCAGCTGTATGAAGTCCTGGAGGGACACGCGTCACACTTTCCCAGACTTCTCCTTTAGGCTTCTCCGGAATTGCTGTTCCGGACACAACTGTTTCCAAAGTTCCAGCAGGAGTGCATTGGGTTGTCAGTCTATTTTCTTCCGATAGACCCCTGCTGCCACGAGATCACACCACATCTGTGCATGTATTACTCTCTGAGGCCCGCAACCTCACCCCTTTACCTTTGGTTTAGGCTTCTAGGTCTCAAATGCGTGGACCTCCTGTCTTAACTTCCATCTCCTCCGGCTTTCAACATCCCCTAAGGTGGCCATGGCAGTTGTAACTTCATGGATCCGTCGCCCTACATAGAGTGTAAGAATAGCGACCAAGCATCCAAAAGCACTTGCAGGTGCAGTATCCAAAACCAGATCTCTCATGCTGGCTGTAAAAAGCTCGTCATCCGGCCCCTGCATGTTAAGGTTAAAAATAGCATGTCTCATACCCATTTCACAGATGATTTGAGTAAGTTCCGTATATGACTGCCATTGACTCACAGTGTCTGGCAGCTCATCAACCTGTTCCCATACTGTGCATACCGCAGCAGTGAGCCACTCCATTAGAGAATGATTGCCCTGGTCATGGGCCAACCTATGGCAGTTCTGTAACCTTTGTTGCAGGGACGGAAGCACTGTCACGAAGGCTAGCTTTTCCATCTCATCTGGGGAGAAGAGAATTTTGTCTGCTCCCTCATCCCACAAACGTAATAGCCAAGCCGAGACTGTCTCTCCAGGGCTCTGTCAGCACCACCTCCTCAGCTCCTGCAACTCAGTGGGAGTGTAAGGGGTGTTGGTTGTGAACTCAGTCACATCTGGGTTGCCTGCAGCAACGCCCCTCGGGCCCAAAGGTTGCTCATGTTTTACCTTTTGCTTCAAATTTGGCCGGGCTTGGGGGTTGAGAGCTACATTGTCTCCACTCTCTTCCTCTGCCTCTGCCTCAGAGTCTCCACTGTGGGGCCCCTCTTCTAACAGGCGGACCCGAGCTTCCAGCGCTTCCAACTGGGACACCTGGTCCAGCACCTGGGCCATTTCATTAAGCGCACTTTCCGTGTTGAGACTCAATGCCCTGAGGAACATCCAGCCAACACGGCCGGCTGTAGCCGTCTCCTCCGCCAACTGCTCAGCCAGAGCCTGCAGGGCCCTCTCTACGCTGGCCGGAGAGCCGTCCATGTCCTCCCTCCCCTCCTTGGGGTCCAACTCCTGAGAATAGTGGCCACCACACACTGTGTGGGGGCCACACGTCCTCCTGCCCAGAGTCAGACTCCATTCCTACCGGGTCGAAATCTTGCTCATCGTGCCAGGTGTCTGAATGGGTGGAGGCCTCCGTGTAAGATGTCTACAACCCTCAGAGCCTAAGGCCACAACAAATTACCAAAATGAAGCCAACCTTTCCATGGCCAAGAAGGTGGTGTGCCAGCTGGAGGCTTGAGTCTCCCAAGCAGACCACGACTCCTGTTCCCAGTGTCACTCCTCATGGACCTCCTGAAGCTGAGCTTTCACACACACAAATCACTCCACCATGCTTTGGTAGGTTTGGGCCAGCACCATACCCTGCTTATGAAAATAAGCTTTTATGTGTATAAACTGCTCCATTACATACCGGAGGGTTCCGGCCGACACCACACCATGCTCTCTGCGCAGTGTGTCATGGGGGGCAGCCTGCAGGGCCTCTAGTCCCACTCCCCACATAAGAACGCAGGATATGGTGAGGCCAAAAAGGAACAACCATGGAGCCATAGGCAGGGGACTCATACCACTATAGTCTCACTGGAGGCTGGAGTCACATGACGTGCAACCTACTGTTCGCTTTTCTGCCAACCAACTGACTCTCTGACTTCCCTTGACTCTCCTCAACTCCCCAACGTGGCCACGGCAGTTACATTAGTGGCCAATGGCTCAATGTTTACAGCTGACAGACAACTAAGCACAGCTGACAGCCATCTACTACCCAAGCCAGAAACCCCCTCCATGTGAGGCCGAGAGCATGGAAACTGCTCTCTGGGACTCTGTCCCCACAACATCCTACCAAAAATTTTGGGATGCAGCGAAAGCAGTTTTAAGAGGGAAATTTATATCATTACAGGCCTGTCTCAAGAAACAAGAAAAATCCCAAATAAAAAACCTCACATTACACATTAAAGAACTAGAAAAAAAGAATAAATGACACCCAAGTTCAGCTGAAGAAAGGAAATATGAAAAACAGAGCAGAACTAAATGAAACAGAGAACAAAAAGACAATAGAAAAAATTAATGTGACAAAGAGCTGGTTCTTTGAAAACATTAACAAAATTGGCAAACCCTTGGCTAGACTCACTAAGATAAACAGAAAGAAGACACTAATAAACATAATCAGAAATGAAAAAGGGGATGTTATCACGGACACCACAGAAATACAAAGGATTATCCAAGAATAGTACAAAGGACTATATGCCACCAAATTCAATAACCTAGAAGAAATGGACAACTTCTTAGAAACATATAGCCTTCCAAGGCTGAACCATGAAGAACTGGAAAATCTAAACAGACTGATCACCAATAATGAAATTGAATCAGTCATCCAAAAGCAAAAGTCCGGGATCAGATGGCTTCACTAGTGAATTCTACCAAAACTTCAATGAGGATATAATACCTGTCCTATTCAAACTCTTCCAAAAAATTGAAGAAGAGACAATAAATACTCCCTAGCTCCTTTTATGAGGTCAACATTACCCTGATACCAAACCTGGTAAGGACAACACACAAATAAACAACTGCAGACTAATATCTCTGATTCATACAGATGCAAAAATTCTAAACAAAATTCTAGCAAATCGAATACAATAATGCATTAAAATGATTATTCATCACGACCAACTGTGGTTCATCCCTGGGGCACAAGGATGGCTCAACATACGCAAATTCATCAATGTGATACATCACATAAACAAAATAAAGGACAAAAATCATATGATTATATCAATTGATGCAGAAAAAGCATTAGACAAGATACAACATCCATTTGTGATTAAAACACTTAATAAAATAGGTATAGAAGGAAAATACCTTAGCATGATAAAGGCCATATATGAGAAACCTTCAGCTAATATCACAATTAAGGGTGAAAAGTTGAAGCCCTTTGCTCTACATTCAGGAACAAGACAGGGCTATCCCCTATCACCTCTGCTTTTCAACATAGTGTTGGAAGTCTTCGCCAGAGCAATCAGGCAAGAGAAAGAAATAAAAGGCATCCAAATTGGGAATGAAGAAGTTAAATTGTCAGTCTTTGCAGATGGCATGGTGCTATATATAGAAAACCCTAAAGACTCCACCAAAAACTATTTCAAACAATCAACGAATACAGTAAAGTTGCTGGCTATAAAATCCACATGCAAAAGTCCATTGCATTTCTATATACTAACAATGAAATCTCAGAAAAAGAAATATAAAGAAATATTGCTTTTGCAATTGCAGCAAAAAGAATAAAATACCTAGGAATAAACTTAACCAAGGATGTGAAAGACCTGTATGCTGAAAACTATAATACATTTTTGAAAGAAATTGAAGAAGACAAAAGAAATGGAAAGACATACCATGCTCATGAAGTGGAAGAATCAACATAGTTAAATAGGCCGTATTACCCAAAGCAATATACAGATTTAATGCAATCCCCATCAAAATCCCAATGACATTTTTTTAAAGAAATAGAACAAAAAATCATCAGATTTGTTTGGAACCACAAAAGACCCCGAATAGCCAAAGCAATCTTAAGAAAAAAGAACAATGCTGGAGGTATCACACTGCCTGACTTTAGCTTGTACTACAGGGCTACAATAATCAAAACAGCATGGTATTGGCAGAAAAACAGACACATAGATCAATGGAATAGAATTGAGAACCCAGAAATAAAACCACATAAATATGGACAGATAATTTTTGACAAAGAAGCTAAAAATATACAATGGAGGAAAGACAGCCTCTTCAATAAATGGTGCTGGGAGAATTGGATAGCCACGTGCAAAAGAATGAAACTGGACTGTTATCTGTTACCATGTACCAAATTTAATTCAAAATGGATCAAAGACTTAAGCATAAGACCTGACACAATAAAGTGCATAGAAGAAAACATAGGTACTAAACTTATGGACCTTGGGTTCAAAGAGCATTCAGGGATGATGTAGATGCCTGATCACTGCACTGTACACCTGAAGCTGAACAATAATGAATGCCAACTAAAATTATATATATATATATATATATATATATATATATATATATATATATATATGTGTGTGTGTGTGTGTGTGTGTGTGTGTGTGTGTCTGTGTGTGTGTGTCTGTGTGTGTGTGTGTGTATGTATGTATGTATATATGTATATATTACTTACAAGAAGTGGAGTACAGCATTAGGAATAGAGACAGTGGAAATGTAATGGCTCAGTGCAATGTCAGAGGAATAGTGGATGGAGGGAGGGGTGTCCACACAGTGTGAGGGATATAAATGATAAACATCTAACTATTACTTTGTCCTGTGCACCTGAAACTAATAAAAAATAAATAAATAAATAAATATTTTTAAAAATGCCCAAAAGATAAAATAATAAAAGATAGATGGACAGTGATGTTCTTAACTCATAGCTCTAGCTGTGTGAGCTGAAGCAATTTCCCAAAAACAAGCCTCACTGTTCTTTCCTCTAAATTGCTGGTAGTATAGTTAAAATAATTATTAATGATAATGCAATACTGATAACTGTACTATATATGTCATCCATAAAACTATGATAAATACTGTTGAATTTTTAGATAATTAAAAGTAATAACTTACATAAAACAGCTAGAACAATATCTATCACATAATAAGTATAAAAATAAATGTTTTTTTTGCCTTTCCTAACCCAAGTGACCATTTTGGTTGGGCAAATTCAATCTGATAATAACTACAATGAGAAAAATTCCCCAAACCAGGACATTCTCATTTAATCTGTTAAAGATCTGAAAGGACATTAACAGTTACTACTGAGATAACATTATAATAATTCCTTACAAAGTTTAGTACTTCATAATTCTAAATGATGCTCACATCTCATTCAGTGCTATCCTCATATTCCTCTGAAGTAACGGAGAATGTGTCCCCATTTTACAATGAAGCGAACTGAGGCTCAGAGAAGGAAGCTGGCTTGTCTTAAGATCCTGGAGTTGACGTTACCAACAGGGTACTAGTCTTGGTGGTCTCCCTCAAATGTCCTGAGAACAAAGGCTATCCATGTAGATTCCACAGGGAGCTTGTTGTCGTTCTGTCAATGCCCAGAGTCATCAGTTACCCTAAAATGTGCTCTTCTGGGGTTGTATTTTAGCTGTCACCTGTCACAGTCCTGGTTTGATGCAAAGGTAGGAGGATCACGGTCTGAGGCGAGGCCCACAACAGCAATGTTCTCTCAGGGAAGATGAGCCTTCCACATTTGGGGAGAGTAGGCACTTGCTGTGGCACACAAATAGCAAGGGAGAGGCCCCAGGGACCCAGTCACAGACTTGCTACCCAGCTCTAATCAGGTCAGACTAAGTTTACCCCAGATTTTCCCCACAGCTCTACTTCCTGTTTCTCTGCTGTGGCCAAGCCCAGAGAGGACCTTCTCTTTGGAATCTTTTTGGAAAAGAAGAAGAAGAGGAGGAGAAGGAGGAGGAGGAAGAAACAGAAGGAGGAAGAGAAGGAGGGGATAGAATCTTCAAAGCAGCTATTAGATAGATGGACGATAGATAGATGATAAATAGACGTTTATGTAAAACACTAAAGAAAACCATACTTAAAACAACCGAAATGCCCATCGGTAGATGACTGGATTAAGAAGCTGTGGTACATTTATACAATGGAGTATTACGCAGCCATAAAGAAAAAAGAAATCTTATCATTTGCAACAACATGGATGGATCTAGAGAACATTATGTTACGTGAAATAAGTCAGAAAGAGAAAGACAAGTACCATATGATCTCACTTATATGCGGAATCTAAAGAAAAGAATATGTGAATGAACTAATCAGAGACAGTTTTGAGGACACAAAGAAAAAACCAAGAGTTGTTAGATGGGTGGGGGCGGGGGGAGGGTTGGGGATAAGGGGAAAGGTGAAGGGATTAGGAAGCAGCTGGTAACCACAAGATGGCCTCAGGGTTTTCTGAAAATTAATTTGGGGAACTTATTCAATAATGTTGTAAATATTTTGTTGGGTATCCGATGGACATGCGTCCTATTTGGGAGACCACCTCAGAGATAATGTGGATGCCTGATCATGGCATTGTACACCAGAAGCTAAACATTAATGAATGCCAACTATAATTTTATATATATAATGTGATGGCTCGGTGTGAGGTCGGAGGGATAATGGATGGGGGGAGGGGGTTTCACAGTGTGAGGGATATAAATGATGAACGTCTAAGTATTACCTTGTCTTGTACACCTGAAACTAAAAAAAAAAAAAAAAAAAAAAACAAACAAAACAAAAAAAAAAAAACATACTTAAAGAACCAAAATATGGCCACTTCCAGTTAAGATGGCAGAGTGAGTAAATACTGTGCTTGCCTCCTACCACCACCACCATAGCAAATTACAACTAAGGTATAGAATAACCTCCTTGAGAACAACCTGAAGACTAGCTGAAAAGAACTACTATAATTAAAGATATAAATAAGTCATGTTGATATGTGAAGATGCAAACTGGGCCAGTCCCACACCATATCTGGAAGGATATCTTAGGTGCAGAAGTCCCACTGAGAATCAAGGGGTTCTCACAATGGGCTTCTCAGCTGGGAGTCCCAACAGCTGGCTGTGAAAATCACCAGGGACTCAGTCCAGGTGAGACAGAAGGCTGTTGTAGACCCAGGCATCCTCTTAAAGGTCCCACACACAGACTCATTCACTCACAAGCATTTGCTCTAAGTTCCAAAGAAGGGACAATGACTCAAAAAACATCAGGGACATATAGGGAGGAACTAAGTTGTCTGACTTAGGCTGAGAACTGCAGGGGCAGCTCTCTTTGGGACTAAAGTGCTGGCAGGCATCATTGTTTTTTTGTTGAACCCTCCTGCAACCCAGCCAACAGGCACAGGGAGCATCTATATCTGAGGTTCCATTAACGTGGTTAATACCTCTCTCACCCCACCCTGGAGATTCTCTGATATCCACCCCACCCAATTTACTCAGCTAGCCTGAGCCACTTTCGGAAGCTAATCCACACAAGTGGCCAGCCTTGACCTGTGCTCCAGACATTCCTAAAATCTCTCAAGGGCCAAAACTCCCAAACAAGCAGCAGCAAACCTCAGCATGCCCTGTACAGTTGCTAAGCAGTCCCAAATCAGCACTATTGGAAGCTGGCCTCAGTTAAAATCAAAACCACTCCTGGGAGCATCTAAACCCAGCACAGGCAGCTACCAACAGTAGATCACTTTGTATGTCCTACCATTGTCCCTAAGCTGAATACAGATAGTGGCTGAGGTTGGCCTAAACCGGAGTTTCCCAAGAGACCCCCAAACCAACATACCCAGTTGCTGGCTTCAGACCACACCAGAGAAACACCCAATTAGCACCACAAATGTCATACTCAAAGGGTGGACTCAGCAGGAGCCAGAGCCCTGCTAAAGCACTTTACATCATATAAATCTCTAACCACTATTCTTTATACCTGTGAATAATATAATATTGAATGTCAAATGTAATTGAAAAACTAAAAAATAAAAATAAAAAAGGAATTAAACGATGATGCAATGACAATGTCTTATGAAATAGTGAATATCAATAAAAACATGGAAATTATTTTGCAAGAACCAATGAAAATTTTGAAGTTAAAAATGTAATAGCTGAAATGAAATTTTATTAGTGGGGTTCAACCATAGATTTGAATTGGAAGAATAGATTTGGTGTCCTTGAAGACAAACATTCAATAGAGATTACAGATTCTAAAGAATAACAACAACAAAAAGAATAGAGACTTAGAAAAGAGAAACTCCATTAGTGCATTAACATACTTGTAATTTGAGTACCTGAAGGAAGAGAAAGAGTGTCAGGAAAAATATTAGAGATAACAAAGGCCAGAAGGCAGTAGGATGATGTATTCAAAGTGGTAAAAATAAAAGCTGTCAACCAAGAATTTATATCCAGCAAAGCAATCTTTCAAAAAATCAAGTTCACGATGTAGATGCTTGACCAGTGAGCTGTACACCTGAAGCTGAAGCTGAATACTATTGTATGTCAAGTATAATTTAATATGTATATATATCAAATTACATATAGTATAGATATATTAAATTACATAAAAATATATATAGTCATGGGATATGGAAGAGTATAGCATAGGGAAAAGAGTCAATGGAACGATAGTAGATATGTATGATGTCAGAGGGGCAATAGATTGGGGAAGGAGTGTTATTATTTTGTGAGGTGTGAAATGCCTAACTATTATATTGTTTTGTACACCTGAAACTAATAAAAAAAAATCTAGGTGAAATAGACATTTCTAGATCAACAAACTCTGAGAGAATTCATTGTTAGTAGACACACTGCAGAAGAAATACTAGAAAAAATTCTTCAGACTTCTATAGCAATTGGCCCTGGGCAATAATTAGCATTCACACACTTACACAGAAAATAAGAGAGCACCAGGAAAGGTAATTATATAATTGCAAAAGACATTATATGTGCATATTTTTATATTTTCATTATTTAACTAATTTAAAAAGCAACAGTAAAAAATGATATGTATGTAAGTATATTCTTGAGCCTATAACACATAGAAATATAATATATTTCTCAATGACAGCATAAAAAAGGCAGGAGCAAAGCTGTGTTGGATACCAGGTGATAACTTGAAACCAGTGGAAGTAATGAAGAGAACCAGAAATATCAATATAAAAACCTATATATATTATATTGATTCCCACATGGGCCAGTGAGCTATGTGCTCCACAACTAGATTGAAGATAAAGAGCTGCTGCTGAGCTGCCAGTGGGGCAGTCAGATGGCTCAGTTGGTTAGAGCATGAGCTCTCAACAACAAGGTTACTGGTTCAATTCCTGCGTGGGATGGTGGATTGTGGCCCCTGCAACTAAAGATTGAAAGCAGTTACTGGACTTGGAGCTGAGCTGTGCCCTCCACAACTAGATTGAAGGACAATGACTTGGAGTTGATGGGCCCTGGAGAAACACACTGTTCCCCAATATTTCCCAGTAAAATTTAAAAAACAAGCAAACAAAAAAACACCACACAATTGATTATTTCTCATATATATATATACATATATATATATATATATATATATATATATATATATATATATATATATATATATACATGTGTGTGTGTATATATATATATATAATATATATATAATTCAATAACCCTTAAAGGAATTTAAATGTCACTCTAGTGAATGTCTACCTAATATATGAGGAATAAAGGAAAGAAAGTGAAATGAGACTAATAGGTAACAAAAGACAAAATTGCACATGAAAAGTCAGCCATGTCAATATTAACATTAAATGTGAATGGATTGGACAAGTAAATAAAAAAGTATTGTCAGATTAGATTTTTTTTAGTATAGATTCAACTATACAATGTCTGCAGGATATAATTTAGGTACAAAGATATAAACATTTAAAGTGAAATGATGAATATATATGTATATGTATATATGATAACAATCATAAAAGAGCTGGAGTGGCTGTACTAAGTGACAAACTAGACTTTAAACAAAAAAGTTACATTAACAATAAAGGGGCATTTTATCATTATAGATGGGCAATCCAACAGGAAGATACAACAATAACAAACATAGATTCACCTAAAAACAGAGATCCAAAATGCACAAAGCGAAAACTGAAAGAATTGAAGAGAGAAGTGGACCATTCAATTATAATAATTGGAGACTTCAATAACTCACTTTCAATAGCAGGTAGAACAACTAGGCAAATGATTAACAAGAGTATAGAAGACTTGAACAACATGGTAAGTTAACACCTAAGAGAAATCAAGAAAACAATCCACCCAAAAGTCGCAGAAAACTTTTTTTCTCAATCACAAAGGGAACATTCTTCAGGATAGCCCACATACTAGATCATACATTTTGTAATTTTTATAATTATTGTGTTTTTAATAGTATTTATTTTTTAAGAGCAGTTTGAAGTTTAGATAGAAAGTACAGAATTCCCACGTGTCCCCTCTCCCAACAAAGTTCATCTATTACTAATATCTAGAATTAATGTGGTACATTTGTGACAATTGATGAACCAATATCAATACATTATTATTAACTAAAAAGTCACAGTTACATTAGGGTTCACAGCCTTATGGATTTTGATAAAAAACATAATGTTACATATGCACCACTGCGGTGTCATAAAAAATAGTCTCACCATCCTAAAAATGTCTTGTGCTCCACCTATCCCTCTCTCCCCCCAACTCCTGACAACCACTGACCTTTTTACTGTCTTTATAGTTGTGCCTTTCTTATATATTTGGAATCATAAAGTATGTAACCTTTTCAAACTAACTTTGTTCACTTAGCAAAATGCTTTTAAGTTGGTTAGGTTGTCTCAGAGTCCCAACTCTTGGTCTTTCTGGTGACTATCACCATTTGATAATTTCTAGGGGCCTATCTCATTAGCGTAAATTCAAGTGAGCTCCAGAGGTCTCAGGAATAATAAAAAACACTCTATTACTTGGAAAATTCTAAGGATTTGATTCTGGCTTCCAAGAACAAAGGACAAAGGTCAAATTCCCTAATATATAATAATAAAATTTTATCCTGAATTAATGTTGAATTTTATTAACACTTTTTCTGCATCTATTAAGATGATCATAAACCTTTTGTAATTTTTCTAATAATACATTTATTGGTTTGCAAATTATAAGTTGTCCTTGTATTCCTGAAATAAACCTAAATTGTTAATAATATAGCATGTATTTTATCTTCTGATAAATCGAGCTTGCTAATGTTTTATTTGGTATTTTTCTCTGTGCTCACGGAATGATTGGCCCATAATTTACTGCAATATTTTGCTACCATGATTAGGTTGTCAAATGGAGGCATTTTGTTTATTTTTTTTTTTAAATAAGTAGTTCAAGGCCTAGAGATGTGAACATCTTGTTCAGCATGATCAAATGATCTCAAAACAGTCAAATACGTCTCAGGATCCCCAGTTTTGAGACTTTCTCATTTGAACAAGTTGTTTTTCATTTTGTATTTCAGATGTTTGTGTACAAATATTATTTTCTTATTAAACAAGAATATTTTGAGGGCAGGAATCATATCCAATTCAGTTTTTGCACACAGTATACATTTACTATTTGCTGGAGGAAGCATGAATGCTGGGACAGATGACAGTTTGACAGTAGAAACAGAACAAGGGACCCTGCTAGAAGGAATATCATAGCAACAAATTAGTTGCTTAACATTTCAAATGGAATCAGTTAAAAAGCAGTTGCTTACATAATTTTTCATTGTTTTCTTTTTTAAAAATTAATGTTTATTGGGGTAAGCTTTTTTTTTTTACATTACCCTCAGGTTCAGAGAATTGGGTTGACCATGTCCTTCAGTCTCTAATACATAATTATGGTCAATCTGTGCCCAGGACCTTGTCTTTTGTTTTACGAGGTGTGATGAAAAACTACAGTCAATGTTTAAATTTTAAAAAATGTATTACAGTAAAGAACACATTGCCATTAATGCCCCTCAAAATACCCCCCCTCACTTTAAACATACTTATCGCATCATTGCCACTTTCTGAAGCAGTTCTGGAAGTCCTCTTTCAGGAGTATCTTTAGTTGCACTGTCATGGCTGCCTCAATGTCCCAAATTGATTCAAAACATTTTCTTTCCATGGTCATTTTGACTTTGGGGAAGAGCCAGAAGTCTCACAGTGCCAGATCTGGTGAATAAGGTGAATGAGGACACACTGTAATGGTTTTGACAGAAATTGCCATACCAGAAGCGATGTGTGACATAGAGCATTGTCATGATGGAGGATAAAGTAAAGACACTCACAAAAGGACTCCCAGAACTGCTTCAGAAAGTGGCAAGAATGATGGGATAAATTTGTTTGAAGTGAGGGGGTTGTATCTTGAGAGGCATTCATGGCAATGGGTCTTTTAATGCAATAATTCTTTTATTTACTTAAACATTCATCATAATTTTCTATCACACCTCATGTGCTATTTTCCCTCCTCCTTTACAAGACCCACTCCCATCCTCCTCCCTCTCCCCACAGGAACCCACACAAATGTATTTGATACATGACTTTGGAGATAACAAACTTTGAACATGTATATATCCTAGGAAAGTGTACAGCTTCCTTTTGTGTGTGTGTGTTTACACGTTTGTAATTTACCTAAATGATGTTATACTGTGAACCATGTTTTGTCTTTTACTTTTTCTTTTACTCATTTTCATGTTGCTCTGCGTCCATCAGTTCCCTATATTCCTCCTGCTGTGTCCTTTTCCTTCACGCCCATTCATTCTTCCTTCCCACATGCTAATGACCTCCCTCCCATTAGGGCTGCCAAAGCTTCCACCAAGCCAATGCTGGCAGCTGCTATTGTCACAGTCACAGAGCTCCTGTGAGCACCACAGCTAGACTAGGCTGGTTTCACCATAAGATGCCAACACCACAGAAGCAAGGCAGGTGCAGATGGGCTGGACGTCTGTGGAAGATGGTCAGGAAGTGACTGGATCCAGCCATGCTAAGAGCGTTTGTTGGGCACCACCGGGTCCTGCAGATGCCAGGTTCTACCCAAATTTGGGAGTAAGGTAAGAGAGGCAGATGGAGGAAAAATCCCTGCACTGGGGGAAAGTAACAGCTTTTGTGAGAGATAAACTGAGCACAGAGGTAAGACCTGAGGACTACTGAGAGGTCCTGTATCCAGCTAAAGTGCATTCTGGACTCATAGGCTGCTAGGGAGCTTGGCTGGCTGATTGCACAGTCTGCTCAGAGCAGTGAAGTCAGGGTTGGACTCGCTAAAGGGTTTCCTGAGGGTTTCTCAGGGCACCACCAATACTTTTGGGCACAGCCAGACTTCCTGGGCTTCTTAGGGTACCACCAGTCACCCTGGGCACAGCCAGGGTTTCTCGGGGCACTGCCACTCTCTCTGGGCACAGCCAGGCTTCCTGGACACAGCCAGGGCTCTCAGGGCACTGCCACTCTCTCTGGGCACAGCCAGACTTCCTGGACTCAGCCAGGGCTCTCAGGGCACTGCCACTCTCTCTGGGCACAGCCAGACTTCCTGACTCAGCCAGGGCTCTCAGGGCACTGCCACTCTCTCTGGGCACAGCCAGACTTCCTGGGCACATCCAGGGTTTCACAGGTACCACTAGTCTTTCTCACATATTCTCAACGGCTGCTGGTCAAGACACAAAAGCAAACATCCCCAGTTCCACTACATGGTGATACATTCCCAAACAAACAGTCAAGCTGTCCATTAAATCAGAGATGGAAAGCAATTCCCCATAGTCCACAGTCATTTCATCAGGGCTGTGTTGGGGATGAGGAACGACCTTGACCTCACCCTCATCTCCCAAGGAGGACGCAGCAAGCCTTTCCTCCTGGGACTACAAGTCCTGCATTCGGGCTGCCTTAGCAAGCACTTCCCAGCCCACAGGACTGCAATGGCCTTCGCTTTCTCCGGCCTCTGCTGGTTGGGAAACCGTCCACATCTTCCCACCCCTCCACGGGGTTCCAACTCCTGAAAACAGTGGCCACCGGACACCACACAGCTTTCTATGTGAGGCCGAGAGCCTGGAAACTGCTCTCTGGGGCTCTGTCCCCACAAGGTCCCAATGCCCGGAAGATTTTGTGGGGAACATATGTGTTCTCACTATGGCCTACTATTGGGTCCCCTGTTCTGATACATGTTGAAACTATGCAAGGGACCCCAATCACTGCCATAGAGGTCTGGTACCACAAACCAGGAAAGGTGCCAGTGGCAGCGACCCTCCTTTCCCAAGACAAAAAGCTAGCATGTATCCTCCCAGATTGAAGGGATTTGCCATTGTTGGTTCCTATGACTACTATTTCTTTCTGCCCGTAGGTGCCTATATGCTAAAATGGCACAGGGCCCCTCACGGGAGACGCTTGTCATGTAGATTGTGAGGCGAGACACTGGGGAGTGAAGTGTGGGGACAGAGCCCCAGAGAGCAGTTTCCAGGCTCTCGGCCTCACATGGAAAGGTGGTGACTCGGGTAATAGATGCCCATCAGCTATGACTCGTTGGCCATCAGCTGTTACCGGTTAGCCATTAGCCACTGATATAACAGCCATGGCTACATTGGTTGGTTGGTTGGCAGAGGAGCAGATGGCGGATTACGGCCAGAAAGTGGGGTCAGCAAGCGCAGATGGAGGATTGCGGATCGTGTGGATCCCACTTCTTGTGTCTCTTCCAGCTGCCAGCGAGACTGGGGTGCAGGAAGACCCCTCATTGGGATACGGGTGGATGTTTGCTTTTGTGTTTCTGCCTGCTGCCATCGAGAATATAGTGGTAGGACTCCCCTGTCTATGGCTCTGTTGGTTTCCCTTTTTAGCCTCACCATGTCCTGCGTTCTGGTGCGGGGATCAGGAGCTGAGACCCTGCATGACAAGTCGCTGTGAAATCCTGTTTTGAATGAGCAGTGTTTGTACTTAGAGGTGATGAGCTCTGGCTCTGAAGTGAGACACTGCTGGAATCTTGTATCCACCAGCCCCTGCTGTGTGTCCTTGAACAGGAAAGTTAATGTCTCTATACCTTGGTTTCCTCATCTGTAAAGTGGGGACAATAAAACCTTTTTTACAGTGTGGTCATGAGGGATAAGCTAATAAATATGTACATATGATAATGACTCAATAATGGTTGTTTTAATGATTAAAACACTAGTCAATCAGGCTCCCTCCGAAACACCAGGGCAAGTGGACCACTTCCTCCTCCCCAGGGTAAATATTAGGGAATGACTCTCCCAAAGGTGGAGATGGGGTTTTAATGGAGAACCAGCCCTTTCTGGAGTCAGTGAGCCCCTTTCACCACAGAATAGGATAAGATTTGCATAATGCGGATACAGAGCAAATTAGAATAAGGCCTAACCAGCAATAAGAGGCTATTGTGGGCCTGCAGGTCTCCTACTTCACACATATCCAGCAATAAGGGCTGGTTTTCCAGGCCCATCTTCCCAGCGATCCAAGCTCACACCCTTCCTGTGCTGCCTTCCTGTGCTGGCAGCAGAAGGGGAGGTTGGCCTCTCTGATCTGCTCACGCTCTTCTTCTTCAGGAGCAGATGGAGACTGAGTCCTGCTTCCAAGAGCCTCAGCAGCCTCCTCTTCAGAGTTAATCACGTGTGAACTATGTTTTACTCAGGGCAAATTATTAACCCTTTACTATGAAACTCCTCCTCCTCCCATTAAAAGACTGGTCCTCCTTTTAATATTCAAATGTAGTAAACATTGGAAGGCAGGCAATCTTCTGGGAAGACTTTGTCTTGCCCCTTCCAAAGCCAAACATGAGCAATTGGATCTGCTGCCTTCTTGGATTCTCCAAGCCCCGGGTTGTCTCATCCCCATTGTGCAGTGCACTTGAGGAGGTTGTGAAGGGCTTGCATACCTCTTCCCCACGGCCTGTCCAGGGCTGTGGTCAGTGGACAAGTCTTCTGTGTGTTGAGCCTTGTCTAGGGGACTTCGTTCTCTCTGAAGGAAAGACAAGGAATTGGACGTATTGTAGCCTCTCACCTGAGACAGGGCCTTTGGTCACTAATTCCAGCTCTAGCCTCTCTACAAAGACTTCAGCCAACTTCTCAAGGGCACCACCTGACAGCATGTAGTCTCATACCCATTCTGGGGAGGCGGGGGGACAGCTGAAGACGTGATAGGGCAAATTTTGGCCACCAGAAGATGGTCACATAAATTCTTCCAGTGTTTGTTCCCTGATACAATGTCCTGAGACAGTTTGTATGACTTTCACGGATGTGCCTCGGACAGAACAATCAGCTGTGCACAACAGCCTCCTCAGCACACATTCTCACCTTAGCCCACCTGCCCTGCTAGCCTCATGTCCCTTGTTTTTGAGATCTCATTCCCTCATCAAGGACATGAGGCCTGCAGCTCAGGCTCTGCTTTCCACAAAATGTGGGCTAAGACCAAGATTTCACTCCAAGTGAGCCAGTCTCATGTGAGCCATGTGGAACTCAAGTCATAGTTTCCCAGACCTCTAAAATGTCCTCAGTTTGACCAAAAATGCCCATGATATTGACTCTCATGGGTCACTCATTTCTTCAATGATTTACAGAACTACCTGTGGGCAGGAGATAAAGGATGTTGGGGATTCCATAGACTGGAATCTCTCACTCTTCATTTCTCCATCTTTCCATTTTGACATCTTTTTTGAGGGGTGGGTGCTCTTGCTATTCACAGGCTGCCTTGCATTGTCCTTTTTTTTTTTTCCCTGTTAAGACAGTGTTAATGATGGCTCCTTCATTCACCTGAAACTGCAGCCAGAATCCTGGAATTGTCATTGATACCTCATTCCTCCCCACTAACCCCACAGATAACCCATCACCAAAGCCTGTCAATTCAATAAACTAGGTCATCTTGAATCTGTCCACTTTTCCCTACCTCCAGTGTCACACCCTGGTCCAAGTCATTATTACTTGTCCTGGATGCAGCAGTGTCTAACTTCACCTATATCCACTCCTCCAGACACATTAACTTTTTAGTTACCATCTCAGCCCACCCATGCCACATGCTCCTGCCCATTTAATACTTCCCCAAAACATTCCATCACTCATAAGATTAATTCTAAATTTCTTAGCATGGCCTATATGGCCCAGTGAAATCTGACCCCTGCCAGCCTCTTTAGAATCATCTCATGCCAGATTTTCCTTTCCTGCATGCCAGCCTCAGTGGCATTCCTACTCTTTCTGGTGCCTCACACATGCTATTCTCCTTCTATCTCTCCCTAATCTCCTCCCCTTAAGTTGGCTGGGTCCTACTCATTTAGATCTCAAGAAAATGTTACTTACTCAAATAAACCTTCCTGATCACAGCAGCAAACATCTCCTGTGAAGCATGCCCTCTCTTTTATGCTTTCAGAGTATTCTAGAATGCCTCTGTTATCATTTTAATCACAGTTTTAATTAAGTAACTATTTTTGTAGTTATTGGCTTGTTTCAGGTCTTTTTTTCTCAGTATCTATAGGCTCTAAGAAAGCAGGAGCGATGTGTTTTGTTCACCACCACACCCAAGTAAATGCTTAACACATCATAGACCTTCAATTAAAAAACAATTGTTTAATGAGTAAGTGACTGAGTATAAGTCAGTCTGTGAATGAATGAGTGAGTAAGCCTATAATTTCTTGGAGTAGTGCTTTTCTATTAGGAGCAATCAGAGAAACACTTAAAAATCAAAAGAACATTTGCCAAACAAAACAAAACAAGCAATTTCTAAAAGAAAACAAAACAATCACTGACTTGGATTCTTTGTGAGAAAATCCATTTGAATTAGTAAGCAGTAAAACTGATGAAAGTTTTAAAAACAAATAAATGTATTTTTATAAATCCCAAGAATGTACACAAACTCTGGTATGATAATTTTCCTTTAGCATCTAAAACATTTCACCTCTCTTGAATAAATGATGTGTTTCCTTTTATCAAATACCAAGAGCATGAAACTCTGTTTTTCCCTTTTTTGGATGGAAGTCCAGAAACCCATGCTTACTTTATTGTGCAATTACAATAATTTTGTTGGCTTTTCTGCTTATTGTTCTTACTTATCTTTTTTTCATTTATATTTTTACTTAAGTTAAAAAGAAAACTCACTGTATCTATATATTAGACTTTAAGCATGCAAATAAAATATTGTTTAGTAGAGGTCTGTGGAGGACAAATATTAATTCCTAATTAAGATGGGCGAGGTCGGGGGTTCATAAGGTAAAACCCTATGCCTAAGGTGCTTAATATGTTCCTACTTTTAAACACTTTTAGTGTTCTTTCTAAATCTCCTTTATTCTCTAAATTTATTTAGCAAATCTTTTTAAAATGCATAACAGAATAATGAAGATAGTATTTAAAAGAGCACAAATTACAAATTAAGAGAAACCACATTAATGAGGTTGTGTTTCCTTGTTTGCTTTACCTGCAGTTACATTATATGCCTAGTGGAGCCATGGATTGGTGGAAGTGGGGGCAGGGGGGACACTGGGTACAGATTCCCAGTCCTCAAAAGAGCCCAGGCAGTGGTGGTCTCTGTCTGGGTCATGAATCAAGAGGCCTAGGCTCACACTTGAGCCTGCCCACAGGTGGGGCTGCAGTCCTAGCCTCCCAAATGCTCAGGGCAGCAGCTCCTGGCCTGGGGAGCTCTCACATGGACGCCAGGGTCTTTTCCTACCTGGAGGCGGCCAGAAGATATTATAGATAAACACGGAGATCTTTTTGCCGCTTCCATGGACTAGGCTTTACTCCATTTGTTATTTCTGAGAGGAAACTAGTAATGTGTTAGATTTGGGGATCCTTTTGTGATAGAGTAAATCACAGAGTTTAGGCAAGAGACACTCACCTTTCACCCATTTCTAGAAATAAGGATCTGAGACCTTGTAGAGAAAGACGAGACAGGCTGTTAACACCTTCATCTGAGGGAGGGATGTGTTTGGCCTAGATCAGGTGACAAGACTTTAAAGAGCATGTCCTGTCCTTGTGGGGACGCAACAGCAGGGTCAGACGGGTCAGAACTCACTCAGACCCTTACTGGCCTTGTAACTTGTGACAAGCACCTCAGAGACTTTAGTACCTCAGAGACTCTCCTAAATCACTACCTTACAGGTAGTTGTCGGCGCTAAATGAATAGTACATGTTAATCACCAGGCTTAGTGCCTGACACAGGATGGGAGCTCAGTCAATGGCAATGATCATGAGTGCTTGTTCTTAGTTTCCCTCACACATCTTCCAAACTACCTGGGAAGATAAAATTTTTAATTAACAAGAAGAGGTTTTCAATGTTTAAGATAATTGATGTCTCAAGGTGGCATTTGTTTAATTGCCAGTGATTTGTACAGGGAGTTGTCTTTTATTTCTGGTCACTGGCATGGTTACTAATATCATAACTCTCTCATATACAATGGGAGACCCAGTTCAGCATAAGCAGGGCCAGGTCAATTGTGTGCAGTAGAGTTGCAGCTGGGATTTGTGAAACCCAGCCCAGTTCTCATTTAGGGTTCTTCCTACAGTTTGAGGTATTATTTGAGACTGAATCACGTGGGCTTTGAGAAAAGTCAGCAGTGGAGTGGAGGCCTCATTCTGTTTCCTGTTTCCTCTGTGGGGATTAAATAAGATGAGTCCACAGATGCCTTTGCACAGTGAGCTGCCATCATGAGCTGCAGCAGTAGCAGGAATTTCCACACATTATTGCTGACCTGGATGAGCAGTTGTATCCAACTCACGAAAATATATTGTTTTACATATATATGTACCCCCTTACGTATGTATTTTATACTTCAGTAGGTGGTTGGGATATTTTTTGTTGCTTTGTATTATTGTGTTTTGTTTTTGTTTTAATCTAGAAAAGGAAGTTGTAAGGAAATAGTCCCGCATCTCCACACTGGTCTATGTAAAAGAAGAATTTTGCCTGAACACTTGTTAAAAATGGCAACACTTTATGTGTACTACTGCAGTAGGGGAAAGAGACTTCAGTATAGAATTGAGCTCAACTCTGAATACCGTAAAGACAGCTGGGGATTTCTAGCCAGGGAAAAGAGTGAGGGGGTCAGTGGATAGAAAATTACTATAAGGAACCTGAACAGATATCAAAGGTAGGGTGATTCTTGCTAAACTGTCTTAATAGAATTCTTGCCAAAGGCA
Organism: Rhinolophus hipposideros; assembly: GCF_964194185.1. NCBI lineage: Eukaryota > Metazoa > Chordata > Mammalia > Chiroptera > Rhinolophidae > Rhinolophus > Rhinolophus hipposideros. The sequence continues at coordinate 34,955,456 of NC_138070.1, forward strand.
GGCCAAGGACTTAGACATCAAAGGTGGGGGGTACGGAACTTAATCAGGTGATAAGGGTACGGAATTCTTGCTAAAATGACTTAGCTGGATTCTTTGCTAAAACTGGCCTCCAAAGACCAAGGTCAAGACCTAGTGGAAAAGAGGACTCAGAGGAACCTGACCAAGTTTGGTCAAAGAGGGATCTTTGTCATTCATTGGGTTCTGACCCTATTATCCTGTTGAGCTACAGGTGGGCCTCACTCTGTGAGAGAGAGGAGGTAACCTTTGCATATTTCCTTGGAATATATCCTTGGAATATATCCTTGCAAAGAGCTAATTACAGGGTCAGAAAAAGGGCCTGGGATGCAGGCTTCATGACGGTTTGGGGCGTGAATCTGAGGGATCTAAATATGCTCACAACACTTACAAGGGTGAGGTGAAGCCAATTTCTGCCATAAAGAGCAGAGTGTAAAGGTAACTTGGCTGCCAGAGGGGGCTTTGGGGGCAGGGCCTGTGGGCTCTGAGAACAGCCAAACCTAAGGGCAGGTTATATACAGCAGAGCAGGAAAGGCCTAAGGCCCTGGAGCCACACTGCTCAGGTGCAAATCTGTTTATGTCACCTACGGCCTGTGAGACCTTAGGGATATCACTTCATTTTGAAAAGCCTCAGTTTTGCGTGTCTGTAAAAATGGGTATAACATGGCATTAAATACTTGCTTTGAACTTTTTGGGTCTTGGCTTTGTAATAAAAATGTAATAAATATCTGCAGTGCATTGTAAAAAAAATGGGCAAAACAATGGCAGGAAAGAACTCTGTGGGGATTAAATAAGATGAGTCCACAGATGCCTTTGCACAGTGAGCTGCCATCATGAGCTGCAGCAGTAGCAGGAATTTCCACACATTATTGCTCAGCTGTTCACTCACCTCAGCAGAAATGATGTCAGGGCATGTGACCCCAGGACAGCATGGAGGAGCTGGCAGGTCATGGGGTGCAGGGATTGTCCTACTAAGGCTGAAGTATCGCAGCAGGAAGAGCTGCTGAGTCAGGGAATGTCTAGATATCTACATGTGACCTCATTTTTCCCCTAGAGGGGGATGTCTGAGCAACACTGAGGTTATATTTACATAGCTCACTATAAGTGATACTGAGTCAGGGTCCCCAGTGAGGAATCTGAGGGTCAGAAGGTCTAAGTGACCTGCAGTGGGGAAGGGAGACGGTTATGTCCAGTATGTGGCAAAGCTAGTGTCAGATTGTGTCTCAGGCCACTACTTCAGCACTCTGGCCCCACAGCAAGTCTCTCTGAGTTGACTCTCCTGACATGTGAGTGGCCTAGCCTGAGGCCCAGTTCCACAAACACCTAGGCCTGGGGGAACCACAGGCATTGGTCATTTTGGGGCCTGGTCCCTTGGGCATACAGGAATGGTTAACTCATCTTTGTAGATGTTACAGAAGTTTCTTCTTATCCTGTGACTGGCTGGGAGGTAGGCTCCTAGCAGGTACACGGGCAGAGAGATACGTTAGCTGGTTGCAGCAGGACCACATTCCTCTTGATGGTGGTGGCGGGAAAGCTCAGGCCACTTGCATGACTGGGGCCTCCCAACTACTCTGTGACCTCACAGCAGCTATACAGTAAAAAGTCAGAATACCCACATTTGTGGGGTTTGCACTAAGAAGGTGATGAGAGGCAGATTCGTACACAGAGAGGAAGCTAGGCCAGGGTCCAGCCTGGGCAGGGGGCCATCTCCATCAGGATGTAGCTGGGGAACGGAAGCCCCAGGTAAATAATTTATCTGAGCATCTTTCTGTGGATTACATAAAAAGCTTCACAGAACCAGTTGGTTGCAGGAGGTAACAATTCCTTTAGTATTTTATCCTAAAGCAGCAATAAATTAGAGGACTTTAATATCTGAATGTGAGGATCCCATTAAAATGATAAATAGCCTCTCCTGCTCTCATTAGTTTATAGTCCAGCTAGAAGAGGCAGATGTGGCAGTCTCCAAAGAAGCAAAGCTCCAGGCCTGACAAATAGCCCAAGAGACTTATATTTAGAGATGAATGAATCTGGTTCCAGAGGAATACGTCATGCCAACAGCTGAATAAATAAACACCTAACAGGCCCATCTGAGTCAAGATTCAGCAGAAGGATGGAGGTTTGGTTTTAGAGAGGTCCTGTCTCTTCCTGACAGCTGTCAGCAGCTAAAGATCAGTATCTAAGAGGCTTTGGGTCTGCTCTGCCTCCAATGTTTGTTCTACAACTTTCACTCACTTTACATGAACTTCAGTTTCTTCTATCCACAAAATGCTGTCCTTCTCAGAGAGTCTAGGATGGGAAAGTTGTTTCAAAGTATGTAAGGAGCTACATACCATAGGAGAGTTAGTCCCAGGTTTGTCTGATTGCAAAATGAGGTGTATAGGGAAAGGATCAAGGTGTAGAGAGAGCCAGAGGTGAGGAAAGGAGATGGTGCACCTGGTTCTCCCTTGTGCCTCATCTCCCTTTCCCACTGCAAGGTCTCTGGAGGGGTATCACAGTGTGCCACCCCAATTCTGACCCATACTGTCACACATCACACAGGGAGAATAGGGGATCACGCCTCTTTAGCCATGTCTTCCATTAAAACAAGGTATCTTGCCCCCTTGACACACCCTCTTATTTTGAGCTGCAAGGAGTGCTTATCTGCCTCTCAACATGTCTGCATACACACATAGCCTTTTGCTTTCAACCATGCACAGTCACTGGTACTAGAGTTACCTTCCTGCTGTAAAAAACTATAAAAATAGGCACAAGAAATGAGGTAGCTGTTTTCTGGCATTAATCAACAGGTGGTATAGAACTGTAGACAAAGGGAAGGGACACGCACGAGCAGCCTCTAGTCACCAAGTTTTTCTGCCTCATGGCAGATATTTGTATAGTGAAGGGAGGTGGAGTGATAGGGGGCTGAACTCAGACCGGAGTCTGGCCGCATACATGGCAGATATGTGGGGTTCACAGTGGGCAGAGAATCAGAAGTCTGCATGGGATTCTCCCACATCCTTGGTCTTTGTCCTCAGGCTGGCTGAATGTGTGCAAGTTCATACTCCACAGACCTAGTAGAAATGGCCTCAGTGGGCTCAGAGCCAAACAGATACACAAGAGAATGAACAGCACTGGGAGCTGTTGGAATTCCACCCAGTGAAACTGCGAGCACCTCATCCTGTTCGATCATACCCAGAAAAGCCACGTCTTAGAAATGAGAACCATAGCCTACAGGAGAGCTTCACCTTGGAATGAATTATGAACAGAAAGCAAAACTAGATATGTCATGATGAGAAATAAAACCAAGCCTGATAGAACCAAAAAGATTTGTAATTTAACTGCTGTAACAACAAAACTTAACACCTTAAAAAAAGATAACACAATCTAGACCAGTCCCTCTCTTATTCCTGATGTTGGTGATTTATGTTTTCTCTTCTTTCTCTCTCAGTCAGTTCTTTTAGGTGTTTATCAATTTTACAACCATCCCTAGTAGCTGATGTATTTTTCCTTCTTCTAATATTTTTTCTATGTTCTTCCTCTTCCTTCTGCTCATTGACATCTAATTCTGACACTAAGTCACCTGGTGTCAGAAGCTGTGACTTGACGTTAGGCATTTATCATCTCAGGATGGAGTCCATCACACAACTACTTTCTACCCCAAATTTCTTTTTCTTATTTTGTTAAACAATATGATTTACAGTCATTGCTGAAAATAATTGATTTTTTTTTTGTAATATCATGACTCTGGTTGAGATCTGGACTCTGCAGCACATTTATTACTTCATGTGTCCTCTGTTTATTCTAGTGTGAAATTGTTTTCCAGGTACTAATTAATTCTGCCAAGTCTTTCTTCCTTTGACAGATAATTTGTGATGCTTTGGAAGAATACGCTAACTGCATGGGCCTGCTCTCAGTGGTGTCATTTCAGTTGTGTCAAACACTGACTCTTACATTGTCTTTTGTCACTCAACCAAGCCCGAGGTCCAGTATTTACTTCCCATGGCTGGTTTTCCTACAGGGATAAACAATGGCCCTAATAACCTCTCTGAAATTAGAAGTGTGGCTTTAAAGGTCTATAATGGAGAGAGAGAATGTAAGGTCATAAGTCCAATGTAACCAAGCCCTCCCTTTCTCACTCATCATTGAAGGAAAGAGCAGTATGTCCTAAAGGTAAAGGCAGAGCTGGGGCATGTCAGAGCACTCATGACCTGGGGTCATGAGTGAGTAAGCAGAAAACCCAGAAGCTATTCAATACAAAGTAAATAAGAAATAAGGTAGACTCTGGTTATCTCATTGTTTTTTTTTTTTTTCAGAGGAGAACACGAATGCAGTCCCCCACTACCACAAATTATGCAGTCGAGTTTCCCACATTTGGGGAAATCGCAGGGGTCAGCACATCTGGAGTGCAATGGATAAGCCTCGCCCTGGGAAAACCACCTTCGTGATCATGGTATCTCCCCTGCCAGGTAAGTATTGGTTATCTCATTTGTAAGGTCTTATCTCAGGATTTATTAAAACTAGTCACTTAGATCTTGTAAGTCATGATACCTAGACCCTTCCACTGAGGTGGGACCAGAACTGAGGGTAATTGATTGTTGATACAGGTAGAGAACTCTAGCTGGCTGGCCAAGAAACCAGTCTAAATGTACATGGAATTGGTGGGCCAGGTAAGGAGTCAAGGATGGTGAGGCCCAAAGTAAAGTAGCAAAGGGTGCTCTAGAAACAGAGGGAGTGAGATTTAGAAACACAGGCAGTTGCCCTCATGAAAATCTCTCCACATGGAACAGGGCACCAGCCACCAGCATGGAATTAAGGGCTAGTTTTCAGGAAGGGCAGGAAATAACAAGGCAGAACTTGGGACTCAGGAGAGCTTTGAGATATTAGAGTGTTCACTAAGGCAGAAAGGTGGTCATAAGTGTTGGGGCCCACAGTAGGACTGGGCTCAGGAACTACATTATCAGATTCTAGTCACTGGGCAAGGGTGGGACAAGTAGTAAGGTGTCCTTAATACTAGCCCTTTTGTGTGTGGCTATAGCTGATAAAGTACTACCATCAGGATTCTTGTGGTGGGGTTATTTTCTGCAGACCAAGTGGACTCACTGTGAGGAGAAGGCTGTATGTAGAGGCTGGAAAGAGACTGGGCCTAGTAGGTAGAAACATCACTCACAAACCAATTGTGGGTTTCAGTCTGTGTGAACCCCATTCCACAGCCAATGACAGATATCTGCTAATCTGCTAATGTTCATATATATATTATGATACTAGAGGACCAAAAGAATGAAAGAGAGAGAAAACTGAAAAAATGAGAGGCTGGCACATAGCAATTGTTCATTAAATCCTGCAGAATTAATAAATGACTAACACAAAAAAAATCATAAGATGGAAAAATCATTCTAAGTACCCTTCTACTGAACAAAGGATTATTAGTCTGAAGCATGAGTGACAACATGCCAGGATTGAATTGAGGGGCAATGATGGGCTTCCAGATAAGAGGAGGACTTGAATACATTGAAGACAAAACAAATCAATACAAGTTAACACTTTTTGTGTGATGCTTTGTCATATTAAATGCCTATTTTCCCTTCACAGCAACCCATGAATTTGATATTTGTTATCTATATTTTATCAACCCAGCAATTGAACCTCAGAGAGACAGATTGACTGTCAAAGGTCATACAGCTTGTTGACACCTAAACTGTGCAGTCAATTTGAAGCAAACCTTAGATAGAAGGGTTCCCTAAGGCAGGGCATGGAGGCTGGCTTCATAGAAACAAGCATTTAGCAAGGCAGAATCTGGGAAGTTGATGTTGATGGCTCTAGAGACAGGGCTGATGCACTCTGACCCTGGGGCAGAAGCTTTTGGTCTGCAGAATGAAGGGCAAGCCTGGATCCTGGGTATGGGCAGCATCAGGAAGAGGGTCAGAAGCTTCCCTGTGTTTGAGGCAGAGACGGGAATGCAAGAATTAAATTCATATCAATTTTGCTCCAAAGGAAAGTAATAGATTTTGTACTATCACAGACTGAAATCAGGTGCAGAGCTTGAGGAATTTTTACTGATGCTCATTAAACATGATAATGTTTTCATGAACACATCCATAAAACTTTTAGAAGTGAAATTTTGCACAATTTAATAATTACCCTGAGATAGCAGACAAAACCTAGGCCTAACCGAGGCAAACGAGGAGATATGACACCATAGATATGGAGACAACATCCCCACAGCAGGCTGGGAATGACCTCGGGATTTCAGGATGCAGAGTGTCCTGTGGCCGAGGCCAGATGAGTGAAAGGCCAGCTTTCATTGCGGACCAAGGTCAGCTTCTCTTGGGAGGAACCATTCCCACCAGACTATTAGAACGCTAGAATGGGTAATTGAAAAGGGAGCACTCAACTGACGGGAGATTAAAGAAACTGTCTCGAATGGTTTTGTGGCTCAGGCACGTCACATAGTCTGTTTTGAGTGCCACTTTCATCATATGTAAAATACATAATTCCTTGTCTGTTACTATGAGATTGTTTCGATGTTCAAATGAAAAAAAAATGCATGTACATGCCCTTTGAAGTAAATAATACTATTCACATGTAAGAGTATTACTCATTTCTACCATGAGTCACACAAGGAAAGTGGAAGTGAAATTTCTTCCCTTCTGTGGAGAGAACATTTGAGATTTATTCTCTTAGCAACTTTCAAGTATATAGAACAGTATTATTAACTAAAATCACCATGTTTTGTATTAGTTCCCCAGATATTATTCATCTTATAAGTAAAAGTTTGCACCCTTTGACCAACGTCTCTCCATTTCCCCAACCCCCAGGTCTCTCCGGCAACCACCATTCCAGTTTTTTTTTAGATTTCACCTATAAGAGATATATTTTTCTCTCTGACATATTTCACTTAGCATAATGCCCTCAAGTTCCACCCATGTTGTTACAAATAGCAAGATTTCCTTCTTTCTTATGGCTTAATTTTATCTATCTATCTATCTATCTATCTATCTATCTATCTATCTATCTATCATCTATCTAAGAGGAGGACTTGAATACAAGTCTTATAGATAGGATAGATAGAAACAGGCATCTATCTATCTAATAGATAGATAGATAGATAGATAGATAGATAGATAGATAGATAGATAGATGATAGGCAGATCACAGAATTCAGTTTTCTGTGAGTTATTTTACCAAGCACATTAGTTCTTTGCTTGCTGAAAGTCAACCTCAGATCTAGGTCACATAATCCTGTCCAGAGGGTAGCTCACAACATGGCAACCGGCTTCAAACAAATCATTAAGGGCAAGAGTCTGCTATCAAGAGAGAAGTTACATAATCTAAGATAGTAGAATATATAAACACTGTGCTTACCTCATCCCATGTACAAATCAAAATTACAACAAAATAATAGAATAATCAACCTGAAGAACTATCAGCAGGGGGAAGGGGAGGCAAGGCCCTTTCCCATATTTGTTTAAGGCAGCTCATTAGGGGTCCCCACTCAGTTTCGCCTGGCTTAGGTTGTAACTCCCGTGAGATATCTTACCCATCTTTAGCTGCAAACCATCTTTTGGGGACCAGACAGAGAAACATAAGGTGTAAACACAAGGATGGAACAGAGTCCCAGGAAGGCACAATCTCACAGACTCTTCTTTCCTTAAGGACAGACATGGAAGGACAGTTGGCTAGGCTGTTGTGCGCCTACATCCCCTGGAGAAACAAGGGACACTATCCCCACACCAGGCTCCCCAGCCCAGAGAACTGTTGCTGGGAAGAGGAGTCCCTACAAAGTCTGACTCTGAAAAACAGTGGGGATGCCAACTGTCTGGGTGGAACGGAAGGCGCAGGAAACCTAGACATCCTCTTAAAGGTCCTGCAGAGACTCACTGGCAGGCACTCCCCTTGGGCTCTGGCAGACAAACTTGGGGAGCATTAGAGACATACGATGTGCAGACTGAGGTGTGTGGCTTCAAGTAGGCTGGAAGATAGTTGCCATTTTCCTGTGTGGGGTCCTTCTTCTGTGTAGCTGGCAGGCAGGTGCCATATTTCCTTGTTGAGCCCTTCTCCATCCCATGGCCAAATCTGTATCTGAATTGGTCTGGTGAGCTCGGTTTGCTCACACTGATAACTCACTGAGACCCTGCCATACCAAACTCTGCACTGCGCCAGGCTTTATCAGCAGCTAAACCTTACAGAAGCCAGCAACCAGCAGCAGGTCTCAGGCTGTCCTGGCTTTTTATGGAGCTACCCCAAACCCGGTGCTAGTGATAGCATCCTCAGTTCACAGCACAACCTCTCCCACAAGCCTCCAAGTCCAGCACAGGCAGCAACCAACTGTGGATCACTTTGTAGCTCCTACCAGGTAGTCCTTGGCTTGTCACAAGCAGTGGCTGACCTGGGCATTCACAGGAGCCCCTCCCAAGAGGATCCAGAACAAACATACTTGGAGAGCGGCTTCAGACCACAGCAGAGCACCACCCAATTAAGCCCAAAAGTGGCACACCCAAAGGGTGGTCTCAACAAGCACCAGAAGCTAATAAGGGGAATCTCACTCCATGTGTTAAGTCCCACTGCACAACAGCCCATATGCTGTAGATGTGGTCAAACCCCACAGCCAGTTAGCCTGAAGATCAATTCCACCTACTGCTGTGCCAATAACGATCAGGGCTCAAATATAACAGGAGGGCACACACAACCCACACAAGGAACACTCTTGGAGTACCCAGCACAGGTGACCAGAGCGACTGTGTCACTGGGCCCTACAGGGCACCTACTATATAAGACTACTCAGCAGGACTGGAAGATATATCACATCTATCTAATATATAGAAACAAACACAGAGAGGCAAACAAAATAAGGAAACAAAGAAATTCATTCCAAATAAAAGAAAAGGAGAAAACTCCAGAAATGGAACTAAACAAAATGAAGGCAAGTAACCTGCCAGAGACAGAGTACAAAACACTCATTATAAGGATGCTCAAGGAACTTGGTGAGAACTTAAACAAAGAGATAGCAAGCATAAAAAATACATAAAACCATAAAAAATAACCAGTCAGAAGTGAAGAATACAATAACTGAAATGAAGGATGCACTAGAAGGAATCACCAGCAGACTAGATGAAACAGAGGATTAAATCAATGATTTGGAAGACAAGGTAGCAGAGAACACCCAATGAGAACAACAAAAGAAAAAATATAATTTTAAAAAAAAATTAGGATAGTTTAAGACACCTCTGGGACAACATCAAGCATAACAATATTCACATCATAGGGGTACCAGAAGAAAAAGAGAAAAAACAGGAATTGAGAACCTATTTGAAGAAAGAATGACTGAAAACTCTCCTAGCCTGGCAATAAAAATAGACATACAAGCCCAAGAAATGCAGAGTCCCAAACAAGGTAAACCAAAACAGGACCACACCAAGACACATAATTAAAACGACAAAGGTTAAAGACAAAGAGAGAAACCTAAAAGCAGCAAGAGAAAGGCAACTAGTAACTTATAAGGAAGCTCCCGTAAGATTGTCAACTGATTTCTCAACAGAAACTGTGCAGGCCAGAAGAGATTGGCAGAAAATATTCTAAGTGATGAAAAGCAGGACCTACCACCAAGACTACTCTCTACCCAGCAAGGCTATCCCTTAGAATCAAAGAACAGATAAAGAGTTTCAAAGAAAGAAAAAGCTACCACCAAACCAGTAATACAAGGAATGTTAGAGGGACTTCTTTAAGGGAAAAAAAAATCAAAAAATGAATAATAAAATGGTTATAACTACATATCTATCAACAATTACTTTCAATGTGAATGGATTAAATGCTCCCATTGAAAACATAGGATGGCTGAATAGATAAGAAAACAAAACAAAACAAGAATTTTAATAAATTACCCATCATTTATCTTTCCCAACAGTCATTATCATGAAACCTCTTTAAACGTAATTAAAATTGCCCACAGTAAAGAAAAAAAAAAAAAAAAAAAAAACAAATCCCTTATATTTGCTGCCTGCAAGAGATTCACTTCAGACTGAAAGACACACACAGACTGAAAGTAAATGCAAAAAGTTATTTTGTGAAAATGGAAATGGGAAAAAAGAAAATGTGGAGTAACAATATTTATATCAGACGACAAAATAGACTTTAAAACAAAGCTATCACAAGAGACAAAGAAAGACCCAGTAACCAACCCCTTCTGGGTATTTATTTGAAGAAACCCAAAGCACTACTTTGAAGGGATATGTGCATCCATATGTTCATTTCAGAATTATTTACAATAGCCCAGATGTGAAGTCAGCCTGAGTGTCCATCAATGGATGAATGGATAAAGAAGAGGTGGTACATAGATACAATGGAATATTGCTCAGCTATAAAAGGAAATGGGTTCTTGCCATCTGTGGCAGCAAATGGATTCAGAGGGTATTGTGCTGAGTGGAGTATGTCAGACAGAGAAAGACAGATGCAATGTGATTTTGCTTACGAGGTATGACAATTAATTTCACAAACTTGTTGCAACGATGTTGCTAACCTTTTTTGATATCAGAGGGATTATTCATTATGAATTTGTACCAACTGGACAAACAGTTCACTAAGTTTACCATTTGGAAGTGCTGAAAAGGCTGCATGAAAAGTTAGACGACCTAAACTTTTTGCCAACAAATCGTGGCTCTTGCATTTCGACAATACACCAGCTCACACGGCACTGTCTGGAGGGAGTTTTTAGACAGTAAACAAATAACAGTATTGGAACAGCCTCCCTACTCACTGGATCTGGCCCCCAATGACTTTTCTTTACCTGAAGATAAAGGAAATATCTTTCAATCTTCCTTTCAGAAGACATTTTGATGACATTCAGGACATCAAGAGTAATATGACAACAACTCTCATGGCCATTCCAGAAAAAGAGTTCCAGAATTGCTCTGAAGTGTGGACTAGGTGCTGGCATTGGTGCATAGCTTCCCAAGAGGTGTACTTCAAAGGTGATTGTAGTGATATTCAGCAATGAGGTACATAGAACTTTTTCTAGGATGATTTTGTGATCTTAATCATTTCACCGTGTATATGTGGAATGTAAAGAACAAAATAAACAAACAAAATAAAAACACACTCATAGATACACCGAACATGTCGATGGTTGTCATGTGGGAGGAGGTTAAGGGAGTGGATGAAATACAGGAAGGAATTAAAAAGTACAAATTTGTTGTTACAAAGTGGTCAAGAAATATAGTCAAGAAATATAGTGTGGTGTCAGGTGGGTACTAGATTTTTGGGGGTGATAGATGGAAGGGGTTTGGGAGACAGGGTGAAGAAGGTAAAGGGATTAAGAAGAACAAATTGGTAGTTACAAAATAGTCATGGTGATGTAAAGTAAAACAGGGAATATAGTCAATAATATGGTAATCACGCTCATGTAGTGCCAAGTGAGTTCTACACTACTCAGGGTGATCACTTCTTAAATTACTAAGTGTCTAACCACTAGACTGGATACTTGAAAATAATACAAAATAATATTGAGTATCAACTATAATTGAAAATTTTAAAAAGCAGGGGAAAAGTTGAAGGGGAATAAGAGGTTCAAATTTCCAGGTAAAAAACAAATAAGTCATGGTCTTGTAATATACAGCACTGGAAATATAGTCAATAATATTGTGATAGCATAACAATGTCAGATGGTTGCTATAGTTACGGTGATCATTTCTTTTTTTAAAAAATTAGTTTCAGGTGTACAAAGCAATGTAATAGTTAGACATTTAAACCCCTCATAAAGTGATAACCCACCCTCCAAGCTACAACCCCTCTGACATCTTATATAGTTGTTACAATACCATCTACTATCTTCCCTACGTTGTATTCCACGTCCTGTGACTATACATACCTATATATTTAGTTATAGTTGACATTCAATATTATTTTACTTCAGCTCTTCAGGTGTATAGTGTATTGGTCAGGCATCTACAGAGTCGATGGTGTGATCCCTCTGATAAGCCCAGTGCCCATCTGGCCCCTTACATGATCTTTACAACATTGTTGATTGTATTCCCCAGACTGTATTAACTATCAATTTATATTTCTTAATGTCTTCACTTTTTTACTCTGACCCCAACCCTATTCCCATCTATCACCCTGATAGATCTAGTACCTCTCTGGCACGATACTTAGTTATTACAATATTGTTGACTATATTCCTTATGTTATAACCTACATCCCCATGATTACTGTATAACAACAAATTTGTTCTTCTTATGCCTTCCTAGTTCACGTGTCCTTAACTCCCCTCGCATCTTAAAGAAGTTCCTCTAAAAGTCCTTCTAATACTGGTTTTGTGGTGATGAACTCCTTCACCTTTTTCTTGTCTGGGAAGCTCCTTATCTGTCCTTCAATTCTAAACGACAGCCTTGCTGGGTAGAGCAATCTTGATTGTATGTCATTGCTTTGCATCACTTGGAATATTTCCTGCCACTCCCTTCTTGCCTGCAGTTTCTGTTGAGAAATCAGCTGAGAGCTCCCTTGTGGGTAACTAACTGCTTTTCTCTTGCTGTTTTTAAGATTCTCTCTTTGTGTTTAACCTTTGACATTTTAATTATGAAGTGTCTTGGTGTGGACCTCTTAGGTTTATCTTGTTTGGGACTCTCTGTGTTTCCTGGGCTTGTATATCCATTTCCTTCACCAGGTTAGGAAACTTTTTTGTCATTATTTCTTCAAAGAGGTTTTTAATTCCTTGCTCTCTCTCTCTTCTCCTTCTTGTACCCCAATAATGCGAGTGTTTATATGCTTGATATTGTCCCAGAGGCCCCTTAAACTCTCCTCAATTCTTTTGGATTCTTTTTTTTTTTTTTTGCTGTTCTGGTTGGGTGTTTTCTGCTACCTTATCCTCTACATTGCTGGTTGGATCCTCTGCTTCATCTAATCTACTGTTGATTCCCTGTACTATATTCTTCATTTCCATTATTATATCCTTTATTTCTGTCGGGTTCTTTTTCATGGTTTTCCATCTCAATTTTTATGAGATCATTGAGCATTCTCATAATCAGTGTTTGGAACTCTGCATCTGATAGATTGCTTTTCTCAATTTCACTTAGTTCTTTTTCTGGAGCTTTGTTCTGTTCTTTGATTTGGGACATGTTTCTTTGTCTCCCCATTTGGGCTGCCTCCCTGTGTTTGTTTGTATGTATTAGGTAGGGCTGCTATGTTTTCCGGTCTTAGTAACATGGCCTTATGTAGTAGGTGTGCTGTGGGGCTCAGTGGTGCAGTCTTTCTCCTCACTTGAGCCACGTGCTACAGGTGTGCCCCTGTGTGGGTTGTGTGTGCCCTTCTCTAGTAGTTGAGCCTTGGTTGATCATTACACATCATGTGAGGGACTGACCCTTGGGCTCACTCGTTGTAAGGACTGGCCTTGACTACAGTGGAAGTATTGTTGTTTTGCAGGGTCTGACCCTACAGAGCAGGATCTGCCTCAGCAGGACTCTGGTGCCTGCCCAATCCAACCCTTGGGTGTATCATACTTGCAGATGGCTAGGTGATGCTCCAGCTCATTTTGAAGCTGGCCACTGGGGGTACCAGCCCCAGGACCACGTTGGAGGGGATCCTCTGTAGGTCTATTTCAGCCACAGCCCATGCCCCACCCGGGGCTACCTAGCGGGAGCCAGAAAGAAATCTGCAGATGTCTGCCATCAGTGCTGTGCTTGGAAGGACCTTTGAGAGGCCAAGCCACAAACCAAGGCCCCCTTTCACTGGTGACAGCTTAGGGCTGCTCAGCCAGAGGCACAGGACACATTCAAACCAGAAGCTGCTTGTCTGAGTTCTGCAAACCTTTGAGAGAACCTAGGAAAGTGCAGCTTGAGCCAAGGCAGGCTGTCTGCATGAGAAGGACATTGAAAGCAGCCTGGGCGTGCCCAAAAGTTGGGTAAGGCCAGGTCTCAAATTACCAGGCCATGGCAAACTAACAGGGGAGACTCAGATATAGTGGCTGCCTGTGTTCACACACTGGGAATGGGGAAGGCTCAACAAAGAAACAATGGCCTCTACCAGCTCCTCCATCCATGAGAAAGCTACCTCTCCAGCCTCTGTCCCAAGCCAGACAACTCAATTCCCCACTATTTGTCCCTGCCACCTTTCCAGCTGCTGCTCCAGTGCTGGAGCTCAGTCCGCACCCAGTCCCTTTAAGAGGAGTGCCTGTGAGTGCAGCCAGCCTTAGTCTCACTCAGTCACAATCTCTGCTGTTTTTCATAACCAGAAATTATGGAGACTTCTTTCCCCAGCACTAGAACCTTGGGCTGGGGTAGGATTGGTATCTCTTGCTCCTTTCGGGGATGGGGGCACCCCCACAGCTGAAATAGCTCTCCCAATCTTTAATGGTCACACGCAGGTGTGGGACCAGCTGGTACTGCGTCTCTGACCTCCGTGCTTCTTCCGCACGTCCTTAGTTGAAAGGCTTCAGTTCAGCTTGATTTTAGGTGATTCTCAATAATGGTTGTTTTGTAGATTAGTTATAATTTTGATGTGGTTGTGAGAAAAGGTAAGCACAGCATTTACCCACTGCACTATCTTGGTTGTTTCAGGCCGGTGATCCCTTTTGTAGGTATATGAATATTGAATAACTATGGTGTACACCTGCAACTGATATGTTAGCTATATATTTTTTTAAAATAAAAATCTTTTTAAAAAAGACAGAATTTATAATCTCATGCAACCTAATTATATCTGTCACAGAAGTGGCATCCCTCAACTTGGAGGAATTCCAAGGGAGACGTTTATACAAGTCCATGAACACAAGGAAGCAGGGATCCCTCGGGTCATCTAAGAAGCCACCTACCACTTTTGGCCCCCTGGGCTTCAGTGATGTCCACCTCCTGGTATTCATGTTGTGTGTAATGTCCTACCCTTGAGTGTGAACTACACCTGTGACCAGCTCAATATGCCACACTAATGTGAATTCTCCAAAAACCTCATGAGTTTGGAAGTGGATCCTTCCCCAGTCAAACACTCAGATAAGACCTCAGCTCTGGCCAATGTCTTTTCTTTTCTTTTTACTATTTTTTTTAAACTAAATCATTGTTACACTTATTTATTTAGTTTTTTAATTGGGGAATATTGGGGAACAGTGTGTTTTTTTAGGGCCGATCAGCTCCAAGTCAAGTCATTGTCCTTCAATCTAATTGTGGAGGCCACAGCTCAGCTCCAAGTCCAGTCCCCGTTTTCAATCTTAGTTGCAGGGGACGTAGCCCACTATCCCAAGTGGGAATTGAACCGCCAACCTTGTTAAGAGCTCTCACTCTAACCAACTGAGACTTTTGGCCACCTGGCCAATGTCTTAATGGTAGGTTAATGAGACATCCTGAACGGAGAACTCAGGTAAGCTATGCTGAGGTTTCTGACCAGCCCAGGCTAGCTCTTTGCTTTTCAGATGTTTGTGCTCTTTGACAATCTCTCTCCAGCCCTGGCAACAACTATTCTGCTTAGTTTTACTTCTTTTTTTTTTCCCACATATAAGTGATATTATACAGTATTTGTCTTTTTCTGTCTGTTTATTTTACTTAGCATTATGCCTCTCAGGTGCATTCAAATTGTCACAGTTGACAATATTTTCTTCTTTTGTAAGGCTAAAAATTACAGTAAGTCTTCACTCAATGCTTTTAATAGGTTTTGAAACTTTAAGTGAAACAACATATAACAAAACCAATTTTACAATAGGCTAATTAATACAAAAAATAGTTAAGTTCCTACAGAATCTCACCAATGTTATAATGAATTGAAGTTGAATAAAACAGTATTATTCAAGACCTTGCCATATTTTACTGTATGTATACCCTCTTGCTGCCTCCATTGGCTAATGCATGAAGACTAATCCCCTGACCTTCAGGGCTCACCAGGTGTTCCTGACTCTCTGTCGACAATTTTGCCATTCTCTGCTCTCAGTGTCTTATGAGAAACTACTTATCCACCCTCTAGGTTTTCATCAGGAAAAGCTAAAAAATTGTCAGAGAGACATTGTCCCCAGTGTAGCAATAGTGGCGTCCCTGGAACCTTTCCCATTTCCCCTAGCTTTCTCTCCCCCAGACACAGTGCAGGGCTGGGAGGGGTGAGAAGGACAAAGAGGGAAAGATAGGTGGGCAGCAGCTCTGGCCACCAGTCACACTGCTCTCATCTGGCAGGTAGGCCTTTTCAATCCTAAATTCCCTCCTATTCATTGCATAGGTCATAGCTGCAGAACATTCCTAAAGCATCTAAAAGCTACTCGACCAATGTTAAATAACTGAATAACTCTCAAACAGATGGTTTGCCTTCTGCCTTCACAAACACCCTTGGGGTCTGCTTTGAGCATAGAAGCCTCTCTCTGTTCACCAGCAGAGGCAGATAGCAGGGGCACAGAAGCCTGTACCGATGGTGTCTTTCAGATTAACTTTGGGGCTGGGCAAAGACTATGAGTGGCCATGCGTGGTCTGTGGAGCCAATGGTGTCTCAGCTATCCATCATTTGAAGAGGAATAAATCCAGTTCTAGAAAGAATGCCATTTGGGAGTTCTTCACTGAGAGCTGCTCCCAAGGCACAGATAACACCCAGACTTGAGGGTTGTACTGAGCACCAGGGAGCCTGAAATGCTGTAGGATTTTTATTGCTGTCTCACCCTCTTTTCTTCATTTTTGCTCTTTTTTATATGCTTTTCCTTCTCCCTCTCCTCCCTTCTTTTTGCCCCTTTCTCTCCCTCCTTCCTTTCCTACCTCTCTGTCATCTCAAGAAGATGATAAGGTAGAGGGGATTGTTAGCAGTGTTCCCTTTGTTTGGCTCTCCTGGCCTCTCATTTTCTCCCAGGTTTTCTCCTCTCATGCCACCTTTTCTCCTTCACCACCCCAGCCACATTTGCAGATCTCTCACAGAATAAGCCAGTTGAGCCCAGCTGAATTTTCTCTCTCCTGTTGAGATGAGACCAGGGGCCTGCAGAAGCTCTACAAGGTCTGGAGAGGGAAGGGTCATGGTGGAGTGAGGCCTCAGGGCAGATGTGGGGCATCCCAGGGTTGCTCCTGAATGACAGTGGGGGCTGATTAGCCCTGTGAGTTTTCCCTAGCCCTTTCTTCCCCTTCTCTAATCCATGCTGCTCAGAATGTGGGGAAAAAAGAAAACATAGAGTGGTTGTGATAGTTTTTTATCAAATCATAATGGTTTTTAAATTGCATGCTGTACTATTACTATTGGCAAAAAAAAAATGAGAGCAACATTTATCTATATCTAGATAGTGTCACACACATGAAAACATTGAAAATCAACTCAACAATGTCTTTGCAAAAGTCTTACTTTTTTTTTTCCTTTGCCAGAGTCTGTAGGAAATTCCAACAAATAACCACTGCAGTATTTCTCCACTACCACCTTCACCCAATTGTGTCTGCCACCTCTGCCTACACTTAAGGATGTGTAAACAAACACAGTAGCTGACCACTACTTGTCCTCACATGTGGTTCTTAAAATGCATGAGATTAGTAATGGGTTATCTGGGCCAAATCCATACACTTAGTACAAAGGAAGGGAGATTCTGGCCCACACTTTACCACTCACCCTGGAGCAGGCAATGTGCTGAGAATTCCCAGAGAAAGAATCTGCTCTTGTTCACTAAGGGCTTGCAGTCTAATTGGGGATTAGATAGCCTCCCAGATGACTCCCTCAGTCTGCTGATCAAAGGCAGTCTGCAACCAGTTGGGCTAAGCCTCAGGCAGATGTACTGAGAGATACAAAAAACAGAACACTGCCCTGTCAGCAAATAATGCCTTTAGCTCAGAAAAAAGCAGAGCCATGATTCACACACACACACAACCCACAAAGAGCAGAAGAAAAGTAAGGTCAAGATCTCAAAGATGTTTAAGGTACACTAAGAGATTTACAATAAGGAGTGGGCACACACAGAGGGATCAAGGATGGCTGCACAGGAGAGGTAACCTTTGGTGTGGGCCTTGAGAAATGGGAGGACAGAGTAAGAAGTCTGTGGGAAACAGGGCTGGAGCCATTTGGAGGGCACCTCAGTCAAACAAGAAGGCACACTGCAGCTGTTTTAGGGAGAGTGGGTGGCCAGTTTGACATATTTCTGGAGGGTAGAGGCAGTATTCTTACTGGTTAAGAGCTCTGGAGCCTGGGGGTAACTGTGGCTACCCCCCATTCCTGATTTAGTCTCCCCAGCCTCAAGTTTTCCATCCATTTCCACCTAAGCACTGATACTCACCTAACAGTGTGTATTAGCCCAGGTAATGTGAAGGACTTGGCCTATGGCAGCTACACAGAGTGTGTGTGGCCCTCAGAGACAGGGTAATCTGGCTCTGCACCTGCCATGGGAACTTGCCAGCTATACCACCACCTCCTGGGCTTATTTTGACATCCCTGTGAAGAGGGATCAGTGGTGGGCCTGTGCTGAGAGGTCCTACTCCTCTCTCTTTCTGAACAGCTGTTATATGGGCGATAGATAGTTTATGGGTCCATTAGCAGAGAAGCCGACCACCAGATGAGATGGGAGAAGCACACAAAAAGCAACAGACATGAGATCGAGGCCCATGGACCAAGTCATGCTTCTGCCTAGGCCCTAATTTCTCCCTCTCTTATGACTTCTCTCTCTTCCCCATTTGCTGTGATATTAGAGGAACATTAGGGGAATTAACAGCCATAGTGGTGCCCCTTTCAGAAAAATTGAATCACTGTCTTAAATTCCTTCATTATTAATTTAAAGTAATACAGGGAAAGACATACAGCTCAGCCCCAGCACCCAAGAGCCAGGCACATTATTATTATTTGTTCCCACAGAACTGCAGAAGACAGTGGGACTCCATTGGTTTTCCTTCATTTCTTCCTGTTCCTAAGTCCCTTGAGGAAGACTGAGATGGCGTGGGGCCCACAGGGCTCATGCAAACAAAAGCCTGGGGAATAGAAAGAAGTAGAAAAATGCTCTAGGCAGACTGACCAGCACAGCCTGTCCACTCCTCCTTAAGTCCCTTATATTGAAATGTGCCCCAGCTGTTACCCAGAATGCTCTGTTCCAGTCTTGCACAGATAGCCATTGTCAACCCTGAGAAAGAAAACACCTACTAGAAAGAGCTCCGGGTGGCTATTTTGACTCAAAAATTCAAAAACAAACAACAAACAAGCAAAACAAACAAACAAACAAATAGAATGTCTAGCAGCCATTGCTAAACTGAAACCTCTCACGTGAAGTGCACTCACTTTAGGGAGAAGCCTGCACTTAACTCCCTGTGTTCGCACTAGACTGCCTGCCAGCACTGTGTTCCTAACCTCTGAGCAAGCCCCTATAAAGGAGTTCCTGGAATCCTGAGGCTTTCCCTGTCCATTGGAGCTGCACAGCTACCTCCTTATTAGCGTCTTTAGTGACCAATCACAGCAGCTCCATTATGACCAATCATGACTGTGCTCTTTGGACCAAACTGTAAGGATGTGGAATCCTCATTTGCATAAGAATGGACCAATTAGGGGTGAGGGCACGGACTTCTTTCTATATAAGTCAGCTCCCCTGTGGCTCAGAGAACTCACTTTCCCTCTCCACCAAACACCGTGTTTCCCTGGCTGGAACACCCAAGACATCTTGTGGGAGCAAAGCTGAACTGTCCTGTCCCAACAGAACAGAGTAGAGTGAAGAGAGGTCTAGCTGGAGAGGGGCCAAGCTGCAATACTGAGCCAAGCTACCTCACTGCCTCGCTCCCACCTCACAGCCACACTATTCCACAGTTACCTTATATCATAACTGAGCTGTAACACTACTGAGCTGTCTGACAACTGTGTTGTTCAACAGCTAAGCTGTATCACAAATTAACTGTTTGCACTGAATAAAGTCTCATTCTTGGCTCCTCAGATTGGGGATTCGTGTTGGTGTTGAATTGGTGCCAATGACCATCAGCTGATACCAGGTAACTTTGGTCAATTGCCAGCCACACAGGGGCAGGCACGTGGCTAACTACCACAGGGGACCACCTCTGTGGAAATGGACAACTCACTGTCCTGCACTGAGTGGTTTTGGGTGATCCTCTGGAAGTGAAAGCCTCCCTCCCTCCCTGCTTATTACCGTGTTTCCCCGAAAATAAGACCTAGCCAGACCATAAGCTCTAATGTGTCTTTTGGAGCAAAAATTGTGGGGACAGAGTTCCAGAGAGCAGTTTCCAGGCTTTTGGCCTCACGTGGAAAGGTGCTGGCTCGGGTAGTAGATGGCCATCAGCTGTAATCAGATGGCCATCCGTTGTGGCTGGGTGGCCATCATCTGTTACCGGTTAGCCATTAGCCACTAATATAACTGCAGTGGCTACGCTAGAGGGTTGGTTGGTTGGTCGGCAGAGAAACAGTGAGCAGATTATAGCTAGCAAGTGCAGTTGGTTGGCAGAGAAGCGGATGGCAGATTGCAGCTAGCAAGTACAGTTAGCAAGCGGATTACATTGCAGATCATGTTGATCCTACTTCCTGTGTCTTGCCTGGCCACCAGCGAGACTGGGGAGCAGGAAGTCCCCTCGTTGGGGTATTGGTGAATGTTTGCTCTTGTGTCTCTACCAGCCGCCATCGAGAATATAGTGGTATGACTACCCTATCTATGGCTCCCTTGTTATTCCTTTTTGGCCTCACCATATCCTGTGTTCTTGTGCGGGGAGCAGAACCAGAGTCCCTGCATGACAAAAATTAACATAAGACCCAGTCTTATTTTACTATAAGACCAAGTCTATAATAATATAACATAATACAATACAATACAATACAATACAATACAATACAATACAATACAATACAATACAATATAATAAAATACTAGGTCTTATATTAATTTTTGCTCCAAAAGATGCACTAGAGCTGATGGTCTGGTTAGGTCTTATTTTTCGGGGAAACACGGTAAACATGATTCTGGACCTGAGATACAGCTGCTGTTCCAAGTTGTTTTACCCCTGCTCATGAACACATAAAACTGAATAAATGTAACTACTCTGGACACTTAAGTCACATACAGATGAGACCCTTCCCAGGATTATTTGTACATTTGTACATTTTAATAATTGCTTCTCAGGAGCCTCCTCCATGTTTCAAGGAGGTTGACTGTTTCCAATCTCCATAGTAAGTGAAAACCGTCTGTGTCCTTCAGGCACTTGGCTCACCTGGCTGGTACTTTCACTATCCCCCAAAAAACTGCCTAGAAAGGAGCTCTTCTGGGCTCCTTTGTTTAAAGCCCTACCTCCAAGGAGTTATCAGAGGTCAGGTTGGTGGTGAGGGGTGGGGGCAAGGAGTTTTAGCATGGCCTACAAAAGACTGATATTGCCTGGCAAGAAAGTGTATGGTTGGTGCTCAGCATCTGTAACTGCAGAAGGAATGCTGATAACCTCTGCTATATTATTATTATCATTATTTTGATTTCCATAATAATAATATGATTTCCATGGCAACATATGGTCTGGAAATGGATAACCTGTTTCTGAATCTCTAATGCTGATCCCACCTCTCTGAGCCTTTTTTCTCATCTATAACCTGGGTTCAGAACTGTCTTTGTCCAAGGCTGTCATGAGACTTACTAACATAACACCTATGAAACTGTTGTCAATGTGGCACCTGCCACATTGTGACGAGTTCTGTCTTCGTGGATTTTCAAAATCTGCTTTCAGGTAAACAATTCACATTTCAAAGAGAACAGTATCTGAAGGACTTTACCAGGAAGTGACAGGAAAAGCCAGCCCCTTTTCCAAGCATCTCAGAGCTACTGAACACTTATTGGGAGATTTTCAATCTGCAAATCAGCAGCCCTGTGATTCCGATTGTCTCCGTTAGAGGGCAGCACTCCATCTCCCCAAAGGCAGAGGGTGGGCCTTCGCATAATAGTTGAGTCTCTAATGAAGTTGAACATCTCGTCTATGGGTGACCCAAGACAAACGCCTGAATGACAAAGGAAGACTTCATACAGCCGCTGTGCATGTCCACAGCCATCCAAATATTTTCACTGACTTGTCAAGACATCTGGATATGGGCTAAGTTTTATCCCAGTGTTTGGTGTCTGCAGGTGAAGCCGAGACCAGTGACATCAGCAGAATTATTTGACACTGGATGTTCTCTTACATAGATGGGAGGTTTCCCTCACTTCTATCCTGTGGAGGGTCAGGACCATACACGGGCTGCCTCTTAGTGAGTGTGTCACTGGTGGAGTGGAGACATCCAGGGATCACAGACAAAGAATTTGTCCCAAATCCTGGCTTTGTCACACTGGCAACAATGAGCCTGGGAAACCCTCTTAACTTCTCTTAGCCTTAGTTTTCTCATCTATAAAATGGGAATAAAGTGTTGGTGAGTGGATTAAGTGGAAGAGTGCATGAAATGATTTTTTTCTTTTGTGGAAATTGCTAGTTTCTATGTAAGATTTCTTTCAGGTATATACCTTGGAGTCATAGTGATGGGTCATAGGATAAATCATTTTCAGACTTACTAGACATTGCCTAATTGCTCCCCAAAGTGGCTGTACCCTTTTATAGTGCTATCAGCAGTGTGTGAGAATTCAACTAAAATGTCCAATAGCATTGAGCAGTAAATTGTACCTCATTATTTAGTGGAAAATTTTATCACAGTAAAAAAATATATCTGTCAACATAAATGAATGTCAGAATAATGTGAGATTTAAAAAGAAGGAAACAGAAGAATACATCCAGTTATAATACCATTTCATACAGTTGCATAGCATGGAAAACAGTGCAATATATGAGATGATGCACACACACTTTCATGGGCAGGATCCTAGTTAACTAGGTGAGGATAGAGGATGGGTTTGGGAGGGGTGATGATGAGAGGTTTAACTGCACTGGCAATGTTATGTTTATTAACGTGTGTGCATAGGTGCATTTATTCATATGCCTTTTTGTTTGTCTTCAACATTGCACAGTTTATTTTGGAAAAATTTACATACACACAAACACAGTGCCAAAACAATGTATACACATTTTAAAAAAGGAAAAAGTGTATTAAAATTGTAATACTTTTTTTTAAAATTAAAGTTTATTGAGGTGACAATGGTTAGTAAACTTACATAGGTTTCAACTGTACAATCTGTAATACATTGTCTATATATCACGTTGTGTGTTCACCACCCAGAGTCATTGTCACCCCAATAAACTTCAATTTTAAAAAATTGTAATAATATATACCAATAACAAAAGATGAATACATGTCACATTTTACTTCTGCAATTACAAGGGGTGCTCAAAGTGGTTACAATCAGCATAATTTTAATACAGCTCTGTATATATATATATATATATATATATATATATATATATATATATATATATATAGTGTTCTTCAAGTATAAATTATTTGCTTATACTTGCACCTTGGTCTCTCTCCCTGTACTGGGTGAACGAGGGGTACCCTGCCCCGAGTCTGATGCGTATCTGAAGGACACCCTGGGTGGGAAATTAGAGACTGAGCCCTCATCCTTAGGAGGACACAGAGGTCCTGGCTAGGACTTTTGTAGATAATCAGTCTTCATAAAATATCTTCTGCGTGAGCCAATTTCAGGAAGCACACAGGGTAATGGATTCGTGCAATTGCTCTCTCCCAATTGTTCACTCCACATGACTTAAACCTAGGTGGACCTAAACTGCATTCTCAACTCAGGGAGTAGAAATAAGCCTTCTGAGTTCATCCTGAAGGCAGCTGAAATGGAGGACTAAAATTAACTGATGGAAGGAACCCCAAGAGTCATTTAGCATATAGATTTTACTTTACAGATACATATAGTGAAAGCAATCATTCCTTATCTGGAAGTGGCACCACCAGGGCAAAACAAACATGTCTCTGTTGAACTCAGTTATTGCACTGCCAGTTTGGGATCCCTACCCAAATTTCTTCAATAGACTCTACCTACCTATAGGATAAAGTCTGGGTTTCTCAGGTGGGCACTCTAGGTCCCTACTGTCTGGTCCCAGACAAGTTTCTAGATCTGTGTCTCTGCTGCCCCCCAAATGCCCTGCACACCCCTACTACTGGCTGCTCTCTGAATGGGTAGCATTTCCCCACCTTATTTTCTTCATGTTATTCTCTTTCCCATGTGGCCTCATCTTTGTTGGACTTTTACGTGCTGCTATTCAGGACCACCTTGGTCATGCCTTCTTCTATTAGATCTCCCTGATAATCAGGTGGATGTTGTACTAATAGTCCTTTATTTTGTATACCCTTTAGAGGCAATGTGTGTATTTTCTCCTTTAAGCCACATTCTGAGACAGGTTTCCTTATTCTGATTTTACAGATGAGAAAACAATACTGAAAGCTATTGACTAAGAAATAATTTGATTAGGAGTTTCATCACCAAAAGGATTTATTCTAGAAAAAAAAAAAAAGAAGATTGCAATCCAGTGTACACAGACATGGCAAGCCATGTGCCCACACTCAACAATGTGTCATGATGGAGAGGTATTCATAGAGGGGAAAAAGGAAGTTACGGAGAGGGGTAATTAAAACCATAGAGCTTTATTGTAAGCATAGAGTTCTTCCTGTGTTGTTCTCACAATGACATAGAGTGTGAGAACTCTTCCCATAGGCCCTAGCTCCTCCCACAAACCCCCCTGACCACTTTCATTTAAAGTGAATATTTGTCAGAGCAAAGTGAATGTCCCAAGCCTGCAAGGTGAGTAACTGATTGAGACTGTTCTGATTCCTGTTTTAGACATATTGCGTGTGCCTGAAATCCTTCCAAGCTTTAGTTTTTGAACTTACCGATACCATATTGCTTGTCAGTTAGCTGTGTATTTATTTCCCTCATTAATTTTAAAAGCCTCGTGGGCAGGTACTGTTTTACTCAGCTACACATCTCCACGGTCTCTTTAGTGTTTGGTTTATAGTTCATGTTTATTTAGTAAATGTACATTTGTTTCCTGAGTGAAAGCTCCACTTAGTACCTGTGTGTGTGTTTGTGTGTGGTGTGTCTATAGGTGTGTGTCTGATGTGTTTGTGTGTATGTATATGTCTCTATGTGTATATCTGTGTCTGTGCGTATGGTGTGTGTTTCTCTGTGTGCATGCACATGTGTGTGGTGTGTATGTGTACATATATGTCTCTGGTGTGGTATGTGGTGTGTGTCTATGTGTATTTTTGTGCCTGTTTGTAGTATGTGGTGTGTGTATTGTGTGTCTGTGAGTGTCTGGGTGTGTGGTTGGTGTGCATTGGGTGTGTGCATTATGAGCAGAGAAGAGGGAATCAAGAGTGATTGGACAAGGTGAGCTTCTCTAAAATACATGGCATGTGTTTCCACATAAATATTAGTCTTTTTACTCCACAACAAATATTGATATTTGGAAGCAGTAGAGGCTGGTCTCCCTCACCCATACCTCTCTCCTCTTTTACCTTTCACCCCTTATGATGATGGCCTCATTCTAGATAAGGACCTGACCCTTCATTTTCTCACCCTATCCCTCTGGCTGTTTATTAACTTGTATCAATAACCAAGCACTTGAGTGATGTCATAAAAATGGTGGCTTGAGGCAAACCTATTGAAATCTCTGGAATGTATAACAAATTGAACAAGTGTAACTCCACAAAGGACTCCCTGAACAGCAGATAGGCAAGTCTAAGAGGAAAATTACTGAAATCACCTAAAGGTGGGCATATTATGCAAGCAGGGGAGGAAGGAAGGGAGAAGTGTGGAGACGGAGCCGCACAGGTGCAGGATGCAGACGTAGCTCAGTGCTCCAAGCTCACTGCATTCCAGAACTATCGCAGCTGCGAGAAAGGGAAGAACTCGGACTGCAAGCACTCTGCTTATGGCCCACAGGGCTGAGGGGACAGCATATAACATGGCTGAACCCAAGGCTCATGGCAGAGACCTGGGAGAAAAAACAGAGGGAAGAAGGCTGAAAACGGTGGTTTAAGCCCTCACTGCCAAGCAGAGAATGGAAGCCTTAGGCTAGGAGAATAGCCACCCCCTCTCTATCCTCCCAAATTTTGCACCAACCCCAAGGGTCCAGTGATAGAAGCGGAACAGTAGCAGTGTCAGATCAAAAGAACAGAATATTTGCCGTTCTGAGAACTGTGGTCCACAGACACAGACTTGAAGCCCAACTAGTTCTGGCAAAGGGGAGGGAGCTGTGGAAGCAGGACCACCTGTGGTGGTGGTCCCCGCCATTGCTCTGGACCACCTCTCACAACTCACCCCGCCTCTGGCCCCACCTATCAGGGCGGATCCCTGCAGGAGTAAACAGAACTGCTGAAATACACGGGCTCTGAATATGGTGCAGGAAGAGCTTTGGAACTTCAGAAGCTCTCCATGTCCTCACACAGAGGCAGTGCCTTATGACCCAAGCAAACTGTTCACAGAAGAGAAGCCCACACTCCAGGTAATCCCCCCATTGTGTGAGAAGGCAGAATAGTGCAGACAAAACAGAATAGTGCAGAGAAACTACAGTGTGAGAGAGAATAAAAGGCTGCAGTCAGAGAGAAAATAAAACATTCCACCAACAACTACTGGAAAACAAAAGAAAGACCACTTTTTTTGCAGAATCACTCCTGTAGAAGTCTAGGAAGAGAAATAATAAATTGTTAATTGCCAAGGATAACCAAAGCAACAAGACACCTCAGAAAGAAAATGAAAAGTCTCCAGAAAATGAATTTAAAGATATGGAAATAGGTGACTTAAATGACAGAGAATTCAAGATTGCAGTTCTTAAAAAACTCAATAAGATGCAAGAAAGCACAAGCAGGCAGCTGAATGAACTCAGAAACACAATCAAAGAACAAAATGAACATTTTATCAAAGAGATTGAAGTTTTAAAAAAGAACCAAAAAGAATTTCTGGAGATTAAGAACTCAATAAAAGAAATAAAAAATGAAATAGCCAGCTTAGGTAGTAGAGTTGAACAGAAGGAGGAAAGAATCAGTGACATCGAAGATAAAAACCTGGAAATTATACAGATTTAAGAAGAAAGACACTTGAGACTTAAAAGAAATGAAAGAACTCTACTAGAACTTCCTGACTCCATGAAAAAGAGCAATGTAAGAATAATGGGCATACCAGAAGAAAAAGAAAGAGAAGGGAACAGAGAGTATATTCAAACAAATAGTTGATGAGAACTTCCCAAACTTGTGGAAAGAACTGGATCCTCAAATCTAAGAAGCAAAGAGAACACCTAATTACCTCAACCTCAACAGGCCTTCTCCAAGGCACATTATATTGAAGCTGTCAAAAACCTACAACAAAGAAAGAACCCTTAAAACAGCCAGGGAAAAGAAGACTGTAACCTACAACAGAAAGCCCTTTAGAAATTCATCAGATTTTTTGGCAGAAACTCTACAAGCCAGGAGTGAGTGGAACAAACATTCAAACCATTGAAAGAGAGAAATTATGAGCCAAGAATAATACATCCAGCAAAGATATCTTTTAGAGATGAAGGAGGAATAAAGACCTTTCCAGACATACAGAAGCTGAGGGAATTTTCTGAAACATGACCTGCACTACGAGGATTACTGAAGGAGGCTATTCAACCATCATCAGCAGGGATAATTTGTGGCAAACAAAACATAAAAAGAGGGAGAGTAAAGGTTTGAACTGAAATATGGGAACAGAGAAAGTAAGCAAGCTGAAAAAAATGAATACTCTAAATATCAAACTTTTTTTATATATAAACTTAAGGGTGACTACTCAAAAAAATTCCAGAACTGAGATATATAATGTAAATAAAAAAACAGAGGGAAAACCACACAAAAAGGAAAAAAAAATAATGGAGACACAGTCTTACCAGAAAACTAAAGATAGAATGATAGGAAACCCTCAAATATCAATAATCACCCTAAATGTAAATGGACTGAAGTCCCCAATAAAAAGGCATGGAGTAGCAGATTGGATCAAAAAACTAAACCTAACCATATGCTGTCTCCAAAAGACCCATCTCAGCTACAAGGACAAACATAGATTCAAAGTGAAAGGGTGGAAATTGACACTCCAAGCAAATGGTACCCAGAGAAAATCAGGTGTAGCCATAATGATATCAGATGAAACAGACTTCAGAGTGAAAATGATAACAAGAGACAAAGATGGACATTTCATAATGGTAAAGGAGAATATACAACAAGAAGACATAACAGTCATCAATATTTATGCCCTAATCAGGGAGCACCAAAATATACCAAGCAACTACTAACAGAACTAAAGGGAGAAATTGACCAAAACACAATTATACTAGGAAACCTAAATACATCATAGACAACTATGGATAGATCATCCAAACGGAAAATAAATAAATATCAGCCCTAAATGACACATTATATAAAATGGACATAATCAACATTTATAGAGCACTTCATCCTAGGACATCAGACTATACATTATTTTCTAGTGTACATGGAACATTCTCAAGGATAGAACATATATTGGGACATAAAAGCAGCCTCAGCAAATTTAGGAAGATTGAAATCATACCAACATACCAAGAATATTCTCTGATCACAAGGCTTTGAAATTGGACATCAACTGCAAAAAAAAAAAAAAAGAAGAAAAGAAGAAAAAAAAAATACATGGAGGTTAAACAACATAATTTAAAAGAACGACCAGGTCAGAGAAGAAATAAGAGGAGAGCTCAAAATATACATAGAAGCATATGAGAATGAAAATACATCCTACCAAAATTTTGGGGATGCAGCGAAAGAGTTTTAAGAGGGGAATTTATATCATTACAGGCCTGTTTCAAGAAACAAGAAAAATCCCAAATAAATAACCTCATGTTATACCTTAAAGAATTAGAAAAAGAAGAACAAATGAAACCCAAGGACAGCAGAAGAAAGGAAATAATAAAAATCAGAGCAGAACTAAATGAAAGAGAGAAGAAAAAGACAAAATAAAAAATTAATGTGACAAAGAGCTGGTTCTTTGAAAACATTAATAAAATTGACAAATGCTTGGCTAGACTCACTAAGATAAAAAGAGAGAAGATACTAATAAACAAAATCAGAAATGAAAGAGGGGTAGTTATCACAGGCACCACAAAAATGCAAAGGACCATCCAAGAATACTATGAAGGACTCTATGCCACCAAGTTCAATATCCTAGAAGAAATGGACAGGTTTTTAGAAACATATAGCCTTCCTAGGCTGATTCATGAAGAATTGGAAAATCTAAATAGACCGATCACCAGTAACAAAATTAAATCAGTCAGTCATTGAAACCTTCCCACAAACAAAAATCTGGGACCAGATGTCTTCACTCGTTTTTTGTACCAAACCTTGAAAGAGAATCTAATACCTGTCCTACTCAAACTCTTTCAAAAAATGGAAGAAGAGACAATACTCCCTAACTCATTTTATGAGGCCAACATTACCCTGATACCAAAACCTGGTAAGGACAACACAAAAAAAGAAAACTGGAAACGAATATCTCTGATGAGTACAGATGCCAAAATCTGAAACAATATTCTAGCAAATCAAATATAACAATACATTAAAAAGATTGTTCATCATGACCAAGTGGGGTTCATCCTAGGGCCACAAGGATGGTTTTACATCCACAAATCGATCAATGTGATACATCACATAAACAAAATAAAGGACAAAAATCATATGATTATATCAATTGATGTAGAAAAAGCATTTGACAAGATACAACATCAATTTATGATTAAAACGCAATAAAATAGGTATAGAAAGAAAATGCCTTAACATAATAAAGGCCATATATGACAAACCCTCAGCTAATATCATAATTAACAGTGAAAAACTGAAGCTCTTTGCTCAGGAACATAACAGGGCTGTCCCTATCACCTCTGCTTTTCAAAATAGTGTTGGAAGTCCTTGCCAGAGCAATCAGGAAAGAGAAAGAATTTAAAGGCATCCAGATTGGGAATGAAGAAGTTAAATTGTCACTCTGCAGATGACATGATGCTATGTATAGAAAACCCTAAAGAGTCCACCAGAAAACTGTTAGAAACAATAAATGAATACAGTCAAGTTGCCGGCTACAAAATCAACATACTAAAGTCCACTGCATTCCTATATACTAACAATGAAATCTCAGAAAAAGAAATAGGAAGGCAATTCCATTTGCAATTGGAACAAAACGAATAAAATACCTAGGAATAAACTTAACCAAGGATGTGAAAGACCTATCTACTGAAAACTATAAGACATTCTTAAAAGAAATTGAAGAAAACACAAAGAAATGGAAAAACAATGTTCATGGATTGGAAGAATCAACACTGTTAAAATGGCCGTATTACCCCCGATGGCATTTTTTAAAGAAATAGAACAAAAAACATCAGATTTGTATGGAACCTTAAAAGACCTTGAATAGCCAAAACAATCCTAAGAAAAAAGAACAATGCTGGAGGCATCACCTTCCCTGGCTTTAGCATGTACTATGAGGCAACAATAATCAAAACAGCATGATATTGGCAGTAAACAGACACATAGAGCAATGGAATAGAACTCAGAACCAAGAAATAAACCCACATAACTATGGACAGATAATTTTTGACAAAGAAGCAAAAAGCATACAATGGTGCTAACATCAATAAATGGTGCTGACAGAATTAGAAAGCCACATGTAAAAGAATGAAACTGGACTGCTATCTGTCACCATCCACCAAAACTAATTCAAAATGGATCAAAGACCTAAACATAAGACCTGACACAATAAACTGCATAGAAGAAAACATAAGTACTAAACTTATGGACCTTGGGTTCAAAGAGCATTTTATGAATTTGACTTTAAAAGCAAGGGAAGTAAAAGCTAAAATAAATGAATGGGACTATATCAAACTTAAAAGCTTCTGCATAACAAACGAAACCATTGACAAAAAAAAAAGAGGCAACCAACTGAATGGGAGAAGGTTTTTGTAAACATTGCCTCCAATAATGGCTAAAATCCAAAATATACAAGGAACTCATGCAACTCAACAACAAAAAAACAAACAACCCAAATTGAAAAATTGGCAGACGACCTCAAGAGACATTTCTCCAAAGAGGACATACAAATGGGAAATAGACATATGAAAATATGCTCAACATCACAAATCATCAGAGAAATGCATATAAAAACCACAATGAGCTATCACTTTACCCCAGCCAGAATGGCTATCATCAACAAGACAAATAGTAGCAAGTGTTGGAGAGGCTGTGGAGAAAAAGTAACCCTCATACACTGTTGGTGGGAATGCAGACTGGTGTAGTCATTATGGAAGGCAGTGTGGAGGTTCCTCAAGAAATTACGAGTAGAATTACCATATGACCTAGCAATCCCTCTCCTGGGTATCTACTCAAAAAGTGTGAAAACATTTATCCATAAAGACAAGTGTACTCCAATGTTCATTGCAGCTTTGTTCACGGTGGCCAAGACATGGAAACAACCAAAATGTCCTTCGATAGATGAATGGATAAAGAAGTTGTGGTATATATACACAATGGAATACTATTCGGCGGTAAGAAAAGATGAAATAGGACCATTTGTGACAACATGGATGGATCTTGAGAGTATAATGCTAAGTGAAATAAGTCAGATAGAAAAAGTAGAGAACCATATGATTTCACTGACATGTGGTATATTAACCGAAAACAACAAAAGATCAAGACAAACAACTGAAAGAACAAAAACTCATAGACACAGACAATAGTTTAGCGGTTACCAGAGGGTAAGGGAGGAGAGGATAGCGGAGCTCTAGAAGAGGGTAAACGGGGTCTAATATATGGTGATGGAAGGAGAACTGACTCTGGGTGGTGAACACACAATGTGAAATATAGATAATGTATTATAGAATTGTACTAACAATTGTTGCCCCAATAAAACTTTAATTTAAATGAAAAAACAACAACAAGAAAACGCCACCAAACTCTTGATAGAATAAAAGCATCCCCGTCATTCACAGTGCCAGCGATGTTTCCTGAGTGATAATCAATTTGTTCTATAAAATGTTCTTGGACAAAAAAGATAGAAGAGAGTTACAAGGGAATGGAGCTTGCCAACATAAAACACTCACATGCACTCCCACTTAAAGACCTTGCCCATTCTTCAAAGAACAACAACACATACTCACTGCTTGGCTGGGCCCATTCTTCAGCATTAAGGCAATGTGCCCCAGATGAAAAAATAGTTTCTAAATAATTTTACAGAATTTTTTCCATAAGCTGATTCTTATGAGGAAAAGAAAATAGTGAACTATGAGAAAATTTATCCCCTCACTGCCATTTCAGCCTATGGGGTGCTTAGAACAAAGTGTGTATAGAGACAGGAGTTTGGGAAATAGAAAATCCTTCCTTCAGATCAGTTGGGATGAGGGTCTGAGCAATTTGTGAGTCCAAGTCTTGGCTGTTATCCCTCACTTAGTTCCAGAAAGCTGCAAGATGCCCCAGAGCAGGGGGCATCTTGAGGGCAATGATGGTTGTTGCCATACCCTTATTTTTTAGGGGACATAGTGATAATATCTTTATATGCATTGTTTAATAAATTCTTAGAACATTACATGTGAAATAAGAACATTTATACCCTTTATACCAGGGGTGTCCAAACTTTTCTCAACGTTTTTTACCAAGGGCCATATGTGGTAAAATACACAAACAGCCAGGCCACTAACTCAAGGTGAAGTACACATTGACTCACCTGGTTTATTTAGGTGAGTCAAAACCTAATGTATTTTTGGAATTTGCTGCAGGCCAATTAACAATGGATTGCGGACTGCAGTTGGCCTGCAGGCCGCAGTTACGACACCCCTGCTTTATACAGTTAAGAAAACTGAGATTTAGAGTGACTGAGTGATTTTACAGGGTGATAAAGCCAATAAATAGAAAGGTGAGGACGCAAGCCTAGGTCAGCAAGAATTCAATAATGTCTGCTATAGTGCCAGGGCCTGGCATAATCCCTAGCTCTTGGCAGGTATTCAAATTAATGAAAGGGAGAAGGAAAGGAAGGAAGGAAGAAAGACAAGATGTTGGGAAAGGGACAAGCTGATTAATCTCGGCTGAATCTGGTCACTCAGCAGAGATTGTGGCACTCCCTGTCTGTCCATTCTAAGTTCAAGGGTTCCACGCTATGATTTGTTTACACTCCTACTGCCAACACGGGGATCTGGGTCCTGCTGACTAGTGCTCAATAAAGCTTCTTCACTGTGCTTCCCAGGACACCAATTACTTTGTTCTCAGAAAACGGTCCACTGAAAGATGGCTGAAGCCTGACCACTCAAGTCTCAACTTAGAAGCATGTCTGTGGACTCTGAGCTTTTCTAGCCGTCACCTTTTCTGGCTTCAGCCCAGCCATTGCCCAGATGAAGTTTACCTTTTGACATGCTGTTTGGCTCTAGTTAAGGAAGAGGTGAATTGGTCTTCTAAGTAACTGGACTAGAAGGGTGAGAGGGGAGAAAAACTTTCTTTAACTGTGTGTTCTTCCTGGATGTGGCGAAAGTAAATGTCACTTTCTATAAATGTTGGCAAAAATTTCATTTGTCTCCTTGGTGATCTAATTATAGAAACAGAAAAGCACTTCAGGTTTCTAATGCAACTTCATTGAAAGGGTAAAATAGTGCCCAGAGGCCTGGTCAGCATAAAGTGATGTGCTGGACAAGGGTCCTCTGGTCCCTCACTGAGGCCAATGGAGAGCAAAACGGGATAGAGCCAGTATACTGGGGAGGTTTCATGAGGCAGGAGTCAACTTGTATTCTAGGGGCCTTACTAAATTCAAAGCACCATGTGAGGTATTGTTGGGGAGCTATAAACAAGTCTTTACCCCAGAATTCTATTAAAATCTAGTGAAGGACAAGGACATGAAATAGATATTTTGATATGTAATGAATAATAGATAGATTTGTGCTCAAACTATGCTCTTCAAGTTATTCTGAGGATAGAATTGTCTTGGTAACCAGAATTCATGGGTTCCAAATTCCTTTATCTGCATTACCTATAGTCTTGGATGTCTATCCTTGGGAATAAAAATCGTTCTCCAACCCACCAATCTGATCTCCCCATGCCTTGTATATCCATTCTTCAGTAGGCTGTGGTTTTGAGGAGTGTCTGTTGCCTCTCAGACTTTTCTCCAGCTTTGCCTCACTAGTGGACAGTTGTCTCCATGGCTGCCAAGCTAAATTAACCTAGGAGGCAAAGCTGACTGTGCTTCCTGTAGTACATGTGGCTCATTACCAAGAGTGGGGGAAGGAGGATCTTGTGATGACTCCAAATACATGTCACATACTTCGGCTGGCTCTCAGGACATGTGACTCCAGGAATCCCTGCAGAGAATGAGCTCCATCTCTGTTTACAGTGTCTGGCAGTAACATTTGCCACCTCAGGAGCAGCAGGTGGAACAAACACAATCATTGCCAAGTTTCTGCCCAGGGAGTTGGTTCTGATGGCTTCAGTTGTGTTGATTTTCTTTTCAGGGAAGTAAATGAATCAGGTCTCCTGAAATCGCTGAGGCAGATG
Organism: Rhinolophus hipposideros; assembly: GCF_964194185.1. Lineage (NCBI taxonomy): Eukaryota > Metazoa > Chordata > Mammalia > Chiroptera > Rhinolophidae > Rhinolophus > Rhinolophus hipposideros. Next base: position 34,989,815 of record NC_138070.1, read on the forward strand.
TTTGAGGACTGACAGATTCAGGTAAGTATGAGAGACCAAATTTCGAATGTGAACAAATCTCCTTTCGTCCTGTGTTGATTCTCTTTCCATTAGAGTCTGGGGTTCCTTTGCTAGGGTTCAAAGTGGTTTCCAAATTGGTTAAGATTGGTGTTTACATAAAAAAGAAGTGAGCTAGGGGTAGGAGGAGGGAAAGAGAAAAATATCAGGGAGAAGGCCCAGAGAAAGACAAGCATATGAAGTAAAAGGAGAAGAGAAAAATAATAAATACAACTGGCAGTAAAAAAATAAAAATAAAAAATATAGAGTGGAGATGGAGTTAAAAAACAAAGGCAGAAGATAAAGAATCTGAGAAAGGGAGGAAAATATGATAAAAGAGTGAGACGGTGGGGGAAATTAGGACAAAAATAAGAAAAGGGACACCAAAAATAGTATCCTATAAGAGAAAGGAAAAGGAAAAACCAAAAGAGCAAAACAAATATCATCTCAAAAGATAAAGAAAATTACATAAATAAGAGAACCTGCAAAAGAAAAAATGGGGAGAGTATGAAGACAGAAGTCATCAAAGCTGAGATCTGGAAAGAGCAACCAGCCTGAGAATGGGTGGGGTCTTTAATGGCAGGGACAGAGGTTCCTTTTGCCTCAGAAGGAGCTGGCTTGGTGATGTCCCCCAGTCTCCACTCATCTGCAAGATCCTGTGGCCCAGTTACATAGAATGAGGTCAGGTGGAATCTCCTCTCTGTCCTACGCCAGGGCTACTGCACCCCTAGGCTTCCTGCTGTGCAGCCTGGATGCCCTGGCAATTTTGTTTTAGCTTTATGGATATTTAATTGACATACAATATTGTATAAGTTTAAGAGTACAACATGTTGACTACAATTAACTTACCATACACATTATTCCAGACCTCCTGGGATTGACATTTTGTCATATTAAAATTCTATATTCTCAAATGTTAGTTAAAAATTGGGGTCATTTTGCAGGTTTCATTCATCTCCCCCATTGGGGTAATCACTGTCATGAATTTTGTTTGTGTCTAGCTCATTTTTAAAAATACTTTTGTGTATACATATGCACATATGCTCACTTGCCACACACATATCACACATGTATACTGGTGGTTTTAACATGTATGCAAATGTTTTGACATTCCTCCCATCAAGATGTAGTGTTTGACAGCCCTTACACTTGAATACAGTAACTCCCTGCTAACCATTAGAATAATGTAGAAGGGACACTGCATGACTGCAAAGTTGAGGTCATCAAAGGGGATGTAACCTCTACCTGGCTTTCTCCCCCACTAGGACACACTTGTTGGGAGCTCTGAGATGATGTGTAAGAAGTTCAGCTGAAGAATAATGGCTCCTCAAACATGTCCATGTCCTAATTCCCAGAAGCTGGAAATGTTACCATACATGGCAAAATAAATTCTGCAGATGTGATTAAGTTAAAGATCATGAAATGGAGAAGATTATCCTGGGTAATCTGGGTGGGCCAAGTGTAACAATGGTCCTTAAAATTGAGAGGTAATAGGAGCTAAAGGAGGAAGGGGGAGATGTGATGATGCAAACGAGGCTAGAGTAATGCCAAGGAACATAGGGCGCCTTTGGAAGTTAGGAAAGGCAAGGAAACAGATTCTCCTCCTGAACCTCCAGGAGGAATCAGCCCGGCTTTCGCTTTAAGTAAAGCCCACTGTGATCTACATCAGACTTCCAAACTACAGAACTGTAAGATAGTAAATTTGTGTGGTTTAAGCCAAATAAAAAGGAATAAGAAAGAAGGAAGAGGAAAGAAGAAAAAAAGAAAAGAGAAGGAAGGAAAGGAGGAGGAAGAAGAGGAGAAGAAAAGAAGGGAGAGAAAGGAGAAGGGAGAAGAAAGGAGAAGGAAGAGGAAGGAAAGGAAGAGGAGGAGGAGGAGAAGTAGTAGAAGAGAAGGGAATAGCAGTAGCAGCAGCAGCAACAGCAGTAGTTAAAAACAAAAAAGAGTACAACTTGTTGATCTGACACATTTAAGTATTACAAAATGATTACTACCATAGTGTTAGCTAACACTTCATCTTGTCACATAATGTCTCACCTTTTTTTTTCTTGTCTCACCTTTTTTTTGTGTGGTGAGAATATTTAAGATCTACTCATTTAACAACCCTCAAGTATATAATATAGCATTATTAGCTATAATCACTATGCTATCCAATAGATCCCAGTAACCTATTTTATAACTAGAACTTTGTGCCTTTGACCAAAATCTCTCCATTTGCCTTACCTCCAGCACCTGGTAACTACCACTCTGCTCTGTTTCTACAAGTTCAGCTGTTTTATATTCCACATATAAGTGAGATCATACAGTATTTGACTTTCTCTGTCTGACTTATTTCATATATATATATATATATATATATATATATATATATATATATATATATATATATATGTGTGTGTGTGTGTGTGTGTACACATATGTGTACACATATGCACATATATATGTATAATATGTACATATATGTATATACATATATATGTGTATATGTATGAAATAAGTCAGACAAGAAATACCTCTTTATTCATTCATCCATTGACAGATACTTAGATTGCTTCTACTCATGGAGATTCTTGAGACTGGCTGATTTTCTACTTTGATTTGACACAGCCTTCCTCTGGGAGCATGCACACAGCTCCACCCTGAAATTAAGTTGTGACTGGATGTTTATGGCTCCACTGTTGAGAGGAGAGTGGAAGGCTGAGTCCTTGGGCCTGTACACAGAGACCTGGCAAATGCTCAGGAAGGGGCAGGAGGAGCTTTTCTTGGCAGGAGTTCACTTTGATTTCCTAAGTTAGACTTCTTTGGGGACAAGTTTTCAGCATCAGTGGGAAATGTTGAGCATCAGACTAATACTGTTCTTGGGCCACAGACTAGTGGAGACACTGATGGCTTAGAAGAAGCCCCAGGGAGCGGGAGGTGACACGGCCATGCCTCAAACATGTGTACATCAGCAACCCTGGGTCTGCAAAGAACAGAGGGGACCCAGAATTAGTCATGAACAGAAAGTGGGTCATAAGCATGAGAGAAGGCAGGAGCTTCATTAGCTATGTCAGACCAGTGTGTAAAGTCCTCTCTGAACATCACCAGTGTTTCCTTCACTCTCATCCTGCTTCTCAAAAAGCTGCAGTTCAGGAGGGATGTGGACTTTCCTGAGGATGAGATTCTACAGTCCAGGGGCTTTCAAACGTCCCAGACCCCAGAGCTAAAGGAGACAGGACAATGTAGTTTAAGGAGGATTATGAAAACTAGGAACTAACAAATAAAATCTCTCTGTTGGCTGGAAACCAGATCACTTCATCCCCATCAAGAAAGAACCAGTACTATAATCACAGAATTATGGATAGTAAAACTGAAATGAACCCCAGAGGTCAACGCCCTCTTGATCTGGAGTCAGAACATCTATGTTCACTTTTCATTTCTGCTTCCCCAGTGAGGTGACGTTACAGGCCTCTCTGACTAAGCCTCAGTGTCTTTACTTAGAAAGTAGGGGTAATGGTCTTCTTCCTGCAGGCATGCCATGTGTTTGAGCTGGTACATGCCCAGGTCAACTGAGACTCCTGGTACAGTAGGTGATTGTTGCACAGAAGCTTTGGTCACACTATCTATAAAGACACTAATGACTACACGCCCATGATTCTTATGAAGGTGATCTCAGCTCAGATAGTCAGGAGGAAACAAGTCCTTCATTTATGATGTTTTGTTAGAGATCATCTTACACGCAGAGAATGGTGACACCCTCCAGCTGAAGGCCTCTTCTTTCCTCTTTCCTCAGTGCCTCAATCAGTGGATTAGAAAAAGTGGTATCAGTCCCTACAGCATCATTACTTTGTAGGTGATCATGGCACTCCAGATCCTAGAGGTACTTCCCAAAATAACTCACACCATTCACAGAGAAACCACACAAACATGCCACTCTCTGAGCTGATCCCTGCCACCACCACCACCCCACCTTGGAAAAGACTCCCTTCAGAGAGTGCTTCTCTTCCTCGGCCACTTTTCCATCTTCAACAAAGCCCCTTGGAGAGTGATCACTTAGTTAGTATATAGATGTATGTCTTGATGCATTTGTCTAAATCTCACACAAGATAGTAGCTTAGGCAAAAATTATTCACTGTGTGTGGTAATCAAACTTCAGCAAAGGCTAGGATACAGCTGAACCTTGGGAGTTATTTGCTCCAGAGGCTTAAATGACACCAAGGCTTTTATTTCTGTTGCCCAAGTGACTATCAGGCAGAATCTTCCTAGTGGCTGAAGACAGAACCTCCAGGGAATTCTCAGACTCACAGCAGATGCTTTGCCACCATAGAGAAAGAGAGGCCTACTCTCTTAGGTCTCAAGTTAAAAAAAAAAAAAAAAAAAAAAAAAAACGTTCTGTGAAAGCCCTCCTACTGGCTCTAGTTTAAGGCAGATGTTCCTCCTTGCACAGGGAGACAGGACGTATAACATGGCAACTCCTATTCTAATCACATCGATACAGTTGTGCAGAAAGAACCATTTCCCAAAAGGTGAGAAGAAGGCAGGGAAATTGCACTATTCTAAATAGAAAAATAACTAAATATCTAATATGACACATTGAATTCATTCAGAGGCAAACCCAGAAAGAATCTTTGGCATATATCAGGCCAACCACTCTTGTATTTTCTGTTTTGCCTGTTCATTCCCTTGCTCAATTTCAATTGCAGAGGTCCATGTTCCTTGCATGTTTGCTAAGTCCTGGCTTTAGAAGTGATTGCAGAAGAGAGAAGCCAATTGACTCTTCCAAATGTCTTCTTTACAGTCTCACCCTCTACTTGACCATGATACGTTGGGGTTACTAAAGGCTGATTCTTAAGTTTTATTTCTTCTCATTCAAAACCCTCTTTCTTGAAAACCTCATCTCAGCTAATTAACTATATCACCACTATATGTAAATATCACAAAAATTATTATCTCCAGTCTGGTCCTTTTTTTTGAGTCCTATACCTATATGTCCAGCTGTCTTCTCGGCTTCTCTTCTTGGATGTCTCAAAGGCATCACATCTCAAAGACAACACATCCCAAACTGAGTTCACAATCTTTCTATTTCCACTTTTCAATGGATCCTCCTTCATTGTGCTCTTAGGAATTAATACAACTCATCCAGTTACAGCATCTGGAAGCCTAGCAAACACCCTTGATTCCTCCTTCTCCCTCACTCCATATCGAATCCTTTACTTCTTAAACATCTTTGAATCCATGCATTTCTCTCAACCTCCAACACAATTCTTATCCAGGATACCATCATCACCTACCTGCACTGCTTAAATCTACCCATTTGGTCTAATGACCAACATCATCATCCATAGCTGGAGTGACCTTTTCATAATCCAAATATAGTTATATTACCCATAACTTAGATATAGCTATAAATACTCCACATGACTACCCAGGTTCTGCCTAAAAAAACAGGGGGAGGTGGAGTTCTGGAGTCTCATGGAGATACAGCTGCAGTTGAGGCCAAAAAGATCCCAGATATCAGTTTCAGCATCAACGTCAGCAGAAAATCCTACAACCAAGAGACCCTGTACTTCCCCTCATTGCCATTCCCTCCAACCCCAGCCTGAACATTCACTGGAAAAAGGAGGTCTCAGGTATTTGGAGTACCTACTACTCAGATCAACAGCACATATTAAATGTCAAGCAGGCTGCCGGATTGGCAACAAAGCCCAGAAATTAAAAGAACACTGACTATGGTATAGTAAATTCTTTCTCTAGAAGTCGGTGAGTTTCCAGAGCTACTCCAGTCATAACTTGGGAATCTGTGATGGCCAAGCCATCCTCAATTGTGTCTGTGTGTGGAAAGAGGGAGGCATGTGTGTGAGCATGTGTCCTTGAGGGATTAAAAGCCCCAGTAAACTTCTAACCCCCTTGAAAAGTTTTTATTTGATGCTAAAGTGTCATCTTAGCAGGTTTCACTTGAATCTTCCACAAGCGATTAGGGCATTGTCATTAAGAAAAAGGATGCTGAAGTGAGATTGTGTGGCTAAAATACTGACCTGTTAAAATTAGCTTCAGAAATTTGGTCAAATCATTCAATCTGTCTCTGCTTCAATTTCTTGATCTGTACAATGAGGACACTCACATCGTACCTACACTTACGCATTATTTAAGGGTTTATTACTTCTTACATGGTGTAGTTGGAGAAATATGCATACTGTAAGGGAGAGAACTACAGTGAAAATAGAGGATTTTGAGTCAGACAGAAATGAATTAGAATCCCACTCCCACCCTTTACTATTTGTGTTAGCCTAAACAACTTAATTAGTTTTCCCAAGTAATCTCACTTGCAAATGTAGATAAAAATTATTCACAAACTCTCAGAGAGGCTTAAAAATGTAAATGTATGTACATTTCAGTGCTTGGCATGTCGTAGACCTTAATACATAGCAACCATTACTATTAAAAGCCATGGATCCTAATACTAATCTAGAAGGGAAGACAGAATTACACAATGGAAAGATATAATAAAACTAAGAAAATGTGACATGTCCTATGAGAAGGAAGCTCAAGTTTTTAGCATATTTGGAGTAGAGAGAGATCAGTTCAAACTGGTAAGGGGAGGTGTTCATGTTAGGCTTTAAAAGAGGGAGAGAATTTAGACTTTGCAATGAGAACTTTTAGCCAGAAATAGTTAATATTTGTACATGTAGTTCTGTTTCCCTCTCCTGGTACCACAATCATAACACTTGAGCACAGCCTTTCCCTGACTCAGGAGAGCACCACCAAACCTTCTGCCACCCACCCTGCAGGCAGCCACTGCCAATCAATTTGAGCTGGAACCCAGATCAAACTGTTACCTTCTCTGAGTTTGATATATGGAAATGTGGCTGAAAATAATTCCAGGTTGTGGAAATACTGTAGGCGAAGTCATAAAGCCAGACAGTCACGTGTCAGGGAATCTTGGGGAATTAAGGTATCTGAACGGATTATTGGGAAGTTAGTATGGAAAACTGACAATATTAATAGGTAACATTCGTTAAACATTTGCTATACACCAGGTTCTTTTCTAAGTGTTTTATTTGTATCACCTCAATTAATCCTTGTGACAACTATGAGGTACATAATCATTTGTGTTTTACAGATGAAGAAACACAGACACAGAGCATAGCTAATGAGCAGTAGATGTGGGATTCAATACTGGATGGTCTTGCCCCATAGCCTGTACCCTGAACCCTGCCCTATATTCTATGTAGACTGGGACATATCAGCGGTCTCAGAAGGGTGGGATTCAGTCAATGGGCAACAGGGAACTGAACAAATGTTGAACAGGATATTTTTAGCTGTAAGCCCCAGTAGCAGGGCACAGAGGGATTAGATGGTCTGAAAACAGTGACCAGCTAAGAGCAGGATACCCTTGAAGAGAAAGGAAGAGGAGCAGGGCAGGGGAAAGAAGGAGAACAAGAGAGAAGAATACAGAGAGAAAAATGTGTGATTGTATTTTAGCTATAAGCAACAGCTGAATTTCTAGGAATTATTTTAAGAATTTGTCAGGCCATATTTTGGCCCAAGCCTTGGAATAATCAATTTCTGGAGCCATGAAGGCCCACTGTGAGTGGCTGAGTTAGTTCTCTCAGAGAGTCAGTAAATTGAGCAATGCCTTGTCAGAGAATAATGGGAGCAAAATTACAGTTGTGGAATTTATCTGCAGTGTCTTTCTCAGGGTGTAAATACTTTTTTTATTAGCTCTTATGCAAATAGCCCTAGAAATGAGGCAATGAGCAGGGGAATGAACCTCATAAACTTGGCAGTCTTTGCAGCACTGTATCTTCCCACAGTCTCTGGAGCTTCAGATCATCCTCAGCATTTTTCTCTTTCTGCTGATGGCCACTCATAACAATGCCAGAAGTTAGAATAGTTCCACAAGAAAGACCATGACAGTCACACTGTCACAAGGCAAGGGAAAAACTTGAATGTCATGTTTTGCAGCCTACAGGTTTGTTTGGTAAAATTTCATCTTATACTTCCCAGATAGAGGATTGTTTACTCTTTCTTTTAAAGTCCATATAAAGATAAGCCAGATCATTTTCTTACTATAATATCATATAATTGTAATAGTTGTTCTTTCTGTCTAGATTAACTTTTCTGTCTAGATTAACTTCCTTTTCCTGTAACCTAATAAAAATATAGTGCTGATAAAGGAAGAACCACATTTTATTAGTCGGATACCCTCTGTAAGAGACTGTTAGCTTGAGAAATGCTATCTTAAAGTCAGGGTTAACAACCCCTGGCTTGAAACACAACCTAAGTGTAAACACAACCTGACTGTAAATTCCAAGATGTGGGCAGTGACAGTGAGGAGACAAGTGGCCCTGTAGCTTATCTTATACTCTTTGAAGCTGTGTAAATCCTGCAGTTTATCACATACTCCTTAAAGCTGTGTAAGTCCTGTAGTTTAATTACTGTGTGCCTTGAAGATGCTACATAAACCCTGGGTTTTAAGTGTTTGGGGTCCTTGTTGAAACCCGCTGCGACGGGCAGATACTCGGACCCCAGCTAGCTGGAAATAAACCTCGTTGTGTGACTTACATTATCGTGTGACTTCTGTTCACTTGAGGAGGGGTTGACTCCGGACCTTAACATTTGGGGGCTCGTCCGGGATAGTAAGACCCTACCTCAGGGGAACAGACGACTCCTGATACCGAGATTTATTCTGGAACCGCGGTAGGTGGTTTGGCCACCTCCAATCAGGGAAGGGCTGAAAAAGGCCCTCGGCCGGAGAGACTGAAACAGTCCCAATTGAGAATTCTCACAGGAAGGAAGGAGAGGGTTATGACCCTGGAAGTCGTGGGAGACGTCCCCGACGAGAAGGTGGCTCAGCGACGTCCGCAGTGGACGCTGTTTGGATGGGCCCTGGGTAAGGATCCTGAGTGTGGCGTGACTGGTGTGATTGAAACGGCGCCTGTGGATGTGGTGTGGTTGACCGGCCGGTGAGTGTTGAAAAGTCCTGTGCGAAGTTGTGTATTTGCTGGCACTGTGTCTTTTGTCCTTTCCTTTGTCTTTTCTTGGTTTCTCTTTGTGACCATTATGGGACAGGCTCAGGTAACACCTAAGACCCTGCTTCTGAGCCACTTTCCTGAAATCCGTGCCAAGACTCCTAATAATGGCATGGAACTGAAGAAAGGTAAGTTTGACACCTTCTGCTCTGCAGAATGGCCTACTTTTAATGTGGGCTGGCCTCCCCAGGGGACTTTTTCCCTAGGCATTATTAAGAAGGTCCGAGATATTGTTAATCGGCGCCATCCGGACCAATATCCCTATATCTTGATGTGGCAAGCCTTAGTAGAGAGTCCTCCCTCCTGGCTTAAACCCTTTATCCCCGAAAAGCCAGAAGATCCCCCTAAGGTCCTGACCGTTTCAGGACCCTCCTGCCAGCCAGCGGTGCCCAAGGCTGGCCCGAAATCCCCGGGGGAAGCGACCCAAAGACCCATCCTGCAGGAAGGGTCAAGCATATATCCCTCCCTGATAGACCTAGATTTTGAAGGGACTCCCTCTCCCTACGCGCCTGTGGCGCCGCTCCAGCCTGAGGTGGCTGCCCCTCCCGCGTCTGCTCACTCCACCGCCTTCCCATCAGCTCCGGCCCCAGCTCCCCCTCCCCCGGCTCCGGCTCCAGTTCCCCCTGTCCCGGCTCCCTCTGCCCCAACCCAGGGACCAGCGAGGGGATTGAGGTCCCTCAGACACCGGGAAGAGACCCCAGAGGAGGAACCGTCTTCCTCCACCTCCGCTGAGGCACCGATTCTCCCCGTGCGAGCCCTAGGAGGGGCTGGTTCAGATGGGGAGCGAGCCTACCAGTATTGGCCCTTTTCAAGCAGTGATCTGTACAATTGGAAGGCCCAAAACCCCCCTTTTTCTGAGGATCCGAAAGGCCTAACTGACCTGTTCGAGTCTGTTATGCACACTCACAGTCCAACTTGGGATGATTGCCAACAGCTTCTTAAGACCTTATTCACCACTGAAGAGCGAGCGGATCCTCACCGAGGCCAGAAAAAAATGTCCCTGGCGACAACGGGCAGCCAAAGACCTTGCCGAACCTGATCGATGAGCGTTTTCCTCTGAATAGACCGGATTGGGATTTTGGGAACGCAGAAGGTAGGGAGCGTCTCCGAGTCTACCGCCAGAGTCTTATGGCAGGTCTCCGAGCGGCAGCACACCGCCCCACCAATTTGGCCAAGGTAAAAGCTATAATGCAAGGGGAATATGAAAGCCCAGCCGTGTTTTTAGAACGCCTCTATGATGCTTATAGACAGTACACCCCGTTGGACCCTGGCAGAGGAGAACCAGGCTGCCCCAGATATTAGGAAAAAATTGTACAAACAGGAGGGACTGGGAGAGATGTCCATTCGGGATTTGATGAAAGTAGCGGAGAGAGTCTTCAACACTTGAGAGACTCCGAAAGAAAGGGAAGATAGAATTAGGAAAGAAAATCAGGAGTTGCAGGAACGGATTAGGAAGGAAGACAGAGAGCATCAGAGTAGGGAAAACAGGAGGCAGCAGAGGGAGATGGCCAAGATCTTGTTGGCAGGCGTGCAAGGCACAGTCGGGGCGGGACTGGGTCCAGCCGGACCAGCCCGACCGTGGAGACAGCGGCCCCGACTGGATAGGGGGCAGTGTGCAAACTGCAAAGAATATGGACATTGGAAGAGGGAGTGCCCCAAGCGCCAAGGCCAGACCGGGCAAGGCACACGGGTTCTGCTGGCGGGAATGGACAGTGACTAGGGGAGACGGGACTCAGATCCCCTCCCCAAGTCGTGGGTAACTGAGTATGTGGAGGGGAAGCCAGTGGAATTCATGGTAGACACAGGAGCCCAGTATTCAGTTTTGAACAAGCTACGGAGCCCTTATCTCAGAAAACCAGTTTTGTGCAAGGGGCAACTGGGTCTAAGGCTTATCGGTGGACCAGTAGGCGCCAAGTGGACTTAGGCCGCCACCAAGTGACCCACTCCTTCCTGGTTATCCCTGAATGCCCCGCCCCCTTATTGGGGCTCGATCTCCTGACCAAGATCAGGGCCCAGATCCATTTTGAGCCAGATGGCATCAAGGTATTGGATGGCCAGGGACAGCCCCTCCATATTTTGACCCTGTCTCTTGCAGATGAACATCGCCTGTTCACTCTGCAGGACAACCCCTCCAACTCTCCCTCTACAGAATGGCCCTGTGATATGGATTATTGGCTTAAAACGTACCCTCAGGCGTGGGCAGAGATAGCGGGTGTGGGTCAGGCGGCCCGCCAAGCACCAGTAGTGGTCGAACTTAGAGCCTCGGCCCAGCCTATCCGGATCCGCCAGTACCCCAGGTCCACCGAGGCGCGGAAAGGGATTGCCCCACATATTAACCGTCTACTGAAAGCCGGAATACTGAGACCTTGCCATTCTGCCTGGAACACCCCACTTCTCCCCGTAAAGAAACCGGTGGGAAAAGATTATAGGCCAGTCCAGGATCTAAGGGAAGTGAATAAGAGGGTCGAAGACATCCACCCCATGGTCCCCAACCCTTATATCTTGCTAAGTCACTTACCCCCTTCACATGTTTGGTATACTACCTTAGACCTGAAGGATGCATTTTTCAGCATAGCCCTGGCACTCAGCAGTCAACACATTTTTGGCTTGAATGGCATGATGGCAATACGGGAACCCCCGGGCAGTTGACCTGGACTAGACTACCACAAGGCTTCAAAAACGCTCCTACCCTGTTTAATGAGGCCCTGAATCAGGATTTGGACTCGTTCCACCGGAGCCATGATTCAGTTACGCTCCTGCAGTATGTAGATGATTTGCTCTTGGCAGCCCCCTCCGAAGCCGAGTGCCGAAGGGCCACTGGAGACCTCCTCCAGGAGCCGGGGCAGTTGGGCTATCGGGCCAGTGCAAAGAAGGCTCAAACATGCAGGCAAACAGTCACCTACCTGGGATATAAGCTGAAAGAGGGAACCAGATGGCTGACAGAGGCCATGAAAAAGACTATTCTTAGACTTCCGGTTCCGACCTCAGCCCTAGAGGTCCGTGAGTTTTTAGGGACGGCAGGCTACTGCCGGCTGTGGATTCTGGGGCATGCTGAAATAGCGAAGCCTCTGTATGAGGCAACCAAAGATAAGGTCCCTTGGGCCTGGGGGCCAGACCAACAGAAGGCCTATGACGAACTCAAGGTCGCTCTCTTGAGAGCCCCAGCCCTGGCATTGCCAGACCCCCTGAAGCCTTCTACTCTCTTTGTTGATGAGAGGAGGGGAATAGCGAAAGGGGTGCTAATGCAGCGTCTGGGGCCCTGGAAACGTCCTGTTGCCTATTTATCCAAGAAGCTAGATCCAGTTGCAGCAGGGTGGCCCCCGTGCCTAAGGATCATCACGGCAGTAGCCCTAATGGTGAAAGATGCAGATAAACTCACTTTCGGGCAACATCTGAAGGTGGTGACCCCCCATGCGATCGAGGGGGTCCTGAAATATGCCCCTGGTAAGTGGATGACCAATGCTCGCCTAACCCATTACCAAGGTCTCTTGCTAGATGCACCCCGGATCACCTTTGTTGAACCCACCGCTCTGAATCCAGCCACCCTGCTGCCGACCCTGGACCTGGAAGCCCCCCTGCATGATTGCCAAGAGGTCATGGCAAGAGTCACCCAGGTGCGCCCCGACCTCCAGGACACCGCACTTCCCAACAGTGAGTTGGTATGGTACACTGATGGAAGCAGCTTCATTACGGATGGGGTGCGGAGGGCAGGCGCGGCGGTAGTAGACCAAGGCTGGAACATCATTTGGAGCTCCTCGCTTCCCCCGGGGACCTTATCCCAGAAGGCCGAGCTGATCGCGTTGGCAGAGGCGCTGGAACGGGCTGAGGGGAGACGAGTGACTGTCTATACCGATAGCTGCTACGCTTTCGGCGCTGTCCATGTGCATGGCGCCATCTACCGGGAGAGAGGCTTTGTTACAGCGGAAGGAAAGGTTCTGCGCAATCTCCCTGAGGTACAAAGACTGCTGATAGCCGTGCAAATGCCCCGGGCAGTTGCTGTTGTCCACGTCCCCGGGCACCAGTCTGCCCGGACCCCGGAAGCTGAAGGAAACCGGCGAGCGGATGAAGCCGCCAAAGCAGCGGCAGTAGCTTCATCAGCTTTGGCACTCACCCTGCCCGCACCCGAGCTCCCGCGCCTGCCCCCGCGACCTGACTACACCCCGGAAGACCTGCGATGGATCCAGAGCCACCACTGCCCGGAGTCTGATCGGCAGGGGTGGCATCGGGATGCAGAAGGAAGATTGATACTGCCGGCACAGCTAGGACTGTTTCTCCTGTCCAGCCTGCACCAAGCCACCCACTTGGGAAAGAGGAAGTTGCTGACGATTCTTGAGTCTGCCCGCCTCCTGTTTCCCCGACAAGCAGCTCAGATCCAAGAGATCGTAGATCAGTGCGTTGGGTGCCAGGCCATGAAACCCAGTAGGAAAGGACCCCAACATACAGGTACAAGGGTACGAGGAGGGCGCCGGGACGGAGTTGGGAGGTGGATTTTACTGAGGTATAGCCTGGGAGGTGTGGGTACAAGTACTTGCTAGTCATGGTTGACACATTTTCAGGCTGGGTGGAAGCCTTCCCCATGAAACGGGAGACTGCCCAGGTTGTTGCTAAGGCATTACTAGAAGAAAATTATTCCCAGATATGGAGTCCCCGAAGTTTTAGGCTCCGACAACAGCCCAGCTTTCATCAGTAATGTCCTACAGGGACTGGCCCGAGCAATGGGGACCAATTGGAAGTTACATTGTGAATATAATCCCCAGAGCTCAGGGCAGGTAGAATGAATTGGACTCTAAAGGAAACCTTGTCCAAACTGGCCATCGAGACTGGTGGGGACTGGGTGACCCTCTTACCCTATGCCATCTTCCGGGTTCGGAACTCACCATATGTACATGGTTTGACACCTTTCAAAATTCTGTATGGAGCACCACCTCCCATTATTGTTCGTACTCTACCAGATCATGACCCTAATGTGGCCCCAAGTTATCTGGCCAGTTTAAAGGCCCTGCAGGGGGTCCAGCATGAGATTTGGCCCCTAGTGCGTTCCCTGTATGAAACTAAAGACGCACCGAACCCGGAACATGGCATCGTTCCGGGGGATTGGGTATGGGTAAGGAGACACAGGTCCCGGACACTGGAGGAAAGGTGGAAAGGTCCTTATGTGGTTATTCTGGTCACCCCCACTGCCTTAAAGATTGACGGCATCGGACCTTGGGTCCATCACTCTCACATACGCCGAGCCAACCAGCTGGAGCAGACACAAGCTGAGGAGTGGACCGTGCGGCGACACCCTGACAACCCTCTAAAGCTGCAGCTCTCCCGACCTCAGAGAAGCACCAAGCCCCCTGCCTCAGCCGATGATGGAATGGCTACTAGCCCTAACTCTGCTCAACATCTGGGAGAGGAGCCACGCAGGGATCAACCCTCACCAACCCCATAAGCTAACATGGACCCTAACGGACGGACAAACCCACACAACCCTTAATACCACTACACATACTGCCCCAGTCAATACGTGGTGGCCAGACTTGTTTTTCGATCTGCGTGACATTTTTGGCTCTAAACTGGACGGCAGTATGACTACTCAGTCAGGTCCAAGAGGGCCGTAATAGACACCTCTCAAGGACATAGTGCGCAAGGGTTTTGGGCTTGCCCAGGGAACTTAAGAAACAATTGGAAAACCTGTGGCGGCCCAGACCGCTACTATTGTGGTAGTTGGAGTTGTGTC